>NC_138348.1:102691400-103325567 GCF_046562875.1 Panthera onca | reverse complement strand
CTGGAAGTTCAAGGGAGTGGGCCATAGCACACTAGCAGGTGTTTGGTAGCCAGCTGGTGGGAGGAGCCCTGACTGGTAGTGTTTGCCGATGTCCGACGTCCGTGTGGCAGACATTCCCATCATGGCTGCTCTCAAGCTACTAACCTGATGTCACTGAACAGAGTTGGGAAGGGACGTACACAGTTGGCTCTTTTGTTTTTTTTTTTTTTTAATTTTTTTTTTTAACATTTATTTATTTTTGAGACAGAGAGAGACAGAGCATGAACGGGAGAGGGGCAGAGAGAGAGGGAGACGCAGAATCCGAAACAGGCTCCAGGCTCTGAACTGTCAGCACAGAGCCCAATGCGGGGCTCGAACTCACAGACCGTGAGATCATGACCTGAGCTGAAGTCAGATGCTCAACCGACTGAGCCACCCAGGCGCCCCACAGTTGGCTCTTTTGATGCAGTAAGAGCCATTTCTAGTATACCACCATGACTTCCCCCTCTAAGACCCTGAGCAGAGAACCCATTCAAGCTGTACCTGGGTTTCTGACTTACAGAACCATGAGCTCACAAACGAGTTTGGTTTTAAGCTGCTAAGTGTGTAGGAATTTGTTTTGTTGCCATAGAAAACTAAACAGAGCCTATGACACCCTTTTTACAGATGTGAAAACTGAAGCTTAAAAACAGTAAGCAATTTGACCACGGCCATGAGCATCTAGCAAGTGGGGGCTGGGAGGGCAACTGAGATGTGTCAGATTCCAAAGCCTGGGACACTGACTCCTGTGTTCCATGACTTCCCATAGAAAACCATGTCACATAGCCAGGAAGGGCCAGGGTCATGGGGGATACTATTCCTCTGTTCCTTCGTTCGTTCGTTCGTTCATTCATTCGTTCATTCACTCATTCATTCATTCATTTTTAAGGACCAGGAGAAAATGTGCGTTATTATTAAAAATGAAATTCTGAGCCAGAAGAAAATCAAATGTTGAGTGCGGCTTTGTACTTGAAGTGGTGTCCCAGTGGCTACCTTGATATTTATTTCAGAGGATAATGCTATAGAGTAAAAGAAGTTTCACATGGGACTGTACTCATTAAATATTTGATTTCGGCTAGAGTGTCCATTTCTACTTTTCTGCTCCAGCCTGACCAGATGTGCTCAGAAAATGTGGTTTCCCCTGAATATGTACATCTGTCAAAATTCCTGTCAATGTTAGCACAACTGCCAAGAGAGTGAACAAAGAGAGTTAGCGATTAACTTCAAAGAATTTTGTTGGAGAGGAATAAAGATATTTAAGGTCTGTTTTGTGAACTAATTGCATTTGCATATTTATGGGATTTACTGATATAGCAGTAATTAAAAACTATTTAGTAGTCTTAAAGGACACATAACTCAGTTGCTGTTTGCATAATAAACACTTCTTATTATGTTTGCATAATAAAACCTCTCCCCCTCCTTCTTCCAAAAGACACTGGTCCAGCTAAGAGGTGTTGTATCTTACTTGGAAATAATGGAGAGACAAAGTGCAAGGGCTCCTGGGAATGTGGAGACGGGACTTCTGAAAGAAATACATCTCTAGGTAGCCTCTTAGTGACAGGCCTGACCCTAGACTGCATTCAAGAAACAACAGATTCAAACCTCAGATTACTAAGTCTTTTTCTTAGCTGATATTTTAAGAAGGCTGAATGCTTAGCTTCTGACAATTCCATTTTTTTCATTTTAATACACTGATCTGCTTGAAAGGCCTGAACGGGGTTCACCTCACATTCATCCTTCCTAAATAGCTTAGAGGGGTGTGGTGAGATCTTTGAGTAATGGATAAAAAGTACTGTATTAATGAGTGAGAAGAGACCATTTTCCTGAAAAATTTCATGAAAAATTAAATTTTCATGAAAAAAAAAAATGAACAGGGAAGAGATACCAAATCTAAAGGCACCAAGTAAACAAACTAAATCCAGACAGGACAGTAAGATTGGAAAAACAAATATCTGAGCCATTTGGTGATACAGAGCAAGGCGATCAAGGAAAGATGGGGAAGCGTCTGTGTATAAACTATTTTGAAAACAAGTCAGTCACACAAAACCGTTCCCATCTTGGCAGAATTCATCAGCCAATAAAGAGCTGTAATGGGCAGGATCACCAGACTGTTGTTAAATTAGCTAATGAAGGTTGTAATGTACCTGTATTACACATCATTAGCAGTGGCCTTCCAGTAACAGATGGGTACATGAGGAAGTGAGAAGAAAAGGGAGGGGAAAGCATATCCCAGAAGGTCTGACTTACCATGGCTTGCTAAAATAAAATGTGTGGCAAGAATGTAATGCCGATCATCATCGCGATTAAACCTTTGCATAAAGGGAAGCTTCTGTGTCACCTTCCCGTAAAAAGTGCTAGGTACATAGATATGTCTGTCTGCAGCTTGCTTTTCTCCTCATGGAAAGTGCTGGGACTTTGGTGGCCAGATCAGTCTTTGGTGATCGTATCTCTTGATAAAGCCCCATTTATCTGGCCATCCTCTTTCAAGGATGTTTCTAAACTTTCCATAAGTTTGTATCAAATTTTCACTACCAGGTTACATTTCTTTTTTTTTTTTTTTTTTTTTCTGAAATATTTTCAAATACACAGCAAGACTGGGAGAATAGTAAAATGAATCCCGCCCCCAAGCGTTTGAGAGTAGTTTGCCAACATGATGCTCTGTCGCCTGTGAGTGCTCAGAATGTGATCCTTACGAACAAGAACATTACATGATCTCAATTCCATCAAAATCGGGAGTCTCTAGGCCCCACCTTGGGTTTTGCGGAGTCTCCCCAAGATGTTCTTTGTAACAAAAGGATCCAATCCAGAGTGACACATTGCACCCAGTTGTCATGTCTCCTTAATGGGCTTTATGGGACACGGTTTCTCCGTCTTTCCTCAGCTTCCCTAACCTTGACACTTTTGAAGATTATAAGCTGTTTTGTAGCGTGTCCCACAGTATGGGGTTATCTGGTGTCTCCTTCCAGATGGATCCAAGTTTTGAATTTTTGGCAGGATGATCACAGAAGTGCAGCTGTGTCTTCTCAGTCCCTCCTATCTCATGGCACACAACTCCCGTGATTGGTAACGTTAATTTTCATCATTTGATTAACGTGTTGTCTGCCAGATTTCTCCACGGAAAGTTTTTTTTTTTTTTTTTTTACTCATTCTGATTAATAAGTATGTTGTGTAAGTGTTCTGTTTTTCATCAAACTTTCGCCAGCTAGGTTTTATCAGCCACTGATGTTTTTTGAGTGAATTATGACTATGAAGATTCTGACATTCCTTCTACATGTATTAGTTGGCATTCTAACTTAAGGAAAAGTCTTCATTTCATTCATTTATTTAAATCAGCATGGACTTGTGGATTCTTTTTTTTTTTAATTTTTTAATGTTTATTTTTGAGAGAGAGAGAGAGAGAGAGAGAGAGAGAGAGAATGAGCGGGGGAGGGGCAGAGAGAGAGGGAGACACAGATTCTGAAGCAGGCTCCAGGCTCCGAGCTGTCAGCACAGAGCCTGACGTGGGGCTCAAACCTGCCGATCACAAGATCATGACCTGAGCTGAAGTCAGACGCTTAACTGACTGAGCCTCTCAAGCACCCTGTGGATTTGTATTTTATTTTGGGAGATCCTTCAACTAACTATGCCCTTTTAACATGTCTCTATCATTCTTTTATTTTTTAATTATTTTTTAATGTTTATTTTTGAGCGAGAGAGGGAGACGCAGAATCTGAAACAGCTCCAGGCTCTGAGCTGTCAGCACAGAGCCCGACGCGGGGCTCGAACCCACAAACCACGAGATCATGACCTGAGCCCAAGACGGATGCTCAACCGACTGAGCCATCCAGGTGCCCCTCCTTGTCATTCTTTTAGCACTTCTTTACTTTGTGACGCAACAAGATGTTCTTGGGTCTTCTCACACATCCCCTGTTCAGCTCCATGTCTTCCTTTTAGGTAAGTGTGTTATTTAGAAACTAAGATCTGGGTGTCGGGTATACTCATTGCTACTGGGGTGTCCTGGCTCCCAGACTCACCAGTGCACAGAGCTTGGGATACAAGTATGTATTAACATCTGTACACACACATTGACATCTGTGTTTATTTTTATATGTAGCCACATGTATTGAAAACCACAAGTTCACACTGATGCCTCCAAAACCAACTCAACGCCTCAGGGTTCATCCTAGTTTCCTCCCTTTCCATATTTGTAACTCCTGTCACCAACAGTAGGGAGTCAGTCGGGCTACGTTTTATTGGTAGATGAAAATTAAGGAGACAGCTTCACAGATTGTAAACAAAGGGACTAGATAAATTAGCAGAACAGGGATCAGGTATGTATTTCTCCCCTCGGTTTGCTCTGTGAAACTCATCTCAATCCTATGCCTCTACAATCCCACTCGTAGTAAAAAGCAGATAGATGTTGGAAATGGTATGAAATTCAGTTTTGTTTCTAGAACATCTAGGGGTCTACCAGTGGCAGATAGAATCATATGGAATTAGGTCTCTTTCTCCTTCATAATGAAGAGTATGGGTGCTCAGTGAAAAGATGAAAGAAAAAATTTATCACATGATGTCCAGCTTTCGTAGCCCTCATCTTCAATCAGCCTAGAAGGATCCTCTCATACATGGTTTACTTTCTGGATTGTATACTCAGTGACAATTTAAGAAGCACCCCCATTTATCAAACATCAACGTTTCTTTTAATTAAAGGAGCTCAGGAAAGACAGAGTGCACTTTCCCCACTGTATTGTTAGCAGCTGTTCTTGATTAGGCAATAACAGGGTTCCATTAGCTTTGTGTGATTCAAGAGTCCAATAGCCATTGTCAAATGCTGAAGATGCTCCTGCATAAGTCTGGTTTAGAACAGCTATTTAGGTCTCAATTATTAATGAAATTAGTGTCCTGGATGTCAGCAAGATCATCGCCTTAGGTAAAGGCTGTAAAGGAAACCGTATTAGTGTGGAATGTCCCCTCCTTAGGGGCTCCTCTTAGATTACATTTTTCACTTAGCTATCTCTTGTCAGGGAAATTGAAATGTTGGCCACGATCTGATGCTGGGGCAGAACCAAATGGAGAAGTTAAGGGGTATTGCTGTGGCATCAATTCTGAAACATTGTGTGGTGCTGGCGGCGCCTTTGGTCCTGTTCAATGTTTACAAAATAGCACCGGCGAGGACAGCATAAACTGGCAAACAGCAAAGAACGGAGTGAAGAGGGGCCCCTTTGGGAAAAATTGAGTGGTATTCCGTCCCATAGGCAAGTCTACGTTTCTTCTCTTTGGGATGTGCCCGGGAACAACGGCAGGTGCAATGGCTCCTCTGTGGAGCCATTCATCCCGGTGGCTGCCTCAGGTGGGTCCTTGTAATGATTTTATTTAAGGCATTGAGTATTAACTCTTAGGAGCGAGAGATGATATTTGTCTACATTGTGCTGTATAACTCTTTTCAAGTGTTTGTTTTTATTTATCATCTGTACAACGCCTAGTCCTCTGAAGCTACATGGAGACCTACGATGATAGATATGTATATGTATATGTATATGTATACGTATATGTATATGTACATCCACATCTGTATCTTTATCTACATGTATACATACACACAGAGGCACATAGTGGGGCTTTGTACAGGCAGCTTTAATATGCTCTGAAATGTTAAAACTGTTTGATAAGCCCCTGTTTCTCTAGAAATCAGGCTTTCTTGGCAGCAATTTACATTGATAGTCTGGGGCATTCTTTTTCAGATTTGCTTTTATGTCTGAATAATACATTTTTATTATCCAAAATGGTCTTGGCTTCATTGTAAGCTTTTAGTAGACCACAGAAAGAGTCTCTTGGATCCAGCATGGCTATAGATGCCCGGATATCATTTTGATATTAAGGGTTTCATCCAGCTGTACAAAGTCTGTATAGATAATGAGTATATCTCAAAAGACAAGCACTATGAACTTGCGTGTTTTAAGTGTACAGTTCCCCTTAAAATGCTTTAGAAACTAAAATATTTTTCCATATTTCTGGAACCGAACTACACTTTTATGGTTCCAGTATTAACAACACTGAATTGGGCCATTAGAGTTCGGATACAATGGATTCTTAAAGACACATACAGATCAAGCAGATCACTTAGGCTGGTGTTTCCCAACACCCCACTTTTTTGAGGGGTCTTGTGGAACTCACATCTAGGAATTTCCATGTTTTAAAATATAACTGGAAGTGGAATCCGTCATTTATGGCAATGAGGAAGGAATTTGGTAGCAAAGCAGCTGGAAATGAGTGTTTCTTGGGTAGAGAAGAAAAATAGCCACTTAGCCTTAAAGTATAAAAATCCTGAATGTTGAACTTCAAGGATAAAATAATTATTTAATTATAAAAATGAAAATAGGAAATTTCATTAAATGCCAGATGAGTTTCTTAGCAGAAAATAATTGTAAACATTAAGCTAAGTAAGATAGAAGGATAGAAGGTAAGGAAAAGAAAGAAATTGTTCTTAACGATATCTCTTTCTAATGTGTAGTATTATGCTTGATTTTTGTTCTAAATGTGACAGAAAATGTGTTTTAATGGTGTCTAGTAATCCGTACTTGACTAAAAATCATACTGGGAACATGTGTTGCAGAAAAATCTGCCCTTTGGAATCTTTGCTGGGTTAATATCAAGATGATTTGTAAATGCAAGAGCACTGAACCAACCACCAATTCAAGGCCACTGCCTGGAGGTGATGTGTGCTGGGGTAAGAGGCCCAGGTTAGGAGACCTGTTTGGTTCCTACTCCACTACTCACCAGCCATGTAACTCTGAAGAAGTCAATTAGTCTCTTAGAGATTCAGTTTTCCTGTAAGTTAAATGTTTCTCTTGTATATTTGTGAAGATCTAATAAGATAACATTGTGAAATTGTAGGGTGCAATGCAAATGTAAGATACTTTTGACCTAAACACACACACACACACACACACACACACACACACACACACACACACAGAAAATAACAGCGGGCTGTTTCTACCCAGTCATGCACACCATGCAACATGTCAGTCTTCCTTTTGAAGGGTTACTCACTGCTATCCCTAATATTCTGGGGGAGTCAGGTCAGTGTAGTGTCATGCTTAAGAGCTTGGGCTTTGGATCCAGATAACTTGTGCTTAAATTCCAACCTCTTCATTTGCAAGCTGTGGGACTTTGGGTGGTACTAACCTCACTGAGCCTGTAGTCCCTTACCTGTAGCAAAGTGACTCTGCATCGGGCTGTAGGGTACCTATGTCATAAGGCTGCTGTAAAAGCCAAATGAGATAATCCGTGTCAATTGCTCTTAGCACAGTGCCTGGCATATGGCACATATTCAGTCAGATTTGGGAATTCAATAGACCACACACCTAAATCTGAATTTCCTTGTAACCCCTCAGATAGATGTATAACTCTTTTCTTTTTTAATAATCCTAGACATGACATACTCACTAAAGCAAGAACATCTCTTTTCATCAGAGTGCCCAGAACACTTTAAGATAGGTGTGAGAATAATTTGTTAAAACAAGGAAAACGAATAATTCTATTGTATTCTTACCTTAAAAAAAAAATCTCTCTTCACCTAAAAGTGCTTCATAGCTCAGTCCCCTAACACATTCTACTTTCCAGAAATCTTACAAATAAATTATTAGCATCCACAGAGGCAGTGCTAACAAGGAATCTTTCCTGGGTCTGTGGATCATTTCCATCAGCTCTGTTGAAACATCACTGAACTGAGTCATTTAGTGCTTGTGTGAATGTCACATTAGCTTTCAAGGGGGCATA
Organism: Panthera onca; assembly: GCF_046562875.1. Classification (NCBI taxonomy): domain Eukaryota; kingdom Metazoa; phylum Chordata; class Mammalia; order Carnivora; family Felidae; genus Panthera; species Panthera onca. Next base: position 103,317,788 of record NC_138348.1, on the reverse strand, counting down.
ATTTACTGTTAATTAATGGTCACTTAAATCCTTAATCTCTCTCTTGTAATTGATCTTTCTCCTCAGGCAAATTTGCATTCATAGTAGAAATGTAATTTATTATTTCTTCCTGTTTTGAACAAAGAACTCTGCCCTTATAGTTTATTTCAGCATATTTTCATTTCCTTCTTATTTTTCTTCCTATCATTGCTTGTTTCTCTATTGTTCCTAGTTCTAGATTCCAGAACTTTCTCTGTTTACCCAAAGACTTTGACATGTTCTGGAAACTTATGTTATTCTATAGGGTATCTATGGATTGTTTCCTAGAAAAGATAACAGAGGGAAAATTTGGGTCTTTATGGGCAGAGGGTGTAGGGAAAACACATTCATTTCTCAGAATTATGCTTTCACTCTATCTCCGATAGTTTCCTGTATTGGAACACGCACATTTCAGTACTTCCCCGACTGGGACTTGAATTGGGAGCTTCCAAGCGAGGTGAAAGTGAAGTTGCCCAAAGCAAAGTTCACGGGAAAAGCGCCAAACCAGCTTTGCTTTTATGCACCTGACTTCTCTCCCCTGGGGTACAACAGCAAGAAATGGTCTCAGGTGGAGAGGTTCACAGCACATTTTTTTGACAATCACAGTTCACAAAAACCTTAAAAATGACGCCTGATGCAAGCCACCTGCCTTAGTCCTGCATGCCTGAATAGCTGATGCCATTTTAGGCGTCTTCCTGGGTGAACTGTTAGGAAGTTAAACTGCTCATTAGCTTTGCAGCTCTGGTGGTAATGAAAGTGAATATTCCACTGCCCACAACGAGTCTGCAGTTGCACCCCCAGCATCGTTGTTAGCATTTTGGTCACACTGACATTGATAAATCATAGAAATTGCTGCCCGTGGCGGCGAGTGACACGACATCATTCATAAAGAAACGGGTAGAAACAGGACTGTCGCACAGAGAGAAGAGATCTCATTTACAGTTTCCTGCTGGACCCTGCACACCTTCAGCGGCTCATCAAAATAACCATCAAAACCACTGAGAGGCGAGGTGAATTCACGCACAGGACACGACAGATAGATTTCACTCACGCACTGTGGCAGGAGGTGTGCAATTTGCTTCAGTCCAATGACTTAGCGAAGCTTTGAATCCCCCAGGAGCTGGCAGAGCTTGTGAGCAAAATATCTTTTTGCAATTCAGAGGAAGCCCTCGCAAATTTGTCACTTCCAATTGTTGGTGCTCGCTTCCCGGGCTTCCTTTCCCCTGGCCTCCCCTGCCTCAACACCAATCACTGCTCCTCTGCAAATCAGGATTCCCAGGTCATAGAAAATGGTTGTTCTCTGGAACCAGAAAGAATTTTTTCCCAAAGCGGAGATCTCATTTTCTGACAAGCATGTTTTATTTATAGACAGTTGAGTGCAAAAAGAGATTTTTTTTTTTTTTGAGAAGAAAAGTGTGAATTGTAATCTCATTAATCCCATTATTGAAGAATCCACACAGATCTTTGGGTCCATTGGTTTGTCCATGTTCCTGCTTGGATTTTCTACTTAACCGTTGAATTGTGAATGGAAAATCAAAAGAAAAACCCAAATAGGACATAACTTGTGGCTGAGTGTATAGGAAGGTTTTTTTCTATGTAGGTGTAGGTGGGGGTGATACAGAAATAAAGGATTCTGTCTCCCAAGACGCAAGACTGCTGTGAAAACAGAATTGTAGGTGAAGTTCAGATCCTTGGAGATCAGGTTGGTGTATTTATCTTTACAGTGAGATTTCTCTACTGGGCAGTTAGACCATCAGCTTGCTTTAAATAAGTGTCTGCCAGAAAGCCCACCAACTGGCTATGAATTTAAGCAGATTGGGGTAAGCTGAAAACTATGTTCTGTTAGGAACCACCAAGTCCTGAACTGTCTGAAATCTTGTAAAGATGCTAAGATGCTAAGTTTTGTTTTTCAGAAATCCTAGTCACAGATACACCTCATCCCAGGAATTCTACTCTATATCGTCTCACCAAGCAGCTATTACAGAAATATCACAAGAAAGTGAGACCAGTTCATGATCGGACTAAGGCCACCACGGTATACCTGGATGTATTTGTCCATGCCGTATTGGATGTGGTAAGGACCATCTTACCCTTTCTGATTCATGTTACCCTTTAGTAAAACTACCTGCTGTTTACGCAGGAGTCTAGGAGATGTTTTATTCTTAAGACTCCAGTTGAGCTGGTAAGGAAGTTGCACTAGACTCATGTTAGCAGTAAGCGTGAGATAAAATACTTATTAGACACATGCTTTCTAGTCCCCAACTTGCAAGCTGAGATGCAGATAGTCTAGAAATAGGAGTTTCATGGAATTAAGAGTTTTGTTTTAATTTTTGTAATGTTTATTTATTTTTGAGAGAGAGAGAGAGACAGAGTGTGAGTTGGGAGGGACAGAGAAAGGGAGGCACAGAATCCGAAGCAGGCTCCAGGCTCTAAGCTGTCAGCACAGAACCCAACGTAGTGCTTGAACTCACAAACGGTGAGGTCATGACCTGAGCTGAAGTCAAACACTTGACTGAGCCACGTAGGCGCCCCAAGAGGTTTTAAGAATTATAGTCATACAATAGCCAAAGTATGGAAAGAACTCAAATGTCCACTGACGGATGAATGGATAAAGAAGATGTGGTATATATATACAATGGAGTATTACTCGGAAATCAAAAAGAATGAAATCTTGCCATTTGCAACTACGTGGATGGAACTAGAGGGTATTATGCTAAGCAAAATTAGTCAGAGAAAGACAAATATCATATGACTTCACTTGTGTGTGGAATTTAAGATACAAAACAGATGACCATAAGGGAAGGGAAGCAAAAATAATATAAAAACAAGGAGGGGGACAAAATGTAAGAGACTCTTGAATACAGAGAACAAACTGAGGGTTGCTGGAGGGGTTGTGGGTGGGGGATGGGCTAAATGGGCAAGGGGCATTAAGGAAGACACTTGTTGGCATGAGCCCTGAGTGTTATACATAGGAGATGAATCACTGAAATCTACTTCTGAAATCACTATTGCACTATATGCTAACTAACTTGGGTGTGGATTAATTAATTAAATTAAAAAAAAAAGAATGGTGGTCATAGATCAGTGTACATATTTTATGAGTTTGCTGACACCAAAAATAGTAATAGGTATGTTTTTTTCCCATGGCTCATGTTTTTTAGTGACCGTGGTAGATTTAAGAAAACATCTACCACTTATTTAAAAAAAAATTCTAATGTTACTTTTGAGAGAGAGAGAGCACGAGTGGGAGAGGGGCAGAGAGAGAGGGAGACACAGAATTCGAAGCAGTCTTCACGCTCTGAGCTGTCAGCACAGAGCCCAATGAGAGGCTTGAACTCACAAACTGTGAGATCATGACCTGAGCCGAAGTCGGACGTCTAACTGAGCCACCCAGGCTCCCCTACATCTACCACTTATTGGCTGAAATTGAGGAAAAGAAAAAAGTGCCCTGGTGTCTTGAGTTTATACCTAACGTGTTTGATAAGGATGGTGACGGAAGTTTGTGTATAAAACTGTCTCTCCTTCTATATCTAAAGAGTGGGTTGTTGCAGGAATCAAATGAGAGAATTCATGGAAAGCAGTTAGCAGAGGTCTCAGTACACCCTCAGTAAATGGTGGCTTACCCCTGCTCCTCTCTCTTCTTAATTACAAAATTTCCATTATCAATAGGTCCCAGATTTATTTTGATTTTTCTTATGAGCAGACCTTACTGAGCTTGTTTGTTAATATAGTTTAATATTTTTTTCAAGTTACTGCTCAAACTTTTTTTCTAATTAAGGTATGACATACATATGTGGAAATGCACGGATCTTAAGTGCACAGTCCAATGAGTTCTGGTAATTGGGTGTACCCAAAGAATCCACACCCCTGTCAATATAACAAACCTTTCCATCGCCCCAGGAGGGTCCCTCATTGCCTGCCTGCCCAGTCAGTTCCCATCCCCTCTACCCACAGAGACAACTGCTGTTCTGATTTCTTTCACCATAGATTATTTTTGCCAGTTCTAGAATTTCGTTGCATGAAATTTTATTGTGTTGTCCTCTATTGTGTCTGGAGTTTTTCACTCAGCATCATGTTTTTGAGGTTCACTCATGTTGTGTATATCAGTAGTTTTTCTCTTCTTCTTTCGTTTTTTTAAAATTTTGTTATTTACTTTTGAGAGAGGTAGTGCAAGAGGACACCAGAGGATCCGAAGCAGTGTCTGCGCAGTCTGACAACAAGCAGTGAGCCCGAGGTGGGGCTGGAACTCAAAAATTGTGAGATCATGACCTGAGCCGAAATGAAGAGTGGGGCACTTAACTGACTGAGCCACCCAGGTGCCCCTAATGGAGTCCATTTTAAACCAGCTCGTTAGGGGGCGCCTGGGTGGCTCGGTTGGTTGAGCGTCCGACTTCGGCTCGGGTCACGATCTCATGGTTCGTGAGTTTGAGCCCCGCGTCAGGCTCTGTGCTGACGGCTTGGAGCCTGGAGCCAGCTTCGGATTCTGTGTCTCCCTCTCTCTTCCCCGCTCATGCTCTGTCTCTCAAAAATGAATAAACGTTAAAAAAAAAATTAAAAAAAAAAAATAAACCAGCTCGTTAGTTGTGGTTAGTGCTTTCTAGGTCCTAGGACGTCTTCGCTACTCCAAGTTCACGGACATCATTTTCCTGTATTTCCTGTCAGAAGATTTACAGCTCCTTACCTTTAGTTCTATGATCTATTAAGAATTAATCTTTGTGTGGTGTGTGATATCGATCAAGGTTTTTATCATTGTTTTTGTGTTTTGGTTTGGTTTGGGTTTTTGCATTTAAACAGGAGTTGTTTCAGCCTTGTTTTTTCCCCCATTGAATTGCTCGATGCCTTGATTGAAAATTAAATTGACTGATAAGTGTCAGGCTCTTTCTCTTGAAATCAGGCAGTGTAAGTCCTTGGACTTTGTTCTTCATTTCTGAGATAGCTTTTTTAGGACCTTTGCATTTCTACATAAATTTTATACTCAGCTCGTCAGTTTCTATTTTTTAAAAAAACTGCTAGGAGTTTGTTTAGAATGATATGGCATCTACAGAGTAATTTATGGAAGAATTAACATTTTAATAATTTTAAATATTATTCTAGTCCTTGAATATATTATGTTGTTCCATTTATTTGGGTCTTCAACAGTGTTTTATAATTTTCAGTGTAGAACCTTTACACATACTTCTATTAAATGTATCCCAAAGTATTTTTGATGCTGCTATAAATGTTACTTGAAATTTTTTAATTTTCTATTTGTTATTATAGAGAAATAGGAATTTTGCATGTTGACTTTGTATGCCTTACTAAATTTACTTATTCTAGTAGTTTTTTTGTAGATTAATGTTGTCTACATACACAATCATGTCATCTGCACATGGTTTTACTTCTTCCTTTCTGATCTGTTTATGCTCTTTATTTTTTCATTGCCAAATTGTACTGCCTAAGACTTCTACAACATTAACAGAAACGGTGAGAGCAGACATCCTTGTTTATTCCCATTCTCAGGGGAAAATTTTTCACCATTAGGTATGATGTTAGCTATAGCTTTTTCATAGATGTTCATTATCAGGTTGAGGAAGTTCCTTCCTATTTCTTGTACACTGAGAGTTTTGTTTTGTTTTTTTTAATCATGACTACATATTGAATTACATCAAATGTTTTTTCTCCATCTATTTGGAGAGCAGATAACTTTTCTGTTTTATGCAGTTACTAGGGTAAATTATTTCGATTTTCAAATGTTAATCATCCTTGCATTCCTAGGATAAACCCCATTTAATCTTGATATGTTATCCTTTTTCTATATTTCTGGATTTAAATTCCTACTTAATATAGGTTGTGTCTATGTTAATGAGGAGTATTGGGCAGCAGTTTTTATTTCTTGTAATGTGCATGTCTGGTTTTGATACCAGGGTTATGTTGGCCTTAAAAAAACTAGTTAAAAAATGTTTCTGCTTCAGTTTTCTGAAGGAGTTGTTTAATGTGGATATTTTTCTTTCTTTTAAAAAAATTTTTTTGAGTTTATTTATTCAAGAGAGAACAAGTGCAAGCAGGGGAGGAACAGAGAGAGAGGGAGAGAGAGAGAATCAGAAGCAGGCTCCACTCCCTGTCAGTGTGGAGCCTGATGTGGGGCTCGATCCCACCAACCATGAGATCATGACCTGAGCTGAAATCAAGAGTCTGCTGCTTAACCGATTAAGCCCCTCAGGTGCCCGTATGTTTTTCTTTCTTAATGTTTGATAGAATTCACCAGTAAAACCATCTAGGATTGGAATTTTCTTTGTGAGAAGATATTGAAATGTGAATTCGTGGGTGCCTGGATGGCTCAGTTGACTGAGTCTCGGACTCTTGATTTCAGCTCAGATCATGATCCCATGGTCATGGGATTGAACCCTGATTCAGGCTCCTCACTGAGCATGGAGACTGCTTAAGATTCTCTCTCTTTCACTCTGCCCCGCCCCCCACTCTCGCTTGCTCCCTCCCTCCCTCTCTCTCTCAAAAACAAGTGTGAGTTCAATTTAGTTAACATATGTAAGAATGTTTATATTTCCTATTTCTTCTTGTGTCACTTTTAGTAGTTTGTATTTTTAAAGGGATTTATTTTATCCAAGTTGTCATATTCATTCGTTTACAATATTGCCTTTTTCATTCCTCATGTTGGTAATTTGTGTTTTCTTTTATTTTCCCTTAACCAATATTGTGAAAACTTTATCAGTTTTACTTATTTTTTTTTCAAAGAACCAAATATTGGCTTTGAATTTTATCTATTGTTTTTTATTTCATTGATATCTGCTCTTTATTTGTTTTCTTTCTTCTACTTACATTTAATTTGTTTTTCTTTACTTAGTTTCTTAAAGTGGAAGCTTAGAGCTTTGATTTTAAACCTTTTTTCTTTTTAATTTTAGTAATTGTGGCCGTAAATTTCCCTCTAAGCACTGCTTTAACTGTATTGTACAAGATTTTGAGCATCTTAAAATTGAGATATAAGTTACATAAAATGAAACATCTTTTTATTTTTTTATTTTTTTTTAAGTGTTTATTTATTTTTGAGAGAGAGCAAGCACACATGAGCACACATGAGCTGAGGAGGGGCAGAGAGAGAGGGAGACACAGAATCCGAAGCAGGTTCCAGACTCTGAGCTGTCGGCACAGAACCTGACGCAGGGCTCAAATTCACAAACTGTGAGATCATGACCTGAGCCAAAATTGGACATTGAACCGACTGAGCCACCCAGGCACTCTGAAACACCTTTTATTTTTTATTTTATTTTAATTTTTTTTAACGTTTATTTATTTTTGAGACAGAGAGAGACAGAGCATGAACAGGGGAGGGTCAGAGAGAGAGGGAGACACAGAATCTGAAATAGGCTCCAGGCTCTGAGCTGTCAGCACAGAGCCCGATGCGGGGCTCGAACTCACGGACCGTGAGATCATGACCTGAGCCGAAGTTGGACGTTTAACCGACCAAGCCACCCAGGTGCCCCTGAAACACCTTTTAAAACACCACTCACTTCCCCCTAACCCCAATACCTGGCAACCAGTGATCTTACCTTTTTCACTATAGTTTTGCCTTTCCAGAAACCCATATAAATGGAATCATGATATTTTACACTTTGTTTTGGCTTCTTCCATGTGGCATGCTGCCTTGGAGACCACCCACGTTTTGCTGTGGAGTCAGTAGCATTCTGTTGTGCGAGTGTCCTGCAGTTGGTTTATCTGTTTACCAGTTTTTGGACATGTGGGTTATTTCCAGTGTGGGGAAATTATGAGTAAAGCCACTATACACATTTGCATATGTTTTCACTTCTCTTGGATAAATACTTAGATGTAGGATTGTGAGTTGTATGATAAGCTTGTGTTTAACTTTGTAAGATACTGCCATACTGTGTCCCAAAGTGGCTGTATCATTTTGCATTCCACCTGCAATGTGTGAGAGTTTCAGTTCCTCCACATGATTGCTAGCACTTGATATTGTCAATCTTTGTAAACGTTAACCATTCTGGTAGATTTGTGGTGATAGCTCACTGTGTTTTTTTAACTTTCATTTCAGTAAAGACTAATGACCTTGAATATCTTTTTGAGCTCTAATTTGCCAATTGATATCTCTTTTGGTAAAGTGCTCAGATCTTTTACCCAGTTTTAAATAGTGTTGCTTCTTATGTTATTGAATTCCAGGAGTTCTTTATATATTTTGAGTCTATTTCTAGACTCTGTTCTGTCCAACTAATCAGTGTTTCTCCCTCTATCAGTACACTGTCTCAAGTACTGCAGCATTACAGAAAACTTGAAAGCAGAGCATGTTTTCCAACCTTGTTCTTTTGTTTGAAAATCATTTTGACTCTTATAGGTCCTTTGCATTTTCATACAAACTTTAGAGTCAATTTCTATTTAAAAAACTGCTGGAATTTTTGTTGAGATTGCATTAAATCTATAGGTCAATTTGAGGAGAAGCAACATCTTTAACAATAGTCTTGCAATCCGTGAGCCCATTTTGTCTCTCTATTTATTTAGTCCTTTCATTTCTCCTCATAATATTTTGTAGTTTTTAGTGCTTTACACATAATTGTTAAGGTGTATCCCTATTTCACATTTTTTGTTATTCTATAAATGGTATTTAAAAATGAATCTCTGCCTAGCATACAAAAATACAGTTGATATATATGTATTGGCCTTGAATCCTGTGGCCTTACGATACCTTATTAGTTTTAGAGGCTTTTTTTGTAGATTCTTTCAGATTTTCTATGTAGAAGATCATGTTGTCTATGAATAAAGACAGTGTTTCTTCTTTATTCCCACTCTTTATACCTGTATTTCCTTTTATTGCCTGTTGCACTGTCTCAAACCTACAGTACAATGTTGAATAGAAGGGTTTACTATCCCATAAATATCAATTTGATAAAAGTATTCGATAGTATTATTAAAATCTTCTCTAACTTTTTAAATTTTTGTTGCTTTATTAATTTCATAGTGAGGAGTGTTAAAATCCCCAACTATAACTGTGCTTTATTTCTCTGCTCTGTTGTTGGGTGAGTATACATTTAGAATTACATGCCCTCCTGATGAACAGATCCTTGTATCATTATGAAATGCCCCTCTTCATATCTAGTAATACTCTTTTTCTTGAAGTTTTTCTCATGCTTACTTTTTGCATGGCGTGTGTCTTGCCATCCTCTTATTTTCCATCTCTCCACGTGACATTGTATTCAAAGTCATTTCTTGGAGACAACATATAGTTGGGTCTTGCTTTTTTTTTTTTTTTTTGGTCAACTTTTATTTTGAAATAATTATAAATTTACAGGAAGTTGCAAATAAATTTATAGGGAGGTTCTGTGCACCCTTTACCCAACATCCCCCAATGTTAACATCTTAGGCAAATAGAGTATCGGTACTAGAAATTGACATTGGTTCAATCCACAGAGTTTATTCAGATTTCCCCAGTTTTACATATATTCATTTGTCTCTGTGTGTGTGTGTGAGCTTCTATGCAACTTTATCATGTGTGTAACTTTGTGTGACCACCACTACCACACATTAAGCAACACAGTCATCACCATGGGGCTACCTGGTTCTGCTCCTTTATAGCCACATCCTGTCCCTGCCCCCTATTCCTAACCACTGGCAACCAATAAATCTCTCTTCCATCTTTGTATTTATGTTACTTTAAGAATATCACACAGGGGAGCCTTGGTGGCTTAGTTGGTCAGGCGTCAGACTCTTGATTTCAGCTCAGGTCATGATCTCACAGTTCATGGGTTCAAGCTCCCCATCAGGCTCTGGGCCCACAGCACGGAGCCTGCTTTGGATTCTCTCTCTCCCTCTCTCTCTCTTTTTGCCCCTCCCCCACGCACTTTCTCTGTCTCTCTCTCAAAATAAATAAACTTTAAAAAAAAGAATATAAATTCAAAGATACAGTATGTAACCCTTCGAGATAGGGTTTTCATTCAGTGTAATTCCCTTCAGGTTCATCCAGGTTGTCCATAATCTTCAGTTCATTGTGTTTGTTGCTGAGTAGTACCCCAGGGCATTGCTTTTTTTGACCTGTCTATCTGTGCATTTTAACTGAAGCATTTCATCCATTTACCAATACTGTCTTTCTATTTGTTCTCTAGTTGGGCCATCTGTTTTTGTTGTTCTCTTTCTTCTTTCCTTCCTCTCCTGCCTTCTTTTAAGTAAAGAAAATATATTTTTAATATTTGATTTTAGTTCTTCTATTGGCTTTTTAGCCTGCCTCTGAATCATTTTTTTTTAGCTTTTTTTAGGGATTCCCATTTCCATCATTCATTTAATACAGTTTACTTAGAATTAATGTTATTATCCTTCACATACATTGTACAAATCTTGCAATAGTAACATTCCATTTACCTGCTCCACTGACTTTTTTACTATTTTTGCCTTCAACTTTACATTTACATACATAATGTACCCCACAATACAATGTTAGTATTTTAATGTACTTTGTTAAAATCACTTAATTATTTCTCTTTATTTAAATAGAGGTAGTTTTCTATGTTAATATCTTAGTGCTGTGCTGGGAGTCATAGACTGATTTTTTTGTGACTGAGAATTAGGCATTGTAATTGATGAAAAACATAATTTGAAACTGAAAGTATAATCAATATAACAGGGTTTAAATTATTTTTTTTTGTCTGATGCAAGATATTTTAGCATAATTTTCCTCCAGCTTAGATAAATCCCCAGTCATTATTTCTTTGCAAACAGAACATTTAAATGATACACACACACACAAATCTCAGTTTTAGCAAAAGTACCAGATCTAAGATCCTAGAAAATATTATTTAATACATGCCAGGAAATATCCACCCCTCCTCCAAAGGCCTAGTCTTACAGAAAGCTCCAACAGAAAACTCCCTTAAATGTTCTCTGTAATTGGATATTGAACTAAAATTCTTGAGACTTAATTTCCTGGGGCTATATTTTCACCTACTTAAGAAATGTCAGTCTTTGCTGGTTGTCTGTGAGCTATTATGACTGCGTCGTTTACCAGACATTGTACAGTGGGAATAGCATGATTTGAATTGAGTAAAGACACATGAGATGAACCATGTCATGTGAAACCCTGGGACAGATGTATAATCAGCCTTGAGTAAGGGAGTAAGAGAGGCCTTCTAGGTCCCTCCACATCCTCCCACTTTTTATTTCATATTGATTTAGATAAAGTAGAATTGCTCAGGCTTTCCTTTAGAGGCTTATTAGGAGATAAATATAGAAAAGGAGTTAAGTTCTATATTCATATTTTCCCTTAGAACAACTGTATCAAATTGGATTTTTTTTTTTTTTTACCTAATTCTTTCTTTCTATCCCGATAAAAGCAAATAAAACCAGATTCCTCATGGTAGTTAAGGAGAACACCATTACTTTTTCAAAGATATGTTTTTCTCCACTGTTGTGGAATATACTAATTTTTTACTAGAATACATTAGACATACCCCTGTTACTGGATAAGACAGACTTTCCTTAGAAATTTGGAAAAATATTATATTCTATCCCTCTAGTTTTATCCCTGTCTACTGTCTTAGCCTTATCTCCTCAATACTACAATGAAATCAACTCCTTGTTGTTTCCTGCCTGTATGCTGTTTCCTCCACTAAATGGCTTTGTCTTCCTTCTCCATCTGTAAAATATTCTAGTCCTTCAAATCTCCACTTCTGAGAAAGATTTCCCTCAATTCTGCAAGCTGACAGCAATATCTCCTCCCTTTAAATCCACAGAAGTCTGTGTATATTTTTTAAATTTTTTAAATATTTATTTATTTTTGAGAAAGAGGCAGAGCGTAAGTGGAGGAGGGGTAGAGAGAGACAGAGACACAGAATCCGAAGCAGTCTCCAGGCTCTGAGCTGTCAGCACAGAGCCCAATGCGGGGCTCGGACTCAACGAACCGCGGGATCATGACCTGAGCCGAAGTTGGACGCTTACCCGATTGAGCCACCCAGGTGCCCCAAGTCTGTATATTTCTTAACACACATAGTGATTTGTTAAAATGTCACATACCCTAATTTATTAATAAGCTTCTTGAGGGAAGGACTTGCTTACTCATATTCATATTTCCCATATTATGCAGCACAGCATATCTTGCTTCAAAGATACTGGATAGATATTTGTCAAGCAGTTAATTAATCAAAATACATAAGTGCCAATTTTAGTACCGTCATTATGAATGGTATCATCTAATAGGCTTTGCGAACGTCTCTATTACATTCAGCAGGGCCAAGCCTAGAGTCCATCCTGGAGGCAGGGCCTGTTTGGAAGGACTTGATGACATGGCACACAGAATCAGCCAAGGACACCCCCAGTGTGAATAGATAACTTGTTGGGTGCATCTGGCGGCAGCTGAGCTGCTGGCAACTTTTGTTTGGCGTGAAGAGCTTTCAGCCCAGCTCTCATTGTGGCACCTCGCTTCCATTATGTTTTGCCTCCTGTTTTGTTTATATGAAAAACTACAGTCTTGTCTTAGAATTTCTGGGTATTATGAGTACCTTAGGGAAATCTGATTATAGAGATAATCTACTCAACAGTGAAGAGTTTCAATTTGTTTCTATTGAGTTTTGTCAATTCCGAATCCCAGATACCTTTGTCTTCCAGCCCATTGACTAGAGCCTCCCAGCCAGACGTTGAGGCATCTGTTTCTATAGTCTTACGAACTGGGAAAGATAAATAAGAATGTGCGGGAATTATCTGTGTATTTGCTAACCACCAATTTAGATCTAAATAGACTCCCTCTGTTAGGAAGACTAATGAATTCCAATTCTCTGAAATATCCTTTGCTTTTAACAAGCAAGATGGAAGGTAGCTAAAGAAAAAAGAGAGGGAGAGAGAGAGAGAGAGATACACAGAGGGAAGAGCTGTGAATAATGCCACCAGAGAACCAATTATGTTCACCAGCTGGCATTGAGAAACTTGTTTCCTGTGACAAAAAAAAAAAAAAAAAGATTTCAGTTTTAGCCTCAGACTCCTTTTTGACATTGTGTTCTTTAGGGCTGAATGACAAATGCTCCCAGATACCCCCTAATATATTAGAAAAAAATTCTTCACACTTGTTACATGTAACATGACAGAGCAATGGGTGGGAAGAGAAGGGCCAGCAGAGGCATCAATATGGCAGTCAATACGAATCGATGGGATAAAATGCTGGTCTCCCCAGCCACATAACTGACTTAGTGATACGTTCATGACTTGGCGAGACGGGGATTTAAAAAAACACTTGGTCAGGACATTTCATAGATGTAAGACTAGATTTGTTGTGAAAGAAGAGTGAAAAAGCTGTGTTTTCCAGTAATACAAAGTGCATTTTGAACTTGGGTTATTTTTTCCCCTGTTTGTGATGGCAGCGAAACCCAGAACTGAGCCTTTATGTGCTTTAGTGGGGGACAGCCCAGATCTTAGAATGTCAGTAAATCAAAGCCCAGTTCTACAGTATGACAGTTCAGAGGAAGAAAGTCAGATGTAAATAATACTGACTTTAAAAACAGTATCTATTTCAGAATCTCTCAGCTGGTAAAACTTGGAAGGAAGCGGTGTCACCTCAAGGTTCATTCATGTTGTAGCATGTGCCAGAATTTCCTTCCTTTTTAAAGCTGAATAATATTACGTTGTATGCATATATCATGCTTATGCGTTCCTCTTTGATTGACACTTGGGTTGCTTCCACCCCTCGGCTACTGTGAATAATGGTGCTGTGAACATGGGTGTACAAATAACTGAGTCTCTGCTTTCAGTTCTTTTTGGATTTATACCAAAGAATGGAATTGCTAGACCATATGGTAATTCTATTTTTAATTTTTTAGGAGCTGCCACTGTTTTCCATAGCAGCTGTACCATTTTACATTCCCACTAATAGTGCATGAGGATGTCAATTTCTTTATATCCTCACCAACACTTATTTTATGTTTTTGTTTTATTTTGTTTTGTTTTAGTAGCCATCTAATGAGAGTGAAGCGGTATTTCACTGTGGTTTTGATTTGCACTTCCCTGACGGTTAGTGATTGTATTGGTGAGCATGGACTGCCATAACAAAGGCCATCAACTCTGTTTCCTACAGTTCCAGAGGCTGGGAAGTCCAAGATCAAAGTTCTAGCCAGTTAGGTTCCTGGTGAGAGCTCTTCCTGGCTTGCTAATGCCTGCCTTCTTCTCCATACCCACATGGAGGAGACAGAGAGATCATTCTCTCTACCTCTTCTTCTAAAGCCACCAATCCTAGTAGATAGTGCCCTCATTTAACCTTAGTTACCTTTTAAAAGTCCTGTCTCCAAATTTAGTCACATATGAGTTTTGGAAGGACATAATTTGGTCCTTGGCAGTGATGTTGAGCTTCTTTTCATGTGCTTATTAGCCATTTGTATATCCACTTTGGAGAACTGTCTATTTAAATCCCTTGTCCATTTTTAAATGGGGTTATTGTTTTGTTTGGGTTTGTAGAAATTCTTTACGTATTCTGGATATTAACTCCTCATCAGGTATATGATCTGCAGGTATCGTCTCCATTCTGAGGGTTGTCTTTTTACTTCTTGATGGTGTCCTTTAAAGCGCAAAAGTTTTTCACTTTGATGAAGTCCCATTTACTTTTCCTTTGGCTGCCTGTGGTTGTGGTCTCATATGCAAGAGACCATTGTCTTAGTCAGAGTCATGAAGATTTACTCCTATGTTTGCTTCTAAGAGTTTTACGGTTTTAGCCATTATGTTTAGGTTTATGTTAATTTTGAGTTAATGTTTGTACATGGTGTGAGATATCCCTCTTAGTTCCTAAGACCATAGTAGTTTTAGAATGCTCATTACTAGAACAGATATGAAAAAAATTGGTAAGGAGTGTTTTGTTTTTGTTTTGTGGTTTTTCTTTTCTTTTCTTTTCTTTTTCTTTTTCTTTTTTTTTTTTGGTTGTTATTCTTAAGGGTCTTCTCCAAAACAATTACTTACTTATTGCAGACATGGGTAAATCACATCTACTTATATCATCAAAAATATACTTCATTTACATTAAGCTCATTCAGTCTGATAACCAGAGAAATCCAAACATAAGGTAACCTAACAAGAATGGCTGCCAGTAGCAGTTGAGATTAACAGTCGCTGAAATGTTGTGAATAATATCTTGATTATAAATAAAAGCTTGGCCTCATCTTTGTACCCAGAATTGGCTAAGACTACATGTCATTTTTAATTTTGATTAATGGCAGAGTAACTAATTAGGGTGGGAAAGGGATTAGAAAATCATTCAAGATGTCGGTGTAGTCCTCGTGCCATTTTGTCATGGATGCTATAGTCAAGTTCACAGTGACAGGCACATGTAATAACTAGGAGCTGAGAATAGTTAGATTTGAAGAGTCAAGGCAGTGCTTTTAAAATCAGCATTTTTAGTTAGATTTGATTTTCTTTCTCTGAATTATTATGCTGTTGAATTGGGCTTTGATTTATTGACATTCTGAGATTTGGTACAGATTTTCTTTTTGCTTTGCAGGATGCACAGAATCAAAAATTAAAGACCAGTATATGGTACTATGAGGTAAGTGCTGTTTCCTTCCATGCATGCTGGACTCCTGATTTCTATAGTGGTGCCTGGGTGGCTCAGCCATTTAAGCGTCCGACTTTGGCTCAGGTCATATCTCGTGGTTCATGAATTCGAACCCTGCATCGGGCTCTCTGCTGAGAGCTCAGAGCCTGGAGCCTGCTCCTCATTCTGTGTCTCCTCTCTCTGCTCCTTCCCCACTAGCACTCTCTCTCTCTCTCTCTCTCTCTCTCTCTCTCAAGAATAAATAAACATTAAAAAAAAAAATTAAATCTGTTGCAAAATATAATTATTCTAAGGAATAGATATTTTCTTTGTGTTTGCAATTTAGTTTCTTAGACCTGCAGCAGATCTAATTTATTGGAATCTGTGTAAGATATATGGCCATGGTTTCTGGTTGGGGCACCATCTTTAGGGGTTAGCAGGGAAGTCCTCTCCCTTAACAGTACCAGCAAGCAGATCAGTTGGGTTATTCATCCAAATCGTTTTTCAGTTCTTTGGGGAGATTGACATTGCCCCTTTTTGATACATTTCTTTTCTAGCTTCTCCTAACAGGTTTGGGATGACGAATTTTTATCCTGGAGCCCCACCATGTTTAATGGGATTAGGGAGATCTCTCTACCTCTAAACGCCATCTGGGCCCCTGATATCATCATCAGTGAGTTGTAAGTGTGCTGGGGTGTATTTCTACGGGGCTTAAACTGCTTGGACTACTTATGCCAGTTGTCACTTTCAGTCACTGTTGCTGTCTTTTGTTTCTTAACCTAAAGAGGATCATAGTGTTGGGAATATTCCAGGTAGAAGTACCATAGTTGACATCATTTAAGATACAGATTTAATTACAAATGCTTGAGGTTACTCATGGGTTATGTCCGTTGCAAAAGTAGCAAGTGAATTATCTTTTGAGGCTGTCATTACTGAATCCATCTTTGCCAGGGTAAATGACGTCATGGGAAATGTGATTCTGTCGTTGCACTTCTAGACTAATCCTGAGTGTCACAGCCACTACCATCGCATAATCAGTTCTGTTCATGTATTGAAATGACTAAGGCCTTCTCTGTAACAGCGAGGTCTTCTTGTGTTTCATATAGTGTGGACATTGAATGATCACCCGGCCTCCCCTATGTCTATGTGAACTCATCTGGGACCATTAAGAACGCTAAGCCTATCCAGGTGGTTTCCACATGCAATTTAGAGACATAACGCTTTTCCATTTGATATGCAGAACTGCAGCCTAACTTTCAGTAGCATCCTGCACACGGGTAAACCGTGAGTGGCATAGTGTGCCAATGGGAAAACACTCTTGTGCTGGGTTGGCGCACTTGGGTGAAATTATATCATGCTGTCTGTGAGGTTTATTTTGTTCTTGCACATAGTTTTTACAAATCGAAATCTTTTCTTACAGCTATTTGGCTACCATTGTAATTTGGACTGAGTACAGTGTTGTGCCCAGATATATTGCTCACTGCTGCTCTAGGTTTGGGAATACACTATTAGGCCTCCTCTGCCACTGAGAAGGTTATAGAAGTGGTAGGACCAGGGGCGCCTGGGTGGCGCAGCCGGTTAAGCGTCCGACTTCAGCCAGGTCACGATCTCGAGGTCCGTGAGTTCGAGCCCCGCGTCGGGCTCTGGGCTGATGGCTCGGAGCCTGGAGCCTGTTTCCGATTCTGTGTCTCCCTCTCTCTCTGCCCCTCCCCCGTTCATGCTCTGTCTCTCTCTGTCCCAAAAATAAAAAAATAAAAAAATAAAAAAAACGTTAAAAAAAAAAAAAAGAAGTGGTAGGACCAGGTCCATCATTCTATGGATAATGGAGTACAAACTATAAATTCACAGTTGGTTGTTTGTTTTTTTTTTTCACTGAGAGGGAGACTCTATTCCACATCCCTATCCCTAATTCAAAATGGTTATACTGAGCCCCATCTCAGTAAGACTGTACATGTGGGGGCAAGAGTGAAAGGAATAATTTGAGTTGGGAGTTGGAAAAGCGGGTGGTTATTGGGGCCTCTGTGTGTGGGGAAGTCCATTGTTTCTCTTGTTTTCAGTGGAAGATGTAGACCTGGCCTTCCTGAGGAGCAGAGAAGACATTAAGCCTGACAAAAAGGAATTTTTGAAGGACAGTGAGTGGGAGCTTCTTTCTGTGTCCTCAACATACAACATCCTGCAGAGCAACACTGGAGATTTTGCACAGATTCGTTTTAACGTAGGTCCTTCCTGTTCCTGTTGCCTACTTCTCTGCAGTCGCAAGCCTTCTCTGCTGGGCTCAAGGATCTCTGCTCTGTCGTGTATTCTCATTCATTATCATCATCCAAAAACTGATGATTCAGGTGGCTCTGGACACCCCTTGCATTACAGCATTTCACAGACCAGAGATTCAGTCCCAGATCCTGGACTCCTACTGTAAGGATTCCATATGTGAGTAAAAAGAGAATGGTTTCAGGCACCTGAACCACCCACCTTAGCAGGCATCCTCAAGCCTCTCGGTGCATACTAACATCCCCACTCCCAATTGCTGCTGAGAGGAGGGGGAAACTAAAAAAAGAAAAGAAAGAAAACCCACATACAGCAACAGCAACAGAGTGGGAGAAGAGCGTCTCTTTAACGTTACTGTCCTGTTTTTAACTGAGTAAATTATTAATTAATTCCAGAAACAAATGCATAAAGCTATCATTATTAATTTGACTATCTTGAGCAATTAGCTAACAAATCACCTACAGGATCCTCAGAGACTCCTGGTGGTTTCTGGATCAGAGAGAACAGCTGCTCTAAAGGGATTCGATGAGAACCCAAGCTTCTCGGAAGCACCACCAGGATGCTCTTGGCTGCATTGTCATGGGGCAGTTTGTTCAGCAGGGGCCTGAGGGGTGGGGTGCAGGACAGCAAAACTGCTGTTTTGCACTCCAGAAGCAGCCATTCTCCCTTCCCTGGCCCTTCTGGCAAACTGTCCTGATAAGTGGTTTGTAGCAAGTTCATGCAACTGGTAGATCCACAGTCAGTATTCATTTCTGCTTTTCTGCGCAAAGTCAGCTAATAGTGTTGATAGCTGGGTGGGGAGGAGTTCTTCATGCCAGGTAATGTCTGTGATTGACAAATAGAGACTACAGACAGGTCAGGATGACACACGACATGAATTCTCTTGGAAACAATCCTTTTGGATAAGAAGGAAAATTCAGACTAGCCTAGGTGCTATGGTTATGCTGGATAATCATACGCTAAGAGGGGGTGGTATCAAAATAAGCTATTATTGAGGGCACAGATGCCCCTCCATTGGTCAAAAGATGTTCCATGCAGCTTTCCAGCAAAGCTCTGGTTAAATCAGGGCCTCCTAGAAATAGCTGTGGCTTGAACGTGACTAATGTATAACTAACTCATCACAACTCATACTTTCCTGGTGGTGGAGTCTGGGTGTTTGCCTGTTCTGCTTGGTTTTTAGCAAAGCTAGCGTCGTGGCTTATTTGTCCACTTTTTTTTTTTTTTTTTAAGTGAGAGAAAGGGAGGGGAAAAAAGAAAGCTTTTTTAATTTCAATGAGTTTCTTGGCTAAGAGTAAACACCTCATTAATTTTAAAGATATCAGCCCACAAACATTATTAATGCAGCCCGAATAATGGCGAGCATTAAAGGGAAATGTGAGGGAGGAGCCCGTGCGAGGTGGAACACAGTCACCTACCAAGCGCTCCGGAGAACGCTGCACACACCATTACCTACACTGCACGAAGGAGACAAACAAAGGCAAGAGGCAGGGCCGATAAACAGGAGTGCGCACGCACACACTCACACACACATACACTCATACTCTTTCCATAAAGCAGCCATTATTTGTAGTTACACGTCACCCTTTACCCTGAATATTAATTTGTCTTCCCAGTCGTGGCGAAAGGCTTTCTATGTAGTAGGTCCATTTTTAAATATGATGGACAGAGGCGTAAAACAGTGCTTACGGAAGGAGAAGCTTCCCTGTGTCTCGGGAACAGTGATCCCATCCCTTTGCCCTGTTCACCGCCATGCTTCCTCTGCATTTACAGTGTTTACATTGAGGTATGCCAGAGGTGGGCATCGATAGCACTGTATGCTTTTGGAGCTGTTCCCTGCATCTCTTTGCCCTGGGGGCTGCTTTCCACCCTCGCCCTCTGGAACAGAGTAGGGAGAGAACCCTGAGTAGTCACAGATCATGTTTCATAGACAGGGAGCCACGCCCAGAAGCAGTTATACAACTTTGGAAAGACTTAAAGTAGATTCAGTGGCTATCCTAGGTCTCTTGTCTCCCTTGGCCTCTCTCAGCCCCCATGCCTCCGCACACCTGCTATGTGCCCTGATGGGCTCATGATCTCTTACTCCATACCAGTCATCCTGCTCTGAAGTTAACAACTGAGGCATCCTGGTGACCTTCGGTAGCCTTTGGGCAATCATGTGAAATTGAGAGCCCGGTTCTCTGCCAGCACTGGTCTGCCAGGGTCCTGACAGCAAAGGGCCATCTTCCTCCTGATCTAATCACCTGCAGTGTCCCTGTCCAGGCTGCCCAGTGTGGGGGTGGAGACAAGTGGGGCAGACAGGAGGAAAGATGATCTAAATATCTTGCCCCTCTGGGCCTGATGTACATTGCTGCCATTACTACTAAATCAAGTGCTCAGGATTCGTGGTTAGCTCGAGCTAATGTGCAGTCATATCTGCTGGCTCTAGAACACGTTTTGTTTATCAGAGGGCACTGCTAACACATTGGAGTCAGGCTACATTCCACAGGGGGCTCAGAGCATGGGCACCTTTTGCCTGCAAGGAGGTCTGTGTGCAGCCTGGCACCTGCTCCAACAGCCATAGGGGGGAAGATTCCCTCCAATACATTATCAGACATAATGCTTCCAGAAATAGAAGGGTGATCATTCCATGTCTACATGGCAGCTTTTTGTTTTTTTGTTGTTTAAAAAAAAAAAAAGAGGGTAGAAGTGGGAGGAGGTAGGAATAAAATGTGAGAATTCATTTTGGATGGAAAAGGGTGGACAGCTGTTGGAAGAACTAAAGTGAGCCCAACACGCACATATCCTCACAATGAGTGAGATGTTCATGCAGGCAGGGCTGGGAGCCTTCCCGGGCACCCCTGGAAAAATGCAGAGGGGCAATTGAGAAAGCAAGGTGCCCCATCTTTTCCTCTTTTTCTGGCATAGTTTTCCTTTATAGATTAGGTTAGAGTAGTTTTGTTGAGATATCCATTGAATGCAGCTCATGAACTTGAGAGAAGTTCCTTCTGAGCTCCACCAGATCGGGAGGGAGAGTGAGAGAATGAGAATTTAGAGCCCTAGAAATCATTCCAGGGTCATTCAAGCACCCTGACGTCATGGACTTTGTGCTAACCCAGCCTGACCCATGGTCCAGATCCAACTCCGAGTCCGGAAGCTCTCGCTCCTATGCAGAGATCTTACTTAAATGGCAGCAACTTTCCCATTCTTTCTGAATTGGGAATGGTGGGAGGGGCTTGGGAGAGGAGGAAAATGGGCTTCTGTATGAAGCGTGAGTCTGGGCGTCAAAAATTCCAACTATGTCATAAAGACGGTCATGCAAAATTGAGTACTGGTGGGGTCTACCATCAAGGAGGCAATTAGAGGCTAACCTTGGGGCCTATTCCATCTCCAAGGAGCTCTCCACACACACATTCTGAATTAGATTGATCTCTTTCATTAACATCAATAGGCTCCAAATACCTTTGTGTACTTATTATTACCTGGCTTTAATGGATAATGAAATTGTGGCATAATATTGCTAACACCTGAAGGGTGTCTAATGGAGAACACGGACTGAAACTAAAGTGCTTTTTCTTCCCTTTCTGTGGAATTTAAAGGCACCAGCTCCTTTAGTCCGTTAGAAATGATGGGCTCTAGGTAGGGGCAGTTCCACGGAGAGTGGTCTCACTGAGCTGGTGACATCCCTTCCCCCCCTAGCATCAGCCATCAGCTGGAGTCCCTTACTGTCTCTGGAATGACCTGCAGAGAGGTAGCCCTCAGGGGATGGATCTCAATAGGAGAGGCCCCATCTGGGCTAACTCCACGCTCCCACCTTCTTGGAACTAAAAGTAACATTACTAATAAGACTCCAGTACAACGCAACGAACATCTCTTGAGCCCTTGTCATGTGCCAGGCTCAGTGGCCCCACTGAGGACACAAGCATGGGTAGAGCGGGGCTTCTGCTATCCATCATGGGCCTGAGATGTTGCCCAGGGAGACATTGTGACAGTGACCACAAAACCCAGCATTTACTTGACCCTGGGCACCATTTTAAGTTTGCACATGTAATCCTCACATCTCTATGAGATGGGTACTCTGAGTATCTGCATTTTTACAAATGGATGGATCGGGGTACAGAGAAGTTAACTTGCCCAAGTTTAAGTAACTTGCCCAAGGTTACAGGGTAACTGTGGAGCCTGACCTTGAGCCCCCAGTCAGTCTGACTCCAGAGACTATGTGCTAATCCTCTTTGATGCTGACACGCAACTCGGCTTGACATGGTCTATTCTAGTCCATTCTTTGGTGTTCATCCAACTGTGTGTTACTGGGCAAGTCACCTGTGCTCGTTTCCTAGGGCTTCCATAACAAAGTACCACAAACCAGGTGGCTTAAAACAACAGAAATTCATTCTCTCAGCTCTGGAGGCTGGAAATCAGGGTGTGAGCATGATTACTTCCTTCTGGGAGCTCCAGAAACAATCTGTTCCGTGCCTCTCTCTTAGCTTTTGGTGGCTGACAGCAACCCTGGGCTTGTAGGTATATCAGTCCAGGATCTGCCTCCACCCTCATGTGGCATTCTCCTTTGTGCGTCTCTCTTCTTCTCATAAGGACCCCAGTTGTGTTGGCCCACCCCACTGCAGTCAGCCCTCATCTTAACTAATTATATGTGCGGTGATCCCATTTCCAAATAAGGTCACATTCTTACCTTCCAAGAAGGACATTAATTCTTGGGGCCATTATTCAACCTGGACAGTCCACTGCCCTCTCTGGCTCCCCCAAATTCATGTCCATCACCTATGCAAAATACCCACCCTCTCCCAACATCCCTAAATGTCTTACCCCATTTCAGCATCAACTCTGAGACCAAAATAACATCTAAATATAAACTCAGAAAGTCCCAAATCACATCGTCTAAATCAGGTACAGACTCTGGATATGGTCCATTCTGGGGCAAATTCCCTTTCCATCTTCAGAGCCTGGTTGCTGATCCCCTGGGATGGACAGAAGCCTGTCCTATTAACTCTTCTAATTCCAATATTTAAAAAAAGTGCCTGACACTGTGTTTATGGTCAGTTAATGTTCCTTCAACAAGAGAGTAAAGAGATTTGAAGATCAAATGAGATCATGAAAACAAACCATTTCTGAAAACTGTGATAAAATTAGAATTTCTTTAGGCTGCACTGGGCTTGCAGAGAAAATTAGTCCATAAGTACATGCTCCTAAATCAACCTGAAGAAAAAGGAAGGCCCTTTGTTCTTGAAGAAAACCAAAGACAGGGCCTATGTAGCTTTATAGTGTTATAAGCCAAACATAGGTGGCAGGATTTCTGCTTTAAGTTACAGGACAGCTAATTGTCTGCCTTGTAGCCGCCATGTTTCCCTTGCACTTCCGGCTGCTGGCACTATCCAGTGACAAATATTCTCCTGACAGGACTGGCTACATACTTGGTGGGGTCCGGTGCAAAGGGAAAATGTGGGACCCCTGTTCATAAATTATGAGTTTCAAAATGGCACCAGCAGAGCCTGAAACCAAACAAGCCCTTGTAAGTGCCAGGACCCGGGAAGTTTCCCAAGCCTCATGCCCATGAAGCCCGCCTACCTCGCAGCCTCTTGGCCCCTGCCACACCTCTCCCCTGGCACTGTGGGGGACACGTGTTCTGACAAAACTGAGGAGCCGTCTTTGGTTCTGGCCCAGATTTATGTTCACTCTCTGCACCAGCCTCTGGGTGGAGAGGAACCATCTCAGCATGTGTTATTTACACGGGGGCTTTATTTAAAGAGACAACAGCCAATCTCAAATGTACCCAACATGTTCAGCAAGCAAAAGTGAAGTGCATTTTAAAAAAAGAAAAATCAGGGGGCAGGCACCTGGGTGGCTGAGTCGGTTAAGCATCAGACTCTTGATTTCAGCTCAGGTCATGATCTCACAGTATGTCGGTTTAAATCCTGCCTCAAAGTCTGTGCTGGCAGCACAGAGCCTGCTTGGGATTCTCTCTCCTCTCTCTTTATCCCTCCCCTCCCCTTCTCTCTCAAAATAAACAAACATAAAAAAAAAAAAAGAAAAGAAAATCAAGGCATGCACCTGGGAGCACTTAAACTAGGACATGTAGGCACTTAGAATCCAGGGACTCTGCAACTCTATTCCCTTGACTCTAAGCCTAGGCTCTTCCTGCTTAGGCAGCTGCCTGCTTGTACTTCCTTTAGGGCAGGGTTCTTACACTTACTGTTCATGTCATATCTGCCATGAGGTCTGGGGGGTGGAGGTGGTCTTCCCACTTCTACCCTCTAGAGACAGCAGGCTTGGTTGCCCCCCACCACCCCACATAGCCTAGGTCAGGCACACAACACAAGACCCCTGTGGACTCTGACCATGTGGCTCCCTTTCTGTGGCTCCCTTCCTACGGCCCCCAGCTAACCACTGCCTGGTGGGTCATGTCACAGCATGACCAAGAGAGCTGGAGACACACAGGTTGGTGACAGTTCATTTTGTTGTGGTTTTTCTTGTAGACTGTGCTTTGATAGAAATGTGTTTTAACCATATCATTACAAAGCATGAGTGTGGCTCTCATTTAGATATCTGCAGCCCATCATACTTCATGTGAAAGACAACAGCCAGACTGCAATCCTCCAAATGGCTCTGGCCTGCCAACCTCCACTGAGTCGGGATATGCTCCCAGACCCAAACGCTGGGGGACCCCTGTTATCTCCTGCAAGGTGGTAGGTATCTGGTCTCCCCCAGCCAAGCTCTTCCCCACCTCCATCTCCTCCATTCACGGCCTCTGCCTTGGCTTTCAGGTATCATTCCCATGCCACCCCCCTCCTCCAAATCCAACAGCAAAGAGCTCAGAACGTGCATTTGTTTGGCAAACTGATTGAATACCCATCGTAAGATAGGTATTATCTTTGGCCCCATGAGGAATGTCTTAAAAGTTGCTGCTTTTGCCCCCAAAGGGTCACAGAAAGCAGTCCTATCGTTCCCTGATGGAAATAGTTTGTGTTTATTAAAGACACTTCCTGTCACCGCCCCCAGAGAAGCGAGGTCTACGAAAATGGCAATGACAGAGCAACTTTCTGAGTCTCAAATTCCCAGCTACAGAGCCCCGGCAGGAGCTCCGGATGCTCAGCCATCCTGCGGGGTGTCTTCAGTTATCCCCCCAACTTAGACCCACTTTGCCCCTTCTCCTCCTGCTCTGTGCCCCTGGAGATGAACCACAGTCTCTCTGACCAATAGGAAGAGGGGACGGAGTGGCAGGAGATTGGAGAAGGGGAGAGTGAGGAGGGTGCAGATGAGCACTCCATTTTTCTCCCGGTGGAGTTAGTTACCACGAGTCTGGCTGTGCCCCTAAGGGGAAGCCACAGCTCCTGCTTGGTGGCCTTCTCCACCCAGCTTTCAGATTCTGCTCACGTTCTCAGCCCTTGCCCCCTTCAGGACTAAGGGCAGAAGCAGCTCACCCAGTCCTCCCAAGTATCTGGGGCACTGCCCCCCTTCTTGTGGTTTCCCTCTGCCCTGCTCCTTGTAAACGGTCTCCTTGCCAAGAGCTCCACAGATTTCCCAGTGGTGCTATTTGTTCCTGCCCAGACTCTGACACATACACAGGTGCTAAGGTACTCACGTTCCACATAGGAAGATGGGCTAAACCAAAAATAGTACAAGATGTTGCCTACACGCTGTCCGAAGAAAAATGTTGGTGTAAGACCTCAATTTAAAACAGCTTCTCGCTCACCAGCTGTGTGAGTTTGAAAAAGAAATTTAATGTCTGTGTACCTCGGTTTCTTTGTCTGGAGACGATAATACCCAGCCTTTAGTGTTGGTGTGAGGGTTTGAATAAGAGCATAGGAAACACAGCCAAGTGCCTGGCATACAACAAGTGGTAAATAAATAGAGGCTTCTTCTTATAATTGTTAGTAGTATTAATACTAGTTCTACATAAAAGCTTAAAGGTTTTTTTTTTTTTCTATTTTCCAAAACACAAAATAATCTCCGTTCTCGAAACTACATAGTGATTTCACATTATGTAGAACTGTTGGGACTTCGGGGATCTCTTGGCCGTGGGTTTGGCCAAACATTAGTCCATCAGCTTATACCCTGTCTTCAGTAGACTCCATGGACCCGGCCAGGTGGTGATTCGCAGGCGCCCACTGGTCTACGTCATGAGCCTGCTGATTCCCAGCATCTTCCTCGTGCTCATGGATCTGGGAAGCTTTTACCTACCACCCACCTGCCGAGCCAGGATTGTGTTCAAGACCAACGTGCTGGTGGGCTACACCGTCTTCAGGGTCAACATGTCTGATGAGATGCCAAGGAGCACAGTGAGCACCCCTCTGATTGGTAAGCAGCTTTGGGGACACCAGACCTCCATGTTACAGGACTCCCATCAGAGATGAGATGCTGCATTTCAGACGGGGGGTGGGGCGGGGGAGGGAGAGGCTCCAGAGACTCTAGCTGATGACACCTCATTTGGTTCCTTCCACCAGGAGTCTTCTTCACAATTTGCCTGGCCTTCTTGGTTCTCGGCTTATTTAAGTCCATCCTATTGGTCACATTCCTCCATGATGAGTGCAGCAGTGAGCAAGAGTGGCCCCTCTCATGCCTTCAAGGGGACATTGACGCTGACGGGCCTAGAAGAGATCCCCAAGCCCAGCCTGCTGGGGTGACAGGTTTGTGAGAAGCCTCAAGGCCCCTACCCTATCTTGCTTTATCACTCTCCACCCTAGTTTCCGTTGGTGGAGCGCCAGGCCAGTGTCCCGCTGGGTGAAAAGTGTGAAACACTTGCTTCTTAACCTCTGTGCTGCATCTGATATTACTGCTCTGGAGATCGAAGGCTGTCTACCACCTGCTGGCTTTCCAGAAGGCCTCCTTTTAGCTTAGAGGTCAGGCCCTCATTTGGCTTTCCTTGTTTTTGTTTGTGTTTTCCATTGCTTCTCGGCCTTTTGGCTGAGATCAAGTGTTTGTGTTTTCCAGTTTTTTTTTTTTTTTTTTTAATTTTTTTTTTTTCAACGTTTTTAATTTATTTTTGGGACAGAGGGAGACAGAGCATGAACGGGGGAGGGGCAGAGAGAGAGAGGGAGGCACAGAATCGGAAACAGGCTCCAGGCTCCGAGCCATCAGCCCAGAGCCTGACGCGGGGCTCGAACTCACGGACCGCGAGATCGTGACCTGGCTGAAGTCGGACGCTTAACCGACTGCGCCACCCAGGCGCCCCTGTGTTTTCCAGTTTTAACCAGTACCTAAAGTGACTGAGCCTCTGACTCTAGAATAATAGAGCACACGTGCACAGTTTGTATGTATTTGGGTTCCTATCGCTTAATCTGAAAAAGTGTATGAATGATCTCAGGGCTCACTTTGGCCCCACATATACTAAAACTGGAACAATACAGAGGTTAGCATGGCCCCATATGAAGATGATATGCCAACTTATGAGGCTATTTTTACTGTTCGCTTGAAAGTTGCTAGGTGGGGCTCCTGGGTGGCTCAGTCGGTTAAGCATCCGACTTCAGCTCAGGTCATGATCTCACAGTTTGTGAGTTTGAGCCCCGCATCGGGCTCTGTGCTGACAGCTTGGAGCCTGGAGCCTCCTTTGGATTCTATGTCTTCCTCTCTCTGTCCCTCCCCTGCTTGCACTCTGTCTCCATCTCTCTCAAAAATAATAAACATTTAAAAAAAATTAAAAAGAAAGTTGCTAGAGAGAGTATACCCTAAAAGTTCTGATCATGAGAAAAAAAATGTGTGACTATGCATGGTGATGGATGTCAACCAGACTTACTCTGGTCATCATTTTGATATAAATATCTCAAATTACTACGCTGTACACCTGAAACTAATATGTTATATGTAAATTATATCTCAATTAAACAAAAAAGAATCATCTCAGCCTCTAAAACTCCAACTGAGTCAGTGGGGCTGGCCCCTCCCTCTCTCAGGAAACCTCCTGGGTGGATCCAGCCTAGATAGCCTTCCTCACAACACAGCTCTGCCGTGTTCTCCAGGGCTTCTTTCGGCACAGCCTCACCTGCCCTGAGCAGGCAGGAGAGAGTCCCCAACCCAATCCACTGCCCTGTACCCCCTCAGACCTTCCTTGTAGTATGAGGCCGTCAGCTCCAGTGGGAAGTCCAGGGGCCACGGAAGCCCATTCTCCCCTCTCATGCAGAGCCCTCGGTCTGTCGAGAACACCAGGCCCAGTCAGAGACCCTGAAGGAAGTCTCGTTCCAGCTTAAGTCCATCAGCACCTACTTCCAAACCTGGGACCAGGAGGACCGACAAGAGGTTAAGTGGCTGGCCTTCCTGGAACGTTTTGACCGACTGCTCTTTAAAGCGTGCCTCGTCGTGCTGGGGCTCTATGCCGTGAGCCTGTGCTCCCTCTGGGCGCTGGGGAGCAGCTTGTGAAGACTGGAGGCTGTTGGTCTCACCAAACATTCGCTTTCTCGGTACTTGGGGAAGGCTGTAAAGTTTTGTGGGGAGGT
This sequence comes from Panthera onca, assembly GCF_046562875.1. Lineage (NCBI taxonomy): Eukaryota > Metazoa > Chordata > Mammalia > Carnivora > Felidae > Panthera > Panthera onca. The sequence continues at coordinate 103,289,597 of NC_138348.1, read as the reverse complement.
TGGAGGGGGGCATGGCAGGTTAAAAAGCTCCCCTCTTGCTGCCTCTTTTCATTCAGTGCAGGTACTCACACCTAATGAGGTACTGAATGGCCCAGGGCTAGTGCATTCATGGCGAACACGTCTGGCCGTCTCCAGGTACACAGTGAAAAGGAAGCCCGCCTTCTCATTCCGGGCCACTCCCCAAAGGTGACACCATTAGCCATCTCTTTCAGAAATTTTCTAGGTACATACATACTTGTATGTTTTTGGGTGTTTGTTTGTTTGTTTTTTTGTTTTTGTTTTTAGTGTAAGATTCCTTCATCTCCCTGTTTTATCTTAGTCACTCAGGCAGCCGTTCAAAACCTTTACCGAGTGTCAGTTAAGTCCTAAGCGTTATGTTAGGACGTGACAGAACACAGAATAAGTCAGTCACAGATCATTCTTCACTGGAATGATTCCCGAGGTCAACCTTGTACAAAGCAGAATGCAAAATTGTCACCATGTCTGTATCCCGAAGCTCTTGTTCCCACTGGCTCCGACGAGCGCCTCTTCCCCAGTACCTCACCACAGTTGGACAGAAGCCGGGCTCCAAACCTTCCAGACCCAATCTAGCACAACCTGTAGTCAACGCAGACCATGTATAAGGCACTGAGCTGGGGGATGGGCTTCATGCATGCCCCCTGTAGAATCAGCTAGGGCCGCCATAACAAAACACCACAGACTTTGTGGCTTAAACAGAAATTTATTTTCTCCCTGCTCTGGAGGCTGGAACTTTTCTTTGAGGCCTCTCTCCTTGGCCCATAGATGGCTGTCTTCTCCCCGTGTCCTCAATGGTCTTTCCTCTGCATGTACATGTCTGTGTCCAGATTTCCTCTTCTTATAAGGACACCAATTATATTGGATTAGGGCGTACCTTAACAACCTCATTTAACCTGAATGGCCTTTTTAAGGGCTCTGCCTCCACATACACATGCTGAGGTATGTTAGGTATGTTAGGGCGTTAGGACTTCACCATATGAATTTGGGTGGCAGGGTGAACACAATTCAGTCTATAGCACTCACATGATGGTGGACGCTTGGCAAGTCAAAACTGCACGTAAGCTGGAAGGCCAGGACCCAGGGAATAGTTGTAGTTTGAGTCCAAAGGGGTGGGAGGTGTCTGCTGGCAGAATTCCCACTTATTCCAGGGGCGTCAGTGTTCTTCTGCCGAGGCGTCCAACTGATTGGATGAGGCCCACCTGTACTCTGGAGGGTACTCTATTTCACCCAAGTCGACTGATTTAAATGTTAATCTCCTCTAAAAAATACCTACACAGAAACACCTAGGGTAATGTTTGACCAAACATCTGGGTCCTGTGGCCTAGCCAAGTTAACACACAAAACTAACCATCACAGTCCCAATGGCCCCTTCGCCTCCCATCTGTGCCCACAGTTACTTGTCCAGACAGAAGAGCCCTGAACACATGCAACTGGGGTAACTGGTCAACTTCTGGCTCTTACTCTCCAGTGGCCCGGTCTGCCATGAGTATAGCTCACCTTCTGGCAGTTCCATGGCCTCCCAACCTGAATTCTAAGGTGGAAGTGCAGGTCTTCCACAAAATTTCCTTCCTCCTATTTTGACTTTCTTCATTTCTCATGGCTTCTTATTACAGTCTTCTGTCTAGCCAGACTAACCTGCCTGCCGTTTCCGTCTAAGCCTCTACTGTGAGTTGACATATTCTTTTGTTTCTCCAGTCTGTGTGCCATTGCGTCTGAGGAACCTGCTCAAAACAGCCTCCCTCACCTTCTTCCCCTGAGCACCTCATGACGGTCCCCTTTCTCTATCTTTACTCTTACCTTATTCTGTGTCCTTCCCCCTTTGAACATTTTAGGGCCTTGTGTGTGTGTGTACATAGGTGTGTGGTGTGGTATATGTGTACAGGTGTGTGGGTGTGTGCATATGTGGGATGTGGGGTGTGTGTGCACATGTGTTTGTGTGGTGTGTGCACATGTGTGGGTGTGTATACGTGTGTGTACATAGGTATATGGTATGTGTGTGCGTGTGCACGTATGTGTGGTGTATGTGCACACGTGTGGTGTGTGTGGTGTACATGTGTGTGCACATCACTCATCACACAGACCACATACTCCTAGAATAGCCATCCCGTTTTCTAGTTCTAGTTCATCCCCATCTCGGCCCGGGTCCACACAGAGCTTCACTCATGGCGATTCTGCGCTAATTGTTGCAGAGCAACGCATTCTAGCTCGCTGCTGACGTTGGACACATTTCTAGTGTGTTTTTCCAGGTCTGAGGGGGAAAATCTACCCGAGGTCAGACTCCCAGCCCCTCGGCATCCCTCTGCCCTCTGCCAGGGCAGCCATCGGGAGGTTGGCGGGCAGACCACGGTTGGCTGAGAGTCAACTCTCCTAACACTGCCAGCAGAGGACACGAAAGTCCAAAGCTGTTTGCTAGGAACTTTTTGCGGCACGAAAATTGTCTTTTAAAAACCCTGCTCCCCCATCCCCCTAAAGAAAAAGAATTTAAATTCAAACAGCCTTTACCTGCATCCTCCCTCTCTCATTACCTCCCAGTTAGTGCTCAACGCCAATTGTCCATGAAATTCCGCTGCTGCTGCTAATGAAATGAAGAACATAAGAAGTTTGTGAACAGGAAGTGTCCGTGCAAACCTCCACCTGTTTCCCTCCTCACTTCCTCCTCTGCCTCCGCCTGCTCAGTTAGCTTCTTGATCGATCCCTAGATGTCTCTTCACTTCCTCCGCTGTCACGGGGGAAAAGGCTTGCAGTGAACTCCCCCTATGTTGTCTCCTTCCTTTCCAGTTGTCCTTGGGGGAAGCGTCTGGTTTTGGTCCCAGCTCCATCACTGTCCAACCAGGAGACCTTGAGCGTGATTTCTCAGAGCTTCGACTATGCGACACGGGTTGCTTATACTTACTCCACCAAATCACAGAACTTTGAGGATTGGAATGAAGCAATGTATTTAACAGCACTTTCAAAAGTAACTAATACATCACAAAATAAAAAGAAGACCTGCCTGCTGTCCACAGATGGACTGTACTCTTCAGGCTTTGGTGTGAGGTCTTTCTTCCTCTGCCTCGATCAGAATCCACTTACGAGCTCTGGTTCTCCCCAGAAGTGCCTTTATTCTAGGATCCAAGGGCCAAAGCCTGAAGCCATCACCTGCCTTCTGGCCAGGGACTTGGGTGGTGGGGCTGCCCAAGGGACGTCCCATTCCACTTTCCATGCAGCCTTCTTTCACTTCCTCCCTAGAGAGCATCTCCTCGGTCCTCCTCCAAGAGGCAGCCTTTCAGGAGCGAGGCCTGACCACTAAGCTGGGCCCCAGTGTGGACCACCTCCGTCCAAGTGCCAAGGGGCCCTGATCTCAACGTGGCAGCCAGGGATGCGTTTGAAGCCCCAGGGTCAGGTCTGCGTCCTGAAGCAGTGCCATTATTAACAAATGACATGGGACCCCTCCCCCTGGAAGAGAGTCCCTGTGCCGTGGGAGGAAGATAGGGCACCAGCAGCCTTTATTTACAGAACAGCTTTAGCTCAGCTCCTCCAAATGTTTAGAAGTTTCACGATTCCTGTGTCACAGAGGAAGGAAACTGAGGAACAGAGCAAAAATGGGATTTTCCCAGCTGTGACTGCTCCGACCATCTGCTGTTTCCCAGAATCTAAGGTAGTTTCGGAGCTCACCAAGAAATCACAGCTCCAATTTGGGGGACTTCACTGACGTCTAGAAGAAAGACTTAGCTAAGCACAGCCCCAGGCTAGACAGGCAGCCCTCCGTTTTTATGTCATTCTATCTCAGAATAGCTTCCAAGTCCGGCTGCTGTGGTCTCCCGTAGCCTGTGCGGTCTGGTGTAGGGCCAATAATCAGGCCGTGGAGGGTCTTGCTCCCCTCCCGAGACACCTCCAATCCCCTCCCTGCTTGTCCTAGAGGGGAGGAGCTGTTGCGGTTAAGGAAGCTGACCCCCTCACCCTTAGTCTCTGTGACCCAGCTTTGAACCTGGACAGGTCAGACCGGGAAGCAAACCAAAGAACTCACAGCTCCCATCCTGGGCACAGGCAGCATGGAGCAGCACCTGGCGGGATTAGACCCACCTCCGTGCAGCCTGGAGGGCCCCCGGGTCCTCTAACTTCTCAGGGATCTAAGTATACATATAAGGGCAAGGTTAGCAAAAGGAGGTTGAACTGAAATTTTTCGCCTACCGTGTGGCTCTGAGGTTTCTAGAAAATTTCAGATTTTGTACTCCAGGTAGGGGATTCCTCCACCAGTTCCTGGATGTTGGCTGATCATCCCAAGGTAGAGACCCCAGGTCCCCTGGTCCCCCCAGGAAGGAAGGCTATGCCTCCCTCCCTGCAACTCCCATCAGTGCCCTGGGCCCATCGCAGGCGTCTCCCCCGTCTTCGTCCTCCTCCCTGGCTCACACTCCATCTCAGCAGCCAGAACCTCTCAGTCCTGAGTTATTTACCTGCTGAGACAGTAAGAGCTTCATAATTAGCTGAGCAACAGCATGGAGGCTTTTATGAGCAGCCAGGCCCCCCACCACACTCTGGTGTCCATAATTGAAATGACCCACGCCAGTGATTAGATTAGGGGGCTGAAGCAGCCCAGTGTGCCACCCCCACCCCCCTCCCCTGTCCTGTTGGGGGGGTGATGTAGTTAAGTTTGTGCTTCATTTGGCAGAGGCCATAAAGCAGGCATTGCAGCGAGGCTTTCTGCAGGGCTGGGGAGGCACTGCTGGGCCGTGGGCGGGCTCTGTGGCTGGCAACAGATTCCAGATCCGAGGGGGGAGCCCCTCACTTGCCCTTTGCCTCGCTCTCTCTGCATCTCCCCCAGCCTAGTGCCAGGCTCCAAAGACCTGGGCCTAGCGGGATTACCAGCCCTGCTCAGTGTCCCTAGGGTCCAGGGCTGCGTGTGGGCAGGCAGCCCCCGATGGGACTCCGCTCCTGGTCACCCTGCTCATCCTCCAGGATGAGAGCTCCAGGCCAAGAGCAAGAGGGTCAAGGTGCTGTCAGCATTCCCTTTTCTCCCCACCTCCCTGCCTAATCTCGGTTTCGCAGCTCTTTCCTGTACAAGCCTTCTTCAGCACCCCTGTCTCCTAACCTTACTGCTTCCCCCCACCCCGGGGAGCGGGTGTGGACACCACGGGGCTTTGGAGTCAGAAACATTTGTTTGTTCTACTAGAGCATGGTTACCCAGAGTTGGCATGGATTTGGTCTCAGTGCAAACCTGAAGGTCTGGTGGAGGCTGCCGGGAGCGCTGTCACGAGACAGGTTTGGGGGCCCTAGGTGGGCTCTGTGGGAAAGATTGCTGTGATCAGTTGTGATGTCTGCCCCAGGAGAGGGAGGGAAGGAGGAGAGGGGCACTAGGGGGCCCAGCCGGTTGAGTATCTGACTTCAGCTCAGGTCAAGATCTCATGGTTCATACGTTCTCCCGGGTCGGGCTCTGTGCTGGTGCGTGGAGCCTGGAGTTCTGTGTCTCCCTCTCTCTCTGCCTCTCCCCTGCCCCTGCTCATCCTCTGTCTCTCTCTCTCTCAAAAATAAACATTAAAAAATTTGTTTTTAAAAAGGAGGAGAAGCAGAGCTAACGTTTACTGAGGGTTTTGTCATGTGCCAAGGAGGGTTCTGGGTGCATGGGTGGTAATATTCTAGGACCCCAAGAATGTCAGCCCCGGTGGGGCAGGGAGTATATCGTGTTCGCTGGTACGTCTCCAGTGCCTGTGGCTGCGCCAAACACGTAAGAATCAATCAATACGGCGATATGGGTTGAGTGAACCTCACCAGGTTCAAATTCCACTCCACCACCGATTAGCCATGTGATTTGGGGAAGTCATTGAAACTCTGTGCCTCGGTTTCCCCATCTATAAAATATGATTAATATTAAACCTAGCTTACAGCGTTCTTAAGAGAATTAAATGAGTTACTATATGTAAAGTGCTTAGAACAGTGTGCCGCACACGCTAAGTACTCAGTTATGTAATAATTTTTATTGTTAAAGTCAATACCCCCATTTCACAAGTGGTCACCATCACGTATACCTGTGCCAGACGCTCTCTAACTGATCTCTGTAGGTAGTCGCATCAGATAGATAGATAGATAGATAGATAGATAATACTAGGGCTATTCAGATAGATAGATAATACTAGGGCTATTATGAAGATTATATGTACTATAAGATATGTATATATATGATGAGACCTCGTGGTGTATCTAGTCCTCATAGTCACCCTACTATTATCATTTGCACTTCACAGTCACACGGGGAGGTTAAGTACATTGCCCCAAATCACTAAGCTAGCAAGTGACAAAGCTAGGGTTCAAATCTAAGCAGTGTGGCTCCAGACTCCATGCTCTTGGGGAGCCTCCTGTGCTCAGGCACACTCTGGCTCCAGAGATTTAACCCTTGACTCTTACTTCTTCCCCCCCCCCCCACCCCTGACTCTCAACCATCACTTCTTAAAAGAGGCTCCTATTTCCTAACTTTAGATGTGGCTACTGTAGAAGATAGGAGTTTGAATTCTAATTCTACCACTCATTAGGTTTACGACCTGGGGCAAGTAACTGAGTTAGCTCAGAATGTCAGGGCTGTTTTTCTTATCTGTAAATTCCGACAAAGGGCTCTTTCACTGAGGTGTTGTGAGGACTGAGTGAGTTAAGATTTATGCACAGTACCTGGCATTAGAGGCATTGAGAATGATAGCAATTATTATTATTATTATTATTATTATTATTATTATTATTCACCACCTTCCCATTGGGCTGTTCCCAGAGCCCAGAGAGGTTATACATATAAGCTATGTAAAGTCTAAACATTTCCTACTCGACGTATAGTCTCTGGATCAGCAGCAGCAGCACGGGAACTGTTAGAAATGCAGAATCTTGGGTCCTCTCAGACCTACTGAATCAGGATCTGAATTCTGACCTCATCCCAGAGGATTCGTTTGCACACTGCAGTGACAGAAGCGTGGATCTAAAGAATGATGATGGTAAAGGAGGACCGGGGTCCCTGGGAGGGAGGCCTCATGGCAGGCCTGGGAGCTGGGTTTCAGGGGCAGCTGAATATCACGCAGAGCCCGCCTCTGCTCCCCAGGCAGCTGGGCCCGTGGGGCACCTGCCAATCACCCCGCTCACTCAGCAATCTGCCCTCCCCACAATCAGAGCAGTCAAGCACCCCCGTGCAGCTGGGCGGCTGAATTATAGGCTGTGGGCAGATGGCGGGGATGGCTCTGTGTGCCATCCAAGGGGAGAAGGGAGTGAAGGGAAAGGAAGGTGCCTTCCACTGCCCTCCTTCCCCTGACAGCAGACACCCTGTTTTCTGGAGAGCCAGTGATGGGACGACCCCTCTCCCCCACGGGGCAAACCACTGAGCCCCCTTGCCTGGCGGTGTCATGGCCACAGTATCTCAAGGGGCCTCAGCTATGTGAGTCCCTCTTCTCAGGGAGGAGCCTCCTCTCACTAACTAGCCTCTGACGATGTAGCCCTTTCACTGACCCAAAGCTCTGCCTCTCCCCCAGAGCCGTGACTCATCAGCACACCAGGCAGAGGTAGACCTGAGACCGGACGGGCCACCGCACAGTCATCTTTCCTGCGTCCAGAACAAACCCGACACAGAGCACAGGCACCGAGGGTGCTAGGTAGGGAACATGGACTCCCCCCCTGAAAGCCGAGCTGCAGCGGGTTGAAGCCTTTGTCGTCTTCTGGTATCAAAGCACCAGGGATGAGGATGGGGGAAGGACTCCAGGTGACAGGTAAGCCATGCTGCTGTCCCTGCTCCTTCCCTGTGCCTCCCAGAGGTGCTGGGAGGAGGCATCCCTCGAGCAGAGCCTACGCTCTGTCTTCCCACCCACATCCCAAGGCTGCATGTGGTCTGCTCACTCCGCCACCGTGTCTCAGCCCTGGTTCCTGGGAGGTTTGAAAGCTCTGTTTCCCGGACCTTCCCTCACTGGTGATAATTCAAACATCCATTAGGTTTTATGGGGCACTGCTTCCAGAGCTGCAGGAGATGGCTCTGGGGCTTCACTCTAGGCCTTAGGACTCCCTATGGCCTGCAGATCCTTCTGGCCACTTAGCCCATCTCCCCTGAACACCCTGCCCTCTCACCTTTCAGCCACCATAGCACTCTCCCTGAACTTGACGCTGAGGATACCAGGGCAGAACCCAGGCTTGTCATTGTAGCCCAGGCTTGAGGCCCCTTGTTCTGCTTCTTTGGGCAGCATTGCGGATGTGTGTGTGTGTGTGTGTGTGTGTGTGTGTGTGTGTGTGCGTGTGCGTGTGCATGGGTTTACATGCCTATATGTACCTGCATGTGTGCATATGTGTTTGAGGTGGTCACTCAAAGTTGGAGGAGAACCAGACCAGCTCGTTCAAAGCTCTCATTTTTCAGATGAGGCTGGGAGAGGATAATAATAACAAACCCTAGATAATGATAAAGGTGATAGTAATGCGGCTGATTAAAGATAGCCACTCCCTATGGGACACTCACTGTGTGTCACATGACCAATGAGGACTTCCTATAGGGTGTCTAATGTAGTCCTTATGGTAGGATAAATTCATGAATACAGAAACTGAGGCCCAGAGAGGTTAAGTGACTTGCCTAATGCCACACAATGAGTAGGTAAAGACTAGAATTTGAACTCAAGGCGATCTGACGAAGCACCTAGAAGCTTTAGTATCTGGTGTTTGGTATCTAGTGTTAGGAGAGATGGTGGAGGCAGCGGGTGGCCTCCCTATCACAGGAGCAGTGGCAGAATTAAGTGAGCTCCTGGGGGTGGAAGTTGCAAAGACAAGGGACTGTTTTCTCAGTGCAGAGCCCAGACGAGAGCTGCAGTTCTTCTTTCCCAAAGCAGTGAGCTTCCCTGGAGGTCTTATCCCGCTGGGAGACAGGCCCCTGCCCCAGTGCCCTGGGGTTAGAAGGTACACACAGTGTCTTAGGCTAGACTCCTAAGAACCCCGCATGCTCCCCTACCCGGGCAAAGAGAAGCAGGTGAAGGATCAGGGGCGGGGTCCAAAATGAGGCTGGAGAAGGTTGGCATGTCGGAGCCCATGACAATCTGTGCTGATCTGGAAAAAGTGATAGGGCTGGCTGGAGGCTAGAGTGGAGGACGTGGGGTTTAGTGGGGGGATCGTGTGCCCAGCACTGGAGGAATTCTCTCTCCTTTTTTTTTTTTAAGTTCTTATTTAAATTCTAGTTAGTTAACATACAGTGTAAATTTAGCTTCGGGTGGCCAATATACTGACTTAACACTTCCATACATCACCCAGTGCTCATCACAACAAGTGCCCTCCTTAATCCCCATCACCTATATGGCCCTTCCCCCCACCAGCCTCCCTTCTGGTAACCAGCAGTTTGTTTTCTATAGTTAAGAGTCTATTTCTAGGTTTCTCTCTCTCTCTTTCCCCTTGCTTGTTTGTTTCTTAAATTCCACATATCAATGAAATCATTTGGTATTTGTCTTTCTCTGACTGACTTGTTTTGTTTGGCATAATACTCTCTAGCTCCATCCATGGCACTGCAAATGGCAAGATTTCATTCTTTTTACGGCTGAATAATATTCCACTGGATATATATACCACCTCTTCTTTATCCATTCGTCAATTGGTGGACACCTGGGCTCTTTCTATAATTTAGCTATAGTAAATAATGCTGCCATAAACATCGAGGTGCATGTATCCCTTTGAATTAGTATTTTTGTATTCTTTGGGTAAATACCTAGTAGCACAATTGCTAGATCGTAGGGTAGTTCTATTTTTAATTTTGGGGGGAACCTCCATACTGTTTTCCACAGTGGCCACATAAGTTTGCATTCCCACCAACCCAGCAAGAGCATGGGGGAATTCTCTTTTAAGGAAGGTAAAGAAGATGTTGGGGAGAGAGTCACCCAAGCATAAATTCAAATCTTGGCTCCACCACTTAATGGCTTCGTGATGCTGGACAAGTCAAATAATTCTCTGAGCCTGAGTTTGTTCATCTGTAAAATAGGGATTATAAGGTCCAATACCCAGCATGAGGACTTGTGAAGTATATAAGACTTGTCATAGATGCTCCAAAATATGGTCCCTTCCTCTTCCCACACCCTACCAACCACTTCCCACTAAGAGACTCTGGACAATTTCCTTTATAATAATAACAGTAGTAACAAAAGTGACTACAACTCCATTTACTGAGCACTTACTGTGTGACAGACATAACATGAAGCATCCTACTCATATTATCTCATTAACTTCTCCCTAAAACTCTATGCTAGATGCCATCCATCCATGCTGCCAAGCCCTGGAGAGGTTGACTGACTCATCCAAGGCCCCGGAGCTAGAAAATAGCAGAGCTGACATTCGATCTGAGTCTAGGTTATACTGTGGTGACACATGACCCCCAAGTCTCAGTGGCTTACAGCATGTTGTGTGCCCACTGCCGGCCAGTTCTGGTTCTGGACCATGTCTTCCCTCTGAGACCCAGGCCGGTGGAGCAGCGTCCATCTGGGACATTGTTGGTCACCTTGGCAGAAGGAAACCGACAGGGCCTGGAAGACATCTCTGTCTCTTCTGCTCACAATTAACTCATTGTCCCATTGTCCTCCTCATGCACCCACTCAACAGCCATGTTGCCAGAAGGGCAATCTGTCCAAGAACCCAGAAGAGGGGACAGCCAGAATATTTGGAGCGTAACATTAATGACCACCATACCCAGTTTCTAATCCCTACCCTTGATGGGTTCCCACAGTAGAGTGAGCCTCGATTTCCTCATCTGTAAGGAAGGAATAATAATTCTACCTTTCAGGATGGTCATGCTGACTCTGTGACCTGGTACACAAGAAACCCAAGCCTGGAAAGACTGAATCATGGAGATTGCGTGTGGGGTTCAGAAATACTCTCGATTGGTCGGTTTAACCTTTATTTGGTGGAATGGCAAATGGTGCTGCGGAATTCAGAGGTTCCCGTGAGACAAGGGACTTGCTTTGGAAAGTGCTGCTGCTCTCAGAGCTCATGAAACCACCTTCAGGGGAGCCAGAAGGGAAGGAACATTTCCAGGATGTCGATCAGAGGCAACAGCAAATGTGATTATGTCAGCAAATGTGCAAAAGTGCTGTACGCTTTTGGAGGACTCTTCATTTAGGACTAATTAAATACTTGGAAGCAGGAAGATTGAAAGGGTCCTCTCTGGGAAGCTACTTAGGCCAGCAAGACACTTCAGGGTCTATTTGCAGCATTTGGAGAGCTCCAGAGGAGGGGGAAGTGGGCGGCTCAACTGGGAACAACACCCAGGAGGAGGAACACGAGGCTATCAGGGACACTGCAGCATGCCCCCACCCCCACCCCAACCTTGGTCTCCCAGGATCTGAGGTTTGGGTGATGTGAAAAACAGACCTGGGGTTTATGCTGGTTGTTGTGAAGGGGGTTGGGGGATGCCTGTAGAATGGTGTGTATCAATTTCCTGTTGCTGCTCTAGAGAATTACCCCAAACTTAATAACTTAAAACAACACAGATTTGTTCTCTTATAGCTCTGCAGGTCAGAAGTCCGAGATCAGTTTCACTGGGTGAAAGTCAAGGTGAAGGCTTCCAGCGGCCACCTGCGCACCTGGGCTCATGGCTCCATCCTCTACCTTCCAATATCATCTCTGGTTTCTGCCTCTGCCTCCACATGGCTTTCTCCTATCCTGTCATCACACCTCCTCTGCCTCCTTCTTAGAAGGACGCTCATGCTTTTACATGTAGGGCCAACCAGGGTGATTCAGGATAATCTCTCCATCTCAAGATCCTTAACACAATCATATCTACAAACTCCCTTTTGCAAACACTCACAGGTTCCAGGAATTAGGACCTGAGTATCTTCAGGGCCATTACCCAGCCTACCACATGACACATCCGAGATGGGTTGGGAAGCAAAAGGGCAACCATGATCCAGCTGCACCCCACAGATCTCCCATGGGGTCTGAGATAGGGGTATCCTCTAGGTCATGGTGGGACCTCTGTGGCAACCCCAGGAGAGCCCATGACACATCTCTCTTCAGCCATGAGGCAGCACATGATACACAGTCCTACTGAGCAGCAAAGACATGTTATATAATCAGTTAATCCATGTATTAACAAACATGTGTTCAACACCTACTGTGTTCCATTGGGGGCGATTCAGACCTAGGGCCCTCCTGGGTTTTCCAACTAGGAGATTCATTCAACAAATACTTATTGAGTCCCAGCTAGGTGTCAGGCACTGTTCTGGGTACTTGGGATATATCAGTAGACAAAACCCCCAAAGCTCCCCGCCCTCAAGGTACTGACATTCTACCAGTGGAGATGGACAATTAGGAATCATCATAAGTCAATCACATAGTATGTTAGGAGGTGATGGGGCTGTGGAACAAAAGACAAAGTGGGGCCAGGTAAGAGGGGTCAGGTGTGCCCAGGTGGGGACAGGGAGGAGAGGGTAGTAAGAAGATTAGTCAGGATAGACCTCATTGAACAGGTGAGGTTTAGGCAAAGACCTGAGGGGGAATTAGCCAAGTGGACATCTGGGAAGAGAGAGCTCCTGGGAGAGCAAAGAGCTAGAGCGAAGGTTCTAAGGTGGAGTGGACAAAGTGATGGGAAGGTCATAGCAGGTGAACACAGGGAACAGGAGCTCGGCGGGCTACCTCTGTGGAGCCAGCCAGGCCAAACCTAAAGAGAAGAGAAGACGGCGTAAAACAAGGTCTCTAAACCCGCTGGTATGGAACTCGGGAAAATCCTCTGAACTGGGAGCTAGCTCTGGGGTTGGGAGTTGCATGGCCTTGCTGAAGTCACTTAGCCTCCCTGAGATTCACTTTCCTCACTTACAGACTGAGAAGCTTGCGTGGATTCTCTCACTCCTCCATTCATTCAGCGGACTCCTTCAAGCACAGAGGAGGAGGCCCCAGGCAGATGGGAGACACTGCAGATCCTAAGGTGAGCCTGCTCTCCCTGTCTAGGTCCTTTCTGCTCTACTCTGTGCTGACAGAAGTGAGGGGCTTGGCCTGTAGATGAGAAAGTATAATGGTGGCAGGCCTTGGTATCAATTTCTGAATGTCCTAAAGAATAGCACTGGGTGGGTGGAAACGTTAGAGAAACACATCTGAGGAGCAAAATAAGAAATATCTCAGCAGAAATGAAATGGTTCTGAAAGGTCTCCTCCTTTGCTTGGAGGTGTGCAAGTAAAAGCTGAGAGCCGTTGACTGGGGACACCATAGAGATTTGGGTGCCAGATGGAGGCTGGATTAGATGGTTTCAAAGGCCAAAGGGAGCTCTCTCTGATGTCTCCAACTCTAGAGAATGTTCATACCAAGGCAGGCGTGTCTGCTGGGACGTGTTGAAGACCTTGCTCTAGGCTGATTGCTCTCTCATAAGTGCAAAGTGAGTGAGACAGTGGCCCCTGAAGCAGGAGGGCCATGTGACCTCCTTACCGGGTCCTGCGTCTCCACTGGGTGCCGTGGGAAGAGGCCTCCATAGCATAGACCTCCTGTGGGGTCTCACTGCCTCTCTCTTATTGGGAGTGAAGCTGGGATTTCTGCTATGCCTGTCCTCTCCCCATTGTCTCATCTGTCTATTGGCTCACACAGGACTACAGTCTCTATGTCACAGAGTCTTTTCTCTCTCCAGTTAGTGGCAGGTCAGGGAGCCCAAATGTTCTCCACTCTAAGACATACATTACTTTACAAGCCACCCAGTGGCCAGCTAAGACCCCCTGGTTCACTGCCCAAGAAAGTAACAGACCAGAGCTATGACAGCAGTGGGGCCGTGGCAGTCTGCTCCATGTGTCCCCAGAACCAGGGGAGGGAGCCAAGGATCCCAATGCCGGGCCTCGCAGCATCCTTACTACCTCAGTTGACAGCCACACCCCCAAGGAGGTCAGGAGAGCTCCAGAGCACAGGTGAATTTTGCTAAACAGCCTCATTTTCTTCCCTTTCACTACTGCCGTTCATTCGTTTACCCAACAAATATTTATTGAGCATCTATTATGCGATAGGCACTCTCCTAGTTTCAGGGAATTCAACAATCAACAAAACAAATAAAAATCTCTGCCTCTAAAGGACAGTCTCTTCAATAAGTGGTGTTAGAAAAACTTGGGGCGCCGGGGTGGCTCAGTCGGTTAAGCATCCGATTTCTGCCCAGGTCATGATCTTGCGGTTTGTGAGTTCAAGCCCCACATCGGGCTCTGTGCTGATAGCTCAGAGCCTGGAGCCTGCTTCAGATTCTGTGTCTCCCTCTCTCTCTGCTCCTCCCCCTCTCACACTCTGTCTCCCTCTCTTTCTCTCTCAAAAATAAATAAATGAACATTAAAAAGAAGAAGAAGAAAATATAGGGAAGAGCTCTTTGACATTGGTCTTGGCAGTTATTTTTTGGATATAACACCAAAAGCACAATCAACAAAAGCCAAACTAAACAAGCAGAGGTACATTAAACTACAAAGCTTCTGTACAGAAAAGGAAACCATTGACAAAATGAAAGGCAGCCAACAAAATGGGAGAAAACACCTGCAAACCATATGTCTGATAAGGTTTTCACGTATAAGATAGATAAGGAACTCATGCAACTCAATAGCAAGAAATAATAATAATCTGATTTAAAAATGGGCAAAACACCTGAATAGACATTTCCCCCAAAAAGATATTCAAATGATCAACAGATACATGAAAAGGTTTTCAACATCACTAATCATCAGAGAAATGCAAGTCTAAACTACAATGAGGTATCACTCCAGGACTGTTAGAATGGCTATTACCAAAAAGACAAAAAAAAAAAAAAAAAAAAAAAAAAGAAAGAAAGATTTGTGAGAGTGTGGATGAAAGGAAACCCTTTCCTGCAAATTGGTGTAATCATTATGGAAAACAGTATGGAGGTTCCTCAAAACATTAAACATAAAACTACCTATGTCCCACTCCTGAGTGTGTATCTAAAGGAAGTGAAATCACTACATGAAGAGATATCTGCACTCCCATGTTGCTTGCGGCATTATGCACAATGACCAAGATTGGAAACAACATAAGTGTCCATCAGTGGATGAATGGATAAAGAAAATATGATCAATACATACACTAAAGTATTTGTTATTCAGCCATTAAAAGAGGAAATCCTGCCATTTTGCAATGTGATGAACTTAGAGGGCATTATGATAAGTGAAATAAGCCAGATGGGGAAAGACAAATACTGTATGGTATCACTATATATAGGATTTAAAAAAAAAAGTCAAATTCATGAAGCAGAGAGTACATTGGATGGTGGCTGCCAGGGGCTGGGAGGGCGGGCGGGGAGTGGGGAGACGTTGATCAAAGGTCCAAACTTTCAGTTATAAGATGACTATGTTCTGGCATGTGTGGGTGGCTCAGCTGATTAAGTGTCCGACTTCGTCTCTGGTCATGATCTCTCGGTTCATGAGTTTGGGTCCCAAGTCAGGCTCTGTGCTGATGACTCAGAGCCTGGAGCCTGCTTCAGATTCTGTGTGTGTGTCTCTCTCTCTGCCCCTTCCCTGCTTGCACTCTGTCTCTGTCTGTCTCTCTGTTTCTCTCAAAAATAAATAAACATTAAAAAATTTTATTAAAAAAATGACAAATAAGTTCTGAGGATCTTGCACAGAGCATGGTGATTACAGATAACCATACTGTATTGTATACCTGAAGTTTGCTAAGAGAGTGGGTCTTAAGCATTTTCACACAAAGAAAAAGGTAACTATGTGAGGGGTTGGATATGTTCATTAACTTGATCGTGGTAATCATTTCACAATGCATATGTATATCCAATCAGCACTCTGTACACTTTAAATGTACACAATTTTATTTCTCAATTATACCTCAGTAAAGCTGAGAGAGGAAAAATCCCCTCCCTTGTGGAGCTCACATTCTAGCAGGGGAAACAGATAATAAACAAGATAAATAAACTGAGCATGCAGCATGTGAGAAGTGTGCGGAAGGAATATAGGGAGCAAGGGGGGTGTATGTGAGACAAGGTGGTCAGAGAAGGTCTCGCCGGGAAGGTGACGTGGGAGGCAGGTGAGGGCAGCCAGGCTCACACACAAGCTATTGCTCTCTGATTCTCCCCTCCCCTCTTCCCAGGCTGGTGGCAAGCTGCTGGGAACCCACCCCTTTCAGGTTCTCTTGCTGTATTTAACTCTTTTAGGGTGTTCACAAGCCATTACCTCTTTTATTTATTAATTCTATTGATCCCTTTTGTTGTAATGGGAAGGAAACTAATAGCTTCTGAGCCTATGCTGTGTCCTGGGCCCTGGGCTGCATGCTGAGCTGTGCGGCCCTCAGCCCGTTGAATCCTCATGACCCCTGGGGGGCACGCGTGCTTATGCCCACTCTAGACATGAGAAAACTGAGGTGACCTGCTTTAGGTGTCTGGGCCAGGGTTGAAGGACTAGTAAGCTGAGCAACTGAGATTTGAGGTCAAGTCTGACTCCAGAGTCTGTGCTTTTTTCATAACACATGAATTGCGATTTTCATAATTGTTGGGAGAGGCAGGGAGGGAGCGGGTCTCAGATTATCTGGGAAGGCGTGTGCTTAATTTGAACCATATGATGCTGGCATCGCCTTCCCCATTCCAGAGTAATAATTACTGAACTATACTATTCTCAAAAAGAGTCCTTGAATTTGGTAGGCAGAGCAACTATTCCTTTATTCTCATTTGATAGGTGATAAGACCTAGGCACAGACGATTTAGTTGGTTCGCCCACGGCCACACTTGGAGTATTTGATGGAAGCAAGGCTAGAGTCGCCTGGTATTCCATTCTTCCTCTTGCTTCCTTTTAAATACCCATCTAGTTTCTTTTCAGTGAGATGGTACATGTACACGGGACAAAACTTAAAGGCGTAACAGGGTAGATAAAGAAAATGTCTCCCTCCCCACCCTGTCCCTGGATCTGCATCTCACCGCCCCTGAGGCAACAACCATACAGCCTGCTGTTCCTTCCTCTCCGTTCCTTCCCCCAGTGGAAACGGCAGAGGAGAGAATCAGATCTTCTCTTGGCTTAGGGTTTTAAACCAGGCTCGGCCACCTGTTTGCTGAGTGACCTTGGGCAAGTTGCTACATGTCTCAGAGCAGGAGTTCTCCAGCTATAAAATGGGGACAAGGTCCCTACCTCAGAGAGCTCTCCTGAGTATCGAAGTGAAAGGGGAGCATGCAGGAAAGTGCATTGTAAACCATGCAGAGCCTCACGAAGGTTGCTAAATATTTTTATTCTCTGCCTCTGGAAGAGCCCAGAAATGACCACCAGGTTCTCACCCTCTCAGAGACAATGGAGAGGATGAATAGGAGATGGAACTCATTTCCACAGGATGAAAGGAAATGATTCCAATTGTACCAAGTGCAATTAAAATTTAATAGTACAGGAAACTTTGCTTTGGAATCCCAAAGGGGCTTCTGAGTTTTCCTTCTTTGAAAAGTTTTTGGAAAATACTAATAACAATATATTAAGACACTAATCTTCCAAGAGGCAAGGGAATGGATAAAAAGGCCTCTCTAGTCCCTTCCTTTCTAGAAATTAGAATTCAAGTCGAAGAGAAATTTAAACCAAACCTTCTGTCCCTGGCCCAGCTATGGGGTGACCAGATGGGCTAATGACACATTGCCAGCCACACTCATGCCTGGCCTTTGCTACCAGCTTGTTGACTCTAGGTGCACTTTCCAGGTTGACCTTCTACTCTGGAGACCACCCTGGAGTTGGTTCTGTTGTTTGTGGCCAACAAACAGAATTTGATGGATATGTGGGGATTGGGGTAGAAGGGGAGCTTCATCTTATAGGAAGGAGACATTCTCCAGAAGCTGGAGCATCCTGGTCTTGGCTACTTGTAAGGACCCAGAGCAATATGGCCACCCTCCTGTGCCAGGAAGGAGGGGAGGGGAAAAGAAGGGTGGGCCTGCCTCTCTGCTGCACATGGCCTGCATGAAGGATTGCCACCACCCTTATGAAAACAAGTCCCCGGATCTCCAGAGTTTCGCTGCAGGAAGATCTCTAGGAAGGTGGGGCAGTGGGGCCCCTAGGGTTTCACTTTGCTTGGGTGCTTCTCTCTCTCAGACAGTTGCTGCTGCCACCTCACTGGCCAATCAGGAACAAAGTCCTCCTCCTCCTCCACCCCTTAGTGTGGCAGATGAAGGTTGGGGATTCCCACATGAACACCTATTAAGGGAAGAGAAAGGACAAGGAGGCAAAGGAGTATTCGCCGACCGAAATACTCGGTCTTGTAGGGCACAGGGTGCTGGGTCATCCCAGGCCTGTCGAATACCTCCCTGCAGCCCCACAATGCTCTAGAGAGTCCCAAAGGAGAAGCATGACTTCATGAGGCCCCTTTCTTGGGGCTTCTTCACCTCTACTTCTTGCCTGTCTGCATGTGGACGGTGGTGCCTTAAAACGAACTCAACCATCTTGACCTTTGAGGTCAATATCGACAGAAAAAGCCCCACTGTGCCACCTGCTTCAGGATTTCCATCCCTTCTGCTTGGAGGACTAGAAAAGACTTCCTCTCCAGGTGACAGATGACAAGGAAGCCCCACCCCATGCACCCAGACTCAATAGAATAATATTATAGTCCAGAGATTCTAGCATCACTTCCATCCCATGACGAGGGGTTGCAGAAGATCACTGGTCCCAAGTTTACTGTGAAGCCCCATACCTAGCGTTTGCAGAAACTGGCTATATTGGGGCCAGGATGGGAAAGGGCAGTATTTCTGAATCCAGTCTGTATTGGGGAAAACAATAAATGCAATGGTCCCTAAAGTTATCATATATTCTTATGACTATTCTTTAATAAAAATATCTTTAATTTGCAGGCTTATGTAGGGCCAACCCAATGAGCCTGCCCTTTCAATAAGAGCAGTCAAGGCAGGAATGGGGGACTCCCATCCATACTAGGGATCGGAGCCAGAGTCCAGTCAGCCTGGGCCTCAATCCTACAGAATGCTCTGGACTCATTGTAATCGGGAGGTTATGAGCCCAGGCTTTCAAGTTTGTAGGACCTAACACCACACCCTCCATTTATCAGCCCTGGAATTCTGCACGGGCTGCTTGACTACTCTGTGCCTTCCTTTTTATTTTATTTTATTTTATTTTATTTTATTTTATTTTATTTTATTTTATTATTTTTTTAATTTTATTTTTAATTTTTTTAAATTTACATCCAAATTAGTTAGCATATAGTGGAACAATGATTTCAGGAGTAGATTCCTTAGTGCCCCTTACCCATTTAGCCCATCCCCCCTCCCACAACCTCTCCAGTAACCCTCAGTTTGTTCTCCATATTTATAAGTCTCTTCTGTTTTATCCTCCTCCCTGGTTTTATATTATTTTTGTTACCCTTCCCTTATGTTCATCTGTTTTGTCTCTTAAAGTCCTCATATGAGTGAAGTCATATGATTTTTGTCTTTCTCTAATTTCACTTAGCATAATACCCTCCAGTGCCATCCACGTAGTTGCAAATGGCAAGATTTCATTCTTTGTGATTGCTGAGTAATACTCCATTGTATATATATATGCCACATCTTCTTTATCCATTCATCCATCGATGGACATTTGGACTCTGTCCATACTTTGGCTATTGTGGATAGTACTGCTATAAACATTGGGGTGCACATGTCCCTTCGAAACAGCATACCCGTATCTCTTGGATAAATGCCTAGTAGTGCAATTGCTGTGTCCTAGGGTTGTTCTATTTTTAGTTTTTTGAGGAACCTCCATCCCGTTTTCCAGAGTGGCTGCACCAGCTTGCATTCCCACCAGCAGTGTAAAAGAGATCCTCTTTCTCTGCATCCTCACCAACATCTGTTGTTGCCTGAGTTGTTAATGGTGCTATTCTGACAGGTGTAAGGTGGTATCTCATTGTGGTTTTGATTTGTATTTCCCTGATGATGAGTGATGTTGAGCATTTTTCATGTGTCGGTTGGCCATCTGGTTGTCTTCTTTGGAGAAGTGTCTATTCATGTCTTTTGCCCATTTCTTCACTGGATGATTTGTTTTTTGGGTGTGGAGTTTGATAAGTTCTTTATAGATTTTAGATACTAACCCTTTATCTGATATGTCCTTTGCAAATATCTTCTCCCATTCTGTCGGTTGCCTTTTAGTTTTGTTGATTGTTTCCTTTGCTGTGCAGAAGCATTTTATTTTGTTGAGGTCCCAGTAGTTCATTTTTGCTTTTGTTTCCCTTGCCTCTGGAGACGTGTTGAGTAAGAAGTTGCTGCGGCCAAGATCAAAGAGGTTTTTGCCTGTTTTCTCCTTGAGGATTTTGATGGCTTCCTGTCTTACATTTAGGTCTTTCGTCCATATTGAGTTTATTTTTGTGTATGGTGTAAGTAAGTGGCATTCTTCTGCATGTCGCTGTCCAGTTTTCCCAGCACCACTTGCTGCAGAGACTGTCTTTGTTCCACTGGATATTCTTTCCTGCTTTGTCAAAGATTAGTTGGCCATACATTTGTGGGTCCATTTCTGGGTTCTCTATTCTGTTCCATTGATTAAGTGTCTGTTCTTGTGCCATCTCTGCCTTCCTTTTCTCATCTGCAGTATGGGAATAATCATATCTTCTTCATAGGAAATAGAAGTTAAATATGATAAAGAGCTTAGCACAGTGCCTGGCACACAGTGTGCTTGCTAAATGGCAGGTACTGTTGTGAAGTGGTGCAGAAGCAGGCCATTCCAAGGAGCAGGGCCTTGACAGAGAAAAGGTCAAGATGGGACATGATGGGGGCATCAAGGAAAGAAAAGGCCAGGAGGGAAGAGACTGCTCCTCTTCTCTCCTCTCCATAAAGGCCACTGCTGCCGCTGTGGGCAGGGAAACTAGGAAGTCTGAGTCAGGCCTCTTCCCATCTCCCTGGCTTCCATCTTCCCCATGGGGAGATGACCTAAATCTTTCAACCTCTATGCCAGGATGTGTCAGGTGCCTGGAACTGGTGGAAGAAGGGCTCCCCTGTCTGTCCCTGTGCCCTTCCCAGAGCTGAGGGGTAGAGCCCGCAGGGATTCCGTGAGCAAGTGCCGAGCATGGGTAGCATGCAGCCAGTAGGGCCCGTGGACCCCTCTCCTCAAGGTGCCGTGGGAGAGTGGAGCTGCATCCCCCACTCGGAACCCTTCCCCAGCAGGTGGGCGCCTGGTGGGGCCAGATGCTATGACAGATTGCAGAAGTTTTTCTAAGTTTATAGGTTTTAAAAGGTCAGGCTCTTTGGTGGTAAAATTTTCAGAGACCAGTAAAATTTACTGGAGGAGACAGGAGACACGACTGAAAGTAAAAGGCTGCAGCCAGGAGTCTAAGGGATCTCAGCTCCATCCCCTAACGGGCTGTGGGAACAGAGGCAAGGCACAGAGGCTCTCTGGGCTCTGTGTTTTAACCTGGAAAATGGGAGCAAGCACCGTGGTAAGGGGCAGGAGGGTGTGCGCCCCCATGAGCCTGGGCTCTTCACCGCCTGATTACACCGAGTCCCAGAGCCCTCTGTAGGATTTAAACCCAGGTTGATTGATTGAATTCTGGAAAGTGCCAAGCACAGGCGTGACTACAGTCCTCCTGGGCACGGTGTTGGGAGCAGCTGGACACAAAGCCAAGGCACAGGCCTACAGGTCCTGCATCCTCAGGGCTTTTCATTACCCACCCTGGGCCGCTGCCGTCTGCGTGTCTGCCTCTGCGCCCCCGGAGGAGCCCGGCCGTCTGCAGGCAGAGCTCCGGAATCAAATTAGCCAGGCCTCTGCTACTTCCCTCGTCCCCGCCGGCCACGGCGAGTTCATCAAGGCCGCTCACTAATTTTTATCTTGTTTAAAAGGGACAAAAGTGACTCCACAGTTTCATCGGAGGCAATTTACACCCCGCCACTGGCCACAGCTCCAACTACCCCCTGTCTGCTGTGCCATCAAATCCATTAATAGGAAATTTCTTTGGGGGAAACTTGACTGATGCTCCATCAGAGAGGCACAGAGGCAATACATCTCCATTCGAGGCCGTGGCCTGCCCGGCTCGCTATAATCCTATTACCTAAGAAGCTAATTCCCTAATGCACACACTGTACCAAGACATTCTCTTCCCTCCCCAGCACAGTTGGGCAGTCCCAGAGGATTCCAGGAGCTCAGAGCAGAAGTGAAGGCTTGGGGCTCAGAGGACAGGGTCTCCAGGCTTTTTGGTTGCTCCCTGCCCGGGGCTTGGCATGTGGCCTTGGCTGGCCCTCCATTCCACAGCACTGGAGGGTCAGTCACATTCAAGCCACCCCAACTCCACGGCTCTGCCTCTCCTGCAGCCTTCTTTTCTTTTCCTCCCTCTCTTTCCCTTTTTTTTTTTTTCCTCCTTGCCTTTTACTGCTAGCTTCCTTTTCTTTTCCATTTCCTGCCAATGTTTTCTTTTCTCATCTTCCTTTTCCTCTTCCTTTTACTTTTGCCTTCTCTCCCTTCTTCTCCAGATCCCTCTTTTCCTGTAGTTTTACCTTCTGTTTCTTTGCACCATCTTCTTGCCCCCCTCTCCCCCACTGCTTGGGCACCATGCCCGCACAAGTTCAGTGCCCAGTGCTTCTTCCTGCTGTCTGTCTCCAGGTGGCTTGGCTCTGTGGAAGGAATGGGCTCCAGGCCACACTGGTCGTGGCTTGGGGCAACAGGTGAGGGAGTGCCTTGTGGGTATGCGCAGGGAGCCCCAGGGAGGACAAAATGGGGCATTCGGAGGCAGTGGTTCGGACATGGAGGGGAGCGGCTAAGTGTTGTTTGTTCTTTAATGATGCAGCAACTGTAATGGAAACCCCAGTGGGTTACTGCTAAGCACCAAACCTGGTAATGGCCATACGAAGGTGCCCCGTCAGTGAATGGTATAATGCTTGTTGTAGATTTTATAACGCACATAAACAAGATGAAACATCCTTCTAGAAATTTACAGCAGATTTCTCAGTGACAATGAGAAATGAGCGTGAGCCTAAGAATCTTTGTGTATCACTCCAGATGCTGGGCTTGAAGATGGATTTAGGAATCCACAAATGCCCTTCCTGAGTTTGAGCCCCTTCAAGACCTCAGCCTGGACGCCTGGGGACAGCCTGGTTCTTCTTGCCTTGTCCTGCTGTCAAGCCTGGATGTACTCATTCTGGAGTGGAGGTGCCTAGTTTCTTCTATTGTACCACGTGTCCTCATCTCCATTCCTCCAAAAGGAATTCCTGGAGATGATTTTCCGTGTTTTATCTGGATTGTGCAGTGAGGAAGCACATGACTTCACAGAAGGGTAGCCCAATCTCCTTGAGCTGGACCAAGCACTCCAGGACCAAACTCTGGCTAATAGCCATCCAAAGGGACTCCATCAATGAGTGTTAAATGCTGATGCAGATTTCATCATGCACACGAATAAGGGGGGAAATCCAGACAAAACCAAAAAGGACTCGGCCCTGACCAAGGTGATTTTTTTTTAACCATGACAACTGAGAAAATTCTTCTTTCCCACAGTGTTCCCAGCCTATGCCACACTTAAATCCAACTGGAAATGGAATTGAAAGGAATAAATATATTTGTGGTTGAAGCTTGCTATGATTTGATACAGGTGTATCTTGCTTTTCACACACTCGAGGCAAAGAAGTCTGCTTCTACCCAAATGGTAAAGTGGGAGTGAGATTCACTCAAACAGAAATTCCAAGCCACACTCTTCTCTGACAGTTTTTTTGGCACACAGCTGGGTGTCTGAGGGATAGATCCTTTCCTATTCGACTGACAAAGGAAAAAGAAACCCTTGTTTCAAGAAAACGTTTAAAAGCAAAGTGTTGATGGGGCACCTGCGTGGCTCAGTTGGTTGAGCATCTGACATCAGCTCACGTCATGATCTCATGGTTTGTGAGTTCAAGCCCCACATCAGCCTCACTGCTGTCGGCACAGAGCCTGCTTCAGATCTTCTGTCCCCCTCTCCCTCTGCCCCTCCCCTGCTCAGCCTCTCTCTCTCAAAAATAAATAAACATTAAAAACATTCTTAAAAGGAAAGTGTTGACAATGTTCATGAAATGGTATTAATAAGCAAAGGACAGGATGGGATGCAAATTATATGTACAGTGTATTTACTTCATCGTACACATTATAACAGAAAATTATAGAGGAATATATATCAAAATATTAACAGTGGATGTTTCTGGGTAGTGAGCCCATGGATGATTTTAATGTTTCTTCATATTTTTCTATAATAAGCATGTATTATTGCATTCTTTTTTAATTAAAAAACTTTTTTAATGTTTATTTATTTGTGTGTGAGAGAGAGAGACAGAGAGACAGAGCACAAGTGGGGAAGGGATAGAGAGAGAGGGAGACACAGAATCTGAAGCAAGATCCAAGCTCTGAGCTGTCAGCACAGAGCCTGATGCGGGGCTTGAACCCACAAACCGTAACATCATGACCTGAGCTGAAGTCAGATGTTTTACTGATTGAGCCACCCAGGCACCCTTATTATATTTTCATAATACATGCTATGGGGGTGCCTGGGTGGCTCAGTCAGTTTAGCGTCCAACTCTTGATTTCGGCTCAGGTCACGATCTCATGGTTCATGGGTTTGAGCCCTACATCAGACTATGTGCTGTCAGTGCTTGGAGCCCGCTTGGGATTCTCTCTTCCTCTTTCTCTGCCCCTGCTCCCCTTGTGCTCTCTCTCTCTCAAAAATAAATAAACTTAATAATAATAATAATACATATTATGTATATGAAACAATATATAAATATATTTGCTTAGTATAAATTACATATACAGGTTACTACTTAAATATTTAAATTTAAATATTTTGATGAGGACAAAAGGACAGAGGTAACCCCATGTGGTAACCCCAGGTCCCCTTCCTCTGTGTGCAGAGATGCCCGGCCCCTGCTTAGGAAGGGGAGTGAACGAATGCCCCCCCCTGCTCCCGCCGCACCTCCCCCTGCCCCAGCCCCATGCTACCCAAGCGCACTAGCCATGGGACATAAATGAGGGTAGCAGCCCAGGGCCACTCCCAGCAGACAGGCTGCACCCTTGCTCCAGGAGCCCCTGCAGCGGCCCCCAACCCCACAGCCCCCCACCCCAAGTTACTCCTTGGAGCATTTGGCCGGGCCACCTGGCTGAAGGGGCGGACTAAGTCCTGCCCCATGACATCAGCTGGGCGGCCTCCCCTCTCACTGGCTCCCTTTCCTTCCTTCCCGCCCTGAAACCTGATCCGGCTGAGGGACTGATTGCAGGAACTTGGCGACTGTCCAGCGCTGGTGGCCCCTCAGCAGTGGGAGGCTGCAGCCTCAGAGGTGTGGAAGGCGGCCCTGAGGAGGCAGGCCGGCTGGGACATGAAGCCGGCAGAGTGTGGGCAGCCTGCTTCTCAGCACGTCTTACCCTGAGGCCACTCCAAGGCTGCTCACGCCCGGGGAAAGTCACCATGCTGTCGTGGGTGCCACGGGTCCTGCTGGCCTTGCTTCTGCCCACACTCCTGGCACATGGACAAGGTAAGGGGATGGTGGGAAAAGATACGGGACATGGCTGGCCACCTGCAGAGGTCGGGTAGGGGATGTTTGATTCCCCCAGGGGTTGAGGGAGGGAGGTTTTCAGAGTGGGTGCTGCTTTGGGAAAGTCAGGGATCTTGCCACATCCGAGCACAAGAATTTGAAGGCACTATGGTCCAGCTCAAAAGCAGGGGTGGTGGAGTGCCAGGTGAGGGCAGGGCTTGCTCCTGTCTTCTTTGCCCTGCTCCCAAACTCACGGAACTGTAGCTGCAAGGGACCTTGGACTTCATTTGGTCTACTCCTTCTTGTTATAAATGGGAATGCTGTGTCCAGAGAGGGGGAATAATTCACTCAAGGTCACACAGCACATTAGCAACAGAGTGGCGACCAGAACCAACCTCAGCTTCCCTGGTCTTGTTGCATGGGCTCCCTGGGCCTCCTTTCCTCAAGTTCCCTTCCAGAGCTAAATTCTAATAACCCCAAACTTCTCTGCATTCCCCTACCCTTTCCTCCTGCTTTCCTGGGATATGAGGTGTTTGGGTCACAAAAGGATTTGTTTCCTTTTGCCACAAACAATATTTATTTCCTATTTTGGAAGGTTTTCTCCCCATGCAGAGCTAGGTTGGGAGAGCTGGGGCACAATTAGGATGCCGTCCCGGGGCTGAACAGAGAGGAAGAACTGACATGCATGTGCGTGCTGGCTTTCCTCCCTTGAGCTGTCCCTGTGGAAGCTCGGCAGGACCAACAGACCCAGGCTTCATGTTAAGGCTGTGGCTCGGAGCTTTCTTGGCTGAGGAGAATTACTGTCCAGTCTGGCTCCCTGCACACCGGTCCATTTCCCAACAATAGACTCAGGGCTATTGCTTCCATAGTGAAGACAGAGAGATTTGGATTTGAATCTCATTTCCCCCACTTGCGGGGCACAGTCTCCACCTTTCTGAGCCTTGGGGACTCTTATCTGGAAACTGTGCCGTCATGACAGCCACCCCCATGGGCTGCTCGAAGATTGAAATGAAGAATGTGTTAACTGTTATTATTCCACAGGAGGCACTCAGTAAGTGGTCTCTTGTCCTCCCCCTCTCTCTGCTCTTCTCTGTCCTTTGGAGGGAAGCTGAAAGTTTATCAGGGAAGGTGAGTGGGGAGCAGGAAGGGGGATCTGTAGCAGAAATTTGCCCACATTATATAGACAAGATGCGAGAAGAGGCAGCCTTGTTTGGAGAAAGTCAGGCCCACTGGCACCTGGTCTGTGGAAGACCCCAGAGGCACCCTGCTAGTCCCCTAACAGCTTTGCCCCCTGTGCCCTGGTCCTCTAGGGTTCTCGCATTCCCTACCCTATGACTTTCACCTTCTTTTTCTTGGCATCTTTCAGAAAGTGCTTCCGCTATTTCCCAGAGGGGTAACAGGTGCACGTGAAACCCCCGTAGAATGGAGTGAGGACCTCAGAGTTAGGTTTTCTCATCGCCATTTTGTCCTTATAGGTCTCCTGCTCTGGGAACAATTCAGTTTCTCCTCACTTCCTGTAACCTCACGTCTAACCCTCTTCCCAACCCACCAAATCTACCCATAAATCAACCCTCTGGAGGAGACCCGCCTCCAGGAGTTTGTGCGTGCATGACTCAGAGGGGAGGATTTTGCAGGAAGGAATGGCAGCTTTCACGGGATGCCTCCTTTCTTTCTTTGTTAATAGGAGGCTGGGGTCAAGGAGCCGACGAGGATCTGGCCAGACGCTGAGGTCTGACCTTTCCTTGCAGCCCCCTCTCCTTCCAGTACCCATCCCGAGGGCCACTCCTCCTTAGCTCCCCAGCTCCCCTCCTCTGTCTCCTGTAGGCCACCTCCTCTGGGCAGGTACCTGCTCAACCTTTCTCAGCCCCTGGCCCACTTAGACCTCACCTGTCTTAATTCACCTACGTTTACAGCCCAGCTCCCCTGTCTCATGGAAATGAGTGTGTAGGTTACCCTTAGGAGACAATACCTTCAGATTTGGGCAGGAATCTCTGTGGACAAAACGTTCCAGTGACGGGACTTTCAGCCTGTGGAAGTATCTGGGACTCTGGGGTGAAAATAGTGGAGGCATTTTCCTTTCAATAGCCTTCAAACCAGGCCAAAAGATGGGGGAAGCCTCAGGCTCTGATGCCCACTTTGCCCTGTTCTTCCTAGCCAGGCGCAGGGAGCACCCCCAGGCTCAGAACACCTCTAGGCCCGCTCTGCTGAGGCTGTCAGATTACCTCCTGGCCAACTACCAGAAGGGCGTGCGGCCTGTGCGGGACTGGAGGAAGCCAACCACCGTGTCCATCGATGTCATTGTCTATGCCATCCTCAGCGTGGTGAGCACTAGGCCCCAATCTGCCCCACTCAGAGGTGGGCCTTTTGGGGTGGAAGACCATGTAAGGCCGGGTCACTCCCTGGGCAGCACAGGGGACATTCAAGTACCCAGAGTACCTGTGATCTGGCACAGACCCGTGCCAGGCTGGACAACAGCACCGACCGTCTACAGAGCTGCCCAAACCAGAAAACCAGGGTCACTTCTGTGGCTGCCTCTCTCAACCCCTATTCCTAGAGGGCCACTTACCACATGTGGTTCTTCATGCATTGTATCATGGTAACCATGTCCCCACATAAGCTGTCCTGTTCATCTGTCCTATTCATTTCTAGGCCCTTGGTGTCTGACACGGGCCCCTGATACATGACAGGTGTTGCTAAATGATTGTTGAACAATGAATCCTAAACCAATTAATAAATCAATTCCTTCATCAATGACTGTAGTAGGACGGGGTGCACTGCCTGGTGAGGAGGTCAGACGTTGTGCAGAGATAAACAAGAGAGCAGTTGCAGAGATGGAGAGCACCAGAGCAAGCAGGACCTGACCTCACAGTCTCTACTGCAGCCCGTGTGGCTGTTTCGGGAAGCAAAGCTGGGAATTAGTTGGGAATGAGGGACAGTGATGAATTTTGGACTGTGTGTTTTTGCATTTCTTGACTGCATACTAGGATGGGAGGGAGATACAGATGTAGATATACAGGCATACAAATATGTAAAAGTGTATAGATATAGGGGCATCTGGGTGGCTCAATCAGTTGAGCATCTGACTCTTGATTTCGGCTCAGGTCATGAACTCACGATTTGTGGGATTGAGCCCCATGTTGGGTTCCTTAATGACAGCACAGAACCTGCTTGGGATTCTCTCTCTCTCTCTCTCTCTCTCTCTCTCTCTCTGCCCCTTGCCCACTGGTATGCATATGTGTACTCTCTCTCTCAAAATAAATAAACATCTGGGGCGCCTGGGTGGCGCAGTCGGTTAAGCGTCTGACTTCAGCCAGGTCACGATCTCGCGGTCTGTGAGTTCGAGCCCCGCGTCAGGCTCTGGGCTGATGGCTCGGAGCCTGGAGCCTGTTTCCGATTCTGTGTCTCCCTCTCTCTCTGCCCCTCCCCCGTTCATGCTCTGTCTCTCTCTGTCCCAAAAATAAATAAAAAAGTTGAAAAAAAAATTAAAAAAAAAAATAAAAATAAATAAACATCTAAAAAATACAGATAGATAAAATATTTTCTATATGTCTTCTCTTTTTTAAAAAAAATATTTATTTTGAGAGAGAGAGAGCACGAGCAGGGGAGGGGCAGAGAGAGAGAGGAAGAGAGAGAATCCCAAGCAGGCTCCACACTGTCAGCACAGAGCCTGACTCAGGGCTCGATCCCACTATCCATGTGATCATGACCTAAGCCAAAATCAGAAGTCAGACACTTAACTGACTGAGCCTCCCAGGCACCCCCTTTATGTTTTCCCTTATCTTATATGTTACGTATATTATATATGTAAAATATATGTAGCATAGAGACATATATATATATAACATAATAGAAAATAGTAAAAGATGATTGATAGATAGATAGATAGATAGATAGATAGGAAATTAAAAAAGAAACAGTTGTATTTCTTCCTAGATGTGTCCTAGTCAAAGACCAACCAACTCTTCCTGGTTGGCCCTTTTCTCTTTTTCTTCACTACCTCTTCCCGAAGGAATAGGGACACAAAGCAACAGCTCCTCTTGGGGTACATGTGCAAGGTGGACGTCCGCCCATGGGGCACTGACGCTGAGCCCTCTTTCCTTTCACAGGATGAAAAGAACCAGGTCCTGACCACCTACATCTGGTACCGGCAGGTGAGCGCCCACTCCCATTTCCTGGGATGGGATCTTCCCCTTCTAGGAAGGATTCCTCAAAAGAGTCAGGAATGTCAGAGGCCTTGGTGAGGGGAGGGGGGAAGAGGCTCAGAGACAGACTCAGGAGACCCGGGAGTCTGGGCCCCTCTCCTCTCAGGACTGGAGATGGAAGGAAGCTCCGTGCTCAGCAGAGGAGAAATCCTCCAAACCCCCTCTGGTTTCCGAGTGGTTTCACAGCATCTCGAACAACTTGTCTGGTCTCTGTTGATAAACACCTCCAGTGCCCAGTTGCTCAGCGGGAAGCTACTGCACTTTTAAACAACTCTAATTGCTAGAAAGTTCTTCCTTCTATTAAGCCAAGGGTGATGACAATCAAATTGGGTGATTGACACAGGGCAGTCCCATCCACCGAGTCCTCACACCCTCAGCCACCTCCTGACTCTCCGAGCTTCTGAGGGACATCACTCAGCCACTGCTGAGAACGTCTCTGAGGCCTTCAAGGCCTTCATGTGGCCCTTCTGGCAGCGAGCTGGTGGGGAGCTGGGGGGGGCGAGCTGGTAGAGAGCTGATGGGGAGCTGGCAGGGAGCTTGCGGGGAGCTGGCTGGGAGCTGGTGGGGAGCTGATGGGGAGCTGGCAGGGAGCTGGAGGGGAGCTGGGGGAGAGCTGGTGGGGAGCTGGTAGAGAGCTGATGGGTAGCTAGCTGGGAGCTTGCAGGGAGCTGGCTGGGAGCTGGTGGGGAGCTGATGGGGAACTGGCAGGGAGCTTGCGGGGAGCTGGCAGGGAGCTGGGGGGGAGCTGGCAGGGAACTGGTGGGGAGCTGATGGGGGAGCGGGGGGAGAGCTGGGGGGAAACTGGTGGGGAGCTGGTGAGGAGCTAGGGGGGAGAGCGGGCAGGTAGTGGGGACTGCTGTCCACAGGCTGGTCCTGGGCTGGCAGGCCCTGAGCTGCAGAGCAGATTTGAGAGTAGAAGGGAACCAGAGGAGCTGGCGAGAGGGGGCGGGAGGATGGGGCCAGGTCGCAGAGGTCAGAGCTTAGAGGGGCTCTGTCTGGAGACATGCCAGGCATGTGCAGGTCTCTGTTACATCCCTCCACTGCTCGTGAGTGCTTCCCACTACCACCAGCATGCGGGGCAGAGGGTGGGGTAGAGGCAGAAGCCAGATGCTGATTCCTGCCAGACTGCTCTCTTCTGCCCTAGAAAAATCTCTTAATATAGAGCACTCCCTGCGTCAAAGGAAGGGATGCACAAGAAGAGGCAGCCCAGGGCTCCTTTCCTGGGACATCTGGCCTAGGTCCCACCTGTGGACCTCTAGGGTCACTTGTGTGCCCAGCAGTAACGGGATGCCAACCTACTGTCCCAAGGGACCGGAATTAGAGACAAGAATGAGACTCAGGCCCTGCCTGCAGTGAGCTCACAGACTAGGGGAGGCCACAGACACATGAACAGACAGTTGAATGTAGCAAGATTTCCAGTGAGGCAAGAATGAGATACCAACCATGAGGGCACAGAGGGGGTACATGAAAATCCAGCCTGGGGAGTGGGGGGGCACGGAAGGTTCCCAGAGAAGGGAGCAGACAGATGCTCTGAGTCTGGAGGGACACAGAAGACCTCCCTCAGGGGAGAAGACAGGGATTGCGGTGTGGGAGAGCGCAGGTATGCAGAGACGTGGGGTGTTTGCACGCAGTGGAAAGGACACTCCATAGAGAAGATGGCAAAAACCATGAGGCTCGAGAGGGGAGCCCGGGTGGCTTAGTTGGTGGAGCTTCAGACTTTGATTTCGGCTCAGGTCATGATCTCACAGTTCAAGGGTTTGAGCCCTGCATCAGGCTCCGCACTGACAGTGCAGAGCCTGCTCAGGATTCTCTCCCTCTCCCTCTGTCTCTGCCCCTCTCTGACACACGCTTTCCCTCTCTCAAAATAAACGAATAAATCTAAAAAAATAATGAGACTAGAGAGATAGCTGGAGGTCAGATTGTGCAGACCTTTGCTGGCCATGAGGTTGAACTCTATCCCAAGTGCAAGAGGCATCCCTAGAGTTTTAAGCAAGGGAATGACATAATTACGTTGACTTTTTAGATCAGTCATTCTGACAGGATAGTGAGGAATGTGTTGATCACAACTTAACAGTAACCATCTCTACCCTGTCAGATGCATCTTATTGTCCCAATTTGCATATGAGCAGACCAAGACCCAAGAAGCTATGTGTCCAAGATCCCACAGTTGGTGGATGGGATAGTCAGACGGGAGAAATGACCACAGGGCAAGGCGTCATTTTTCTGGGTCATAATTGCATGCCGGGAGAGTGTGAGCACAGCGATGGGGGGACTCTCGGTACTGCTGAGTGATTCCCCCAAGAAGATGCCCGTCTGTTGCCTGGGCACTGAGCGGTGAGGTCATCCCGAGGGGTGGCTGCCTGTGACCATCCCCTGCTCTTCCCCTAGTACTGGACAGATGAGTTTCTCCAGTGGAACCCTGAGGACTTCGACAACATCACCAAGCTGTCCATCCCCACTGAGAGCATCTGGGTCCCAGACATTCTCATCAACGAGTTGTGAGTGCTGTCATTTGATGCTGGGTGGCTGGGTGGTTCCGGGGCTGTGGAAAGATGGGGCTGGGGGCAAGACTCTGCTGTGGCATGAGAGGTCCCACCCAGGCTTGCAGAACTGTAGGTAAAGTTGGCTTGGGCCCAAATTCCCCTTTGGTTTCTTTCTCTTTTTTTTTTTTTTCTTTTCTCTTTTTAAAACTCCTCTTTTTCTATGCCTGATGTGGAAACCCTGTACTTCTTGGTCCAAGGGCCCCCTTCCCAGGGAAGGGAAGCCAAGGAATGAATTTGCCCTGTCATAATAGCTGAATGAAGGACAGCTGTGGTTTTCAAGGGGACAGTGAGATTACCAATAGGGATGAAGCTCCAGCAGTGGTCCCAGGGGTGATTTGGAGACACTCACACCTCTCAAGTCATACACATGCCTGGCTGGCTCCAGATCGCACCCCCAGTGTGAAGTGGGTACCACCATCCTTGATTCCCAACAGCTGACAGCCCCGGCCAACATGCCCTCCCCGCATCCTTCAGGTTGTTCAGGCTCCACTGCCTGGGCTTCTCAATGCCAGGCGGTGGAAGATGGCTGGGGGACACAGATGGAAGGAGGAGGTGGCCCGGGGCCAGTTGCCCTCCGCCGGTACCCACCACATTGCCCAATGACATGGCTGCCACTCAAAGTGCTTTTCAGGGGAGACAGTTGACCTAGACCTCGGGCTGGAGGGATCCCAGTTCCTGGCTGGATCTCCAGGTTAGACTGAAGTAGCCTGGATCTTAGTTTCTTATCTCTTGGCCTGATTCCACAGAAGGCTGCAGGCGCAGGACCCTAAGCTCAGGCCACTCTGTGCCACAGTGGTCACTTGGGAGAGCCTAGGGGTTGGGGATCTGCTGAGAGAGAGTGACAAAGTCCACCTCGCCTCTTTTCTACTCAAGGACTTCTCTAGTTCCTTTTCGTCCTGGGAAGATTATTCTCATGTCACAGGACCTCTAGGCAAAGAGAAGCCCAGGTCAGGATGGATCCCCAGGATGGATCGCCCAACGAAGTTTGCCCATTGCCACTGGGCTGCTGATCCCGGGAGCTGAGCTCTGCCCAGCTGGGTGGGTGGTGGAGTAGGGGCAGCTGGACATGCTCATGACAGCAAGTGGCTTTGAGGTACCTGGATTCCTCACCTGCCTTTTGTGGCCAGGTTGCCGGGGGAATGAAGGAGCAATGCCCTTTCCTGCTTGGAAAGTAGCCTTGACAATGGTAGGTAATCTTGAGCCCCCAAACTGCCCCTGTTCCCTGGCCAGTGTGGACGTGGGGAAGTCTCCAAGTATCCCGTACGTGTATGTCGGGCACCATGGCGAGGTCCAGAACTACAAGCCCCTCCAGGTGGTGACCGCCTGTAGCCTGGACATTTACAACTTCCCCTTCGACGTGCAGAACTGCTCGTTGACATTCACCAGCTGGCTGCACACCAGTGAGTACCGCACACAAGCTTTGGGAGGTGGGGGTGCAGGTTGGAGGGTCCCCGAAACCCCTACTTGAGGAGCACACCCTAGCAGGCAGTCTTCTTTATTCAAGTTACTTACTGCTTATTTCATAATGCCGCTGAGCCTCTGTTTCCTCAACCTCCAAACGGGACTCTGTTGTTCTTGCCATCTCCCCAGTAGTCACAAGGGTTGAATGATCGCCAGGACACCCGGTGAGGGCTAGGATCTGACACTAAGTGTCTCTTACTTGTCTTTTCTCCATGGGTGCACCCTCCCCCTCATCTCTCTGCCCAGCTTTCTGCAGTTACCTCCCCAATGGTCCCCCTCTCTTTCATGCTCCTCAGAGCCAGCAGGAAGAGCTCATTAAATGCAAACCTGGCCTTGCCCCTCTCTGCCTAAAAGCCTCAGTGGCTTCCCTGCACTCCTGAGACAAAACCCAAACCCTTCACCTGGCCGACAGGGGCTGCCCATAGTCACCACTCCAGCCTCAGCCCACGCATGTTCCCCTGAGTCCTGCCCCAACCCAGCTGCCTTCCTTCCAAGGCCCCAAAGCCCTTGTTCTCTCCCCTTCTCACAGGCTGCTTCCTCTCCTGGGCCACCCTGCACCCTCCTCCTGCCCCCCACCACTCCTAGTTCAGCCAAGTCTCCTACTCACCTAATCACAGCACTGGCATCAGTGCCTCGGGGAAACTCCTCGCATCCCCAGACTAGCCATCCCCCTTGTCCAATTTTTAGCACCCTGATCTTCTCCCCCCTTCTATTGCACTTGTAGGTGTTTGTTCAATGTCTGCTCCTCGATCAGATATAAATTCACAGAGGGTAGGACCATGACTTCCGGCCCACCATTAGGTCCCCAGTACAGTGCCTACAAAGGAAGGTGCTTGGCAACTTTTATTTAATGGATGACTACGAGGTTCTCACTAAAGTCTACAAAGTGAGCATCACCCTCTGGCAAGAAGGCATCCTCCACTTCTATTTGATTTTGTCACATTAACTGTAAATTACAAACATAATACAGAACTTCCTTGGACAAAAACCAGAATTGCAAATTATCTTTGACTTTTGACCTCTACCTTCAATCCCAAACTCTTCACCAGCAACTCCACACACCAAGACTTAACAGCTTTTATCAGTATAAGCCTCATATGGTATGTTCTTCCAGATCCTTCTCTATCCTTTGCATATACACATACATACTCCTCTATGGAAAGTACATGAAAATTATTTCTTAGGTTGTTATTTTACTAAATGTATCACTCATGCCACTGCTACCTGATTCTCTTTACAAACAACAAGAAGTGTTGGACATCTTTCCGAGTTAGTGTATATTTAGATCTTTACCCTACATGTTGACTGCTGTAGGATAGCTCAGGGTTGGGATGCATCATAGTTGATTAAGCAAGCACTTTCCTGATTGGTGGACATGTAGATCTTTCCCTATACTTTGCTGTAACAGACGCTGCTGGCTTTCTATATATCTAATGTTTCTAGTGTAGATGCAGAGAAGTAAAACCGCTTTTCTCTAAGTGAAGATTTTGTATATTTCCCTAATTCACCTTTGAGGACAGTCAGCCCTATGAAGGCAAACGTGAAGAATGTTGACTTTTGTTCATTTCCTAAATGGGGGACCCTAATGGAAACCTAGAAGAGGTGTGCATGAGAGAGAGAGGGAGGGAGGGAGAGGGAGAGGAAGAGGGAGGAAGGGAGGGAGAGAAAGAGAGAGAGAGAGAGAGGAAGAGAGGAGAGAGAAGGAGAGAAGGGGCTTTCTAATAGTTTGGTTCTGGTAGATACAGTGTGCGTTATCACTTCATTTTACGGCTGAGGACACGGAGGCTGAAGGCTAAGAGCTGAGTCCACCTAAGTCCTGCCTGTGTGGCCCACTGCGGGCCCCACCCTCACAGGGCCTGGCACATCCTCCTGGCCCTGGACTCCAGAGCTGGCTCGGTCTCTTCCCTCCCAGTCCAGGACATCAACATCTCCCTGTGGCGCTTGCCAGAAAAGGTGAAGCTTGACAAGACTATCTTCATGAACCAGGGCGAGTGGGAGCTCCTGGGGGTGCTGACCCAGTTTCGCGAGTTCAGCATGGAAAGCAGTGGCTGTTACGCAGAGATGAAGTTCTTCGTGAGTGGCCCCGGGGACAGACACGGGGGAAATGATAGCTAGAACTGCTGGGCGTCATCCCCAGGGAGACTTCAGGAGGCGTGTGGGGAAGACCATCTATAGCCCTTCTCCCAGCTCCAGGTCACACACATGCATGGGACCTTCAGGGCAGCAGATGGGGAAGCTCAGGGGAATTGTCCCTTCCTCGTCCTCTGCAGCCACCGGCCTCAATCCAGAGGCCGGATGTTAGGTCTGTCCGGTTCTTCCTCTTCCAGCAGGGCCAGGCCGGAAGCTCCATGAAGCGAGAGGTCCATGAGGGGCTGGGGGTCCTGGATGCAGGGCCTGTGTGCCCCGGGTTTCCCCCAGCTCCTGTCCTGGTCCTAGGTGGTCATCCGCCGGAGGCCCCTGTTCTACACAGTCAGCCTGCTGCTGCCCAGCATCTTCCTCATGTTCATGGACATCGTGGGCTTCTACCTGCCTCCAGACAGTGGCGAGAGGGTCTCCTTTAAGATCACACTCCTCCTGGGCTATTCTGTCTTCCTGATCATCGTGTCGGACACACTGCCGGCCACAGCCATTGGCACTCCCCTCATTGGTAAAGCCCGCTCCAGGGGAAGAGCACAGTGTGGTTGGGGGTGGGGGTGGGCGGGGGCTGAAGAACCGGCGCCCTCCCACCTGCTGTGTGTCCCCCGACCTTCCCCGCGTGCACAGGTGTCTACTTCGTCGTGTGCATGGCGCTGCTGGTGGTGAGCTTGGCTGAGACCATCCTCATCGTGCGGCTGGTACACAAGCAAGACCTGCAGCAGCCCGTACCCGCCTGGCTGCGGCACCTGGTCCTGGAGCGGGTGGCCCTGCTCCTTTGCCTAGGGGAGCAAACAGCTTCCCGACGGCCCCCGGCCACCCCCCAAGCCTCCAAGACCGATGACTGCTCAGGTGAAGAGGGAAAGGGGGCATCCCATACGGAGGGCCTGGGGGTGCGGACGTGGTAGAGAGTCTCTGGCCGGCGAGTCTGACCGGGGCTGGGATCTGAGTGCCACCCTGCACCTGGCACCCCGTGCCGGGTCTCACTGGGAGGCAGCAGAGTTCGGTCAAAGTCATCAGTGGACCCTTTCTGCACCTTCACCTCCCCTCATCAGTCCGGGTGTGGAGAGAGACGGGGCGAAGTGAGAGGCCGAGCCTGTCAGGAGCTCGGAAGGACTTGCCTTTCTCTGAGATGGACCCAAAAGGGGGTCAAACAGATGCCTCTCCAGCAGTTATGGGTCCCTTTACCTCGCATGGCTAAGTGTGCAGCCGGGGTTTCTAAAGCTCTGCATTCAGTCAGCCCAGAGACCAAGTCCCCTTCAAATTTCAAACACCTATGACAGAGAGACAGGGGTGCAGGGGACAGTAAACGTGAAGCTCGTTCTCCCTGACAAATTGTTTCAGCTACATTCGTTGCTGGTGGTGGTGGTAGTTGTGATTTGTTGATGTATTTGTTGAGCACTTTGAGGCAGGCACGTGCACTTTCTGTGCGTGATCCCAGGCCATCCACAGGCCCCGTAATAGGATTGTCATCCTCATTTGTCAAGTGAGGAAACAGGCATAAGGCCAACTAGCTTGCCTTAAGTCACAGAGCCAAGGTACTGGTGGACTGGTCTGAACCCAGGCCCAGCTGACGCTCTGCTTGTATTTTTCACCACCCCTCTTTGTCCTCCCTTCTGGCGAGAGCTAGGCCTTTTACAGGAGATGCATGGTTAATCTAAGACCACCTCATCGTGAACTGATGAATGAGTACTCCAGCCTAATGCCCAATTTCACTGCTCACCTATGAGGTAGCCATAGCTGAAGGTGTATTTTCTGGTACAAAGGGACTTGGACTGGAGTCAAGGAGAGGGCAGCAAGGCCATATGGCATAGTGGAGACAGCAGTGGAGTCACAGTCCACATACCTTCAGCCTTGGTGGCCTCACTTTTAGATGATGCTCCAGCTGTGTGACCACAGGCTAGTCACTTAACCTCTCTGAGCTTTAGCACTTCCATATAAAGAGTCCAAATAGTAATCACTCCTACTCTGCCTTTCTCGTGGGGCTATTGTGAGGCTCAAGTGAAATAATAGATATCAAATTGCTGCAGGAAGCCCCGGTGTTTAAAAAAATGCGTGGGAAAAATAAACACCAAATTCATATCTTAGTGACCTGGGGACAGGTTGGAGGATGTGACTAAGGAGGGGTATGCAGGAATCTTCAACCGTGTTGCTTTCTTTGTTCGCTCAAGTCAGACGTTGGGTACACAAATAGGTAAGTTCACATCTATACTGTTTATGTCTGGAATTCATAATAACAATTTCTGCAAGCCACAGGCACAGAAGGGACAGTGGTCGTGCCATTCTGCCAGGCTTCCCTCCTCTGCCAATGCTGTGCCCTTTTTCCAGATGTGGGGAACCACTGCAGCCATTTGAGAGGACCCCAGGACTTGGAGAATACCCCAAGGGGCCGAGGCAGCCCCCCACCACCACCGCGGGAGGCCTCCCTGGCAGTGTGCGGGCTGCTGCAGGAGCTGTCCTCCATCAGGCATTTCCTGGAGAAGAGGGACGAGAGCCGAGAGGTGGCCCGGGAATGGCTGCATGTGGGCTCTGTGCTGGACGGGCTGCTCTTCCGCATCTACCTGGTGGCAGTGCTGGCCTACAGCATCACCCTGGTTACTCTGTGGTCCATCTGGCAGTATTCTTGAGTAGGCACAGCCCAGTTGGGGTGTTTTGAGGGAGGGGTAGTAAGGCACTGGTTAGAATGGGGATTGAGGATTTCAGGGCCCAGCAGATGCCAGGGATGTTTTCAAGACCCTGTCCAATGCCAGTAATTCTGAAGCAGGGCCTTAACTCTTCCC
This sequence comes from Panthera onca, assembly GCF_046562875.1. Lineage (NCBI taxonomy): Eukaryota > Metazoa > Chordata > Mammalia > Carnivora > Felidae > Panthera > Panthera onca. The sequence goes on along the minus strand of NC_138348.1, from coordinate 103,251,121 downwards.
AAAAAGCTTGATGTTCAAGACGCTTGTACCCCACCCCACCCCCCACCCAACTTATCATGGCTTTAAAACATGCTGTCTTTGATCTAGAAAAACCCATGCATTCCCTAACTTCATTCTATTTATCTGTGTATCAAGCCTTGATTTCCCCATTGTCACTTCCCTGAATAAGGCACTTTGAAATTCTGCTCCTCCCCCTTTAGCCTTGTTTTTAGATACAAAGCAAACCAACTCTCTACTGCACATGGCTGGTAACACTGCATTAGGTTTATTCAACCGTAATGTTCTCCTTCTTCACCTCACCTGTAGCCACTTCCCTGAACACTCATGTTCCATTGGATGATGGTGGGGTAGGGGGCGGGTGGGGGTAATAAAATACAATGAAGCCTAAACTCTCTTCTTAACCATTTGTCAGCAGCTGGGTGGGTGGAAGAAGAAGTTAAACGTTGCTGGTGGAAATGAGGTAGGGGTATTACCTGTGGTTTCAGTATTTGGTGCTTCCTAGCCCAGGGAATTGGGAGGTGACCACATAGTGGCTGTTATGAAGACCTAATTGGAGGTGGAATTCAAGGTGGGAGGGTAAGGATCATGAACACTTAGCAATGCTCTGCTCTGTTAACCCCCAGGAAGATGCTGGAAGAGTCCTCACAGTCTTGTTACCATTCTGTGCTCATGGTCTGTCAGTGAAGCTGAGAGCGAGCTCTCTCCCTGCCAGAGGATCCTGCAGTGGAGGCCAAGACATCAGCACCACGGTCAGCACCCACTGGTCTGGTCTTTGGAAGACAGAGGAAAGCCAAGGCTTGAGTTTAACTATCTCCTTTGGGAACTCTTAGCAGCCATCCCCTGGCACATTCACCCAAGAGAGCAGGACCATGAAAGAGGCAGAGTCAGGAGCCTGCTCTTCAATGTTACTTTTCATATCCTGGTCCCCTGTCCCAAACACCAGGGTTTAAGACATGCTCAGGAGCACTCTATCACTCCATCACTCCATCCATCTAACAAGCGTTCAGAGGAAAGGAATGCCAGAACCCACCCAGAGTGACCTTAGTGTCACAATGTTTTGCCTGAGGCTTTCTCTGGTTCTCCCTTTCTCATTCCAGCCTTATCCTTCTCCCCGTCTTGGGCTTCCTGTCACTCAGAGGAAGGCATGCTGGAAATGCACTAAATGCTGCCAGTCTAAAGGGAAAGGACCCCAAAGGAATCTTTGATCTATGATTGGGCTGGCCAATCACAAGGGCTTCAGTAGGGAACATGTGAAGTTACACCTTTTCACGACCCCACACTGCAGTTCTAATTTGTAGACCACCCTGCGAAGCTGTATGGAGGGTAGCCCTTGAGCCCTTGGGAGCTTCAAGAATGAGATATCCTAGAGACTGAGGAAGGGGACTCATCTCTTTTAGCTTCCTTCAGCTTCTTCATACCCTGTGCTCCCCAGCATGCGAAGTGAACTCATTAAATATTGTCTAACCAGCTGCTGGCTCCTAAGGTGAACTAGAATGAGATTTCACCTGCTTCTTCCATTCCAGACATATGGGCTTTTGCTATTAAATAGGGATTTTATATTTACCTTTGTTTTGTTGATGGGTGGATATCAGGGTCCCCCAGCAAAAATCAAGAGGCTGTGGGGCTGGGGATTGGCCCCATTCACAGTTGTTGCCTCATGCTGAGCAGAGATTGGGCTACAGGTGGTCGTTGTCCACCCCAACTCTTTCAGGACGGTTCTGGAAGCTCATACTTTGGAGCCTGGTCTTGGGACCAAAAGCTGCCCCACCCCACCAGGATTTGCTGGGGTTGGTCAGGCTACTGGCGGAGTCTCATGCCTCCGGCCAGAGAGAGAGAAAGGGGGACAGTCTGGCACTGTCAGTGCACCACTGGTCAGTAAGTGGGTGGCTATTGACAAAGTGTCCAACCAGAAAGCTAGCAAGACACTAATCAACCTATTGATTCCTCATCTCCCCCCCCCCTACCCTTCACCCACAATCAATGGGGCAACAGAGCCCAGCATTGAGGCAGCCAATTAACCACCTTGAGAAAGAGCCGCCACGTGTAACATCTTCTGCTCCACTAGCCACAGCCAATCAGCTCATCGATCCGGCATCCAAACTGTGCCACCCAGGGACAGGAAACTGAGGCTCAGGGCCAGAGAACACCCAGTGTACTGCCTCTCATCGATCAGTACTGATCTTGATCTTCTCCCAAGGAGACCTTTGCCCTGTGCGGGATATGAGAATGCTCAGAATTTCCTTCCCACCTGTTATGTCTCCCAGAACCTGCTCCCTTCCTTCCTCCTGCCACTTCAGCTCATTTCCTCATCAGACATCCAGAGAGAGAGAACCAGAAACCACCTGTGTCCTTGTAAGTGTTTGTGAGAAGCCTGCCGGTTCTCTGTCTTCTCCCTGCTCCTCTCCTGCAGCCTCCCCTCGTCACCTACAACACTTCAGTCCTCACCTTCCCTTCCCACCCACGCTGCTTTCCAAACCTATCATGTCTATGCAAAAGATCCCACTGCAGGTCTTGAGTGCCCGGCATGAACCCTTCCAACCCCCTGTGGATTCATGGCCCATACTGCTCAAGTTGTGGGGCCCACTGCCACCATCCCATCTAGGAGGCTGCCTTTCTATCTGGTCAGCCGCAGCCTGGGCTCCGTGACCTCAGGGTTCCCGACAGGAGTGGACCTTCCCTGGCCTCCAGGATAGTCCAGGGAGAGGAGCTAAACTCAGAGCCAGGATATGGGAGATTTCCCCAAGAGAACAGGAGAGAGAAAAAGTTGCCCAGGGTGGGGTGGGGGGAGGTGCAGCGGGGGAGGGAGAGCGTGTGGAGAGGTGGGGTTCAGCAATCACTAGCCAGATTCTCCTCCCTCCCCCACCTCCCCCCAGCCTCTGAATCAATACATTTTGAATCTAATCTAATAACAGAGATTTAACGAGGGGATAATGCTCGTGGAGCGGCCAGGCGCTTTGTCTCTTCTTTCATGCGGCAGCTGGGGCCCATTATCCGGGGACAATGCCCCATGCTAATCACTCCTCCTCTTCTCCGAGTGTTTGGGGAGGGGTGGTGGGCAAAGAGGGCAGCTCCTCCCTGATTGGAGGGGAGTGGAGGGGCGGAAGAGGGGGGAAGAAGTCGAGAACCGGCCGGATGGGCCCCTCACAATTGTCTTGACCTGATACGAACTCATTGGCCCTCTCCCCCAGTGCACACGCCGTTCACGTCCACGCTGACCGCTCAGGGTCGGGGAGCCCTAACAGTGCGCACAAACAGCAGATAATTACCTATCAGCTGCAAGTCCCCGTGGCTGGGAGTTGGGTGGGTTTTTTTTTTTTTTTTTTTCTTTTCTTTTCTCTAACTTGGTCCTCTATAATTTAAGCTCCCCCATTAATGCTTGTGATTGGCCAGCCCTGACTGTCATGGTTAGAGAATTAAACCCTGCTTTTAGAGACCAAGAATACCCCTCTCTGAAACACAGCCACATCTTCTGTCTCTTCTCTCTGGGACCTTGCAAAGGTGCTTGGCCTGCAGGAAGAGGTGTGGAGGTTAGACTATAGCAGGAACTTCTGGACAGTCATATTGACATGAATTAGATTGAGAGTCTGAAAGGGAAGGAATGGAATCTTATTTTTGAGAAGACTTGGAAGAAAGAGAGCTCTGTATCTACGTTGGGAAGGGACAGACCAGGGAGGAAGATCTGCCTCAGTCTCCACCGCCAGAGCCCAAGTTGGATGGAACCTAGAACTGGGGCATCTGCAGTGGCCACCCCCATTTCCTTATACAACACAGTTATTGGGGGCACCTTGGGTGCGGGTGGCTACCCCAGATTTGCATCTTGGCCCCATCACATGCCAGCTGTGAAACCTTGGACAAGTACTTAACTCCTCTGTGCCTCAATATTCTCATCTGCAAAGTGGGGGGTCATATCAGTACCTGGCTCATTGGGCACGTGTCTCCCAATATGGGGTAAAAGCCCAGGGAAGCATGAGGCTGGAGTCGAGAGGTGTCTCGGGGCGTATCAGCCCTTCCTCAGTGTGCTCACATCACATTCGGAATGGGTGAGAACGTCCTCCGGGAGAGTAGAGGCCTTTATCCTTCTCATCCCCATTTCAGAGACAGGAAGGCTAAGCAAGCTGGTCACTCATCATAAGGCCAACGGGGGCTCAACTTCCCGTTCCCACCGGGTTGGATTCAGACCTCTGTGCCCCATCCCTTTGTGTCCCCCTTTCTCCCAGTACTCCCCCTTGTCTCACCCTGCACATTCTCAGCTCCTTTGCACAGAATTCCTGCCTAAAACAGCTTGGAGCCCCTGCGCTGGGAAGGTGTGTGCATACTGGCACAACATGGGTGGCCTACCCCGATCCTGGCTGGGTTTCTCCTATTCCGTTCCACTTCCAGTGTCCCTGTCTGCAAAGAGAATGAAACTTTTGGCAGAGGGCCACACCATGAGGATGACACTTGGGACTCTGGAAGCCTAGGGAGTCCCTTCCATGTATCTGGGAGGACCCCCGACACACACACCATCTTTCCCACCCTCAACCCCAAGACTTAGAAAGATCTAGCCTAAGGCATGAAATAAGATGTCAATCTTTGTCCCAGAAGAGCCACAACCCTGTCTTTCTGAAGTCTGTCCACAAGGTGGCAGCAAAGTCCAAACGTTCTACAGAGAGGCCGGAAACCTTTGATCATCCCCGTGGCTTCTTCCCCAGGAGCCTCTGAAGCCCTCTTCCTTCAGGGCCAGAGTGTTTCATGCCCTGTTTTGATACTCTGGGCAGAGGCTGTCCCTCTGACCCCTTCCCCTGTCACACAGCTGTGCCCATGCTGATCCCTGGGCAACTGGCCCTCTTCTGTGCTCAGAGCTGGACTCCACACAAAGCCACACACCTAGCTGCTCTTTTGGTTTCTGCTTCTGCGATGCAGGTACCGATGCCTGATGGTGCCGAAGCTGCTGTACCCAAACCTGTACACATACAGGCCCACGGAGGACTCTCAGCCTTTTTCTGCTGCCCATGTCTCCAGGGCACCAACCCCAGGCCGTCCTGGGCTGGCTGAGATGGTTCTCAGTGATCCCAGGAAAATAAGGTGGGAGAAAGGTACTGGGCAGAGCAGGAGCTGGTAGGGGTCAGTAGTCAGACAGGGGCGGTGGGACATAGAGATAGCTGTCCAAGAGCTCTGGGATCAGTGTTGAAGAGGTGCAGTTGGTCCCAAACACGGTGAGCGAAAGGACTGTTTTCCCAGCACAGAGCCTGTATCTTTGCTGCTGTCACATGCTAGCTGGGGACAGTTGTCGCCTGCTGCTGCTGTAACAAATTACGAATCTAAAAACACAAGTTTATTATCTTGTAGTTCTGAAGGTCAGAAGTCCAAAATGGACCAGCAGGGATGTGTTCTTTCCAGGATGTCTAGCGGAGGATCTGCATCTTTGTCTTTTTCTGATTCTAGAGGCCACCTCTAGTCCTTGGCCTGTGGCCCCTTCCCCGTCTTCAAAGCCAGGACCGGAACAGCGTCAGATCTCTCTGCTTTGTTGCATCTCCTCTGATGCTTCTGCTTCCTTCTCGTACAAACACTTTGGTGGTTACGGTGGGTCTGCCTGGATAATCCAGAATAATGTCCCCATCTCAAGATCCTGAACTGTACCGCATAGGCAAAGTTCCTTCTACCCCGTAGTATGGCCTGATCACAGGTTCTGGGGATTAGGAAGAGGACATCTTTGGGGGAAGGGCACCGTTCTACAACTCTGTGAAATCCTGTGCAAAGTGCTTAACTTCTCTGTGTCTCAGTTTCTTCATCTGTAAAATCCATTCTCTAGCAGGACCTGCCATACAGGATTGTTACAGGGAATAAAAGAACCAAAACTGGGGTGCCTGGGTGGCTCAGTGGGTTAAGGGCCTGACTCTTGATTTCAGCTCAGGTCATGGTTTCATGGTTCATGAGATCAAGCCCCGATTTGGGCTTTGCACTGACAGCAGGGAGCCTGCTTGGGATTCTCTCTATCCTTCTCTCTCTGACTCTCCCCTGCTCTTCTGCATGCTCTCTCTCTCTCTCAAAATAAGTAAATAAACTTTAAAAAAAAAAAAAAAGGAACCAACACAAGTAAAGGGTTGAGAACAAAGTAAACGCTTGGTAAATTTTAACTACAGTTTTATTATTGCTCTTACTCCCAATTCTAGAAGCTTCCTGCCCGGACACCTGATCAGCAAAATGAGGTGTGGTCCATCTCAGACCCATTTAATTAATACTATATATGAAATACACTTTCTTTTTTTTTTTTTTCTTTTTTTTTTTTTTTTAATTTTTTTTCAACGTTTTTTATTTATTTTTGGGACAGAGAGAGACAGAGCATGAACGGGGGAGGGGCAGAGAGAGAGAGAGACACAGAATCGGAAACAGGCTCCAGGCTCCGAGCCATCAGCCCAGAGCCTGATGCGGGGCTCGAACTCACGGACCGCGAGATCGTGACCTGGCTGAAGTCGGACGCTTAACCGACTGCGCCACCCAGGCGCCCCGAAATACACTTTCTATTAGGCAACATTCATTTGTGCAATAGTTTATGGTGATGCATCCTGCATTAGTATCACTTAGCAGAAGAGAATATGTAAGCAGAACCCAGGCAGCAATGAGTCCCAGACCCCAGACTGGCAGGCGATACAGGATCGGGTTGAGGCAGGTTCTCTCTCTCCTCTCCTCCCCCTCCCCCAAATCTGTTCATCTTCCCAGTGGGCAGAGGCACTTGACAATGGTAAGGGCTTCTCCAGGTAAGAGGTGTTCAGCACCGGATGGGGTCTGGAATCCCTTCCCTTCTCCTGACCCACCTTCTCTGCCTGAGAAAGTACACAGAGGCAGGGGAATGGACAGCATGGCCTCTGGAGGACCTTCCCAGCTGAAGGTCCAGGAAATTCTGCCTTTCCATCTAGGTGACACTTAATCATGGCTTAGGCTTCAGTTCTTCACTGTGTCCTCTTCTTCTGGCTGACATATCCAACTCCATGGCCCCTTTCACCCAAGGACTCACTTTTCTGGTTCTCACTAATGAAACTCAAATGTGTCTGCCATATGGGTTTGTCCTCGGGCTTCAAATTCCCACCAAGGGCTCACGCCTCCAGAGTCTTGTGAAGGTGAGGGCTGTTTCTCCCACTATGTTAGCCTCAGCCAGCACACGCTCTTCCCACACCCCCGCCAATTTCTTTACAATAATTGTGGTGCACTCATTTCTCGCTGAGTGATTTGCTTTAGCATTTATCCCGGCTCCCAGCCTGTAAGTCCCCGAAGGCAGGTGTTTCTGGTGCTAGTCACCGCTCACATAGTGCCTGAACGCACCCCGTGCTTTGCATTTGGTAAGCGAATCAGTGAATGCATCGCAGTTGGGGAAAGAGACACCTGCTTGCAGAGGGAGACCTTACCTAAAATTTCAATTCTATGCTGCCCTTCAGCCCTCACTGTGGCTACCGGTTTGGGGTGGGGGGCGGGGGCAGGGAGTCCCGTGCTAGAGAAAGACCTGGGCAGCTGCAAGCGTCCTGGGGAACGTGAGGGCAGTCGCCTTGCGGAGGCTGGGTGGCCATTGAAGCTCCTTTGCCACTTGCTCGGCGAATCTTCTCCGAGACCCTTAAGAGAACGAATCCCTTTCTGCCAGGACCTCACACTGAGCCACTGTAGCTGGTCTGGGGCTGTGTCTGCTGAAACGGTGAATGCCCTCCCCCAGCAGGGACTGGCTGCTTCTTACTCAGGTCCACACCTCCAGGGCCAGATGCATGCCTGGCCCAGGGTGGAGGCTCAGGCTTTGTGGAATGAAGGAAGGTGGTAGCGTGGATTCCATTTGAGTCTGTGTCTACTAGGATGACCATAGGATTTTTCATCCAGACCAGAGTATCTTTGCTCCGGAAACGGAGGCAGAATTAATAACAGCACACGGACAGCCTACTCTAGAGTGGGGTTGTCCGGGGCAAACGGGATGTATGGGCACCCTGCGTCTTCAGGGTCTTCCCGGCCCCTTCCATGGCGGAGACCATGGCGGAGACCCTGCCGGAGCTGGCCAGCTGGGAGTGCTTCCACTCCCACGAATTCTAGGGACAAGAGGTCTTGGGCTGGGGGAGGGGGAGAGAGGCCTCAGCACTGCCCTTTGTCCACTCTGGGATCATGGTTTTCCTCCTGAGGTTTGCCTCAGAGGTCAGAAGGATTTCCTGTGGGGTCACATTCCTCAGCAGAGCTATGGGGCGGGGGTGGGGGGTCCTGGGCTGGCCTCTGCCCTCCCACCTCTAAGAAGAAGGATGGGCTGATGCTGGAGCAGGAAGCCGTGCGAGGCAGGCCCAGGCAGGCAGAAAGGGGCTCTGAGGGCCCCACCCCCACCATCCAGAGGGCTTGGTTCTGCGAACCCCCTTGACCCCCTTCACCCCCAGAGCAGGAGAGGCTGCCTTGTGCTCGCGTGTGGGGTGGTGGGATGCAGTGAGGAGGGGGACTGCTGACAGAGGGGACGTGCCCCGTGGGGTTGAGCATCGGCTAAACGCAGCTGGCTTGACAAGGAATCCTCAGATAAACCATTGCCTTAAAGGTCTGCTTTTCATTAATAATCTGTTTTTATGGAGGAGGAAACCCATCCGCCCCCCCCCACCCCACTTCAGAGTAGAGAGAAAGAAAGTACAATTGTGTTGCTAAAGGGGGAAATGGATTTGGATCTCCCCCTAGCTTTCTGACAGCTCCTTGGGGGTTGCCCAGAGTTTGGGAGTGGAACAGAACTCCCCCTGAGGCCAGACCATATCTGTGCAGTAAAGGGCAAGATATCAGGGAGATGGTGGGAAATGGGGGTGGGTAAGAGGTTCAACCCTGAAGGTCTACTGTGGTGTCTTCTGGGATTTGGGGTCGGCCTCACCATCCCCAACATGCCTCTGGGCACCAGTTTTACAGGGCTGCTCTGTCAAGCTGCACAGGTTGTGCACTGTACAACCCTAGGGGCACCATTTACACGGACCCCAATGTGAACAGAGCCCCTGGAGTTGTGCCACTCAGGAAGCTCTGTCAGGAGCCTTTACACATGCTTGTCCCTCTGCGTAGAATGTCATCCTGGCAAGATCTGGCTTAGATCTCAGCTCCCCTCAGAGTTCTTAGTGCCTCCTTCCTGCGTACCCACCACCCCCACACATGCCTCTGTTCTACATTTACTGCACGGAATTGCAGCGATCTGCCTCAGTGTCTGTCTTCTCCACTCTTCCTCCCTGCTGCCTTCCTAACACAGTGCCTGGGCTGTCGAGGCACCGGGTGAGTAATGTGGCCTGAGCCCTGGAGCTGGCGGGACTGGGGAGATCACTGCGCACTCTTTCATGGCCAGGAAGATGCTGCAAAGTGACTTGTCCACAGTCACTCAGGGGCGTGAACGAGAACGTGATGGACGGGCCGGGGCAGAGAGCTCTCCCTCAGTACTGGAGATGGGGCAGGCTTCTAGGAACGAAACAATGCTCTCTGTTCTGAAAACACCTGGGAACTGGGCCCAGACCCTCTTTCTGGTAGGTCACCCTCACCTGTCCTCTTCCCCTCCCCCCCCACCCCCGCTCTCCAATGGTGGGAATTTTAAAGGCTAGTTTGACTCTCTCTGCTGTAATAAGAAACTAGCAATTAACTATTATAAGCCTGTTTTACAATCGTGTGGAACCCCTTTTATCCACTTTGCTTTAAATGGTTGTATCTTTTATCCCTAGTTTTCAGGAATATAAAACTTAACAGCGTTTGCTGCAAACCTTCATACTTTGCCTTACAGTTTATTGCTCCCTCTGCAGATATATCTTTCACATAAATAAGACTTTCATCCGTACAGTACTGGGCTTGGGCCACCACGGGTCTCCATGCTTTCATCAGTGGGGCTCACCTTGGACACAAGGTGATTCACACGGAGCCACTGGCCTGCCACTGGTCCCTTGTCCTCTGATCGGGGCTGGAGCAGCAGCCCTGCCATGAAGGAGGTCGTGAACCCCAGGGAGAGGGAGACATGATGGGGAATCCCAGAGGGGTGTGCCCCCCCCCCCCCAATGCTGCGCCTGTTCTGAGGTTTGTGTCTCCACAGACACCATCCAAGAGTGTTCTGGCTTCTCTAGTCCTTGGGTAGGGCAAGGGAATACCCAGGGAGTATATACCCAGGGTATACCCAGTGAGAATACCCAGGGAGAAGCAGCAGTGAGCTTTGCCGGAGCTCACCGATGGCATGCCTGCAGCAGAGCATAAACCAAGTTCACGGGCAGCCACTGCCCTGGACTTCCCGAGGCATCAGCCTGAGGGCCTCTCTGGGCAGGGGCTCCATCTGGAACAGCCGTGGCGGCCAGGAGGACCACACAGGCAACTCTATCCCCAGGTGAATTCCCCACGTTTGCACTGATTTTCTGGTTTTCGGCGTGGAGTGTTTCTATCACACGCACACATGGATGGCACCTCATATGGTGGCCTGGAGAGCCCCACTCCCGGACCCCCAAGTGCAGTGAGTAATCAGTCAAGGGCTCCAGCTGCCACACTGACGTCCAGGGCTGCCCTTGTGTCCAGGCCACGCCGCTGGGGGGCTGCTCCTGGCCATGGCCAGGGACTGAGTGGGGCAGGGGACTGAGAGACCAGGGCTTCCCTCAGGGCCAGCTGGCTGGAGGACTCCTCAACAGCCCCGTCAAATCTTTCTTACGCTGCATGGCAGTCTGGGAAGATTCCTCTCTTTTCACGCACTCTCGCAGAGCGCTGTCTGACAGCAACCCCGGCCTCAGCCTGCCCTGCTCACTCACCATTTTCCCCCGCAGACATTTCCCCTAATAAAATCCTGTGCATTTAATCCCATATTGGCATCTGATTCTCAGAGGACCTGGATTTGCACGCCTCTCGGCCGCAAAAGGAGAGACAGCTGTCCACATGGGTGTTGCTGGCAGAGAGTTGTTTATGTAGACAGCTGCTGGGAAGACAGAACATACTTATATGCAATGCTAGAAACAAATGCATATGTATTTCTAGGTAGAGATGTGTAGGTGGGTATAAGTGGATAGATATAAATGTGCCTTGAAAAAAAACTTTCTTGGGGCGCCTGGTGGCTCAGTCAGTTAAGTGGCCGACTTTGGCTCAGGTCATGATCTCACAGTCCGTGAGTTCGAGCCCCGCGTCGGGCTCTGTGCTGACAGCTCAGAGCCTGGAGCCTGTTTAGGATTCTGTGTCTCCCTCTCTCTCTGACCCTCCCCTGTTCATGTTCTGTCTCTCTCTGTCTCAAAAATAAGTAAACGTTAAAAAAAATTTTTTAATAAAAATAAAAAAGACTTTCTTGGGGCACCTGGTGTCTCAGGTAGTTAAGCGGCCAACTTGGGCTCAGGTCATGATCTCATGGTTCGTGAGTTTGAGCCCCATGTTGGGCTCTATGCTGACAGCTCAGAGCCTGGAGCCTGCTTCCGATTCTGTGTCTCCCTCTCTCTCTCTGCCTCTCCCCCGCTGGCACTCTGTTTCTTTCTCTCCTCTCAAAAATAAATAAACATTAAACAAATTTTAAAAAGATTTTCTTATATTAGGGCAATTTTAGATTCACAGCAAAATTAAGTGTAAGGTACAGAGACTTCCCATATACCCCCTACCCCACCCCCACACATAGCCTCCTTCATTAGCAACACCCCCCACCATTGTCACAATCGACGAACCTATACTGACACATCATAATAAGCCAGAGCTCCTAGATTTCATTAGGGTTCACTCGTGGAGTTGTGCATTCTGTGGGTTTGGACAGATGTACGATGATGTGCACTTGTCATTACAGGGTTCTCCAGAATAGTTTCACTGCCCTAAAAATCCCCTGTGCTCCACCCATCCCTCCCGCACCCCCAACTCCTAGAAATCACTGATCTTTCTAATGTCTCCATAGTTTTGTCTTTTCCAGGACGTCACATGGAGTCATATAGTATAAATACACTTTTTAAATTGTACTCATGCTACACTTAGGAGCCAACTGCTAGTTAGCTGGTGATGTTAATGTGTGGAGAGGGTGATGGATGTGTAGCCATAACAATATTATCTTGCATACATACACATTTTAATTACTTTATTTTTTACAAGTTTTTTTTAATGTTTATTTTATTTTCTAGAGAGACAGACAGACAGAGCACGAGCAGGGGAGGGGCAGAGAGAAAGAGAGAGGGGGACACAGAGTCTGAAGCAGGCTCCAGGCTCTGAGCTGTCAGCACAGAGCCCAACACGGGGCTCGAACTCCAGAATGGTGAGATCGTGACTTGAGCCAAAGTTGGGTGCTTAACTGACTGAGCCACCCAGGTGCCCCACATTTTTATTGACACGCATGATCTCAGTTAATTCTCAATTCTACAAGAGAGGTAATTATTTAAAAAAAAATTTTAATGTTTATTTATCTTTGACACAGAGAGAGAGACAGAGCATGAGTGGGGGAGAGACAGAGAGCGAAGGAGACACAGAATCTGAAGCAGGCTCCAGGCTCTGAGCTGTCTGCACAGAGCCTGACACAGGGCTCAAACTCACAGACCTCGAGATCAAGACCTGAGCCGAAGTCAGACGCTCAACTGACTGAGCCACCCAGGTGTCCCAAGAGAGGTAATTATTATCTCTATTTTCACAGATGTGAAACTGGAGGCCAGGAGAGCTATTCCAGCAGCCACTGGTGGGATCTGGACTTGTCTGTCGATAACTCCGCATGTCTGTGAAGCGAGATGATAGGCGTGCATAGAGGAGGAGGCGGGACTGGATGGGTAAGTAGACATCACTGAACATATGTGGAGACAGATGTGTGCTCTGGCAAACGGATGGAGATGTGCAAACCTTTCCCCCACAACCAAGACCTCTTGTCTGTAACTCAGGACTCAGGCTGGGTTTAAACTGGAGCTCAGAACAGAGTTCTTCCTCCGTAAACTTAACCTCACTGCTCAGCAGTAAGTCAAACCCCACTCCTGGTTGCCAGGAAAGCCCATCCCTACTCTAGAAATTAGTCCTAGCACTTGGCATGGGCAGCAGATAGTGAGACGTATAGAATTTTGTATTTTGTTTAACTGTCCCCGTGGCTCGTTTTCAGAACAGAGCTGCTCTTCTGTTTTAGTAAAGACCTCCTACTTGTCAAAGCCAATGATCCTATTTCACCACTTGCCGTGACCACTTTCTCCCTGAATCTCTTCTCCATGCCTCCCTGGATACACTCTGTTCTGCTGTCTGGACACAGTCCTTCTCAATTTCTTCCAGGTTGTTCTTTGGCTGCTCCACAGCAGACACTACCAGTTGACTACCCAACAGCGGTCTCCCCTAGTGTTCTAGTTTTCTCCTAGACACTGATGGAACCCTCAGTTTGTCTGGTATCCTCCTTCCTCTTGAGCGGCACTGTGTTTTCTAGGAGTTGAGCCCAACCGTCACAGATGAGTCTTGATTAATCTAATCCACTGCTTCTCAAAGGATGATCCCAGGACTAGCAGCATCGGCCTCGCCTGGGAACGCATCAAAAATTCATCCAAAATTCAAATTGTCAGACTTGACTCCAGACCCACTGAACTGGAAGCCCCTGGGTTGGGGCCCAGCCCATCTGCATTTGAACAAGCCCTTTCCTTATAAGGACACCAGTCATACTGGATTAGGGCCCACCTTACTCCGATATGACCTTATCATAACTTGATTTCATCCGCAAAGACTCTATGGGGACATCAGTTTACGTTCTGGGGGCCTGGGAGTTAGGATTTCAACATATCTTGGGGGGAGGCACAATTCAATTTATAATAATGTTTTCAAAATTTATTTTATTTTAATGCACTTATATAAAAAATGCAAAAAGCCAAGAACATCTTGTAAGAAGAATAACAGAATTGGAAGATTTACATGTACTGGTTATCAAGACTTTGTACGTAATTACAGTAATCAAGACAGGTTGAAATAGGGGCAAGCACAAATATACCGAGGGAACCAAATAGAAAGTCCAGAAATAAAGTCAAGCTTATATAGATACTTCGTTTATGGCAAGGTTACACTCCACCACAATGGTAAAAGGATGGCCCTTTTGACATGATGGGTGTCTGTACTTCACATCTATCACAATCATCCATTCGAGATAGATTGTAGACCTCAAAATGAAAGGTAATCAGTAAAACTTTTAAAGGAAAACATAGAGTGTCTTTACGATCTTGTAGTCAGTGATTTTGTAAGCTGGACGCGGAAAGCATTAACTGTTGTGGAAGTCTGTTACTCTGGTGGACCCCAACGAACGCACCTGACTGTATTCATACCTCTGTGTGGTCTCTTCCCCCGGAACGGGGCTGGGCTTGAGAGTTTACTTGATCAACAGAATGTGACAGAAATGATGTGATGCCAGGTTCCAGCTACAGGAAGTGCTGTCATCCAGAATTCAGCTAAGGATTCAGGACTCCAGAGGGAACTCTTTTTTTTTGTTTTTTGTTTTTTTTTTTAATGTTCATTTATTTCTTTTGAGAGAGTGTGTGTGTAAGAGGGGGAGAGGGGGGCAGAGAGAGGGAGAGATCATCTCAAGCCGGCTCGATATGGGACTCGATCTCATGGACCGTGAGATCATGACCTGAGCCAAAATCAAGAGTTGGGTGCTTAACAGACTGAGCCACCCAGGCACCCCTCCAGAAGGAACTCTTACCACGTTTGTCTGGGATTCCTCATGGTAATGGTAGCATTCCAGCCGACCTCACATCCCTACTTACTTAGGAAGCTCTAAAGACCATGCCTCCTGGGTGATTCATCATTGGTGCACCACCCCCCAAATCTCTGGTCAGTCTCCACTAAGCTGACCCATTTCCCAGAGCCCCCAAACCCTTTCGTCTCTCCTCCGGGGCTTCCAATCTATAAGCCGCTCACTCCCTTCTATCTCCACATCTGTCCTCTGAGGACACAGTCCCCCCTTACAGTCCTCTTACGTAGTTCTGGGGTGAGGCCCCCAAACTGCATGTATGACAAGTTCCCACTGATGCTGACACTGCTGGCTAGGGAATCACACCTGGAAAACCACCGCCATTGTCCTTATTAAATCGCTGTTCCGCGCACATCCTCAGCTCTCTGCCGGCTCCCTCGCTGCTACAAAGCCAGCAAAGCCTCCACCCAATGTGGGCCCAACTACCCACATTCCCTGCTCCTGTGGCTGAGTCGCTGAACATTCTTGGAGAAAATCACACTGATGGGATTTACTATAAATCTATGGCCTCAAGACACGATGGGCACTCGATGCCCCTCTGGCAAACCTATATTTCTCTTTTAACTTTGATTTCTTGCTCTCCAAATAATTATTTTATTACTTCCTGTTTTTTTTTCTATTTTTCCCCCTCTCTTTTTTTCAAACCTCCCACACATCTTCCACGCTGCTTCTTGTTCAGACCTCATTCTTTCATTCATTGAGAAGATGGGAGCCATCAGAAAGGGACCCCTTCATCTCACCAGCACCAAGGCCATAGATTAACTGGACCTGTACCCCGGTTCTCACAGGTTAAAGGGCAGGGAGAGCGGAATGCTTTTAAAGGCCACCCCATCTCGTACTGAGTTCCGCCCTCATCCCTTTCTCAAGGGCTTTGCTTCTGAAGTTACTTCTTGGCATAGCCAAAGCAACCATGTCTACTGGAACATTCTCAGGAACAAACGTATCCAGTGCCTCCTATCATTAAGAAGACACAAAAACAGGGGCGCCTGGGTGGCTCAGTCGGTTAAGCGGTCGACTTCAGCTCAGGTCATGATCTCATGATCTGTGAGTTCAAGCCCCGTGTCAGGCTCTGTGCTGACAGCTCAGAGCCTGGAGCCTGCTTCAGGTTCTGTGTCCCCCTCTCTCTCTCTGCCCCTCCCCTGCTCATGCTCTGTCTCTCTCTGTCTCAGAAATAAATAAACATTAAAAAACATTAAAAAGAAAAGAAGACACAAAAAGAAACTTTCCTTGAAACTGCTCCAAAAAGAAACCTCTCAAATAGTTTTCATATCTCCTTTTCTTACTTCCTTACTTTCAATTCTCTCTTTAACTCAGCTGGCCTCAACAGCCATCACTCCCGTGAATCTTGTCGAATTTACCAATAGCCGTATACAAATGGCCAATATGCACGTGCAGTAGTCATCCGGGAAATGCAAATTGAAACCACAATGAGATACTATGTCATACTCTCTAGGATGGCTGAAATAAAAAAGACAGACAAGAACAAGTGAAGGTGAGGCTGTGATGAAATCAGAACCCTCAACGTGGTGCTGAGGATATAAAGTGGTGCAGCCACTTTGGAAAACAGTTTGGCATTGTCTCAAAATGTGAAACACAGTGATCATATGACCAAGCAATTCCACTCTAGGTGTGGACCCAGGAGGAATGAAAATGTATGTCCAAAGAAAAACTTAACATCCAGATGGTCATAGCAACATTGTTCATAAGAGCTTTCAGAAAATAGACACAACCCATGAGATTCAAACTGACGCATGAGAATGAAAAGGTAGCATATCGAGGGGTGCCTGGGTGGCTCAGGTGGTTAAGCGTCAGACTCTTGATTTCAGCTCAGGTCATGATCTCATGGTCGGTCATGATATCACAGTCGTGAGACTGAGTCTCACACTGGGCTCTGTGCTGACAGCCTGGAGCACACTTGGCATTCTCCCTCTTCCTCTCTCTGTCTCTCTCAAAACTAATAAGTAAACTTTTTAAAAAATTGTAAAGGTAGCCTATCCAGACAATGGCCTATTATTCAGTCGTAAAAAAGGAATGAAGTCCTGATACATGCTGCGACATAGTTGGAACTTAGAGACATTATACTCAGCCCTAGGGGCCACATACAAAAGGCTACAGACTGCATGGTTCTGTTTACAGGAAATGTCCAGAATCGGCAGATCTATAGAGAAAAGAAGTACCTTAGTGGCTGTCTGGAGCTGGGATTGGCTAGGGAGAAAGGAGAAAGAGGAGTGACTGCTGTTGGTGCTTTGCTGACTCCCCCTCTCCCACCCAGGCTCCAAAGGCGGGGGCGCCCAAGGCAACCCTCTTGCCATCTCTGTTGATACTTTATTACCCTGAGGGTTTATCCAGTCCTATCCCAAGACTTTAAATACCATCTTCTATGCCGGTGACTCCACATAAATTGGGACCTCTCTCTCTCCCTTAGTCTCAGATTTCCCCGTCTAACTGCTTATTCAATGTCTCTCTTTAGTGATCTTGAAGTTAGGTCAGACTTGATATGTTGATATGTGAGCTTTCTCTCCTCAGTCACTGCAGCCCCCCACCAAACCTATTTCTCCCCTGGTTTTCCTGGCCCAGTTAATGGCTCACACGATTGCCCAAGCCAACCTTGATTTATGGATTTTCCTCCTACCCTATACCTGATCACTCATCATGTCCTGTATTTTCCTTGCAAAATGCATCCCAAACCCACCCACTCTTTTTCATGTTTTTGCCACTAAGCACAAGCCACCACCGTCTTCCATCTGCAACAGCCTCCTAACGGTTCTCTGTTTCTACTTGCAATGTTCCTTTTCCAATAAAGACGCTTCATTGATGTCCCATGATACGCTAAGCCCTCACCTGCCTCAGGGCGTTTGAATGTGCTGTCCCTCTGCCTGAAGAGCTTTCCTTCAACTTTCAATGGAGATGGTCCATTTTCTACCTTTCTCTCTCAGCTCTTATCACCTCCTCAGAGAAGCCTTCCCTGCAGACCTATCTACGTTCTTCCCTCATCTCAATCACTCTCTAACACATCATGCAGTCTTTTGCTTTGTTCCACTTCCCATAATCTATAATTACCCTCCGTATTTTATTTCCGCTGGCTAATTAATGTGATAAAAATTTATTGTGTCTCCTCTGTACCAGGCACTGTGTTAGATGCTAGGGATAAAATCATAATCAAATAGACAAGGTCCCTGGTCCAAGGAAGAATCTATTCAGTGGAAGATACAGATATTAATCAAATGATCATACAAATAAAAATATAATGACAAACTCTGGCAAGTTCTTGAATGAAAAGCTGTTAGAGAATAAATATCTAACATTTACTGCATGCTTATCAAGTTCTCTTTTTTTTTTTTTCCAGTAGGCTCCATGGCCAATGTGGAGCCCAGTGTGGGGCTCAAACTCACAACCTTGAGATCAAGACCTGAGCTGAGATCGAGAGTCAGAGGCTTAACCAAAGGAGCCACCCAGGCACCCCCACACTTATCATGTTCTAGATACAGAACTAAGTTACAGCCGGTCAAGGTAGGGACTCGTTTCAGCCCAGTTTGCTGGTGAGAACACCGAGCCTGAGTGCAAATAAGAAACTCAAAGTCACGGAACTCACTGATGGCTGAGCCGAGGTTCAACTCAGGTGCGTTTGACTTGAGAGCCAGGGTTCTGCACCAACACACCCCTGTTCCACCCTGCTATCGCCTTTCTTGTTTTCCCTCCTGCCTTCATAACCACTTGGTTTCCCATCTCCCTACATTCTGGTGCTTCTCCTATTTCTATTCTCAGGTGTCTCGGCCCCTGGTGTCCCAGCTGGGCTGGACCTGAAATTTATACATTCCTCACAGAGGCAAATTTTGGACAACAATGCAGCCCTACTTACATGAATGACAACCTGGCAATTCTCCTCCTGACATCCCAAAGCAATTCTCACAGCGGCCCTGAGGTTCCTTGAACGAGAACCACTGTGGCATTTCCCGTGATGAGGTAAGGCTGGGCAGCCCAGCATCCTCAGCGGGTGGGGGCATCGACGTATGTGGTGGTTGCCCAGCATGGAGCATTATGCATCCATTAGAAGCAACAGAATTGTTGGGCACCTGGGTGGCTCAGTCAGTTAAGCATCTGACTTCAGCTCAGGTCATGATCTCACAGCTTGTGGGTTTGAGCCCCGCATCGGGCTCTGGGCTAACAGCTTGGAGCCTGGAGCCTGCTTCAGATTCTGTGTCTCCCTCTCTCTCTGCCCCTCCCCTGCTTGTGCTCTGTCTCTGTCTCTCTCACAAATATGAAAAATAAAACTTAAAAAAATTTTTTTAAAGAAATAAAATCTTTAAAATAAAAACACACACAAACTAAACAATATAGAATAGTCGCTTAGAGGGTCACAGGAATGGACATAAAGTCCAGGCAGGGTGACCACGTGCCCTGGTTTACATCTGTGGTCCCAGCACAGTAATTATTAACATGCTTCTCTCTCTTCTTACAAGGGTTCTTGCTTGTATGATAAAACATTTGGTCACTCTAGGTATGGAAATAAGAGGACTAAATAATAAGAACAAGACCTTGCACAGATCTTGCAGAGGTAACACAAAACGAGGACTATGGTTCACTCAACACTACACCTGAGATCTGAAAATAAAACAACAAACAACCACAACAATAGTTAGCAAACCAAAACACAAAATCCAGACCAAAAACATTTCATAACTACTCCAAGATGCGAACAATACTCACATCTTCATGGTCTGTTTACACGCACTCACGCACTTGGCCCGAGGGTCATTTGTGTTTGGCACTCTAAGTATCCACATTTGGGTTCCAGGCACATAAAGGCACATCAGGTGCACCAGGAGGGGCGGACTGGGAGACTGGGGGGTAGCTGGCAGAGGTCAGATTATCAGAACTTCCGGGCCCTTGGCAGAGAATTCACCACAGAGAGACAACTGGTTTGATAAGGTTCCTCTGCCGAGAGTGAGTGGTACTCAAGGCGGAGTGGGGGTGGTGCAGTGATCTAGGTGTCCCTGGAGGTCCTGCAGCACAGCTGGTCTGGAGAAGCCCTCAGGATTTAGTGGATGGCAGGTATGCACCCTGGAAACAGTGCTCTGAGCTGGGGTTGCTAAGGGATCTCACTGTAAACGGCTGTAGGGTTTATGATGGCCTCGTAGCTGGGGGGAGGGACTGCGCACCTCTGACCTCCCCACAGGTGAGCTCATGCGCATGGGCTGTTACCTGCCGCTTCTGCTCACCTGGGCAGAGCTCTGCTCGGCTGTTGATGGCAGTGAGAGGGTCGGGCACAGTGCACCTCTGGCTTGGCAGAACCTCAGTTCTGCAAAGATAGCATCCACGAATAATGACTCAGGTTGATTCATGAATGCTGGTAAGACTTTAAAAAATTTTTTTTAAGTTTATTTCTTTTTGAGAGAGAGAGACAGAGCATGAGCGGGAGAGGAACAAAGAGAGAGGGAAACACAGAATCGGAAGCAGGCTCCAGGCTCTGAGCTGTCAGCACAGAGCCCGACGCAGGGCTTGAACTCACCAACTGTGAGATCCTGATCATGATCTGAGTTGAAGTCGGACGCTTAACTGATTCAGCCACCCAGGCGCCTCTATTGGTAAGACTTTTAAGATGCTGGGAGCTCTTTTTTTTTTTTTTTTTTTAATGTTTTAAAATTTATTTTTGAAGGAGAGAGAGAGACAGAGCATGAGTGGGGGAGGAGCAGAGACAGAATGAGGCACAGAATTTGAAGCAGGCTCCAGGCTCTATGATGTCAGCACAGAGCCCGACGTGAACCCCCACAGAGCTCGAACTCATGAACCGCGAGACCATGACCTGAGCCGAAGTCGGACGCTCAACCGACTGACCCACCCAGGTACCCCAAGATGCTGGGAGCTCTTTAAGAAAACTTGGCAAGGATCTGTAGGTGGAGCTTTGAGCTAGGGAAATTGATATTTAACTGCAATGTGATAACATTTGTCCCCATGAACTGATGAAACTAAGGGACAGCCAGATGACACTCCCGCAGTGAAAAAGAACCGTCTCCCACTTCATCTCCCGCAACCCAAACCTAGGGGTTATCATAGACTCTCTCTCCCTCATCTTTCCAAACTAATAGGTCACCAAACCCTGTTCAAGCTTTTGATAGTTTGCTCGTCTGGAACTTCCTCTGCATCACTCCGGCCACTCTTCTTGTTCAAGCCACTGTCATTTCTCCCTTGTGTGATGGTTGATCTTATGTGTCAACTTGACTGAGCCACAGTGATGCCCAGATAGTTGGTCAAGCATTATCCTGAGCTGTCTGTAAGGATGTTTCAGGATGAGATTAACATTTGAATTGTAGGGACGCCTGGGTGGTTCAGTCCGTTAAGCATCCATGTCTTGATTTCGGTTCAGGTCATGATCCCACGGTTTGTGGGTTTGAGCCCCACTTGGGTCTCTGCGCTGACAGCATGGAGCCTGTTTGGGATTCTCTCTCTCCCTCGCTCTCTCTGCCATTTCCTCTCTCTCTCTCTCTCTCTCTCTCTCTCTCTCTCTCTCAAAAATATATAAATAAACTTAAAAAAATATTTGAATTGTAGACTGAGTAAAGCAGATTGCCTCCTGCATGTGGGTGGGCCTCATTCAATCAGTTGAAGGCTTGAAGAGACCAAAATGCTGACTTTTTTGCTAGTAAGGGGGTTCTCCTCCTGCCTGATTATTTCAGCTGGGACATAGTTTTTTTCTGGCCTTTGGATTCAAATGGAAACATCAGCTCTTGCTGGGTCTTGAGCCTGCTGGCTTTCCAGCTAGAACTACACCTTGATTTTCTGGGGTCTCTAGCTGGGCAACTGCAGATCTTGGGAATTCTCAGCCTCCAGAATCCCACAAGCCAGTTCTTTATAGTAAATCTCTTTATAGAGAGAGTTTACATAGTGAGAGTGTTCTCTGGAGAATCCTGATTAATGCACGTGATTACCGCAGTAACCTCCTGAATGTTCTCACTGTGTTACTAAGCCACCTTGACCTTCCACACTGATTTCAGGGCGGTCTCCCCAAAACATAATCTGCATATTCCTTTTACCTATTTAGCTTTCTCCAATGACCTCCCATTGCTTTCAGGATAAAATTAAAACTCTCTAGCGCTTGTACAAAATTCTTCACGAGTGGCCCCTTCCCTACCTCTCCGTACCCTTATCTCTGCCCACATGCATCTCCTCTAGCCTCCCCGAGGCACCAGCTGTCCTTCAAGAGGGCCTCACCATCTCGCCTCTTCCCCGGGTCTTTGCACCAGCTGTCCCTCCTGCAGCCACACACGTGGTATGCCCATGCCGGACAGGCCCCGCAGCTGGTCTGAGGGCTTGACAGCCTGATTCAGACTTGCCGGCTGTCTGACTCTCATTCCGTTTCTACACACCGAGTTCAGGAATGCGCATGACCAGGCTGTGCTGCGGAGTCTGAACCAGGTTTTGATTCTGCCTTAATGTGCTATGGACACACTGTAGCCACTGTGCTCTGAGATGGCCATGCACTTGGCCCAGGCGAGGGGGTCTCTGGCCAGAAGACTGTAAAATTACGTGCAGGATGCCCTAGCCTCGTGTCTGGATGTGACTATGTGTTTGTGTGTATAAACCGAAGCAGACTTGCCAGAAACTAGGCTTCAGGACCCCTTATCTGGACAAGGTGCTAGAAAGATGAATGTTTGCTGCATTTATTAGTTTTTTGAAATGTGATTCACTCCCATTTCTTTTTTCACTTTATTCACTTTGTACCTGTATGTTCCTAATTTTATTATTTTTCTTAGGGAGTGTCTTTTCAATTTGTTTAAGCTTCGCGCTGACAACACCTCGGAAAATGTTCTTGCCTAGAAGGAAACAGGCTTCCAAAAAATCTAATGTGACCCTCATTTACTCAGAAGTCCTGGGGGAGGCTGGGGGTCCCACGTGTCCTGACGTGCCTCCCAGTCAGCAGGTAAGGAAACACAGTCTGATGCACACGGTGTTTCCCTCAGTCCGGACCTGACACGGTCACACCACTGTCACCTGCTTATTTCACTGGGCTGATGCCTTCTTATCCTTGAGAATTCAGTTCAGGGACTGGTCTCCGGGAAGCCTTCCTTCCTTCCTGCCCCAGCCCAAGCCGGGCGCCCACATAGAGCAGACTTTCCTGAATGAATGAAGCTGGTCCATCAAATGAGTCCCCTCTGCTCCTGGAAAAACACAACCTTTCTGGTTGGTTCCAGTGGACTCCTGAGTTCCATCTGAAGCAACACCCTTTCTCCCCCGACTCCTAGGCTGTCCCTTTCACAGGATCCTGTATCTCCCACTTCTGATACCTTCAGACAAAAGTAGTTCCTTTCAAAATTTTCTTTCTTGGGGCGCCTGGGTGGCTCAGTGGGTTAGGCGTCTGACTTCGGCTCAGGTCATGATCTTGTGGTTTGTGGGTTCGAGCCCTGCCTCGGGCCCTATACTGACAGCTCAGAGCCTGGAGCCTGCTCCAGATTCTTTGTCTCTCTCTCTCTGCTCCTCCCCTGCTTGCACTCTCTCTCAAAAATAAGTAAATAAACATTAAAAAAAAAAAAAGAATTAAAATGTCCTTCCCTGACCTACAATGCCTTCTAATTCCTGATCTTTGTGTACCACCCACTGTGGGAAGAGCCTTCACCTACAGTCTATCACTTAGTCCCCCAGAATTTCTGTAGGGGGCAGCATCCTAGGGCCTCCATAGCAAAGCATCACAGGCTTGGGGGCCCAGACAACCCAGATTTACTTCTTCATAGTCCCAGAGGCTAGAAACCCAAGACAAAGGTGTCAGGGGGTGGGAGGGCATTTCTTCTGAGGCCTGTGTCCTTGGTTTGTGGATGGCTGTCTCGTCCGTGTCCTCACTTGTCTTCCCTCTGTGTTTGTCTGTGTCCTCACCTCCTCGTCTCATAAGGACACCAGCCATGTTGGACTAGGCCCCATTCAAATGACCTCATTTTGCTGTAATTACCTCTTTGAAGGCCCTGTCTCCAAACACGGTCACATTCAGAAGTACTGGGGTTAGAGCTTCAACATATGAATTTGGGGGGATGCAATTCAGCTCATAGCTTTATGTATGTATATATGTATACATATACATATATGTATATGTGTGTATATATGCACGTATGTGTGCAGTCGTTTTATATATAAGGAAACTGATACCCAAAGGGGTTAAGCAGCTTGCTGTCTTCGTCTGTTGGGGCTGCTCTAACAAGACTACCCCAGATTGGAGGTCTTAAACAACAAACATTTATTTTTCACAGTTCTGGAGACTGCAAAGCCCAAGGTCAAGGTGCCAGCAGAGCTGGTGTCTGGTGAGAACCCGCTTCCTGGCTTGTAGACAGCTGCTTCCTTGGTCGGATCCCCCATGGTGCCGAGAGAGACCGTGTCTCTCATGTCTGTGTCTATAGGGGCACTAATCCCATTCACGGGGGCTCTACCCTCATGACTTAATCAGCTCCTAGAGGCCCCACCTCTAGGTACCATCACATGGGGAATTAGGTTTCAACATAGGAATCGGGGGAACGGTGGTGGAGGGACACAAGTCGGTCTAAAGCACTTGCCCACTTCACTCAGGTAGCCGGTTGGAGAGCCAGGCCTTCCGACTCCAAATCCTGGGGCTTTCGCTACATCCCACAGTGTCCAGGGCGCTGCCCTGCTCCCTGCTCCCCCCCCCCCCCCAGTAGCTCTCTGACCTTGCTGTCATCTTCCTGCCGTTTCATTCCCTGCAAAATAACATCTCTGCCTGCCATGTGAACGCTGGTGATCACAATCACGTAATTGGAAGGTATGGGGTTGGGAGTTTCTAGAACAGTCCAGGCAGCTGCAGTGGTAGGCAGGGGCTGGGGGTGGACTGCAGTATAAAGGAGAGGTGAAGCGTGCATGTTTTGAAACCAAAGCACCCAGGTTCAAACCCTAGCTCACTCGTCTTCTAAGTTATTTAACCCCCCAGTGCCTCCATTTTCCCATCTGTAAAATGGAATTGATAACAGTACCCAAGTCGTGGTTTATAGAGACGATTAAACGGATCAGTATGTGCACAGTGGCCAGCGTTTAGTACGCCCTGAACGAGTGCCAGTGGTAATTACTATAGTAATAGTGATACTATCAGATTCTAGGGATGGGATTCGTTCATCCCCGCATTCTCACTGTTCCTGTGAGTTAAAATTCTTTGAAGCAGGAGTAGTCTTGGATTCCTGGGTGGGGGGGCAGGGAGGGGGGTGGCAGGGGGCGGCGCTCATAGGAGGGAAAGAACAGGCAACTGTGGGTGGATGGGCCTCTAAACAATCTGAAGGTCAATGATGATTGCCTCCACCTTTGGACCGGGAAGTTCAAGAAGATACAGCATCCTTGGGATTTCGGGCTAGCAGTGTCCTGGAGAGATCTCTGCGGATGTTCGTCTCTGGCCCTTCTCTATATCCTCTGCTAGTACGAGGCCCTGAAGAGCTGGGTGGCAGCATGCGGCTGACAAGAAGCTTTATGGTGCTTCATGCTAGCTCTGACTTCTATTTTGGGACCCACAAAGGTCAAAGTCAGTCCCTGCCTGCAGGAATGGTGAGGTACGTGCCAGGAGCAGCTGGGTTCCCCAAGCCTCCCGGGTCCCACTAACCCGGAGGCGTGAACCTCGAACCCATCAAGCACAGGAGCTGACATAAACTCCAGCACTGAGCCCCGAGGGGCTGCTCAGTACACAATCCCCAGTGAGCCCAAAAACGCAGAGAAATACACCTTCTCACGGCTCATTCTGGAGCTCGCCTCCTTTCCCTTCTCTTGTTCCCTCCACCAATGGAGTAGCTTGCTTCACGATTAAATACAGTAGCCATTTAAAACTGGCCTGCGGTCTAGTCCCCACCAGCTGAATCTCTCCCTGCCTGCCCAGACTGCTGTTTATTTTGGCAAAGCTGAGCCCCTCACCCCGCCCGGGCACTGGCACTGAAAACTTGCCCATAAAACACCCTGTAAAAGGAGCTCTAGGGGCCAGTGAGCGAGCTTTGTGCCTGGGGCCTCCCATCCTCAGACCTTTTCTTCTTGCACTGACCAGGGTACACGGTGTCTTTTGCTTCACCCGCTTTCCCAGAGGCCTTGTATATTCACGGGTGACCATAGCCCATCTTACAACTTCCAGGTGGAGGGATTTTAGGGCATTCGTGGAGATCCCACCCAGGCACTCTGCTCGGGAAAGGACAGACACTAGGATTTAGGGGGGAAGCCGTGGGTGCCAGTGCTAGCCGTGACCCCGGAAGGACCCCTAGGGTCCTCTGAGTCTGACCACCCTCCCCCCTCAGCAACGGCATCCACCTCATTCAGGAGCTCGCTGGGATGCCTCACCCCCCCACCTACCGAATCAGGAAGCAAGCTGGAGCCCAGAAACCTGCATCCTAACAAGCCCTCCAGGTGATTCTGATACCTGCTAAGGCTCCAAACACCTGTCTTACATCACTTCCCTTGTGTCTGAGACTCACTTTCCTCATCAGGAAAACGGAGAGGAAGAACTTGTTTCATGGGGTGGCTGCATGAAGAGACTCCATACAGGAAAGTGCCCGGCCCCACTGCTGTCCCACAAAAGCTGCCCCCTGCCCCCCGCATCGTTGCACCGGAGAGCTGAGGGGGCCCGACACTCTGGGCCCTGCCCCTGAGGGACTCTGAAGCCAGATCTCATCTGACAGTCAGAGAGGCTGAGCGGGCAGGGGCCGCCAGCCCTCTGACTACGCTACAGGCTGGAGAACAAAAGGCAGAAGAGGAAACACAGGCAGCGGGAGAGCAACAGACACGGTCGTGGTGAGTGTGAAATGCCACCATCACTTGGTTGGCTCTGACGCCGATGGTCTCCTGCTCGGGAAAACATTTGTGGTCGTGGGGTTGTCCCGGGAGAGAGGCCTCTTGTCCGTGGTCCGTGTGGCTGGTTCCAGACACACAGTCCCCAATGCAACCAGCTGCAGATTCCCATCTTGCCTGCCCTTGGGGGAAACACCCTTGTCTTCACCTTCCTCAGCAGCAGCAAGGGTTCAGGGTGCCAGCTATATATGTGTGTGTATACTTTTTAATTGTTTTAACTGTTTTATTTATTTTCGAGAGAGAGAGCGGGAGCAGGAGAGGGACAAAGAGAGAGGGCAACAGAAGATCTGAAGCGGGCTCTGTGCTGTCAGCAGGGAGCCCGATGCGGGACTCGAACTCACAAACTATAAGGTCGTGACCTGAGCTGATGTTGAGCGCTCATCCAACTGAGCCACACAGGCACCCCCATATACCTTATTAATTAACTAATTAATTAATTAATTTTTTAATATATGAAATTTATTGTCAAATTGGTTTCCATACAACACCCAGTGCTCATCCCAAAAGGTGCCCTCTTCAATGCCCATCACCTACCCTTCCCTCCCTCCCACCCCCCCATCAACCCTCAGTTTGTTCTCAGTTTTTAAGAGTCTCTTATGCTTTGGCTCTCTCCCACTCTAACCTCATTTTTTTTTCCTTCCCCTCCCCCATGGGTTTCTGTTAAGTTTCTCAGGATCCACATAAGAGTGAAAACATATGGTATCTGTCTTTCTCTCCCCATATACCTTTTTTAAAGGGAGGGGACACATGCTTTGGCTGCTAAGTTATTACTCTCTGGGTACTTGGGAAGAAAAGTGTGTTTGGGCACCTGGGTCAGCCCATATCTCTTACTAGAAACCACGCTGGCTGCTGAGTATCTGTTGATAACGGGTGTGGTCCTGTGTGGTTCTCTTCACATGCTCGTGAGAGAGACAATGAGAGAGAGGAAGAGAGAAGCAGGTGCAGACCCCACATCTAGAATTCTCTGCCAAGTCTGCTCATCTGACACTTGAGCACCCGGCGTCCGCAGGCATCAGGAAACAACCACACCTCACAGACAGAGGGGGTCCAGAATCCTCGATCCCCAGGCTGGCTTGTGCCTTAAGTCTTCACCTTTCCCTCCTCCTGCCTCTGGGTAGGACTGTCCTCAAATAATCCTCCAAGTTAAACTGTCCATCTCCTTTGCTAATGTTCTCCACAACCTTCTGAGTCTGAGCAGTTCAAATTACTAAAAGCAATCGTAAAAGTGACCACTATTTATCGTCTACTTCACGCCAGGCACTGTGCTAGCCAGTGTCGAGCACTCATTGCTTTCCACCACAGCACTGGAGTACAGCTGTTCATCTTTGTTTCTATTAGTGAGAAAACCCAAGGCTGAATGAGGTCTGTTGACTCTGTCACGGGCTCACGGAAGGAGCAGATCAAGAGTGTGAACCCAGTCCTAACTCCGGTGGTCCTTCCACAATATTACCCAGCTATTAAAGTTTCCTCTGGGGGCACCTGGGTAGCTCAGTAGATTGAGCATCTGACTCTTGATTTTGGCTCAGGTCATGAAATGCTGGGCTCAGTGCTGAGTGTGGAGCCTGCTTAGGATTTTCTCTCTCCCTCTCTCTGTTCCTCTCCCCCACTCATGCACACACACACACACACACACACACACACACACTCTCTCTCTCTCCCTCTCTCTCTCTCTCTCAAATGAGAAAAAAAAATGAAGTTTTCTCCTGTATCTACTACTCACTCCTTCAGCTAACATATATTTTTGAGCACCTACTAAGTGCCAAGCACTGTGCTGGGCACAATAGCTAAATGGAGTTCCTTCTGTTTCCATATAAGTCAGCTCTTTCTCATCCTTATTATTAGGGGAAAAGAGGCAAGTTGATCAGTGTTTGATTATTTGGGGGGGTTGAGTCCAACACAGGAACATAAAATTTCTGAAAAAAGTTGCTTCCGTTCTTTAATTCTCTCTGGTTTGTTAATCCCTTGCATCTCTCTCCACCAGGTTGGGAGAAAGATCAGAGATGTCTGGGATCCAAGGGAAGGCCTTCAAGGGCTGGGGTGAGAGGGTATCATATAGGGCGCACTCCTCGTGTTGGAAGATGTGTGAGATGAAAAAAAATTTTAATGTTTTTTTTTTTTTTATTTTTGAGGGAGAGGGAGAGACAGAGCATGAATGGGGTAAGGGCAGAGAGAGGGACACAGAATCTGGAGCAGGCTCCAGGCTCTGAGTTGTCAGCACAGAGCCTGATGCGGGGCTTGAACTCACAAACTGTGAGATCATGACCTGAGCTGAAGTCAGATGCTCAACCGACTGAGCCCCCCAGGAGACCCATGTGAGATGAAATTTTACCTAAGTTTGTCTAAATATTCCTCAACTAGTGGGTGTTGCCTATCCCTTCCCTCCCTCTCTTCTGCACCAGAAAGAAAGAAAGAAAGAAAGAAAAGGAAAAGAAGAGAGAGAAAGGAATAAAGAAAGAATGTTCTGAGATGGCCTGGGGTTCCAACAAGGGCCATCAATATTGGCCTGGAAGTCCTAGTCCTTTGGTGCTGGGGACATGTGACAGTTTCATCCTGTTAGCTGCCATTAATCCAAGTTTTACAATCCTCTTCCTCTGGCACCGCCCCCTAAGGGCTGCCATTGGCCTTTAAGATCCTCTAAGGTTTTCCAGATCACTTGGGGTAAAAATAAGGAAGTCAATAAGGAAAAAAATGGCAGATCTGTCCCCCTCGGTAAAACAAAACTATAAAAACAGGCCTTGTTAAAGAAGACTCCAAATGGGTCATTGTTATGGAAGCAGGCTGGCTTGCCATGGGGCTGTTCTACAGGCTATTGGAGTTGGCCTGAGAAGCGGGTACTATGAGCCCCAGTGCTTGCTGCCGGGGCTGGCTTCCCTTCATGCTAGATGAGCCCAGGAGGGGAGAAGTTAATGACCTGTCTGGTGACCGGCAGTCCACCAACCCTAAGCTGCCTGCCTCCCAAGTTAAAGGGACAAATTTGCTCAGGACCCCAGTTATGGGTAAAAAGCCTTCTTTCCTTCTTGCAGATCAATAACAAACCTCCCCTAAACTTCTAGATTGTAAATTCAAAGGGAGCTGGGTCGAGATACTGGCTGCCGTGACTATGCCGGAAAGGGAAGCATTGAAGGAAAAACAGCATTACCAGAGGCATTAATAGAGGTCCCTCTCTCTGGAGGACGAAGGTCAGAACCTCACATTGGAAGAAGCCCTTGGTATTAGGCCCCTTTAAAATGTCTGTTGGTGTAAGTGGCAGATTCTAGACACCTTGGAAGCTGAGAAAAGATCAAAGACTGTGGTTGGTTGTATGCGGACACTGGTTGCAAGGACTTTGGTCTGTGCCCTGGGCACCGGAATCCATTCATTTATTAAATAATAGCCTCTTAGGAGGCACCTAATTCATGTCCCTAAAATAGTCCTTGCCTCAGGCTCTGACAGACACATGTAAACTTTCTCCAGGAAGAGGGACTTGGGCACCTCTGTCTAACCCCATTCTCCCTCTGGGTCTGCACGTTTATGCCGATCCCTCTCCGGATACCTAGGGGAACTGGCGAGATTAGAATAAAATGTTGTTCGGTTAATAGCACCGTTCCAGGATGAACGTCCCGGTGTTGATGACTGTCATGGTTATGTAAACTGGTAACCGTAGGGTGAGCGGTACGTGGGCATTCTCTGTCCTATTTTTTTCCCAGCTTTTCTGTAAGTCTAAAATTAGCTCAAAATAAGAAGTTACAAGAAAGGAAGTCTCACTAGGAGTTTCATTGACTCTCTGGCTGCTTTTCCATCTCTTCGTCCCTATCATTCTGTGTCTTTCTATAATCCTTTTAACAGGGGCACCTGGGCGGCTCAGTCGGTTAAGTGAGCATCCAACCTCGGCTCAGGTCACGATCTCACAGTTTGTGAGTTCAAGCCCCACATCGAGCTGTCTGCTATGAGCACAGAGCCTACTTCAGATCCTCTATCGCCCCCCCCCCCCGTCTCTCTCTACCCCTCCCCTGCTTGTGCTCTCTCTCAAAAGTAAATAAAAAATTAAAAAACTCTTTAAACAGCTCCTTGCCCTCTCCATTCCCTGCCTATCCCCCTTTCTCAGTCTCCGTCCTTCATTTCTCCTTCCCATAGGCACCTGCTCTCCTCAGGGATGTTTCCTCCCCGTCCCTCCCACCCCCCCCCCCCCGCCATCAGCCACCACATTCTGTTGATTGAACTTCCTGAATATCCATCAGCAACTCCCT
This sequence comes from Panthera onca, assembly GCF_046562875.1. Lineage (NCBI taxonomy): Eukaryota > Metazoa > Chordata > Mammalia > Carnivora > Felidae > Panthera > Panthera onca. The sequence goes on along the minus strand of NC_138348.1, from coordinate 103,220,458 downwards.
CCTCTCCAGTGCCACTTTCAGAGCTCCTGGCTCATCACCCAGGCTGTCCAATCAGCCCAGGACTCCAGGGACCCCCTCGCTGGGCTCCGAGGCTGCAGCTCTGCCCAGGTCCGGCCCCCGGTTCACACCATCCCCATATCTGTGCTATCCACTGAGGAAAGCCTGGCCAAGCTTCCTCACGCTCTGTTCCCTATTTCCCCAGCTTCAGCTTGCACTCGTCACCAGTGGTGCGGCTGTCTCCACGGAGTCCCCAAGCAAAGTGTGTAACAGAACAGTGCTTCTTTCTTCTGAAAGGCAGTGAAGGTGGGGGTTTTATAGGCAAAGTTGAGGTTCCCCGGCTGGGTGTGGAGGAGAGAGGAGGCGAGGCACAGAGGGAGGAGAGACAGGTTTTCATTTCAGTATTGGCAGGGAAACCTAGAGAGAAGAAAAGAAAAGGGAGGAGACTCAAGCCTTCTAACGCGGTGTCCGTGGGCTTGGGCACTGCTGTGCCAAAACATGACAAGAACTGCCAGGGTAGCCAGGTGGATGTGACAACGGACGGGTCCAAGCAGAAACTGTGGCCCCATCCTGCCACACCTGTCCCCCCGCCCATCCAGCCTCCAACTTTTAGCTGCGCCACCCCAGCCTGTCATTGGACTGAGCTCCATCAGGGGCACCTGGGGGGTTCAGTCGGTTAAGCGTCCAACTTCGGCTCAGGTCATGATCTCGCGGTCCGTGAGTTCGAGCCCCGTGTCAGGCTCTGTGCTGACAGCTCAGAGCCTGGATCCTGCTTCGGATTCTGTGTCTCCCTCTTTCTCTGTCTCTCCCCTGCTCATGCTCTGTCTTTCTCTTTCTCTCTCAAGAATAAATAAACATTAAAAAAAATTAAGGGGCACCCGGGTGGCTCAGTTGGTTAAGCGGCCCACTTCAGCGCAGGTCATGACCTCACAGTGAGGTCATGTGAGTTTGAGCCCCACACCGGGCTCTACCCTGAGGGCGTGAAGCCTGCTTGGGATTCTCTCTAGGTCTCTCTGCCCCTGGTCCACTTGTGCTCTCTCTCTCTCTCAAAATAAATAAATAAATAAACAAACAAACAAACAAACAAACTTAAAAAAAATTAATGCTAAACTTTAAAAAAAATAAAAAAAAAAAGAAAAGAACAAACGAACGAATGAACTCAATCAGACCCTGGGCAATGCAGCAGGATATATTCCCAGTTTTAGAACCACCTACCCCCTTCCTCAATATTTTATGTTTCAGCAACACCAAAATATCACAGCGCAGTCGTAGCCACTGGGGGCAAGGGAGCTGGAGTGTTTATAGGTTTGTATCCATCAGTCAGTGGCTACGTCCCACCCGCCCCGCCCCCCCCCCCTCCACACACACTGGGGACGAGAGTGGGGCGATACCTTCGGCACATCCCCACCCCACGCCCCATAAAGGAGGCTCCTGCAGGCAGCTCGAAGGCAGGCCTCCTAAAACCAGTCACGGTTGTTAGCTGCTGGGGATGGCCACACCCCGGGGCAGCCGCGCACACCGACACCCTGAGGGATCTGAGAGGATACTGACGGAGCAGGACAGCATCTGCTACCGAAAGGGGGTTGCAGCGGTTTTAGATGGGGGCCACCGGGAGGGCCTCACTGAGAACACGACACCGGAATTAAAACCTGCAGGGAGTGCAAGCAAACTATGCGTGTCTCCCTGATGGCCACGCCAGCGCCCGGCAGGTGCAGCCGCCCCGTGTGGAGTCGTGACTGAGTGGCCGAACCATGAGCCGGGCCCTGCGAGCGCGCACAGGAGGGCCCTGGTCCCTGCACCCCCTGCCCCCCACCCCACCCCACCCCACCCCAGCTCCGGGCCTGGCTCCCGCACCCAGCCGGCCCGGCCTCTCCTGCTGACCACCCGGAGCCACGAGAGTTGCGGACACCCCCAGCCCCGCAGCATCCTGGCGAAGAAAATTCTCGGCGCGCGGGAGAGTCGCAAACTTGCCGGGTGCGTGCACGCCTGCCTCCTCGGGAGCCACAAATGAGCCTGTGCAGATGGCGCGGAGATAAACGGCGCCGTCTTTCTACTGTAGCGGTACGGTCGTAATTCTCCGGAGACATTTACGAGGCGGCATCTCCCTTCTGCAGGATGGCGCTGTGGCTGGCGCCCGGGGCCGCTGCCGGCAAGGTGGGGTGCGGGACCCGGGGCGACGGCGAGGCGGCCGCCCGCGTCTCCCTCGTGCCTCTCCTCGCGTCCGCGCGTCTGACGATTTACAGGCTGGCCCGATGCTCCGAGAGCGGGGTCTCTACAGTCTTATATATTCTCTGTAAGTGTTCCCTGCTGTGGCGGATTCTAAGAGAACTCCATCAAATAATTATCTTCCCTTGTATTTATCCTCCTTTTTTTCATTTGATCTGCATCGCTGTAAAATATTCGGTGGGTCTCCTTTGAGCAGAAACCCTCCTCCGTGATTGCAGAGCGTATTTATGTGCGGCGTTAAATTCACACCCGGTAGCCTTTCATCTCGGCACTTGCTGGACCTGACATGGCCGCGGAGCAGCACTGGGTTCCCACCACCTTCCCTGGGGAAGGGGAGGCGGCCTCTGGGAGGCCACTGTCTCAGCCCACAGGCCCCAGTGGCCTGGGGAAGCCAGCTCAAGAGCCCACGCCCAGCTGCACCTCAACAACCCCCACCTTGACCTCTCTGCTCAGGATCCCCAGGGAGCCCCCTTTGCCACAAGGAGTCTTGATCTGACTTGGTCAAACTTTCCCCACTTCTCAGAATCTAGAAAACGTGAGGGATTACTGGGAACCCACAGCCCTGCGTGTCCGGGTCCCACAGCTGGGATGGGGGCCTGCTGGCTGTGGCATCCCCAGGCCTTTTCTGTGCATGTGGCTGCCTCCCCACCTCGACCAGAAGCTCCATTCAGACAGACACAATGTCTTTGACCTTCCTGGATGTTCCCAAAGCCTTTAGCACAGAGCTGGGTGATCAATTCACAGGGAATAGTGAGCACCTATCACTTTGATGCCCCTTTGATGCCCCTTCCAGGAAGCATCCCCTGGTTAGGTCCTTCATTCCATGACCCTTGTGCTCAGATTAACTTGTTTGCTTATTTATTTGTTTGTTTGTTTGTTTATGAGTGCAAGCGGGGTAGGGGCAGAAAGAGAGGGAGAGAATCCCAAGCAGGCTCCATGCTGTCAGCACAGGGCCCAACATGGGGCTCAGTCCCAAGACCCTGGGATCATGACCTGAGCTGAAATCAAGAGTTGGATGCTCAACCAACTGAGCCACCCAGGCACCCCTAACTTGCATATTTAATATGTGGCTTTATACTTTTCTAAGAATCTCTCTAAATAGATGACCCCCTCCAGCAGCATCTTATATGCTCAGAACCAAAAACTTCCTCAGGGGTCCCTCCGTCTCTCTCCTATCTGATGCACAAATATGAATCCTGGATTTTCTTTTGTTCTTGTTTCTTCTTTCCAGTGGCTAGATCACACAACTGGAAGGAAGAAAAAGCTGACTGTTCTAGAAAGAGCACATACTTAGAACTAAGACACCTGGATTCTGGTAAGTCCTAATATGCTGCCCATCTAAGGCTCATAGAATTTTCTGGACTCCACTTTCCTCATCTATAAAATATGGAAAATACTTACAAGGTTACAGAAGCCAAAGATCTTTTTTTTTTTAAGTTTACTTATTTTGAGAGAGACAGACACAGTGTGGGTGGGGGGATGGGCAGAGAGAGAGAATTCCAAGCAGGTCCCATGCTGCCAGCACAGAGCCTGACGCAGGGCTTGAACCCATGAAGCTGTGAGATCATGACCTGAGCTGAAACCAAGAGTCAGACGCTTAGCCAACTGAGCCACCCAGGCACCCCACAAAAGCCAAAGATCTAAAGGCCATTTGATTCATCCCTCTCCCTCCAGATGTGAATCTGTCTAATCTGGAAAGGCTGTCATAGGCGGAAATTCAAATTTTGCCTATGCCCTTGACCCAGGGGTTAACCAGCTAGAGCTGAAAATGCCTCCCTTTTGCCTCTTCATCTTGCTTGTAGAGTAACCAAGAATCTCAGTGTTCTCTCACCTGCTTACCAGGGAGACTATAGGTATGTCTCCTTCCACAGTCTGGAGCAGAGTGGGGAGGTTAGAGTTGGGGCCAGGATGGGGTATGCAACTCCCCAGGGAACTAGTTCTCTATCTGATTCCCCATCAGGACCACCTTTACAACTTTAAACAAACTGCATGACGGGGCACCTGGGTGGCTCAGTCAGTTAAGTGTCCAACTCCGACTCAGGCCATGATCTCACGGTTCATAGGTTTGAGCCCCGCGTCAGGCTCTGTGCTGACAGCTCAGAGCCTGGAGTCTGCTTTGGATTCTGTGGCTCCCTCTCTCTCTTTCTGCCCCTCCCCTGCTTGTGCTCTGTCCCTCTCTGTCTCTCACAACTAAATAAACATTAAAAAAATTAGAAATGAATCAATAAGTAAACTGCATGGACCACGGGGATGCCTTGGATCTGTTGGATCAGAGTTTCTGGGGTGTGGGCTTCTGCATCTGTGGTTTGCTGTTGATTCTCAGATTCATCAGAGTCCAAGAGGGCCTGTGGGGGTCCTGTGGCCCTTCCTCCTCTCCCAGGGGCTGGAAAAACCTTTGGGGTCTCAGCTTCTCCTGTCACTGAGCTGTGGAGGCAGGACTGACAGACAAGGTGTATGACAGCATCCACTTCAGGACCACAGCCACATGTGAGCATCAGAGCCTGGAGACGAGTACAGGGCGGCAGGGACGGTCCTGCAGCAGGAATGGGGCCGGGCGGGAGACTGGCCCCTACGCCCCCAGCAGACCATGGCGATCCCACCCTCTGCCTGGGGGAACCGTCACCCACACTGACTGCCTGCTGGCTTGGGTCGACCCAGGGGCTGACGTGCTTCCTCTCCTGGTCATCTGTGGAGTTGACTCTTCTGATACCCATCTCATTCAAGTTCCTGAGCGCAAACAGGCTAGATCAGATCAGCGAGATAAGATCAGATAGGTTTCCTGCCTGTAAGAAGCTTCACACCTATAGGGGTGCCTCATCGTCCATCCTACCCCTGGCTTCAGACTCTGCAATATGCACAGAACTTCCCATGCCAGGCCTCATGATGCCTCTGTCCTGTAAACCCTATGGCTGGGACCTCAGAGTCTACCCCAAATCCCAAATGAGGCTGGGCTGGCCCCAGTGCACAGCAGCGAAAGGGCTGAAATCTCTGGAATTTGTCCTGAAATCTCTGGAAAGGAGCCATATGGCCGTACATGGTCACCCCTTGCAGGGTCTCCCATCTTGGGTCAGGGCCTCCCTCTATACCTTCCTCTGCTTCCTGCCTGCTCTCTGTTCTCTGCACATTTTTGACTTTGCTGGATTCTCAGGCCTGAGCTGCTTCCAGTGTCTTCCTGACTTATGGAAAGATTCCTTGTTTCCAATACCCACTCCCCACTCTCAACCTGCCCTACTCGCCTCTGAATGCAGGAGGGCTGAGCCCAGGCCTCGTGAGGTTTTCCATCTCCTTCAGAGTGCTCTTCTGGAAAGGACATTTCTGAGCTCTCCAAGCCACAGCCTGGACTTCACCATGGGACGAGAGGCGCTCTGGGCGGGGGTCTGTGCCTCTTCGGAGAGTTCCCCAGCCCAGGAGCACTGCCTCCTCCCAGGAGGCTCTTTCCACGGCCAGCCGTTCTCATCCGTCTTGGCCAGGGCTGAAGGGTAAGAGAAGCCACTGCAAGATCCGAGAAGAGGTGGGCAGAAACACCTTCCCCCTGGCACCTCTCCCCCCTGTTGTGGTGTGCTTCTCTTGCCCAGGGAAACTTCCAGACACCACTGATAGTTCAGAGGCAGCTGTTCAGCATTTACATTTTACACAGTGCAAGGTTATTTGACTGCCACGATCTGATCTTCTCTAGTTAATAACCTTGACTTATGGAGTAAGTTGCTCGGTTTCTTTTCCTGCCAGGGATGCCTGCTGCTTGGGTGAGCACAAATCCCTCTCTCCAACATCCTCTGTCTTCTTATCCCATAGCTCAGGGGACCCTGCAGGACGAGGGAAGGCCAACGGGCTAAGCCTGTGCTCAGAGCCTTCTCTCACTATGACCCCGACTTCTTCCCCTTGCAGAGCAGGACCCCTGGCTCCGGATCCCTTCTGGGCACCACCCCTTTACCTCCTCGGGTTGTCCTCTGCGGTCCACGGCCACAGGTAGGATGGCTTCAGTGTTCCTCCCTCTTCTCTCCCGGAGTCCTCCCTGGCAAGGGTTAACTGTGTGTATAAAATTGATTGCGATTTTAGTAATTCGGTATAATCACAGTCTACCAGCAGGTTGCTTTTCCAGCAGGAGGGTTTGGAATTATTTTCTGGAGTTTGCAATATAGAACTTAAATTAAGCCTCAGAAGTCAGGGGAGCTCCGCAGCATCCCTAATGTGGTGCTAAATTCTCAGCAGCACAGTCTCCGTATTAAAGCCTTTGCTGGCAATTAGGTTCATTAACTATCACAATACCTTATTTATTACTCGTCCTGCCATATGGTTTCCCAGCTAAAGAATGGCGCCCGTTCTCCTACAGACCATTTGGCATCATAAAAATGTTAACAAATAATATTATGGCTCTCGGGGGCACAGGGCCTTGCTGGGTTCTGGGTCTGAGCGGCGGGAGAGAATATGAAAACATTTTTCTTCTATGGCGAAATAAAAAATTCCTCAAGACAGAAGTATTCAAAGAATATAGCACTTGCATAACAGAAATGGGAGTTTTATTTACTCTCGTAATGGTTATGTCAATATTTGCATCAGCTAGGAGTTTCCACTCATCTTCCTCTCCGCTCTCTTTTGGGTTGTTTTCACGTTCATCCTTCCCCCTCTTACTTTCTACCTCTGTGATGAGAGGCACCACGCAAGGCCTGGGGCCGGCTGCCGCTGGGGTGGGGGTCACGCTTGGGCTCTCCCGCCTCCGTGCACCTGGCCACCTGCTCCCCTGCTCCAATCCCGCCCTGGGCGTTCAGGTCCCACTTCTATCTCCAGCCAGTGTTCTTTTTTTTTTTTTTTTAATTTTTTTAATGTTTATTTATTTTTGAGACAGAAAGAGACAGAGCGTGAACAGGGGAGGGGCAGAGAGAGAGAGACACACAGAATCTGAAACAGGCTCCAGGCTCTGAGCAGTCAGCACAGAGCCCGACGTGGGGCTCAAACTCATGGACCATGAGATCATGACCTGAGCCGAAGTCGGATGCTTAACTGACCGAGCCACCCAGGCGCCCCCTCCAGCCAGTGTTCTTAGCAGAAATTGGCAAGTGCCGCCTGTGCCCCGTGCCCGGCGTCACCCTGTGATGAGCAGGCGTCGTGCTGCCCAGGCTTCACCAGGCCTCGCGCCGTGGAGCGTGGGCATGGGGTGGTGGGGGGTTGGTCGGCAGGAGCCAGAGGTGACACCTCAGGAGGATGGGAGAGACTGCATTTCAAGGGCCCCGTTGGAGAAAGCCATCTCCTCCAAGGACAAAGCACCTCCCTGCTCCTTATCACCTGGATGCGGAGGTGCAACCCTAATGCCTGGGGACTGGGTGGGGGAGGGAGGGCTGCCAGCAGGTCCAAACTAGGGGAGAAGTTCTCTGCCAGGTCCCCAGCATCCAACAAGCAGGTCTTCCCGCCAGCTGTGAGGCCGCCCCTGTCTGCCCCACCAGGGCCTTCCTCTGAAATGGAGGGGCTGCCTGGGCAGTGTTTCAGTGCGGGATCCACCCTTTCCCAAATGAGTCTCTAGACCTGGATGGGGACACTCCTTGGAAAACAATAGAATATAAAGGTGAGAATAGTGAACACTGGAGCTAGACCTCCAGTTTCAAATGCTACTCTTGCCAGCTGCCAGCTGTGTGACGTGTTCATGGCTCAGTGTCTTCATCTGTAAAATGGGGATAATAGTAGCCACCCTGGGAGGGTTGTTTCAAGGCCTAAATGAGTTAGCCTCTCTACGAGCCTCAGCCAGGAGCTGGTGCAAAGCACGTGCTATGCCAGGGGACAGCTGGGACTGGGCTGGTTCTCTGGCCGTGCCTCTTCTTCCTTATCCCTTTGAGGCATTTGGGAGCATGGACCACTCCCCACGTCACAACCGCACTGCCCCTGAATCCTGATTCTGACCCTGAAATAAAGCCACGTGCGCAGTGGCACAGCCAGGACGACATTTGCCCTCATTCACCCATTTCCTCTGCCGTGACGACACACGGTCCCAGTGCAGTGACCATGGTGGGCCACAGCCGACAGAGACCAACCAGACTGAAACCGGATGAGACCTTAGAGATGACTGCAGGGGTGGTACCGTGGCCACAGTCATACAGCCAGGAAAGGGCAGACGCAAGTCTCGGTCCCCACCCCCAGGTCCCCTCAGCAGATCAGGGAGGAGGAGAACTCAAAATTAAATTCCATTCAGTGTCACCTATGTACAAAGCATCACTGCCATCGTGGGCAGGTGAGGTTTTGGGATGAGCGGACTCCGGCGTGGAGAGTGGCCCCTCACGCTCCCAGGGAGGGGCCCCAAAGGCCCCAGAAAGAAACGGGCTCATCCAGGAGAGGGCAGTGTCATAGCAAGCCTGTTCCCATTCCCATGAGCCTCTTCAAAACTCGAGGTGTGGGTGACCGACTGCCCCACCCTGTGGGCCCGGCTGCTTCCCTGGGAATCTCTCTGTCCAAAGGCACCCGGCTTGCCTTCCTGCTGGTTTTCGCTACTAGTTCCAGAGATTAGTTTGTTTCTCTTTTGCTTCTCTAAGAGGTGGCCCCTTTGGGAAAACTCTTCCAGGAGGGGACACGCGGGGCCTGGGACTACACGGTGACAACGTGCAAAGATGTGCATATGTTCCCACATCACAGATGTTAAGCGAACACCATGCCTAAGTTAGTATGTGCTCAGCCCTGCGGTACATTCTCTGAGGACACGGCACCAGATTTCCAGAGATCACTTGTTTTTTTAAGTTTGTTTGTTTGTTTATTTATTTAGAGACAGAGCACATGCATGCGTTCGCAAGTGGAGGAGGAGCAGAGAGAGAGAGGTGGGGGGGAGAGAGAGAGAGAGAGAGAGAGAGAGAGAGAGAGAGAGAGAGTCCCAAGCAGGCCCTGCACTGTCAGCACAGAGGCTGATGCAGGGCTCGAACACATGAACCACAAGACCATGACCTGAGCCAAAGTTGGATGCTCAATTGACTGGGTCACCCAGGTGCCCCCAGAGCTCATTTTTTACTTTCCAGATGTCCTTGGACACGTCCCCTGATATCTGTCTACCTCATGTTCCCATTTGTAAGTGGGGACGATAAAAAGATTCACCTCAGAGCATTGGCGTGATAATTACATAACAGGTGAAGGATGCTTAAAACGTCATCCTGTCCGTCATCCGGTAACGTGCACTCAGTCAGTGCTCTTACTGTCCTCGGTAACGTTACAGATGATCACCTACCATGGGAGGGTCTACCCATCATCTGTATGTTGTGGAGATATTTTTTCTGTACATCATCTCACCTAGTCTTCATGACAACCTGTATGATAGACCACCTCTTCCCCATTTCACAGAAGGCAAGACGAAGGCTCGGGGAACAGACATGCTGGCTACGGGAAGCACAGGCTTTGAGCCTGCATCCTCGCCCCCAAGTCTGGCTCCCACTGTAACCTACAGTATTGCCTTTCCTCTGCCCCCTGGGAGGGCCCGCATGGGGAGCGCAAGGCTCCAGGTCACCTGGGGACCCCGTGAGGGCTGAGGCACCCTGACAGCCCGTCCCACTGCTGAGGGCCGTGCTGCTCCCTGAGGTTGGCCCTGCCCAGCCCCCTCGGCAAGTCTGGCAGGGAGAGGGTCAGGCTGCTCAGACGTGGGGTCCGTCTCTCCAGGGCTGTGCTCTCCCCCAGCCAACGAGCTGAGGGTAACGAAAGGCAGAGCAATCGGGAATAAATTTACCAAAAGCTGTGACCATGAGGGAAGAGAAACATGTAGAAGGAGAGGATCAGGAGATTGTTTTCAGGAACATTAGACAGAGACCGGGGAGAAGTGGGTAATTTTAATCCCACGCAGCTGCTGGAAATTAATTTAATTGTGCTGTCTCTGGCTCTTCTCCCTTCCAACCCATTCCATCGATGCCTGATGGGGTCCTGCACCTGAAGGAGACAGCCCAGCCCCTCCAGGCAGCCTTGGGGATTGCAGCCGCAGGCAGGGTGACCAATCCTACCTGCGACCAGAGCTGAGGGGTGAGCCGGCACTCGTTCAGCCTAGACTCTTCTCGGGGCACCTGGGTGGCTGAGTGGGAAGAGCGTCCCACTCTTGATCTTGAGGTCCTGGGTTTGAGCCCTATGATGGGTGTACAGATTACTTAAATGAGTAAATAAAAGCTTTAAAAAAATCTAGACTCTTCTTGAGAGGGGCTCGAGTGAGAGACAACAGGAAGAACTTCCCAGGAACAAAGAATGTGACCAGTGGGAACAGGGGAAAGGGGCTGTAAAACCAGCTGCTTGGAGCCTTAAGGACACAAGATATTGACAGGACCCTTTGCTTCTTGAATATGTGCCTAGGGCGTGAGTTCCATCGCAGCTCCCTTCCTTCCCCCATTCAGCCACCTGCTGAAGCTCAGGACCCCCTTACAGCCACACCTGAGGCAGACACAGGGTCAAACACATGCTATTGGTGGGTCCAAAAGCCAAGACAGTGGTGCCCAGACACTGGACTGGGGCCCACATGAGGACAGACATACTCAGCCGTATTCACACACTCACATCACCTCCGCCGACTCTCCCACGAGCGCATCAGACGTGGGCAAATGCCTGCTTTGGACAGCAAGAGCTGTCAGTCGTGGCAGCTGCATGGCACAATTACCTGGGGGGCTTAACAAAATACCGATGCCAACGTCCCACCGTGGGAGCCTTTGACTTGACTGCCCTGCGGTGGGGCCTGGACAGGGGGCGGGGGGTGGGGGAGGGCGTGTTTTCAAAGCTCCAGGTGATTCTAATGTGCAAACAGGGCAGGCGAGGACCGCGCAGGTGAGACAGACCTTGCTTCCCACTCTGGCCCGGCGTCCTGTTCAGTTCCACCTGGTGACCACTAGAGGTCAGCAGGGCTTGGAGGAAGGGGCCGCGCGTGGCCCAGGGGTGCGCCGAGGCCTGGGGCGGCTGGAGGTCAAGCGCTGAGGAGCCCGGAGGGAGAGCGGACACCGCGAGGGGGCGGAGGCGGCCCGCTAGCGGGACGAAGGCCTGTGAGCCGCACAAAGTCAACTTCACTTAACCAGACTTTTAAAAACTATCCCCTGTTAAAACATCCCAAAGTGATGCCCCCCTCCCCCGCCGCTGCAGCCAGCACCTCCGTGCACCACGATGGTCCCACCCGGTCACTGCCCGGTCCTGTGCGCAGGTGGGCGGGCGCGCGCTGAACGTGCGCACACAGCCGTGTCCCGCATCCTGCGGGCCTCCATCAACACAGAGGAGAAATATTTTGCCTTTCCGGAGGAGGAGCCAGCGTTTGGATTCCAAAGGTTGTTTATTTTGACTCACTGCTGTTTTTGCTGGAGAAGAGTAAAGCAGAAAGTTCCTTTACTTTGGCCAAGATGAGGCACGCAGAGCCACACGGAGCCCAAGTTTCAGATGAGCAAATAGAAGTGAACCAGTTGTCCGTCTCCTTTCATCATCTCCAAGAAGGATAACGTCCAAGAGGCAGGGGAGGCTTCCCTGCATTGTGGTTTAAGAGAAATGAAAGCTAGGGCATAGTCTGTCTTCTATGGACAATACTGGACCTTAAAAATGGAAAAATGCCTAGGCTTCCCTGTTCCACTTCAGGCTCCTCCTTCCTGGTTCCTCTTTCCTGGTTCCAGGTTCCAGCCCTTGGACACCTCTTTGGCACATTGCACATGCATGCTGCTAGCTCTTTACAAAGTAGCTTTCCCTCTAAACTGGGAGGCAGTTTGCTGGCTGAACGAGTTCCTAGCACACGCTAGGTATACAATACACATTTGTCAAACCAAAATGTTTTGTTGCCCATCTTGTCTTGAATCTAATTTGCATACGTTTAAAATCAACCGAGTTTTTTTTCTAGATCCTTTTCTAAGACCCTTCCATTCTTAACCTTCAAACATTTCCAGGTTATCTGCTTAAAATACAGGTTCCTGGGGCACCTCGGTGGCTTAGTGGGTTAAGCCTTTTTGACTCTTGATTTCGGCTCAGGTCACGATCTCAAGGTTTGTGGGATCCAGCCCTGTGTCAGGCTCCACGCAGGCAGCGTGGAATCTGCTTGGGATCCTGCGTCTCCCTCCCTCTCTGCACTTCCCCTGTTCGTGTTCTCTCTCTGTGTCTCTCAAAAATAATTAAAGAAATACAGGTTCCTGAGCCTCATACTCCTAAAAACAGTGATTGGGTAGGTTTTAGGTTGGAGATCAGGAACATGCATTTTCCACCAATGGCTCAGGTGATTCTAGAATAGGAATCTAGGATGAGACCTCCCCTCACCCCCACCCCACAATTCCTGGATGGGCTCTTTAACCAGCCTGGGCTTCAGCCTGATCCAGGGAGATAGGCCAGGGTGGTTTCTGATGATCCCCCAGGGCCTGCAGACTTTGCTGGCCCATAAGAGTGCTGTGAATTGCTCTGTTGGCCTACAGCAGGGAGGATTCAGGATTATTTTCTAGGTTCTGCCTAGTCTGGTTCACTCCCCACCATGCAGCTTCTTTCTTTCCTCCTCCTGTGATGCTGCCCCTTTCCTTGGTTCCTCCTACCAATCCCAGCATCTGGGGCAGGAGGAACATAGCAGGCCCCCATCCCAGGAGGAGAGTATTGCGAGGGGTCCTGAAATTACACTTGGGGGCTGAACTTGGGGGCCCTCGTGCATGTGCTTCTGGGTCTCAGCCTGGCCCTCAGTGGAATACCGGGATTTAAGGTAGCCGGAGGAGAGAGGGAGCTGAGGGCCTGGAGTTTAACCAGCAGCCCAGTCCTCTCCTGTCCACTGCTTGGACTTCCATCAAAACCCTCTTCATAGCCACTCAAGAGACAGGATTATGATGAGTTCTACAGCCCATTCTTCCTTCTCACAAAGACACTGTCAACAAGGCCACCCTGCAGGGAGCCATCTCTGTGAGTCCACCTAGGTTGGCGGGGGTGGGGGGGGGGGAACTATGATAAAAAACAGCTACAATTATTGAGCACTTACTACAATGCAGACATGAACCAGGCACCTTATACGTTATATTAAAACTCACACCGATTTTGAAATGTAGCCACGCATAAACATTACCCTCTCCATTTCACAGATGAGACGAGGCTTAAACAATTTGCCCCAGACACAGCTAGTAAGTGGCAGAGGCAGGATTTGAACTTTGATCTGTCTGGCCAAGGCTCTAAAACTCAACCTCAAAAACTGAAGAAAGAGTAAAGCCTCGCACATCCCACCCAGGGCTGTTGTATATGCAGGCATTCAAGGCAAAGCGCATAGGACCGGCAAGGTCTGTGAAAACCAAGGCACCTGAAAACACACAGACTCTAAAATACAGAAAGGAAGTGACAAAATAGAAATGCTTAAACACATTTACATGACAACAAACTTTATGATGAGTAGTTAGCCACAGCTCATATGTTTGCTAGATTTTTATGCAAATGATATGTAATTTGCACAATCTGATAAAACGGGGTAGCTCCTGAAGGAGGAGGGCTTGTGGACTACCATCCCTACTCCCCACTGCCACTAAAACCTTATCCCCACTACCCATCCGTCGCCACTGTGCCCTGCCCCAGGCGCCTATGACAGAATCTTGAAGGCCCAAATAAAACCATCTTTTGAAAAGCATGAAGTCCCACAGTCTCTCCAAAGAGCCTGGATTGTGAAGGATGAGAATCTCTCAGAATAAAAGATACAGACAGGCTCCAGTCAAAACGGGGAACAGGAGTGCCTGGGTGGCTCAGTCAGTTAAGCATCCAGTTGTGAATCAGGTCATGATCTTGTGGTTCATGAGTTCCAGCCCCATGTCCGGCTCTGTGCTGACAGCTCAGAGCCTGGAACCTGCTTCAGATTCTGTGTCTCCTTCTCTCTCTGCCCTTCTCCCGCTCACACTCTGTCTCTCTCTCGCTCAAAAATAAACAAACATTTAAAAGAAATTTTTTTAGGGGCGCCTGGGTGGCTCAGTTGGTTGAGCATCCGACTTCGGCTCAGGTCACGATCTTGCGGTCCGTGAGTTTGAGCCCCGCGTCAGGCTCTGGGCTGATGGCCCAGAGCCTGGAGCCTGCTTCCAATTCTGTGTCTCCCTCTCTCTCTGCCCCTCCCCCGTCCATGTTCTGTCTCTCTCTGTCTCAAAAATAAATAAATGTTAAAAAAAAAAAAAATTAAAAAAAAATTTTTTTTTTTTACATGAGGAACATATAAATCATTCCCAGTGTCTTGTGTTAATTCTGTTCTCTCCCAGATCTCATGGGGTTTCACCTTCCATAAGCATGATTACTAACTTACATAACGCATCACCTTCTATGTCCCATTCAGCCATGCTAAACATCTTGTAAAGCAGGCAGGAGTAGATCTCCTCACTTCCCTGGCACAGATGCAATTTAACTGAGACACAGAGATGGAAAGGGACTTATTCGGGGTCTCCCAAATAGTTACGAGCTGAAGTCTGGAAGACCAATCTGGACACGAGCCCTCTTCATTCGTGCTTTGCCCTTGGGCCTCTTTTGTAACTCCCTGAGCCTCAATTTTCTCATTTGGAAATGGGTAACAGAACCGTCTTCAAAGGGGACATGTAGCAGTCATGACTAGAAGGTTAAATGAGAAAAAGTATGAAAAATCACTCAGCACAGCTACTCCAGAGTGCCTAGCACTTACTTACTTATCTGTCTATCTATCTATCGCTTTAGTTCTTCTCACAGCATGCTTCTCTAAGCCTCTCCCAAACCAGCGCATACACACATGCATTAGCTTTCTTTCCAGGAATAAAGACTTCAGATCTGAGCTCCTTGGGGAGACCCGGCCAAAATGTCAGCCTGACTTTGGCTGGCTTCTCAAGATCGTGCAAAGACAGAAAAGTGAGACACAGAGGAGGAAGAAAAACAGATGGGTGAGAGCTGAGACCACAAGCGGTGAAGAGGAGATCCAGGCAAAAGGCTAGGCTGTGCAGGGCCTGCATTGGAAAGCCACACATGCCTGACCTCGGCGGTTCTGGAAGTCTGATGCCAAAGTGCAAAGTCTGCACATAGGCCCTGGGTGGGCAGAGAGGCCCCAGGATACTGGGGAACCTGATTCCATTTCATTACCAACAACTTGGATCCACACTAAACAAGTCCGTTCAAAGGCTGGAGTCACTCAGCCCGGCTATAAAGTTAGCACCCCCCAGACTCTCCCTGCACGTACCGCATTAGTGAGAGAAGGGAGGGAGCCCTGGGAGCCCTCTACCTAGCACTAACCTCCTAGATCTGGCTACCCCTCTGGCCGCCGGTGGTGAGCTGGTTCATAGCGGCTTTGCTCTAACTCTTGAGCCATCCTGACCATGGGTGACCTTGGAATTAGGCTTTGAAGGGTACGTGATTCTGGTCCAGAAGGACAGAGAAGGCTACCTCGGACAGAAGGCACAGCCTGTCCAAAGCCATGGAAACATGACAAGTTTCATGAGGCAGCACAGTGCCAACTTGTAAAGGTCTTAAAGGCCATGCCAAGGAGCTTAGGCCTTTTATTACTATTATTAAAAAAAAGTTAATGTTTGTTTCTGGGAGAGAGAAAGAAAGGGAGTACACAAGCAGGGGAGAGGCAGAAAAAAGGGAGACACAGAATCCGAAGCAGTCTCCAGGCCCCGAGCTGTCAGTACAGAGCCAGACATGGGGCTCAAACCCACAAACCGTGAAATAATGACCTGAGCCGAAGCCAGCACTTAACCTACTGAGCCACCCAGGCGCCCCCTTATTATGATTATTTTTTAACGTTTATTTATTTTTGAGAGAGAGAGGACAGAGCGTGAGCAGGGGAGGGACAGAGAAAGAGGGAAACACAGAATCTGAGGCAGGCTCCAGGCTCTGGGCTGTCACCACAGAGCCCGAAGTGGGGCTCAAACCCACGAACCACCAGATCATGACCCGAGCTGAAGCTGGACGCTTAACCGACTGAGCCACCCAGGCGCCCCTATTATTTTTAAAAATACAGACCATGAGAAGAGTCTCTGAAGAGTTTCCACTTAGAAGAGTGACAAATCTGTCCTTTTGAAAAAATAATTCCAGTTGCCTTTTGGAGGAGAGGTTGCCAAGAAGTGGAAGGAAGGAAGGGAGGGAGGTTGAAAGCTAAGTGAGACAAATCCTCCCCAAGATACAACTACCCTCTAATTATTTTGAAGGCATTTCTAGACAAAGACGTATCCTGTGACATGATAGAAAAGAACAGAAAACGTGCAGAAAGCTCCAACAAGCCGGGCCAGGACTAGCGGGGACAAGCAGGGTACCTGGGATGCGGAAGGTTGGAGGCTTCACTCAGAATCATGCAAATGCCCTGAGGGTGAGGCTTCCTCGAGCCCGGTGCCCTAAGTGCCTCCCTGCCTCAAGTCCCCGCCAGCCAGCCCAGCTGGCAGTCAAATGTGACCTATCACAGGGGAGCCAGCACACCAGGCTTCATCTGTAGAATGTTTACATGCAAAGGCAGGTGCGCCAGCTGTGGGCGGACGTGGACCCAAGTCCCGATCTTGTTGAGCTCAGTCATCAAAGTCATTTTCGTTTATAAAATGGAGAAATGATGTGAAGGTACTGGGTTCAGGGCTATACAAGTTCCAGGCATTGTCACTCACCTGCCTTCTCCTTGGCTGGCACACCCTTAGAGAGCAGGGTTATCACGCTGCAGGAGGACATTTCTTTCAGAAGCAGGATAAGTAAAAATAGCTGCAGAACGATCAGCATGGCTACCTTGGAGCTTGTGGAAGGACACAGACGCGCTCCTCTCACTTCCTCCGCTGCTAATTATTTGGACCTGAAACCCTCCTTCTCAGGAACACGCTGGCCTGTTTGTTTCAAAAGTCTTCCTGGGGAGAGAGGGGGAAAAAAAAGGCTGTAGAGTTCTTGTTTTGTTTTCAAGTCTTTGAACAAACATTTTTTAGGAGCCTACACAACCAAGCATTGTTCTGGTGCATTGGATACAACCACCTGAATGAAAGAGCCCAGCCCTCTCTGCCCTCAGGAAGCTTACATTAGCAAGGGGAGCTCTAGGGAGGCTCCAGGGAGGGGAGCCAGGAAATAAACAAGCAGTCCAGTATACAAAGGAAACAATTTCCAGTAGTAACAAGTGCTGTGAAAACAATAAAGCAGGGCAGAGGGCCTGAGGGTGCAGGAGGCTGCTGCAGATAATGCCCTAGTAGGGAGGATTTCTCTAGGGAAGTGCTTTTTGAGTGTGATGGAGAGATTTGCATAGGAGGATGGGGGGAAGAGGGGGTAGACATCAAGTGCAAAGGCCCTGTGGTGGGAAGTAGCAACCTTTAGTTATGCCATCTGTTTTGAGTTGGGTGTATAGAGTTTGGGCATGGTTTCTAAACTGGAGAGGAACAAATGTGTTTCTGGCCCTGATTCAAAGTAGCATATCTGTATCTGTATCTATATCTAATTTTCCATCCCCCTCTCTGTACCAAGGACACCTTATTTAGGTCGCAGCTAAACACTCCTGTAACGACAGCTGCCCGGCCCCCATCCCCCGCTCCTTCCTCTATGACCTGGCCATGGCTTCACCACTGATATTTCCTTTCCTTTCTAGAAACCACCAAGAGCCATCACTGACAGAGGCACCTTACCATTTCCTGCCCTGGGCAAAGCCTGGCTTGCGGTCTCCTCCTTTGCCCATTCCTTTGTGGAGGTAGGCGACTCCCAACACCTTGCTTCCCTCGTCATGAGAATCAAAACTGTAAGGAGGGACCTCTTCCTTTAGACACACGCCCTTTATACCTTCTTTCAGTCAGAAGGTGCTGGCACCTAATTTCAGTGTATCTGACATAGTTTACAGAGTATCCTAGAATTTCATAATGAGAGTGGGCTTGGCAAGAAAACCGGTCTAATATTTTCATGCAATCCACAAGGAACCTGGGGCCCCAAGGAGGGAAAGTAACTTGCTCACCAAGAGACAGTAAATTAGGAAGAGGTCTCACGGCTCTTCTCAAAGAACAGGACAAATGCTTTAAAACGGTCAAGGCATTTTCCATATAAGATCCCCATTTTTTGCAGGAGAGCCCATTGAAGCACAGAGAGGTTAAGTGACTTGCCCAGGGTTGCACAGAAGTGTTTGGCATAGCTGGCCTTGAATCCAAGCCTTCTGATTGGAATTCCAGTGTTCTTATAATTTCACCATGTTCTCTCCAATCTGCCTAACAAACAAACAAACAAAAATCAATAAGTAAACATTCCAGAACATGCCGAAGAGATGTGGAGGGAGAAAAAAAAAATTATCATCCTCCATGATTCCTTTTTTTTTTTTTCCTTGTTACTGAAGGCACTCGATAGGCAGTAAACTCAATAGAAGGAAAAGTCTCTTTCTGAGAAAATGGGATATTATTAAGTCTTTGAAAAGAGCTTCCACACAGATATCGGTGCAGTTTATTTGCGGTCTTTCCCCTGAAAGAAAATCCCCTCAGATGACTGGGAGCTCCTATATATTGGGGCTTTAATAAACCAGAGAAATCCTAGTCTTGCAGTAGAGTCTGTAGTCAATTTATAGTCTTTCCTGATCTTCACCAAATTTCTCTTCCTGGCAATATTTTTGGCATTTTAATTTTAGACCTGGGTGAGGGAGTGGGAGAGAACTTTGTTTTAAAGCTTCAGTCTGACATACATACCACTAGAATCATATCTGATTTAACCTATTTGCTCCTTGCACACACAGAAGAGATGGCTTTAAAAAGAAAAGGTTGGGCAAGTTATGGGCCTCCCCTCCAATCTGGACGACCACCTTCCTCAGAGGGAAGAGTCCTCTGCTTCTGTAAGCATGGGGGACAGGCAGGGAGTGCCCGAAAGAGGGGTGGCTTGGGGAATGTGATAGACCCACGTTTATGTCCCAGCTCTGCCCCTCACAAACTGTGGGATTGTGGCCAAGTTCATTAGCTTCTTTGAGGTAACAGACCTCAGGGCTCAAGTTAAGAAATCTGCCAAATTTTATATCGCTATTAAATGACAGGTCTGGGTTTGACAACCACGTTAGTCTGATTCCAAAGCCCAGATGGTAAGGCACACTGCTTCTTTGTAGGATTATCACCATTGCTAACCCCCAAAAGAACACGCTCATGGATTTTGCCTGTGGGAATCATGACTACGAAGCACCAGGATCAATTTTAAACTAGCATGTCAGAATGTGTGTGTGTGTGTGTGTGTGTGTAAGTATTTATATGTATACCCATGCACATATATATAAAGAGATACAGACAGATAATATATCTCCAAATGTATATGACATGCTTCACACTGGCCACAAGGGGAAAGCTGATACACTTTTTACAACTCTATTGCTATTATTGCTAGGTTATGAGCCACAGGAGAATCTCAGCCTCCTGTTCTCCTGTCCCACCAGTTTTGACCTCAAATTTTATTATCCAGCTTCATCACCCCCTTGTGCTTGTTTTGAAAATCAAATCTTTCCTCTATGGGCAAGATATGCCACAGCTGGAGACTTGGCAAAGATTCATGCTATGTATGTATATACTTCGCAGGTAGTTTCACAAGATTTCCAAGAATGACGGGCTGACTTCAGGGACAGCCTCAGGATGGCTCCAAAGGGCTCTGGTCCCAAGTCCTGGCTCGAAGTGGCCTATGGCTTGGGGAACACCGTACTGCCTCTCTGTTCTGCTTCCTCTCTGACCAAATGGGGAGATTGGGCTAGATGATGTTTTAAGTTCCTTTCGGTTTGGAATCTATGAAGCGTTTTGAAGAGGGCAACCCTTCTTGGTTGTCTAAGCTCTAGTGTGCTCATTGGAAAGTTAACTGCCTTGCTTTCCAGTCATGCCTAATGTATATAAGGGGGCACAAGGGCCTGGGGGTCCTCGTTTGGCGATTAATGCAAGAGCTCTACCAGCCTATCCATTTTTCATATTAATCTCCTGCTTCGATTTTTTCCTTCAACCTAGAGGCCCTAGGGTGTGAAAGACAGACATTGCAATGCCCCATCTTCCTGCAACCAACATATTCAGGGCCTTTACCTCTTTCCTGGACTGGGCTCTCTTCTCACGATTCCTGACATGTTACACTAGCACTGTGAATATCTTTCCCTAAATTCCGTCACTACAAAGGATGTCCCTCGGTAAAGCTTTTCCTCACCATTTCCTCTACTGCTTCCCCTAGTGGGTTAAGCTGAAAACTTAACTTTTCCCTCATCATTTGTAGGGAATTGTGAAGAAACTCAGGCCACAGGGGAATCCTGTTCCAGACTTACACTCTTGGCCCCCTAGCAATTGCTTTGGGGAGAGGGGGCAGTCCTCAGTGTTCAATCCCCAGGAAAACAGACCCCCACCCCCCGCAACAGAGCCCAAACCCAAGGGGTTGGATTTGAGAGTGTGGGTGTTGGCTGCCCCTCTTCTTAGCTATGTGGCTAAGGTTGCTTCATCTCTCTGCCTCAGTTTCTTGAGCTGTAGTAGGAATAAGGGCAGTGACCACTTCATGGAGTTGTCTGGAGGAGTAAATGGCCAGAGCCCTTGAGTAATTCCTCACTGTGTGTTAGTAAGCAGTAAGCAGTATTTAGTACGGGGCATGGCAGAAATAAGTTGGAGGCATGACTTAAATTTTTTAAGCCTATCAAATCAATATTCGTTCTACATAAACTACAGAGTTTATCAATCTGTGGGCAGGGGCCTCTCCAAGAGACTGGGAAGGAGCTTAACAAAATCAGAGGAAATGGAGAGGTCAGATTTGGGCTTCTTTGATTACTTTGTTATTTTTAATCCCAAACAGGTTCCTGTGGGGGGGGGTGGGGGGGAGGCTGGGTACCTATGAACCCAAGCACCTTCTCACCCCTTCTCCCCCCAACTTTTATTTTGGACAACAAGGAAGCAACAGTACAGCCCCCACATGCTCACCATCTGCACTTGGAGATTCCAGCCTTGCTTATGAGACAGTAACCTTCCAAGGGCCAAATTATGTTTGCTTTGTCTGCATCCTGTGCTCAGTGTGCCACAACAGGTATACTTGGCTATTTAACAAAGAAGCAACAACAACACCCCTAAGCAATGGGGAGGGAGGGGCTGGGGGGTGGGTCGTTCCTTCCCAGAGATTTTTGCAGATACCAAAATGTTGAGAAAAGCAAAACAAGCTGCCTGCATTCAGGGAATGCCACCTCTGATTTCTGATTAGACAACAAGGAAGCACTTCTTTGGGGAAAGAAATAGGGAATGGAAGACAGAAAGCCAGGAGGGCTATGGATTTGGGATGGAGAGAGCTTGCTGAACACTCTATAGCAGCCCTGCGACCCTCTGACTCTTGGTCCCCAGCACAATTATGATCCGTGTGAACCAGCTAGCAACTAGGAGGTGGCCACTGTCCCTGCAAGTTTCAGATGGATAACTTTGCCTCTGGCTAATAAATATATGGCAAAAAGAAATAAATCACAGCTGGCAAATGACTTTTGAGTATCAAAGCACCCAGCTTACTGCAACTTTCCCAGTTTTCCCAAAACCCCCCTTCCTGTCCCCAGCCAAACAGAACAGAGGACGTCCAACACTGTGCCCTTCCCCAGCGCAAGGGGTCACTCACCCCAGGCGGGTGGGCTGGAGCCTCCCTGCAAGGCCAAAGTGAACACGTACGTGCCTGTGGACTGGGCAGAGGCTGCTGGGTGGGAGTCTGAGGTCTTCGGCCTCACCCTGGGCTTCTCCTCAGACCCCCTGGTCTTGTGAGCATAATCCTAGAGGTTAATAATAATCACAACAGGCAGCCCATCATTGCCTCCTTGTCTGGCTGAGAGGTTTACAACTTAAACTCATGGCAGAGGGAGAAATTGGCTCAATCACTTGGAGTAATGGTACATGGAGAGCCAGTTGGGCATGACTGCTATTTAACTCAGGGAAAACCAGCTGCTGCGTTTAACGTATGTACACACTAATAAACACGTCATGCTAGGGGGTGGAAATCGACGTGCCACCCCCCTCCACTCCCCACCTTGCTCTCCATTTGCCTGTTGTGCCTCACCCAACCTAATCAACGGGACAAGACTGGGAGAATGGGGATGCAGACAGACGTGCGTGGCTATGGTGACATCAATGCTCCCAGGTCACCGCTCCCTCTTTAATGTGATTTAAAGTTTATCTATCACACACTTTACCCCAGATAGTTATACGAAGGCATTTTGTAGGGGGAGGGTGGAAAGAGCGGTGACCTGACGTCATCGTCAGGAAGCGTGCACATTTTCAGATCTTCCTTTCACTGTGGGTCAAGCACCCCTTGGGTCTCCTTCCTAAGAGGCTCTGGCGAGGCGAGGATCATTGTTGTCCCAGTTTACAGCTAAGGACAACTGCAAGTCAGGGAGGTTAAATAATTGACCCGAGATCACCCAGGACCCAAGAGGTGGGAGGTGGTATTTGAACACAGGCTCGTGAGAGTAAATCAGAGCCCACGCTCCCAGGCTTTATGCTGCCCTGGGTATTTGCGGGACAGAGGAGGGAGTTGTGGAGGCCGTCACTGACCTGACCGTGTTCTGCACACTTCCGGTTGTATTCCTTAAGGTCCTAGGCAGGTCCATCCTAGGATGCCTTCCTATATACTCTTCCCCAGCGGCTATGCCACTTTCCCACCACAAGCAGGAACCCAGCTTTCACCAGGTACCTAGTAAGGCAGATACAGAAGGAAAACCCACGACCATCCTCGTTCCCATAGAGCTGGCATAGCAGAAGAGGCAGTTAAAGAAAAATAGGCTCATAGGAAAAAAGGATGAACTAACTATAAACTGTCACCATCTTTCCCAGTTTTCCCCTTGGCCCTGTCCACACAAGATGCTCCAGTCTCCAGAAGGACCTGTCGTAGGGTCAAGAATTGTCAAGAGGACTTGGAGACAGCCCCTCCTCCCAGGCCAGAGTCCCAGCTCAGGCGCTGTGGCCCTTCTGCTTCTGATAAACAAAACAAGGTATATTAATTAAGGTAATGCTAGCTACTGCAATAAACTCCCAAATAGGGAAAGGCTACGGTTGCCAGTTAAGAAGAAAAAGATCCTAATTTTTGAATTTCAGATACTTTTCTTAGTGTAACTATGTTCCGTACGATATTTGGGATATACGTATACTAAAAATTACTCATAGTTTGTCTGAAATTCAAATTTAATTGGGTGTATTTTATTTGGCAACCCTACTGAAGACATCAAAGGTTTATTTCTTGCTTATATAAGTTCCCAGGGGGGGTTCTTAGGAGACAGCTCCCCTGCAAGTTGTGATTCAGGGATCCAGTCTCCTTCCAGCTTGGCTCTGCCATTTTCCTTACTCACCGTCCAAGGTATCTATATTCATGGGGTCAGGCTGCAGAAAGGGACAGGGCGTGGGGGATGCCATGTGCGAGATTCGATGGGCCAATTCTGGAAGCGGCCCTTCTCACAATCCATCGGTTGGCCAGAACTCAATTCCATGGCTTGTACCGAACAGCAAGGTGAGATGAAAAATGTAAGCCAGTGTGTGCTCCGAAAGATATTTGGAGAACAGCTGGCTAGTCTTTGCTGGTACTTGTGCTGCACGCGTGTGTCACATTCTCCTGCTGGCTTCAGTAAGCAGCCCTCCACCCACTGGTGTCCCTAGAAGGAGATCAGATGCTCTCCTCTCAGCCCTGGACTTGGTTAAGTAACAGCTCTCCCAGACTGGGACTATGAGGCCATTGTGGGAGTAACGAGCAGGGTGATTCAATCAATTCATTTTAATCCAATGCCATTTAATAAATATTTATTAATGCTCCTAGGATATTGAGAAACGCTTGGTTCTAGGCCCCTGAAGGAGACATAAATTGAAATAGAACCCAGTATGCCCTCAAGGAGCTGCATACAATTAAATTCAGCTATCCTCAACTCTTATCTGTATCCCATTGACTTTTTTCAAAGGTTGGTGAAAGACCTATAGCTGCAAAGAATTTGGCCCTAAGTGCTGGGATACAGAATGCTCCCTGCCTCCCAAAGTCCTAAAACACTTGGTGTCTGTATCCATCCATCCATCCATCCATCCATCCATCCATCCATCCATCCATGCACAAACGTGTTTATGCATTCATTCAATTAGTTCATTCACCAAAATTCAACAAGCAAAGATCTGTTCTGTTTGACAGTGTGCTGGGCTCTGTGGGAGGGAAGTGGCAGCACCAAGTTGAACAAGACTGAGACCTTGCCTTCTAGGAACTCACAGTGGAGGGGGGTAGTCCGAATACACAGAACTCAGATACCAGACAGATGGTGGTAAATGCTATGATAAATGTTCAAACAGTGCTAAGAGACTTTGGGAGGAGGGAGAAATTAATTCTGACTCAGGGGTGGGGTGAAAAAGATTGCACCAAGGGCCAACAGTGACTTCCCAAAGAGACCCATGGATCTGCCCTGGCAAGGGGAGGCTGAGTCAAAGCATCTGGCTCTGAGCCCACAGGACACCCCCCCCCCCACCCAGGTCTCCCACCTACTCAGCCCTAAGAGAAAAGTCAGTGAGCTTTTCTCAAAGAAGAACTCCATGGCGGTCTTTCATTTTATCTTAAAGATTCGTACAAATCTTGAATTCCACTCCACAGGATACCAACGTTTGTTTTGCTATAATAATTTTAATATAATTGACTTAAATTACCTGTCATTGAGGAAAATCATTTCATCTGGTGGCTTGTGCGCCCCTGACATACCACTTCTAATTTGCAGAGTACTTTTCCAGAAATTCAGCCTCTGACACTGGAAGTTCAGGTATCACGAACTTCAGAGCTTTTCTCCTTGGCGGGATGGACGAAATATTCTGCTTCTAAAACTCTGAGACTGGTCGTGTGCGTTGTGAGCAGTTAACACAGTGATCCTAGGTGAGGCCTGCATAAGAGGAACACCGTACTTTTCACGCACTTCTCTCACATCAGGGGACAAATAGAATAATTCGCCTTGGACATGAGTTGTGTTTCCAGCCCATGGTGCATCCCGTGGCCTCTCCTAGGAGCATGCGTGACCCTTTCTCTCTGCATGCCCTTGTAGCTTTTGAATGGAATGATAGTACTCATGGTGCATGACAGTTGTCTTAGATTGAAAGCTGTACCATTAAACACCTCAAAAATTAAACAGTTGGCTATTTAAAGTTAAACAGCAAAGGAAAATGGTCCATACTTCCCCCTCTCCCAGGCCTCCCTGCGATGAAATACCGAAGTGTTAAAAGAAGGCCCTGCTTGTGATGAGGACTTGGGGGTTAATTTTCAGCATGGTGCCTGGGGATTTAGCTGTGGGACTCCCGTTACAAGGAATGGGAGTCATACTGCTTCATTTTTCACACACTGCATGTGCACCTCACCCTTCACCCTTGGACGGCTACAAAATTTTAGTTTTGAAATTGAGGCCCTTTTTCTCAGAGCAAAGCAGATTTCCAGAAGCACCCAAATTACTCAGTGCTGGCCCCCAGGCCCGTGTGTTTGTGCTTATGTGTGTTTGAGAAAGAGAGAAAATGCCTCTCTCCTAAATGCAGGAGCCCCTTTCAAAGACAACGTTAAAACATTATGCCCAATAGCCCAATAGGTGACAGCAATGGTCGCTATGTCTCATCCCAAAGCTTTGTCAGGAACCCCATAAAACTAGCACATGGTTTGTGACACCCAGTGAAACACCGTGCTGCTTCCATAATGACCTGAACCCTGCTGCCTGTCATTAAGGGACCTCTCTTATTAAACATCTCTTTTTTAAATGGCCGCCATCATCTGGTCCCAGTGTACATTAAATCCCATTATAATTATAAACACACTTCCCCATAACATCCGTTGCAGATTTCATCCACACTGCCTACCCCCTCAGGGCATCTTTGCACTAATAACAACTCAGATTTGCTATCTGAGTTGACAACATTAGGTCTCAACACCATTTGCGGTATGCTGGTGAGAGAGACAGTGAGACAGAGAGAGAGAGAGAAAGAGAGAGACAGAGAGAGAGAGAGAAAGAGAGAGAGAGAGAAGAAAAAGCTTTCTCTTTCGCAAGCAGAAAGATCTTGGGGTCAAGTGACCCAAGACCTTAGGAGCTAAGAGAAATAACCCTTCTTCTCCCTTTGAGAATCACTCTCTGCCCAGCAGACTAGAGGAAGGCCATACTTAGCACCTGGAGGAGAAGCCCAATTTTGTAAACACCACTAGCCAGGACTCCACCAGGAAAAGAGATGGCAATTACTAATCAGAGGAGCTGTCTTATTTGGTTTTCTGCCTTCAACTAACCAGAATCTACAGGTCACCTTTTTATTTCCCTCTCTGTTTTTTGGAGGGGGCATCTAAAAAAGTGTCATGGAAGGATTAAAAAAAAAAAAAAGATGAGGGGCACCTGGGTGGCTCAATCGGTTAAGCGTCCAGACTTCGTTTGGGGTCGTGATCTCATGGTCAGTGAGTTCAAGCCCTGCATCTGTCTCTGTGATGACAGTGTGGAGCCTGCTTGGGATTCTCTCCCCCCGCCTCTCTTGCCCTTACCCTGCTCATGCGCTCTCAAAATAAATAAACTTCGGGGGAAAAAAAAGACGAACCAAAAGAACCATCAACATACGCACGGAAGATAAATTTGGTTTTGTATAGTTTTTGATGTCATCTGCATCTACCTGGTAGATATTTGCAATTATGACCTTGAAGCATTATAAGGTCCTTTGCCTCCAAGAAAGGACACAATAAGTCTATTGTATCTTCCCCCAAGAGTCCCCAGTGGGTCAAAGATCTAAGAGTGCATGTGACAGCTGGTGCATCTTCCATTGGCAACCTGGAGTTCTCAATTGCTCTGGAGACTTTTTCCTTTCAGGGGCTCCAGCGCTGGTATCCCTCCTCAAAAAGGCTTTATTTCGCACTCATCTCAAGGTTTTAGTATGCAAAGTGGCTGCTGCTCGCCCAGAGGTAGGAGTCCTTGATTTATTTATCATGATAGGAAAGTCTACCTTTAAATTTTACAACTATTTTCCAGCTGAGGTGTTGGAAGGAAATGAATTGCAACATTTCATTAACACACAATCAGAATACAGAATAACACAGCCTTCTTCAGGGGCAATCTGTTCAGTTGAAGCTTTATTGTAATTCAAAACTCCCTCCTCAACTTTTGCCTGCGATTTTGGGGAAGGAGGGAAAGTGAGCTAAGTCTGTTTACCAGGTGGTCTGATTCAATGGGAAATGGTTTGGCCGTCAGCTTGCCTGGTGGCTGTGTAGCTCTTGGCCTCAGTGGAGTTAAGAGAAGGAAAATCAAAAGCTGTTTTCCTTTTTCTATCTTGCTAGAGGCTTATACAATCTAGAAGTTAAGATCAAGAGCTTTGCAGTCAGAATGGTCTGATTTGAAGCCTCAGCTCTGATGTTCACTAGCCCTACAGTCTTGGGTGAAATGCTTAACTGCTTCAAGCCTCAGTTTTCCCATCTGAAAAATGGGGCAAATAATGGCACCTGCCTGAATAGGGTTGTTACTAGGATTACATCATACAATATAGGTAATGTGTTAAGATTCATAGTCGGTGCTCACGAGTTATTCCCACGGTCTCCTCCCTATAAGATCCCTTAGACCTAATACATCCCCTTCTTCCACAAACTGAGCTCTGAAAGGCTGCTACCTGTGGGAGGTATGGGAATAAAGAAGGAGATGAGGGAATGACAAGATTTAACATGGAATTCTATTCAAAGGTCAATCCATCTATTCCCCTGTCTCCAGCATGACCTCCCCACAAGACTGAGGTCTCTCCTATTTTTAGACCTGTCCGAGCTGATGTCCCAGCTTCCCTTACCATACCCTTCAAGAAAAGAAAAAAAAAAAAAAAGAAAAAAAGAAAAAAAGAAAAGAAAATAAAGAAAGAAAATCACAACCAATACATGAAAGTCAGACAGAGAGAGAGACAAAGAGACAGAATGAGAGGGGGAGAGAGAGAGAGAGAGAGAGAGAGAGAGAGAGAGAGAGAGAGAGAGAGAGTTTTCTTCTGTAATTTTCCACCCTGCTTGTTTTTAGGTGCCCCGCCATATGAGCTCTCTGAACTGGGGATTCTCATCAGCCTTCAGGGGACCCAAGGACACAGCTCTGGCTACAAATGGTGCCAGTTTTGGTGGGGGAGCTGCTACTTTATCTGGGCCCAATAAACCTTATCAAACCGCTGCGCAGCCTGCCTGCAGCACTAAGTGGAAATGCTTGGAGCCCAATGCTGGCTCTCAGCCCACAGCCTCGCCTTTTTGTTACCTCCTCCACCTCTTAAATTCAGGCATTAATCTCTCTTTAACACTTACTAACAAGGGCTGGGCTTTTTAATGGGCAGAGTTTATGAAGCAAGGGAGATTTTCACATAGAGTGAATGTGGCATGGAGTGGGGGGGGGGGGGGGAGTCCAGGGCCACGGAGGGATTGTTCTCGCTCTCCCATTGTTTCCGGGGCTTCTCCCTTACTCTGATTTGAGGATTAATAGGAGATTAGGATCAAGGGTTAATTGCGGGCTTCTGCTGCTACTGCACTTAGGAGGGGCTGGTACGTGGGTGTGGACAGCAAGGCAGCAACCCTCAGCAGGCACCGTCTGGGCAGAGGCTCAAGAAGTTCAATGAGTTTCTTCTCTTTTCCTGGTGAGGTTTTTCTTCTCTTAGGTCCCTCTCCTCGTGCTCTCCCTGCAGACCAGTTCTTTAAGTCTCTTTCCCCTTGCAGACAGTGCAGACCTTAGCTAGAGAAAACAGTTTGTAAACAGGAATTATTGCTGTTTATTGTTAATCAAAATGAACACCCAGGGACCAGGCTTTTCCAGGGTTGGGTTGGACGTTGCTCTATTCACTGCTATCAGAGGGTAACTGGCTGCCTCCCTTCACTCCCAAGGGTGCTTCTCTGCCTTCTTCTCCTCTCCTGACTCCTGCAGGGCTGAGCACTTTCCCTGCTAGGAAGAGACAGGAGCATACTCGCGGGGATGGAATTGGCTCAGCACTCTAGTTAACACTGAGCACTTCCAATTCTGGCCTTCAGCTGCCCAGAAGCAGGTTTTTGCTTCTAGTTGGTGTCTGCCACCTTCCATGACCCTACAGTCCTTCGGGCCTGACTTTAGGTCTGGGACAGTACCAGAGGCAAGCATAGGAATGCGATTATGTGTGAGTCCAGCGCAAACCTTTGACCCGCCGGCGCGTCGGGGAGGGAGCGTGGGGACCCGTCTCTGGAACTGAAGCCCCGCGTTGCTAAGACCGTTTGACCTCCAAGGCTGACTGTCCGGAGACCCAAGGAGGGCGCTCTCCACCACCACCTTCACTCCCAAGATCCCGGACTTTACTGGGCCTCAAAGGCCGGTGTCCAGAAGAGAGCTTCCCACCTCGTGCCCCCTACTTTTGCCAAGTCCAGAGAAACTGCGGGGGGTGAGGGGGGGTGGGGGAGGGGAGAGGGGACTCTGCAGCGCCGGAGGAAAGACAGATTTCTTCTGGTTGCTCTACTCCTGGCTTAGTGATCTCAACGCCACCCTCTAAGTGGAGCGGCCAGCTGAGAGGAGGAGGCACTTGCGGGGGGGGGGGGGGAGGGAGGGGGGCTCTAAGCTTCTTCAAGCTTTCACTCGCCCCCTGAAGACTTTGCGCTGAGCAGGGAGCAGTTGTTGGGAACCGCTTCCAACCTATTCCCAGGAGGGCAAAGCCCAAGGGATGCTCAAGACTGGGAGGGGGCCTCACGACCTCGGCCTCCAGGGATCGCGACAGCTAAAATGCGGGAGGGGTCTCCCTTCGACGACTGATCTCTGCGGATCGCCCTGGCACCAGGCTCACCAGGGCCCGGGAACTGCGCCTGGAGACTTCTCGCAAGCGGGCTGCTCAATGCCTGGAGACACAGAAGGCCTGGGCTCGGGCTGAGAAAGGGCCCTTCTGCAACTGATGTCGGGGTACAGGGGATGCAGCCCCGAGCCCGGAGAAAAGTGAAAGGCGAGATGACACACACTGAATCCGGGCGAACACCGGAGCCGGGGACGACACTCCGCGCCCGGGGCAGCAGGGAAGAACAAAACCCGCGTCCAAAGGAAATTAAAAACCTGGGATCGAAGGTGGGGGCTGCTCCTCGCCCCTCACCTCCATTGCCCCCGCCAAGGATTCCGAGTCCCCGACACTGCTCTCTCCGCGAGCTCCTTCTTCCCTCTCCGCTGGGCCGGTGAGCGGCAGCCGCCGGCGCCCCAGCAGCAGCTAGATGTCAGGCGAAGCCCGGAGCGCGGCGCGCGGAGAAGGGAGGGGAGGGGAGGCGGCGGAACGGAGGGGAGGGGTGGGGCGGGGAGCGCGCGCGGGCTCGGCCAGTGCGGGGGGGGGGGGGGGGGCGGGGTGGGCGGGCTGAGCCCGGGGACGGCGCGGGAGGGGGGAGGGAAGGGGGGCAGCTGTGGGCAGCGAGCCGGGTTCGGCCGCCAGCACTAAAGATGGAGAGGCGCCGGGGCCTCGCAGGGGAGGGGGCTCGGCGTTGACGTGGGACGCGGCGGAGGCGCCGCAGCCGGTGGTGATTTGCTAACCTCGCAGCAGAGAGGAGTTGAGGGCGATGAGAGCGGGTACTGCGAACTGCCGGGCGATGCCGCCGCTGCCGCCGTGATACCGAGAGCAACAGTTCCCAGCAACACCCTTCCCCGACACAGGCACACCCCCCCCCCCCAAGAGGCACGCACACCCACCCCCAGCGCCCGGCTCGGCAGCGGTGAGTGAGGGGCCCGGGAGGGGCGCACCGCCCAGCCGTAGGCGCGCGCCGGGGCGCCCCGGGGCTGGAGAGGTCCGAGGGGCGCGCTCCCTTCGGCCACTCGGCCGCTGGGCTCGTGCCTTATTTTATTTGGCTTGTTCCTTTCCTGCGGCGGCAGCCGTCGCCACCGCCGGTTGGGGGTCGGCTAGAAGTGGAGCCCCGGCTGTCAGCTTGGGCGCAGCTGCCTCCCCGACCCTTCCGCCCTAGGGCAGGATCGGGGCGAGAGGTGGGGGGCAGAGCGTTCTGCGGAGGCTGAGGGCGCGAGCGGAGGGTTGGGGAACCGGAGGCTTTGTACGACCAGCGGCCGGCGGAGGAACGGGGAGCCGGTGGGTGCTCATATGTATGCGGACCGGTGCGCGGGCGCGATAGGGTTGTGGTTTATTTGTGTTTATTCGCCCGCCGGCTGGGAAGCTAGGATCCGAGGAGTGGATCTGGAGGAGGAGGGAAGCAGGACTCGGATTCACTTGGGTTTTCTTTCTCTTTGAAAAACGTGGTGGGCTTTTTTCTGGATTGGACTTGACTCCCCACCCGTTTTGGGGGGGGGGAGGGGCGGTCGTGGCGGAGTCCCAGAGGGTCTCCTGGGCTCCGGGCCCTCCTCGGCTCTCGGCAGGACCGGCCGTGGCACCGGAGCTCGCTGTGCGCCCAGCCGCGCTCGGTGGGTGCCTCGGCTCTGCACCTGATGCATTCGGGATGCGTTCCCCAACCTGGCGCGCCGGCGGCTCGCTCGCACAGCCTCTCGAACGCTCCCGCATGCGCTCGAAACGCGCACCGTCTCGCCCGCCCGCAGACCCACTGGAACACACGGACGCGCGGTGCGGCGACTCACTGGCCCGCTCCCCGGGACGCTCGCAGCGTGCCGGGGCTGGGCGCCCTGCCTGTCGCTGCCGGGGGTCACGGCCCTGGGGCGGAGAGGGAGGGCGGGCAGATCCCTTCTCGCCTTTCCTTCCACCACAACTCGCTGTCGGGCTTTTGTGCTTCCCCTTCGCGGCGGGGCGGGTCCGCCTCCTCGCGCTCTCGCCCAGGCGTCCAGCCCGCCCGGACTCTCGCCTTTCGTCCGGGTCTCTTTTGCTTTTCCTCCTCCTTAACCCGGCTCCTTTTTTTTTTTTTTTTTTTTTTTTTTTTCCTCCCCTGCCGTCCGGCTCCCCGGGAAAAGTTGTTTCCCCAACTTTGCAGAAGTCGCTTCCAAGTCTCCGTGGGGGTGGCTGGGACTGGGGGCGTGTGAGAGCGGGATCGATCCCCAGAGCTCCTGCGGGTTAGCGCCGGCGTTCCCTCGCGCCGCCGCGCTGGGCGCTGCAGCCAGCGCCCGCACAACCGCGGGCGCCGAGCCATGGGTGGGGGTCGGCTGACCGAGAGCACCCCGATTGCTCGCAGGACTTAGGGCGCTTGCTTTGGGGAAGGAATTCGGGTGGCTCAGCTTCCATTCTTTCCATTGCCCGTCCTAGTTCTCCGAAGCCCTTAGGTCTGCAGGAAGGCGCACGGTGGCAAGGCGCCGGTGAGCGGCAGTTCCACTCTTGACGGCCTTACTCCCCACCCCATGGAGGGCAGCAAAAGCGTCTTTACTAGCCGTCTTGTTAACCCTTTCTGCGTGAGATTTCTGGCTCCGGAGCCAATAGGGCTCCTTTTGGGGGCGGAGGCAAACAGTGTTTGAAGAGCCATGGAGAGCCTGTGCTGTGCTTCCAGTTGGTTTCACTGCAGTGTTGGCCTCGGCAAGGCATAGACTGAGGGACACCTGGATCTGGGTGAGGTCTTTCTAACACTTTTAGCCGGTTAGGGAGTCCCAGAGCCCTGTTACTGACCCAAAAGGAGGCTTTGGGAGAGGCCTTTGTCTCCCAGCCTGCGCTCTTTTCATACTGGTAGTAACTCACATAGTAGATGCTGGTGCCAGAATCACTTCTGGTGCCTTCATGCAGCGTCCAGCATCAATTGCTGTTCTGGGCACAGGACCTGGGAGTCTCTGGACACACTTGGAGTTCACGTACTTTGCACGTGCACTCCGGGCTATAGGGGTGCACATTTCCTATGATCTCTCTCTCTCTAGGTCTTTCGTGACCCATCTTCCTACGTTTTGTAGATCCTCTCGTCCCCTCGGCACCTGTGGGCAGGAGGTAGGTGCGGCATCTCTTATGAGTATGTGCACAGGCACAGTGCAGGTTTCGGATCGCATCTACAGTAGCTCTGAGGCACCTACGGGTGGAAGTAAGCCAGGCTAGTGTGGGGTGTGTGTGTTCCTGTTGTTGCCTAAGGAGGGGGTCGGGTTGGAGGTGTGTCTATCCCTTGCAGCCCTGAGAAGAGAGGAAGGGCAGAGGCCTACGAGGCATTGGCTGGCCGTGAGATGGGCCAGCAGAGAGCCCTTGCTTGCGGATTTGTGGGGGCCGGGACTATAGGCTGCCGGCTCCAGGTGGGCCTGTCCGTGTTCCTCCCGCTGCCACAGTGAGGCAGGATTTAGAAAAACTTTGTTTAGAAGATGAGGTTTACTGCACAGGGGGTTCAGAGTAAGATTGATCACTTTAGTTGGCCGAAGGAAGGGGTCAACCTCTGCACTGGGCACTTCCTCCTAATGCACATTGCCCATGTGCAGGAGCCCCTCGCTCTCCCATGCAAAGCAAGCCCAGGACTCCTAGGACTTCGTCTCAGCTCATCTAACAGATGTCACAGAGCAGCGAATGAAGCAGATGCTGTGGCAGAACCTGGTCTTTACCCTCTTCGTACCTGGGCTTGTAAAGGCAGATGTGCAGAGTTCTAGGAAGCTTTCTCCCCTTCTTTCCGTTAAATTCACCAAGGCTGTCTCATGGCCGGCGGGGGCGGGGGGGGGGCGGCTTATGGGTATTCTGTGTTGAGTTGTTACTTTGAAGGACGCTAACTAATCTGTGTTTCGTTCTCTGGTTTCTTTTCTCATCCCTCCACCCGCCCCGTCCCCTCCAGCCCTCTCGGTTGGCCCAGGAAACCCACCCAGCCCCGTCACGCAGAGCCAGGAAGGAAAGAGAGCCTCATGCCTGAGCCGAGGGGAGCACCATGGATCTGACAAAGATGGGCATGATCCAGCTGCAGAACCCCAGCCACCCCACGGGGCTCCTGTGCAAGGCCAACCAGATGCGTCTGGCCGGGACGCTGTGTGATGTGGTCATCATGGTGGACAGCCAGGAGTTCCATGCCCACCGGACCGTGCTGGCCTGCACCAGCAAGATGTTTGAGATCCTCTTCCACCGCAACAGCCAGCACTATACTCTGGACTTCCTCTCGCCAAAGACCTTCCAGCAGATTCTGGAGTATGCGTACACGGCCACACTGCAAGCCAAGGCGGAGGACCTGGATGACCTACTGTATGCAGCCGAGATCCTAGAGATCGAGTACCTGGAGGAGCAGTGCCTGAAGATCCTGGAGACCATCCAGGCCTCAGACGACAATGACACGGAGGCCACCATGGCGGACGGCGCGGCCGAGGAGGAGGAGGACCGCAAAGCTCGGTACCTCAAGAACATCTTCATCTCGAAGCATTCCAGCGAGGGGAGTGGGTACGCCAGTGTGGCTGCTCAGAGCCTCCCTGGACCCATGGTGGACCAGAGCCCTTCCGTCTCCAGCTCATTCGGTCTCTCGGCCATGAGTCCCACCAAGGCTGCGGTGGACAGTTTGATGACCATAGGACAGTCTCTCCTGCAGGGAACTCTTCAGCCTCCCGCAGGGCCTGAGGAGCCAGCTCTGGCCGGGGGTGGCAGGCACGGTGGGGTGGCCGAGGTGAAGACGGAGATGATGCAGGTGGATGAGGTGCCCGGCCAGGACAGCCCTGGGGCCACCGAGTCCAGCATGGTGGGCGCGGTCGGGGACAAGGTTGAGGAGAGGAGCAAAGAAGGGCCCGGGACCCCAACTCGCAGCAGCGTCATCACCAGCGCTCGGGAGCTGCATTATGGGCGCGAGGAGAGCGCCGAGCAGCTGCCGCCCCCGGTCGAGGCTGCCCAGGGCCCCCCCGGCCGACCGGAGCACCCTGCGCCCCCGGCCGAGAAACATCTGGGCATCTATTCTGTGTTGCCCAACCACAAGGCCGACGCCGTGCTGAGCATGCCGTCTTCAGTGACTTCTGGCCTCCACGTGCAGCCTGCCCTGGCCGTGTCCATGGACTTCAGCACCTACGGGGGGCTGCTGCCCCAGGGCTTCATCCAGAGGGAGCTGTTCAGCAAGCTGGGGGAGCTGGCTGTGGGCATGAAGTCGGAGAGCCGGACCATCGGGGAGCAGTGCAGTGTGTGTGGGGTGGAGCTTCCTGACAACGAGGCCGTGGAACAGCACAGGTAGGGCCCTCTGTAGCCCCGCATCCCGCAGCCCAGCCCCAGGCTTCTGGCTCCCGACACCCTGCCTTTGTGCCTTCGCGCCCAGCTACTCCCTAGCCCTGGGGCCTGGCCCCTTGTCCTCCGTGCTCTTTGTGAAAAGACACTTAGTTTCTAAGGCCCCCGGGGGCTGGGGGGATGGGGGGAGGGGAGGGGAGGGCACAGTCTCAAACGTGGTGAGAGGGGCCTTGGGTGTTTCCTAAGTGTTGGGGAACTGATGGGCCCAGACTCTTACTAGGCTCTTTCCTCTCCTTTTGCTTCCGGGCTCCTTTTTTGATTTTTCTCCTGTTGGGTCTGGTTCCCTTTGCCTGGAGTGACTGATAAACTGGAGGAAGAGGAGAAGTGGGATTGGGGGAGAAGGTCTCCCATGGCCTGGATCTGGCCATGTTGCTGGGTTTCAGGCACATAGGTCCCCAGGTCCCCAGACTGTGGTCCCCACAGCTCTGGAGTGTGGGGAGGGCACGGGGGCGGGGGGCTGGATGCTACGTAAACCATGTGAGCCATGCCTGGTGAACGTTTCTCACCAGGGATGTTGTTTCCTTTCCCTGCTCATTCTCTGCCCTTTGCCAGCACATTTAGAGGGAGTTGATTTAAATTCAAGAGGGAAGGATGGGTATGAGAGTCTTGGTTTTGCAGCCAGCCGTCTTACTCTTATCCCATCTCTGCTCACATTGAATGGAATGCGACTTCAGGCTAGCATTGGCTCCCCTCTGGCTCCTGTCACTTTCTCTATGAAATGACCATACGTTGAGCTTTTAGGACCTGCCTGGTTCAATACTAAATGCTTTACGTGGAGTCACATTTTTGTTACAGCAGTCCTCTGAGGTGGGGATGCCCTTCTTTCATGTAGGAGGAGGCTAAGACCTTTTCCCAGAGTCACACAGAGTAAGAGACAGGGTTGGATTCAAATTCAGGTCTTAGCCTCCTTGTACTTTGCTGCCTCTTGGAGTCGCTCCGTGCTGAAGAGGGTAATGTCTACAGAACACAGGGTTTTGAGAATTGCTCATGAGTAGAGTAAACGTGGGCAGGATCAGTAGTGGGTTTGGTTTTCACTTGCACCTGCTGTGATGATACATCCATCATTTTATCCTCTGGTCCCTGGGTCAGGTGAATGGTGTCAGGAAATCCAGTTTGGGGGTCATCCATGGTAACATTTCCTACACACCGTCTTGCCTGCTGTTTGGCTGATCTGGGGTGGATTCTTGAGCAACCCTCTTCCTCCACCCATTCCTTGTTGCTCTGTTGCCCGTTCAGGTACGGGAGGGCATGTGAGTGAGAGGGTGTGGGGGCCGGGCAGGCACCTGGGGGTCAGCGATTACCCGACACCAGCCGGAACCTGCTCCCACGCCTCTGCTTGATCCGTGGCTCTGAGACCTACCTTGCGGAAAGTGCCGCTGAACTAACTGTAGCCGAGTTTTTCCGGTGGGTGCGAAAAATAACCACCGCTGAGTGTATCTTCTCGAAGCTTGCACCACCCAGAAATAGACTGAGGATGTGTTAGTGTCTGCTCAAACTTTCCTAGAGAGGAAACCCCCCTCCCCAAACTTGACCAGATAGATTTCTCATCTTCTCCGGATGTCGATTATTTCAGATAGATGCGATGAGAAATGGGGTCTGGTGGAAAGTACTTTTGGGTCTGGCTCTCCTCTGGCCCTGATGGCGTCTTTTTCTGGGAGGGCCACAGAAGATCCCACTCTCCCAGGAGGTCCGTCCAGGCTCCCATTCTGTGGCACCCTCTGTCCTCTTGGGGAGAGGCGGAGGCCTGGCTGTGTTACACTCGGCAGAGGGCGGGCTGTGGACCTAGCCACATCTCGCCGGGAGAGCGTGGGATAGTTATGTAACCTTTCCGAGTTTTGTTTTATTCTTAAAAATGGAGATGGTCTGCACAGCGTGGGGCTGAATTGACGAAGGAACATCTAGAAATCCCCCAGAGCAGTGAGTGACACTGTGTGCTGGTGATGGACCGACCTGCTGGTCCCCCATCTTGCTCAGGCCTCCACATAGCCTCCCTTGGCTTCTAGAATTCTAGAGTGTAGTATCCACAGCGCTGCCTTCCGCTGGGGCTGTGCTGGCCGCAAGGCGATGCAGAAAATGTCCCTGTCCCTGGGAACTTATGATGGCGAGGCACTGGTCCAGGGATCCTCAGCTGTGGGCTGCTGACACGGCAAATGGGCTTTTGACTGAGGGTGGAAAGTAAGTTGGTGCAGCCTGAGAAACGAGAGCTGAGGACAGTGCCCCGGGGGGAAAGCTGTGAGGACTGAAGAAAGCGGGAAGGGGAGAAAATGTTCCTGCGGCTTCTAGGCCCTTGGTCCCCCTAGCCGCCCGTTGGCTCCTGATGAGATGTACTTTGGGGGAGGCATTTCCTCTCTCCCTCCAAGCTCCTGGGTGCGGGTGATACTTTCCTGTTTCTCACAACCACTAGTACAAACAAAAGGACGAGACAAAACAATCGGAGGGGGAGGTTTGGTTGGGAGGCTGTGCAATTGACTGGAAACATAGCAGTGATGAACGTGACAAAGTAGCAAGCGACAGGTTTGATTTTATTTTACTTTTAAGCCATAGACTAAAGTGTTGCTGAAGGTTGAGTACCCAGCAGTTACCTGTTGCCTGTGTGCTGCGGTGGTCGTGAAGGGCATGGAGAGGCAGGAGGTGGGGTGGGCCGGGAAGTGGTGCAGGAGGGAGAGAGCCTGGTGTGACTCCTGCCACTAGGTTCCCTCCGTCCCAGGCTGATGAGAGAGAGCCTGTTGGCGCGACTCGCGCAGACAGAACAGCGAAGTCGTAGTCCCTGCAATGGGTCCCTGCGCAGGCAGTATCCTCTGTAGTCACAGGCTGATGGAGAGACTGGACAAAGACACTCCTTTCCGTAAATTAAATGGGGCTTACTTACCTGGAGGATCCAGAAGGGCAGCACGCCCAAAGACCAGCAGCATTCTCCGGGCAGATTCAGGAGAAAGGTCTGGATACTACAACCTTCTCCACCGTGCTCACATCACAGGGGACGGTATCTGAGGGAGGCAGGGTCACAGCACGCTTCTGGAAGATTGGGTTTGGCCTGCCCTCTATGTTCATCTCTCTCCTTTCTCTCTCTGTCTCTGAAAGGCTGGAGCTGTTCTGCGGGAAGGCTTATCTGGATCTGATGTAGGCATCAGCTCACCTGGGCCAGGTGCACCTACTCTTTCTCAGAGTTCTCTACCCGTGTTGATAAGATTACAGGGGGCAGTGTGGTTGCCTTAGGTGTGAACCCAGTCTTCATTCGTAGCCCTCAGCCTCCCCAGGCTCCCACAGCCTTGTCTGAATATGTTTCTGAATCGAGTGCTGCAGAATCAGACTGTGGGGTCTGGTTTGCCAGGGGCCTCTGGACCTTCTACAGCAGACCCTTAGACCAGCTAGAGGGGCTCTCTTGCACGTGCACAGAAGGAACTCCAGCCTGGGTCTCGAAGAGATGCTCAGGAAACACAAGAAGTGATCCCAGCCAGCTCCCTGGACTTGTGTGTGCAGCCCTTCCCGGAGGCTTCTTGGGGCCAGCTCTAGGGTGCATGAGCCACATAGCTGAGATGACAGATTTGGCCTGGCTCTTTGCCTCGGTCTGTCTCAGGTGACCAGTTGTTCTGTTTTCAGTGGTTGACCATGTGGAGGGCCAGCAGCTGTTGACCTTGGTTTCGGCCACTTTGGGGAGTTTAGCGGTTGCCTTTAACTCTTGGTCGCCTTTCATCCTTCTGCCGGTGCTTCAGGCACCTCTGAGGTCACACCAAACTCTGCTGGTGACGCAGCCGTAATACTAACCGTGTCTTTTATCAGCTGTAGCACTTTCTTCTTTGCAAAGCACTTTTAATGACTTTCTCAGCCCCACAGCCTCCCCTAAGCGGGTACAGGTCCGTCATTCCATATCTGTGAATGTAAAGTCAGAGAAGCCCTGAAAGCTGAAAGGTTTTGTGCAACTCATTTAGTGGCAAAACCTGATCTGAACTGATGTGAGGCTATATTTATCCCACCTACTTTGAATATTCATATGTTTTGCTGCAAAAATATTAATGTGTTTGATTACAGAATGCTTCCCTAGACTCCTCTGGGACTGACGAATACCATAGGACCCGTAGTCCTTTTCTGAAATCTGAACAGTTTGGATTTCTGAAGCACCCAAGGGTTTTGGGTAATCTAGTGGGACTGTGGACCATTTTCAGCCCCAACTTGCAGACGAGGAAACTGAGCTTTGGAGCCAGTAAGTGACTTGGCCACGGTCACGAAGCTATAAATGGATAGAGTCAGGAGCCCAACTGGCCTTCTGATTCCCAGTCCTGGGTACTTTGCGCCAGGCCATATAAGCACATGGGCATTGCCGTTCTGGGTCAGATCCATCTGACCTAGTCTCTGGGTGCCAACACCATCCCGAAGATACCACCGTCGGAGGCTGTGGCCATCTTCCTTGACGTCGATCCTAAAGGTCAGGCAGAGCCCGACTTCTCTGAGTAGCTATTTATGGTGGTTCTGTCATTCACAGATTTGCCCCAATCCTTTCCGAATCCATTTCTATTTCCAGGAAGTGGCCTTTTGGGGGATGATGAATGACTTAGCGATTATAACCTCCTGTACTCTTGGAGGTCTTCCTTTGGAGAAGTCGTTAGCTGTGAAGTTCGGAGGATGGCAGGAGGCTTCGTGGCGTTGTGTGGGGCTGGGGCGTGGACCGGGCCTCTAGCCTCTGTTCCACGGGTTTTGGCCGTGAGACCACTGTTGGTCTCTCTCTCATCTGGAGGCTCATCCCTTGGTTTGTAGAACTAGGTGCTTGGATGAGCTCTTTCTGGATTGTTGAGTTCTGCCCCTTCCGTGCGTACTCACTCACATTCTCGTGAAGTCCTTTTGGCTGATTGAATTTTGCTCTGTTTTGGAATCTGGGTTGGCAGTCAGCCAGCTGAAATAGGCGGGGGTCTCTTTGATTTGATTCTGTCCGCCCTTTGTTTTTTAAAACTTTTACTCGCGTAGGGTTGCGGAGTTGTCTGGGATCTAGATGGCACTCTGGGAAATTTTGAAGACGATTTCTTCTGTTTTATTTCCAGTGGAGGGAAGTGACTGCGTCTTTCGTCTCCGTGCGAAAAGTCCCATTTACGTTTGCTGTCACTGTTGGAGGGAGCTGCTAATTGCTGGAGGGAGAGGAAGAGTGTTCAGCTCAGCCACACGTTTTCCTTCTGCTTGTTCTAGGAACTCTATTTATGAATCTTTAAAATAGTGATTATCCTAAACTGTTAAAATCAAACTCCATTCACAACTCTTTCCTTTCTTGCTAATTTAGGAGGCAAACGTTTCCAATCAGTTTTAATTTTTTTTTTTTTAAATAAATGACTTTAAAACCAGTCTATCTGAAAGCCCAAGGGTGAGAGCTAAGAATCTTGATAAATGGATGCAGGTGTGCCACAGTGTGCCTGTTGGAGGGTTCCAGAACATTCCTCAATAACAGAAGGTGTTCTC
The DNA here is from genome assembly GCF_046562875.1 of Panthera onca. Classification (NCBI taxonomy): domain Eukaryota; kingdom Metazoa; phylum Chordata; class Mammalia; order Carnivora; family Felidae; genus Panthera; species Panthera onca. The sequence goes on along the minus strand of NC_138348.1, from coordinate 103,179,938 downwards.
AGGTTCTGTTTCAGCGGCATTAGGTGGAAGCCGTGACTCAATGGCAGTTATTTTGGTAGAAAGAAAAATTGACCATAGCAACCGCACTGCCTTACCCTCTGATTTTTTACTCACGGTGAATGTGCATTTTGAGCAAATCAGACTTATCTGGGCCAGAATCCTGATTTTACCGCTCACCAGCTGTGTGACCGTGGTGATGTTACCTAACCTCTCTGTGCCTATTTGCTCCCTGGTAAGAGGGGAATAATGACAGAACCTGTCCACTGGGTTGTTACAAGGATTAATCAGCAAATACACGTCAAATGCAAGGAACGGTAGCACGAAGTAAGTGTTCCCTACATGTTTGCTGTTGTGTTTTTATTGCTGTTGTTGTGAAACGGGGCACACAGGCAGTGCAGGGTAGGAACTGTGTTTGTGTTGGGCCATGTCCTGTTTTCCCCCCGAGGCGTTTGATAAAAACTGCGGCTCAGACACCATGTGGGGCTGACGACCGTGAGCACGTGCATTCCCCCCCACCCCCAGAAGCTGATCTCCTTGTACCCTGGTGGCCAGGGTACTCTTTGTCCCATTGACCTGAGGCCTGATGAGTCATTCCAGTTCTCATTTAAATTTAGCTGGGCAGCACTCCACCGGCCTCAGTTCCAATTGCCAGGCAGGCTCACCCAGTACCCGAGAGCCCGTGCGTGTGGCCCGCCGAGCACATCGCTGTGGTCGAGGCACAGACGAGGAGCACAGGCTCCAGTTTACTGAGGGAAGTCTGGGCTTGCGGTGGCCGGGCCTTCCAGAGCTCCTCCCTGACCCCACTGCCAGTGCAGGATGCTTCTGATGGTGGGTTTGACAAACGGCATTTTCGGGGCTTGGTACTTACCAGGTTCTGTGCTCAGAGCATTCAGAGGCAGACTCTCACATGCTCTGGCTGCCTTGTAAGGGGGACATTAGTTGTGAATTCCCTGATGGGCAAAGGGAAGCATGAGAGGTCAATGGATGTGTCCGTGGTGGGGCCAGGGCTTGTGCTCAGGGCTTTGAGCTTCACTGTTTTTCCTATAATGTCCTGCTTGGACCGGCAGCCCCTGATGGAATCAGAAGGGAAGGAGGGATCAGGAAGGACCGGGTCCGTGTTTCCTGCAGTCGGTGACCAGGGGGCTCATCGCTCGGTCCCCTCTGGTGGCTCGCGAGGAGGAAAGTAGCGAGGGGCTGTTTGCTTCAGAGGGTTCAGGTCTTCGGGGTCAGGGCCACACAAGTGCCAGGAGAACTTCATCCTGTATCATCTCTTACCGACCCGGAGAGACCAGCTTCTGGTGATGGGGGCCCTTTATGCTGACTCAAAAAACAGAAAATGGGAGAGAAAAAGAAACCCACTTACAAAAATAAAAATTCCATGCTGTTAATTTCATGCCAGCATAATCAGAAATTCCCCTTTCTACTGTTTCCCCTTAAAAGCCCCAGTGTCCTTATTATGCTGGCTCAGTCTGGAAAAACTATGGTTGGGTTTTGCCTACGTGAGGGTTATCTCTGCAGCTGCAAGCAGGGGACTCGGTACTTTATTGTCAGTATGGAAACTTCGGCTGGAAACTCGCCAGAACCTGCTCGATTCTAAATTTCTAGCTGGCTGTCGACTCTGACCTCAAGACTCCCATTTCCTTCGGCAGGAATGGATTGTGTCCAGCTTTGCAGTAGGAGGAACCCAAGTTAGCTAGGAGGAAGGACTTCCCGAAAGAGTGGGGGCATCCCTGGTCACAGAAATTTTGATGAAGAGGAGAAATTGTGGGCCAGTTAGAATTGTTTCTTAGACTTCTCCCCACTTTTGGGCCATTTACTATTTTTAGTAATTAAAAGAAAATGTTTTAAATGTTTATTTATCTATTTTTGAGAGGGGGCGAGGGAGCAGAGAGAGAGGGAGAGAGAATCCCAAGCAGGCTTTGTGCTGTCTGTGCAGATCCTGACGCGAGGCTCGGTCTCATGAACCCTGAGATCGTGGCCTGAGCTGAAATCCAGAGTTGGATGCTTAACCGACTGAGCCACCCAGGTGCCTCTGGCCATTTTTTATTTTTAAGTTATTATTCCTTTATTCTAAGTCTATTTATTTATTTAAGTAATCTCTGTACCCAACATGGGACTCAAACTCATGACCCCAAGATCAAGAGTTGCACACTCGCTTTTCTGACTGAGCCAGCCAGGTGCCCCTTTTGGGCCGTTTCGATTCCGCAGAAATCATAAGTAAGGACTGGGTGTTACACGTACACAGGTCACCACCACCACGCGTGTCAAGAGCAAGACAGACGCACTGCCAGACCGTCGTGTTTGTAGGGGACAAGGTGTGACGTCAGGTAGACGTGGGTGTGAAGGTTGGTGCTGCCTTGTGAATTTGGACAGATGAATTCACCTGTCCAAATCATCAGGCTCTTCTCCTCTGAAGTGAGCTTAGTCCTTTACCTCCCAGTGCGGTTTTAAACGTGTTAAACGAGGTACCAGGTAACATAAAGCACACAGCAGGGACTCCCATGTGGGGCCGCCTCCCTGCTTCCCACTTCTTTTGTGACCCCAGCCTGACAAGGGGGCCGCTCTCTCGCTGAGCCCCCTGCCACCCTGGCCCAGTGTCTGCTTCTAAGTGGATTAGCTGAGAGTTGTGATCTTAATGCCATTAAACGTGTTGGCACGACTCTCTTTGCCATAGTGAGAAGCAGATGTGGCTGACCGTAACGGCCCTCGATGATCCATCAGGCCTGGAGTGCGGGGCGTGGGGAACATTATTAGTGTTAATTTGGGGGAGTCTTTTATGGTAGTTGGGGGAAACGCGGAGGGATTGTTTGAAACGTATTTATTTTGGCCGTTGAGCAGGTTAGATGCTGTCGGGGTCTACTGTGGCTCCACCGTCCCCTCTCCCCAACCCTTTCTTGAAATAAGGCCCCTCCCCAACCCCGAAGGCCGGGCCTGATTACTTCCAGAGTTGGAGAGACAACTTAGCAGGCTCTTGTTTCTTGCCGATGTACCTTATTAGTAGCACCTGGCATCATAACCCACTAATGGGAACCAGCACTCTCCTCCTGCGTGGCCAGTGACAAGTAGCCCTGTCAGCCGGAGCTCGCCGTGCGAGGAAGTTCCTATTAGCTTTATGGTCAGGAGAACTTGTCCTGTTCAGGAAATGAATGTTGCCGCTAAAGGTCCGCGGCCCTGACCCTGGCTGCGTAACCTGTGCGGGCCGGGGAGACCCTGCTCAGGATGCTTGGGATTTCAGCCCCTCTCTGGTTCTTGTCATATGTAAAGAGGGAATCATTGTGGTATGTTGCAGCCTTGAACTTTTGATTTATTCAGTGAGGACGACTTAACCGTTTCCATGCCTGGATGGCTGTGCAGTGTCAGAGCTGAGCGTGTGCCTCTGTGGGTGTGTGGAGCCTGGGGGTGGGTGGAGGAGAGACCCCCATGCACGGCTGTGCCCGGGAGGGGGGATTTCAGGGGACGATGATTGGCTGGCTTTTGCACTGCTGTAGTGTCAGAAGTTTCTGGAACTGTTGGCTGCAGACTGGGCAGCTGGGAAGGAGGCGTTGGGTCTGCGGTTGAACCTGGGTTTGAATTTATCCTCTGCCTCTTAGAAGCTCTGTGGCTCCGGCGAGATACCTAACCACCCGCTTCCTCATATCTGAGAGGAAGTTCTAATGTGGACCTCATCGTGCTGTCCTGATCTTACCCATGGATGGTACATTCGGGATATATACAGCCCGGGGGCGGCACGGTCTGTGGCCGGCGTTGAAAGGATGTGCCTCTTTCTTTCTTCCTCATTGTCCTATTATTTAAAATTTTTTTTTAATGTTTATTTTTGAGAGTGAGGGAGACAGAGCACGAGCAGGGGAGGGGCAGAGAGGGAGAGAGAGGGAGACACAGAGTCCGAAGTAGGCTTCAGACTCTGAGCTGTCTGCACAGAGCCCAGTGCTGGGCTTGAACCCATGAACTGTGAGATCATGACCTGAGCTGAAGTCGGACACTCAACCGACTGAGCCACCCACGTGCCCCTGTAATATTGTTTTTAAAAAAGTTGGAAAGGAGGGCCTGTCTCACCTACGGAGACTTCCTTCCTCATCACAGCCTTGGAATCAAAGAAAAATTACCTAGTTGTTCCTTCTTCTGTGTGCGAGTAAGGTTTGTAAAAGGTCTGTGGAGAAGAGCAGGGTTTGACCTGCTTCCCTAGGGAAGTTTTGGCCTGCCTCTTTGAGAGGAGATGTTTGTGAGCCGTCTGGCAAATGGATGTGTTACTTCTGCCTTGGCCTCTGCTGCTGCTTTAGAGGACCCTGGTGACAGAGGAGTGAACCGGCCCAGGGATGATGGGCCTGTGGCAGGGAAGCGGTTGGAGATGATGCCTGCTTTTGGAAGTTTAAAGCAAATCTGTCCCATCTGTCTCTGGCATCATGGACAGTCGCTCCAGGGAAAATAAATTCTCCAGTTGGCGGGCTGGGTGCAGAGAGAAAGGACGGGAGTGGTCAGCGAATCCAGGCAGCTGATGCTGGGCGGGAGGGCGGGGGGGGGGGGGGGGGGAAGAGTTTGGAGATGGGGCGCTGGCCCATTTCGGGGTGTATGTGCCCACGGGAGGCAAGTTCTCTCCTCCATCCTCTGCATGGAAAACCGTGCACGTCTCACGTCTCAAATAAATAGAGGCTCCTGCCCCTCCCGGAGCAGGTGAAGGCTGCTTGGAAGGTGTTTTCACGGAGTAGGGATGGGAAGTGCTCAATGCAGAAGTGAAATCGTGACAGTTGTCCCCTAAATGCTCTGCTAAATTAAGGATTTGCTAACATTTTCGAGTCTACCTCCCTGCATACCCCCACCCCCGGTCCCCTTGGCAGAAGGGAAAAAGATGGGACCTAAAAACAATGTGAAGCGCTGCTAAATTGAGCGTCTCTAAAAACATTTTCCTTCCCTTGAAGTTGAGTGTGGAAAGCCAGGGCTGGACTCGTGAGTGCTGCAGACCCATTTAGGGCCCGCGTGCCTGGCCTCTTTCCTCAATCTCCAGCACGATGGTTTTCACTCCCCCTCCCTCCCCTTCCTCCCTTCATAATTATCCACTCTTTTACTTTGTTGTGTCTTGACAGGTACAAGAGTGGGTTTTGTTTTTGTGAGCTGGGTAGCTGCTGAACACTCCCCAACAGCCACGTTCGACGGCTTGGGGGTAGCTGGTGTGGGCCAAACCTTGGCATCCCCTGTTGGAAAAGTGAAAAATATTTCTGTTTGCAGTTAATTTTAGTGGCAAGCAGATCATGTTAACTGGATGTAATTGCTTCCAGATATGGCCGAGGGTTTTGTGTGTTGAGATGAAGGGTCTGGTAAGTGCTCACTTCCTGTGTAAATTAGGCTATTCCATTCAGTCTTTCATTCTGGCCAGCCCTGGATTCTGTCATTCTCCCGGTTCCCCCTCCCCAGCCTGCAGCCTGGTGTGAGAAGCAGATTGCCCTGTCCCTCTCAATGCGATTCTTTTGTCACTCGGAGCCACTCACCTCTGGGTTCTTGATGTGAGTTTGCCCTTAAAATAATGGGAAGGGTTTCAGAAGATGCCCCCTGGACCTGCTCGTTGCCAGGGAGAGACAGATCTGCAGAGCCACGGGGAGGGAGTGTCTCCTGATTGTGTGGATTATGTCTCAGAGCCCAGAACTCCCGGTTTTCCATGCATTTTTTTTCCCCTCCACCCTCTGACTCCACTCCCACCTTGGAGAATACGATTCTCTCCCTTTCTGAACAAAGCTCGTTCCAGGGGGTCTGAAGTCCCGGAGAAATGAAGTGTCTGGGGCAGGAAGGAGAAGCCTGTGGTCACAGACAGGAGAGCTGTTAGACACGAAGTCGCTGCTCGTCTTTGCAGAGCAGGTTCGACCTACACACAGGCACACCTGCCCCTCCCTGCCAGAAAGGGAGAGGAGAATCCATCCAGAAAACCTTCTCCAGGACCCTGCGGTTTCTAGCGTTGCACCCGGGGAGAAGTCATGTTCTCCTAAATTCCGATTTTTGTCCTGTGGCTAGTCCCCCATTCCCAGTGCTATTTGCATAAGAGGTTGCTGTTTATCTTCCTGTATCAACTCCACTGATAACCCCTGTGGTCTGTTTAACAATATATGAGGAGTAGATTACTCGATAAATGCCAGTTTTCCCAATAGGCAAAGATAAACTGTCGGGGTCAGGGTGAGGGGTGTGTGTGTGTTAGGAAGGAGGGACCGGGTGGGGAGCCAGGACCCTCTTTCAGATCGGGATGGAGATGTGTGAAAACACCTGAGACGGGAAAACAGGTATCTTCTAAAATGCAGCTGCATGTGTCATGCAGCTTATCAGCTTCCTGCCCTCCCCTACTTTCCTTCTCCTTCATGTGGACATATGCAGAGTCTCTGAGAACATTCCAGTGAGTGGGTTGCCCATGCCCGTGTTAGTACAAGAGGGGAAAGGGGTAGGTGGTTTTTGCTTCTTCGGTTCCTACCCTTTCCTCCCTTAACCCTTTCTTGTTTCGGCAAGCTGTCAGCTGGTAAGCACGTTTTTCCTTGCTGACAGGGTAAATCTGAAATCTTTACTGGGTGGATTTTTCCCACCTGCCCTGCAGTTCCTTCTTCCAGCCAAGGACTCTGTTCTCGAAGAGCCTAGGTGGAAAGCAAACTTCTGACCCCATCACCTAGTCAATAAGCTGTCTGAGAGTCAGACAAAAGAGTTTGGACTGGCTTCTAAAGCCAGGAACCCAGCTGATAGCTTTGTTTTGATGTCCTTGTAATGTTTGCACATCACGGAGGGGGCTGCTTGGAGCAGGGGGTATCTGCTGGGACAGACATACCTGGAAGTTGAAAACAGCTGGCACAAAGTCCATGCGATGCTGAAGATAGATAGAGCCCAGGAATTGCAGGGCACCGGGTGAGGTTTCCTTACTCAAGGAAGAGGCTGTCCAGGATGTGGCTAGGGGTGGTGTTTGCTAGGGACCGTGTGATGATGGGAGGAGCAGAGGCCTTAGGATGAGGTGTCCTGGGTGAGGACCCAGGCTCCAGAATTTACCCTGTGCCTTGAACGGGTGACTTAGCCTTTCTGAGCTCCCATTTCCTTGTTCTGTACAAGGTGAGATCAACACCTTTTAGGTGGTTGTCTGGATAGACCGTGTGAAGTGTGTAGCACAATGGAGCTTCTTTGTAAATGGGTGCTATTGTGCTATGAACTAGGCCCTTGAGAAGCCTGCTGTTTTGGCCCAGAGGAGAAACTATGGAGGGAATCCATGAAATCTTTTGTTTTGGGCACTGCCGAATTGCTGAGAGTTCTAACCCTGTGCCGGCAGCCCGCAGACCAGATAATAAGCTAATGACCTAAGTGAGGTTCTGCTGCTGTTCTAAAGAAGCCTGCAGATCCAGTAATTGATCACATAATCCTGGGATGTCGCCACAGCCCTAAACACTTTGGAAATCTTCCTTTGGAATCCTTCCCAAGGTCTGTGCCACGTTCTTTTTGCCTTGCCCTTTGGGAGAGTAGATGTGACTTTTGGAAATGGTCAAAATAATTCGATGACAGATCTGGTGAGTATTGTGAGTGATGACATTGGATGACTGTGTCTGACTCTGAAGGTAGGTTCTGGAAAGAGTGTGCAGAGAGTGCTTGTCCGCTCCGCCCCAGGGTGAACGTCGGCCTCGCTTCTTAAGTGGGAGGTGAACAAGGCCAAGGGGCTGGCGATTTCCAACGGCCGTCACCGTTTGCCTGGGCCTGGGGCGGATTCCTCTTATTGCTGTGGTGTTTCTGCTTTTGTGGTTTGACCTCCTGTGAGTTTGGGGTCCCAAGAGGCACTTCTGTCATTAGAAAATGTACCACCATCAGGATATGTAGCTTGGGGTTAGAAAGAATGCATTGGGTTTTGACACTCTAAGGGAGTAGGCCTTGGAGGCTGGTGGCCTGCATTTGCACCCAATCTCTGTTTCTTGGGAAGGCTCTAGAAGGTTAAAGGGGCTTGTGTATTAAATCCCAGCTTGGCACCTGGGCCATCCTCAGCACGCATGAGTCCCCTTCTCTAACAGTCTTATGTGCCCTGAATACCTGGAGAGTGGAGAGAGGCGTTTTCCTTTCCTCTGCCTGAGGGCCACCCCTGGGATTGTCTGTGGGACCTGAGTCTTCAGTGATCTGGCTGTGCAGAGGCCTGGTGTTCAATCCCTCAGCCTCTCTCTCTCTGCATTATTTATAGTAAACCATATTAGAACAGAGTGTTAAAGAGGAAGGATGAGTCATCCCCATTGAAACCATTGACGACATAAATGAAAGCAAAATGCTTACTATGTGTTTTGCACGGTATTTAAGGCCAGGTTGTGCTAATTTGAACACTCCCCAACTGGATCTGCGAAAAGATACATATGTGGGAAAAAATTCAGGTTTCACTGGAAGTTATTTATTGACAATCCATTTCCGTAGCTGCTTTCCCCGTTTGTTTACTTCAGGTCCATATGCAAATCACGTCTGTCATCCATCCTGATGAGGGAGACCGACTGGCTGATTCACTAGCTGAGGTTTCTTTTTTTCTTTTTGAGGGTTGAGGAATAATAGTGCGAGGGGGAATCTTGAGGGTCCCCGTTCATCCTTCTTGCCACCTGTTGAGGAAGGTACTCTTAACACTCTACCGGCCGAACAGGTGTGGGTGGTCACAGAACGTTAGAGCTGGAAGGGCTCATAAAATCATGTATTATCAACATGCTCATTTAGGGCAGAATAAATGGAGGTCCAGAGAGGCTCTGTGATTTGCCCAAGGCCACACAGCAAGCTAGTGGCCAAACCAGGTCTGGAAGCCATGCCTTTCGTTCCCTGCCTGCTTTCATTTTGCCTTCACAAATTTGCCTACCACTCTCCACATCTGCTCCCTGCTTCCACCAGGGATGAGGTGAGGAGAGAATCTGACTTGAGAGCAGTTTCAAATCTTTGGATGGGCAGGGTGCTGGGTGGATTTCGGCACGGTGACTTGTCTTTTACTCATAACCTCTTTGCTGCTCAGCCTGAGTGGATTACTGTACATGAGTCCTTTAGATTGACAGGGGATGCACTGTGTGAGGGTTTTTTAATTAACTAATTAATTTATTACAAAAAAAATTTTTTTAAATTTACATCCAAATTAGTTAGCATACAGTGCAACAATGATTTCAGGAGTAGATTCCTTAATGCCCGTTACCCATTTAGCCCATCCCCCCTCCCACAACCCCTCCAGCAACCCTCAGTTTGTTCTCCATATTTATGAGTCTCTTCTGTTTTGTCCCCCTCCCTGTTTTTATATTATTTTTGCTTCCCTTCCCTTATGTTCCATCTGTTTTGTCTCAAAATCCTCATAGGAGTGAGGTCATATGACTTTTGTCTTCCTCTGACTAATTTCACTTAGCATAATACCCTCCAGTTCCATCCACGTAGTTGCAAATGGCAAGATTTCATTCTTTTGATTGCCGAGTAATACTCCATTGTGTATATATACCACATTTTCTGTATTCATTCATCCATCGATGGACATTTGGGCTCTTTCCATACTTTGGCTATTGTTGATAGTGCTGCTATAAACATGGGGGTGCATGTGTCCCTTTAAAACAGCATACCTGCATCTCTTGGATAAATACCTAGTAGTGCAATTGCTGAGTTGTAGGGTAGTTCTGTTTTTAATTTTTTGAGGAACCTCCATACTGTTTTCCAGAGAGGCTGCACCAGTTTGCATTCCCACCAACAATGCAAAAGAGATCCTCTTTCTCCGCATCCTCGCCAACATCTGTTGTTGCCTGAGTTGTTCATGTTAGCCATTCTGACAGGTGTGAGGTGGTATCTCGTGGTTTTTATTTGTATTTCCCTGATGATGAGTGATGTTAGCATTTTTTCATGTGTCGGTTGGCCATCTGGATGTCTTCTTTGGAGAAGCGTCTATTCATGTCTTTTGCCCGTTTCTTCACTGGATTATTTGGTTTTTGGGTGTGGAGTTTGATAACTTCTTTATAGGTTTTGGATACTAACCCTTTATCTGACAGGTCGTTTGCAAATATCTTCCTGTGTGAGGGGTTTTAAGATACAAAGATTAATAAGACATGGGACTTGCCCTTGAGAAGCAAGGCAATTATAAAATTGGAGTAGAGGCATTAAAATACTTCATTTGTTTAATTTTTTTTAACGTTTATTTATTTTTGAGACAGAGAGAGACAGAGCATGAACGGGGGAGGGTCAGAGAGAGAGGGAGACACAGAATCCGAAACAGGCTCCAGGCTCTGAGCAGTCAGCACAGAGCCCGACGCGAGGCTCGAACTCACGGACCGTGAGATCATGACCTGGGCTGAAGTCGGATGCTCAACCGACTGAGCCACCCAGGCGCCCCTTGTTTAATTTTTTAAAGTTTATTTATTTTGAGAGAGAGAGAGAGAGAGACACACACACACACACAACACAAGAGCCAGAGATGGGCAGAAAGAGAAAGAGAGAATCCCAAGTATGCTTCACCACCTGTGCAGAGCCTGATGCAGGGCTCGAACTCACAAACTGTGAGACCATAACCTGAGCAGAAACCAAGAGTCGGATGCTTAACTGACTGAGCCACCCAGGCGCCCCTGAGGGATTAAAATACTTTAAACATGTATGTGTGTGTTGATAACTATGATAGAAAGTAGGAAGTGGGAAGATTATATAGATCTATAGAAAAAAGCAGAGGAAATTTAGAGATGAAATACCTTCTACCTGGAGGGATTCCCTTTAAAAAAATTTTTTTTAAGTTTATCTTGAGAGAGAGAGAGAGAGAGAGATGGAGGGGCAGAGAGAGAGGGAGAGAGAGAATCCCAAGCATGCTCTGTGCTGTCAGCGCAGAGCCACATGCAAGCCTCAAGCCCATGAACCGTGAGGTCATGACCTGAGCCAAAATCAAGAGCTGGAAGCTCCACCAACTGAGCCACCTAAGTGCCCCGGGATTCGCTTGTAATTGAGAAAGTCGGTTGAACACTTACTGTGTGCTGAGCACTGGGCAGGGCCCTGGGAGTTCAGTGATGAGCAAGACAGGACCTCTGCCCTTGGGGGCCTTCCTGATGAGGGAGAGATCCTCAGTCCTGTGAGAAGCTATGAAGTTACAATTGTGAGAAGCGCTCCGATTCCCCGTAAAGTAACTTCCTTTGGCTGGAACGAGGGCGGTGGTACTGGAAGGGGAGGTTGGGGTCAGGGGCGGGGGTGGGGGGTGCCCTCGCCGCCAGGCCAGGGAGGGGCGAAGGCAGCACAGCACGGAGAAGCTCAAAGAACACGGGCCGACCTGGGTGCGGACCCTCAGGCTGCCAATCGCAAACCGTGTGATCGTGGCCACATGCCCGAGCTCTGTGACCCGGGGGTGTTCTCACCCCTCGAGTGGGGCTGATGTGCGGGATATCGAGTGGGGCGGCCTGAGGATTGCAGATAATGCACTTAACACATCCTGCGTGGTGCCTGGAACAAGGTAGTTGCTTAGTGAATGTGACTGCCGTTTGGTTTTGGACTTCATGCTGGGGCAGTTGGGAGCCTTTGAAGGCGTTTGAGGAGGAGTGTGACACGGTGAGAGGTCTCTTCGTGGTACCTTCCACCAAAACTGTATTCTGCTGCCCCTGCTCCCTTCCTGCCCTCCGCTATGGGCCAGGAAAGCAGTTCAGGGAGTGATCCACTTGTCCTGTGGCGTCTCACACCTGGCACTCCCCCAGGATTTGATGAAATGACATGAAATGGACCTTTCCCACTACTTCTCGCTGGCTGGAGGGCCTGGGAGAGGGAGGTGGACGGAGGGGGGCCTTCAGCTGTCACGGTCAGAGGAAGTGACACCGTGAAGCTGGCCGGCCGGACTGTTATCCGTCTCTCTGGCTCTCTTTTAATAGCAACCCGAATGTGTGAAGTCAGGCTAACCGTCCCGGACCCCTCTTGCCTCCCTGATAGCAAGCGGGGAGACAGCTATCTCTCACGGGCCAGTCTCGGCTGTGGTCGTAGCACTACGCAAGGTCTGCAAACCGACGGTGGCACGGGGAGATAAGGGCTGGCGTTGTGTAATGAGGGGCACGGTCTGTTTGCCCGAGCGGCTCCTGGCCCCTGGTTAACTGCTAACCTCAACGGAGCGGCAGGCCCTTGCTTGGAAGGGCCGTTCCAGGGCCCCTCGCTGGTTCCAGTGATGCCTTTTTGTGGTTGGATAAAGGAAGCTCATGTAGGCCGCCCACAGTGCAGACACGGGCTTGGGCTACGGGTGTTTGGTTGTTTTGTTTTTCTCTTTGTCTTTCTTAAAAAAAAGAGGAGCTGAAAGGGGGGGGGCAGTCTAGCTTGGCGCCTGCCCCGTAACCCAAAACAACATAAAACAAACAGTTCCTAAACCGAAGTTAAAATTCAACAGGCGGTAGAGATGTCCTCCTTCCTTGCTCGACAGCCACCCGCCCCCCCCCCCCCCCCCAGTCCCCCTTGAGGCCAGCTTTAAGAAATTGGGTCTTGGGGACTCTTCGGTCTTGCCTGGAAATTCCTGTCCTGGAACCTTAACACCGCAACAGTTTTGCTAATATCTCAGCCGGTGGTTGGGTGTAGGAAACAGTGGTGGAAAGAGACTCTATTTACCTTCTTCCTTCCACCGCCCCCAGATGCTCACTCCCCTTTCAGGACGAATAGGTAAGCCACAGTGCATAGACCCTGCCCTTTAGGGGTGGCAGAAAGCAGTGCCCTGAGTCCTGGTGTTGCCCTGTCCTGATGGGGGATGGGCCAGAAGGGATTTTTGAGGCCAGCCCCCGTTCTCAGGCCGGCAGGTGCTTCGAGCCACCTCGCCTTCTCCTCAGACCCCCCAGGAGAGGGATACCACTGTTTGCTGAACGGGTAATTCCATTTTCAGAGTATGCTTAGCATCCCCCGCTAATCCTGCTCCCTAGAGTCACCAAGACTCCGAGCCATAGCCCTCGAGATAGTTGTGAGGTAGCTACAGGTGTTCCCTATTTTTACACCCTGGTTTTCCCTATACCTTGATGTCAGTCCCTCCTACCATTCTCACAGCCCTCTTTCAGATACTTCCAGATTTGTAAGTTTTACATCACTGTTGGATCTGATCACATCAGGGTGATTATATGCCGTGAAAAAACCAGATGGGTCTGACCACTCTGGAGAAGAACCAGACTTTCACCTCCATTGTTCAAGATGTTATGCCTCTATTCATATGTCCTCTGTCTCCCTTCTGTGTTTCCCTGGTGTACTCTTGAAGTCATTTCCCTTGTTCTTGGCTGGCTGCTCCCAGAGATTGCAGGGATTTTTTTTTTTTTTTTTTTTTTTTGGTCAGGGAGGGAATGGGGGGGTGTCAGGAATCTGGAATTGGACGGGAGATGATATCTCTTTGAATGTTAGCTTGAATGAATGGTCCTTTGCAGGCCTGCAGGTTGCTCCATGTCCACTGCAGGGGTCTGGCTCAGGGGTGGTCAGGGGAGGTCAGGGGAGGGAAGGTGGTGATTTAAGAGATTCAGAGGTGGTGGCTTATATCGATTTAACTTATCTGACCTGTTAGGCATAGGCTGCCCTTCCATCCAAGTACCTAACTAACTTAAAGCAACAGAGAAATGTATAGTATTTCTTTCTTTGCATCAATTAGGACTGGCAAATTCATTATTTAGAGGAGGGAAGCTTTGGAACAGAGGTCTGTGGCCAGACTTCATGCTTCCCGGGGTGGTGGGTGTTGGTGTTGGGGGGGAGGGTTGCTGGTAGGTGAGTGATGCCGGGGTCAGGAAGGTGGCCGGGAAGCATCACCCCAGAGCCCTGTGCAGCCACACCAGGTCAGATGCCGTTGTCCCAGAGGAGCCCAAGTTAGCAATCCTAGGAACAGGCTTCATCGTTCTGGATCTTCCGGGAACGTTTCTTTCTGGGTTTAAAATGTTTAGACACTGGGTTAGACACTGGGTTGACACTGGGTTAAAGTGTTTAGACTGACTGCTGCTCGGGAACAGTGTCCAGTTAACAAAGGGTTAAACTCTCCATTCCCTTTCCTCCTAAAGCTAGTTACAGATCTGCCCAGGGACAGCCTGCTCTGCCTTCCTGCCTTGGTAAGCAGAGTCTGGAGGGCCTGCTGGAATGATCCATGAGTGAGGATGCTTGTCTGAATGCCAAACCCCTACCATGATGATTCTGTTCTGAAACTGTGCAGGTGTTGGAAGGTGAACAGCGTGTAATGACCCCCCCAACCCCCCCACCCCAGGAATTCTTCAGAATTTCCGTTTAGGACAAAACTTCTGATAACTTGCTTTTTTATTTGCTGGTTGATCCTAGAATGGAGGCTGTGGCCCACAGGGAACAGTACCTTTTTTATGCTGGCTCAGGGCACATACCTCAAACTGAAGGATCAGTGAACTTTGATTTTAGCTTTATGTTATGGACTCTGATATTTTTTTTTTTCCTGTTCTATGTCTATTTCACTTAAAAATGTGAATCAAGGAGTGCCTGGGTGGCTCAGTCGGTTGAGCGCCTGACTTCGGCTCAGGTCATGATCTCGTGGTTCACGGGTTTGAGCCCCGTGTTGGGCTCTGTGCTCACAGCTCAGAGCCTGGAGCCTGCTTCAGATTCTGTGCCTCCCTGTCTCTGACCCTCCCCAATTCCTGCTTTGTCTCTCTCTCTTTCTCCTCAAAAATAAATAAACATTAAAACAAAATAAAAAAAAATGTTAAGACCCACTACTGGTTTGCCATCCCTAGTTTGCAGAACACCCTGATACAGTGAGGATTTAGCCATGGGTATTCAATTGAAAGAACATTTAGTGAGCACCTACTGTGTGCTAGGTGGTTTGCTAAGTGCTGTTGTGGGGTGGTGCAGAGATATTAATAAATCCCTTTAAGAGCTGATATTGAAACAGAAATGACAAGCTTACATGCATTTTGGCTGTGTGTGTGTGTGTGTGTGTGCGTGTTGGTCCTTGTTCTCAATTATTATGTGAGTGGTGTGCTGGGGGAGCACAGGAGGGGAATTGAATGATTCTGATGGAAGCTTCAGGAGGGCTTCATGGAGGAGGTAGCATTTGGCCAGTCCCTGGAGGATGGCTAGGCTTTGGCCAAGTGGAGACAGGAACTCTCTTTTTTAGCTAGGAGGTGAGTCAACTGTGGCCCTGTCTGAGCGGGGGCAGGGAGCCCACACACAGGGTGGTGTGCCTAAGTGGGGGATGGGCGTGGGAAGGGCTGGGAGACCAGGCAGGAAAAGACCATGGCATCAAAACCAGGTCATGGAGTGCTTCAAATGCCACGCTAGCAATTCTGGGCATTTGTAAAGCTTTTAGTTGGTTGGAGGTTGGAGAACTGAGATTTTAGCAGAAGACAAACGGGGGAGAGTGTGGAGAGGTAGGGGGCGGTGAGGCTGTGCAATTACCCAGAATGCCAGGCTTCTCTGTTGTCATCCGGCCTCTGAAAATTGGGGGATGGGGGAGTGGGGTAGTCAAGAGCTTTGCAGGCATCTTGGATCGGGTGCTTGCTCTTTTCCTGAAGTTCTTTCCCATGGAATCCTGCTCGCAGTCCACACCCCCACTTTGGGGGGAGAGAACGTCCTGCAGAACCCACTGTCCGCGGCATCGGATGGGAACACGTGAGACTTGGTGCACACCTGTCCTGTTTCACATTCGTGCTCTCCCTTTGCAAACATTAAGGGGCAGTGCAAACTCTGAGGAGCCAGGTGGTTTCCAGGGGAGCCCGATTTGCAATGCAGGTGTTTTCCGTTGTTGGTTTTTGCCACAACCCCCACCCCACCCCACCCCCAACCTGGGCTGTCCCTCCCTTTCTCCTGGTCTTCCTGTCCCTGCCAGCCTTCAAGACCTCCTCAAGCGAGGCTCCTCTGGGAAGTGTGGTCTTGATCTGGGCACCCCGGTGTCGCCTGTCTTGTCTCCTGTGCACCGTTTGATCATGGCTCTGCTGCCTCGTGACTGACCTGTTTGACCTTATGTTTTGTCTCCCCACCTAAACCAGCAGCACAGGTTCTGTGAGGACGGCGATGGTGGTACATCCACCCTCTCTCCCTGTACTTCCTGGTGCCGTGCCGAGCACGTAATAGGTGCTCAGGAAAGCGCAGCTAAGTGAGCATTGGCCGCGTGCTGAGCACTTGGCTCGCATCGACACATTGCATCCTCGGGATGCACCCTGGAGGAGGTGGGTACTAGTAAAAGGAGTACTCGGGTGCTTGCAAAATCTCCTCTCCCCAGCTTTGGACTTTAGGTTCGTTTGCCCCAAGGAGCTCCTTACCCCTTCCATTGCAATCCTGCAGGGTAACCGCATTGACGCGCTTCTTTCAACGGTCTCTTGTGGTCTCCTGGTTCTCAAAAGCATTGTACCCTCCTGGACTCACGCACTGATCCCCTTGCCCTCCCCTCCCTGTATTTCCTGAAACTCTTTCCCTAGAGGCAGCATCGTTCCTGGAGCCCTGCGGGATCCACGTTTGAATGCTGATGTCTCCTCTTGCTGAGCGGCGAACGCTTCCGTCCTCGTGGTCTGTTTCCTCACCTGCAAAATGCTGGTAGTTTCTCTTCCTCGCTGACAGATTGTCAGGGTGTTAGTTGATGCTGAACGCGATCCTCTCATCCCATAATGTAGGTGTTTGCTAAGAAGATGTCCTTGCCATGCCTCCTCTCTCCAGTCTCTTCCTCGGCAGTCTCGTTTCTGGGATCACCTCTCTTGGGGTGACTTCCAGTCTTCCACCTCTGTTTTTTTTGCTTGTTTTTTGGTCTTTTTTGCGTCACACGCCTTCCTTTCTAGCTGCCTCTGTGGACATCAGTTCTGACAGAAATTAGACCTTGGTGTCCTCTGTGGCTCCCACCTTTCCTGTGCCTCTCCAGCCCCATCTCCTCACTCTCACTTAACCAGATGGCTGTCTGTCTCCTAAGCAGCCTTCCTGCAGAGTCCCCGCCTCTGGCCTCTGAAGCAGGACTCTGATGATGTTGCTGCCGTGCTCAAAGACCTGCAGTGGCTCTCTAGTACCTCTTCTAGAGAATAGGCTAGAGCGTTCCTAGCTTGGTGTTCAGAGCCGTCACAGATCCTGGGTTCCAGCCACATCTCCGCCCCTCCGCCCTTCTGAGGATGGACCCCCCCCGTCAAGGGCAGGGACCATCTTTTATGTCTGTGTTACCACCTTTTAGTCCATTATCTGTGCATGGCCGCTCCGTACATTTTGCTTCTTCCTTTTCTTCTCTTGCCCTTTCCCTCTCCACGCGTCGCAGCAAGCCCAGAGCTTTTAAGCTGCAGTGTGGATGCTCTCTCCTTTCTTGATACATTCCGCCGGTTGGAAAGACCGTGTCATCCGTCCTCGGAACTCCCGTGCCTGAAGAGGTGTAGATAAAACCTGATCTTTCATCAGCACTCCCTCTTTTGACTTCTCCCCCAAGACACTCTTGAGTGTTTGTGGGCGGGATCTGAGTCCTGTCCGGTAACACGACCATCTGCTTTGTACTCCTTCCTCCCCAGGGTCCTTCGTGGTGCCCAGCACGTGGTAGCTGTTCCGTACATCCCGTTGGCTTCGTGAACTGGAGGTCGTGTGGTGAACAGCGGTGCTTCCGGGATGCAGGGGTGGGCTGAACTTTCTGACTCTGCGGCGTGGCGCTCAAGGGTTAACCACCTGAGCGAAGCTGGTAGCAAGGGGGGAGCAGGACGGCAGGCCCAGGCTCAGGTATTATCAAAGCAGAACTATCTTTCTTTTGGAGCTTTTCTTTTTCAGTCCTTTTTTCTTTCTTTCTTTTTTTTTGATCAGTGGAAAATTTGTCCTAATTGGCATCTTTATTACGGCAGGAATAGGCCAGGCAGGCGTGAAGGGCTGGGAGAGTGTGAACACTGTGTGAAGGGAGGTGGCCGGGGGCTGCACACACAATGCCTGATTGTGCAGGCACGGGCATTAATGTCCCACGCCTGTGTTTACCCACCAGGTGACAACGAGCAGGCTAGCCAGGGCCGAGGACCGTGAGCCCCGGCAGCTGGATCCTCTTTCCCCTTCCCTCGCCCTCCGGCGCTGCCGTCTAGGACCCCATCCGACTGGGCCACATCCCAGCGAGAAGCAGTCTTTGAGGAAAAGCTGGGGAGTGCTGTGCTGGGCGGAAGGCACGCCTCAAGGGGTGAACACTTCTGATTCCATAGAGGGGCTCTCTGGTGGCCTCACGGAAGCTGCGAGGAGCGAGTCCTGAGGGCAGGGGCCCAACCGGGGACTCCTCATTGGCCCCTGCTCGCTGGTTAGTGCAGTGATCCCACCACTGTATTTACTTCCACGCCGTCCCTTCAGTAGGATCGAGAACCCTTTGAGGGCAGAGGCTGTGTCTTTTTGTTTTCTTCATCGCAGTGCCCAACCTGGCAGGTAGCTCAGGCCGTGATCTGTGATGTATTCAGTGTGGAACTGTAGAGGGCTTGGTGGATTCCTAAGACCCAGGGAGGGGATCTGCCCTCTGCAGGCTCCTAAAAATAGTCCCCTCTCCTACTTGGGCTTGGGTGGGAGGCAGGAGGCTGCTGGGTTAGCTTGGTGGGAGGCAGAGGGGATGATGATCTGGCTAACAGTCCTGAAGTCCTGTGTTCTGTGCAGGGTTTGTGAACCTGGCACAGGTAGGAGCTGCGTCTGGAGATGAGTGGGGCAGGGCAGCTCCTCCTCTTTTCCTTCCTCCGCACTTTGCAAGGTGCAAATCACAAGGTATTTGCAATGTAAAGGTGCAGGAGTTTCACAGGCAGCCGGAGGGCAGGTGTGGGTCTGTAGATCCCACTCGGGGCCTCCCTGGGGCAGCCGGCCAGGCTCGGGGCAGGAAGTGGCTGATTCTGGGTCACTTGGCTGCTCTGGTTTGCTGCTGAGATTGTTCCTGTGATCAAGATCTTAGATCTGGAAGGGGTATTGGGAGGTGATCTCGTTTATCTTGCCCTTTCAGGCAGGAAAGGTGGCATGATTTCTCTCAAGCCCATCTCTTGGACAGGTAACTGAGGCTCAGGGTGACAAGTGGCTCTTGCAAGTCATTCCGTGTGGCTCCTCATGCTCTTGTCCTCTGTTCCTCGGCAGCTCGTGTTGTGGACGGCTGCGGGAGAGATCCCGTCTTCTGTGGGGTGAGGCCGTTCTCATCACTGAGGTGCCTGAGGCCTGAGAGGGGCAGGAAGACTGTCCGTTATTCCTAGACGCCTTAATGCAGGGGGCCGCTGGGAAGTCAGGGTGGCCTCTTGGACTTCTGGGTTTCTCTGAGTTGAGGCCTTGGCCTGGTAGGCTTTTGGCACTTGGGGAAGCAAAGTAGGGATGCCTCGCCTAGCCAGAGAGCTGGTCTCCTCTGTGCCAACCCCACATCACAGAAATGCCTGGACTTCTTGGTGGTGACAAGATAGTGCCTGTGTGGTTGAGGGCTTGTCTGGGGCTCGTCCGAGATGTGGGTCAGAACTTCCCAATCTGTGGCTTCCAGGCCCGGGCTTTTTGTCCCTCAATCCTGAGAAACTGATTTTAAAATGTAAAGAAGGACTTGGTTTTCTCGGAGGCTGTGTGGGCTGGTCCTAGGCAGCCACGGAGAGAGTTTGTGCTTTCCCGGCGGGGCCGGGCGTGTGTGCCCTGTGGCTGCCCGCCCTTGCTCCCACGATAGTAACATCTCCAGCACGTTCTCAGGTCCTTTCTGCCCTTCCCTGCAGCCCTTTTGTCTCTGTGGGAAGTTCAAGAAAACTGTATGTGGCCTTGTTTGTTTCTGCTTCCCGTTTTCTTCTCCCAAGTTCCAGAGTTTGTCCTCCCAACCCCTGCCCTGCCCAGGGTGGTGGTAGCGAAGTCACAGCGGGTGTGATGGTTACAGCTCCTACCTGGCTGCAGAGGCTGAGGCATTGAACTTTTTTTTTGTTTTGTTTTTAGTTTTTTAAAAATGTTTGTTTATTTTTGAGAGAGTGTGAGTGGGGGAGGGGCAGAGAGACAAGGGGAGAGAGGATCTAAAGGGGGCTCTGAGCTGTCAGCACAGAGCCCGACGTGGGGCTCAAACTCACCAACCGTGAGATCGTGACCTGAGCCGGTCGGACGCTTAACCGACTGAGCCACCCAGGCACCCCGGCAATGAATTTTTGATAAAGAATCTTTCACCGTATTGTCACGGCATCCCCTGCCACCCCCTCAGTGTATTCGGATCGTGAATATATGTGCAAGTCAGGGCTGCGCGTGCTGGCTTCTGTGAATGCTGATGCCGGTGGCTGCGGTGGGTGGCTGAGCCGACCTGGGGGCTTGGCCCGTATCCTCTGAGTCTGTGAGCTTATGTGCTGCTTCTACCCTTCCTCGTGCCTTTTTTTCTTCCTCCGCGTCGTCCCTTCTTTATTTTGTGTGACCACACCTAGGGTGGTACAGTTCTTGGGTGCTTCTCACCCCCCCCCGGGACAGTATCCGGGGCCTGTGGTCAAGGGTGGACGCCAGCCTCTGGGCCTTCCCCGCCCGCCCCTTCTCCTTGCTTTTGTCCAGTTGGCTGGACAAAGAGAAGGGCCCCGAACGGCCTCCCTCCTCCCCCCCCAAACCAGTCAGGCAGTGGCGTCCGAGATGAGTTTCCTCCGGCCATTTCGCCCAAGTGCTTGAGTGATCCAAAGTCACTGGGACCGGCCAGGCCCCTCCACCTCCTCCTCACCGGCACCCTCAAACCAGCTGGGGCCGCCTCCTTTTGTCTTCCTGCCCCGGGGTGGCCGTTGGGTGCGGGCAGCGGGGCTGAGCAGAGCCTCTGGGGCTCTGTGGACCAGCAGCTCGCTACAGTAGAGTAGGAGGAGGTCTGGGGGCCGGAGGGGCAGGTCAGACAGGCCTCTTTTATTTACAGTACTCTCTTTCACGGCCCCAGTGAAACAGGAGCCCCGAGAGGCTGTCGTGAAAGGGGACTGTGTTTGTGCATTCAGGCCTTCCAAGGCTTGCTACAAAAGGTGGGGGCGCCCGGAGCACTGAAGGGGCTTTTTGTCATTGACAGTTTGGCTTGGGGTGGAAGAGGGGCCAGAGAGTGGGGGCCGCTGCCGGGACCGCGAACGTGTGCGGGTTTCTGCGGCTCTCAGCTGCTCCTTAAAACTGAGTTTGTGTCTGGGGTCGACGGGGGGGGGGGGGGGGGGGGGGCAGTTGGTCTTGACCGTCTTCTTTTGTTGGAGCAAAGGATTCCTTTCTCCCGAATGTGTCTCCCGATGGTCCAGTGGTCCTCATGTGAGCTATGGGTGGAGGTAGAATAGAGGGGACCCCATCTGCTCCCTCACTCTCCTCTCTCCCAAGAGCAATTCCATAGGCAGAGACTGGCTTCCTTTGATCTTTATAGCGGCCTTTTCCTGATTCCTCCTCTCCCTGTATAATCTCTCTGAGACTTAGTTCGGCCATCTCTAAAATGGGGGGAGTGATAGCACCTGCCCAATGTATAGGGTTGTTGTAAGGATCAGGTCAGATAACACATGGGATTGTCTTGCACAGAGTTCTTCCCTTGTAAACTGACCAGGTTGTGGTCCCTTTATGAGTCTGAGGAGCCAAACTGGGGACCCCACTTTGTAGTTCCTCCAGTCTTCATTTTACCCTCCTCTGGCTCTTGGGAATCTTCATACCTGGCACCTTCTCATCTGCAGTACATGATAAAGGGAAAGGAAGTTTTCCAGAAGAACATTCAAAGGATTAAGGTTTCAAGCTGTAGAATACATGAAAACACATACATACTACATACCACACTCAAAAATTGCCCTTTAAAAGCAGATCAGAGGGGCGCCTGGGTGGCTCAGCTGGTTAAGCATCCGACTTCAGCTCAGGTCATGATCTCATGGTTCATGAGTTCAAGCCCCACATCGGGCTGTGTGCTGACAGCTCAGAGCCTAGAGCCTGCTTCAGATTCTATGTCTCCCTCTCTCTCTGCCCCTCCCCTGCTTGCACTCTATCTCTCTTTCTCTCTCAAAAATAAAAATAAATATATAAAAAAAAAAAAGCAGATCAGAAACCACCAGTTTCTGACCCGCCTTGGTAAATTCTGATCAGCCCCGGCAGTACATTCTTTGTGGACCCACTCTGAGTGCAGATAGGTGTCCCAAGTGTTTTTGCCTCTGCCTTTTAATTTTAGTTTTGAGATTTTATTTTCAGAAACAAAAATCGGCCACAGATTAGCACTAGCACAAAATGGTTTTGTTCAAGCCCATCCTAGAGAGCCTTGGGCCACTAGACGCCTTGGGTGGTTTGCGCTGTGGAGAAGTGAACAGCTCACTGGTGGGGTTGCCACCTTCAGCTACCGAGGGGCCGTCTTCCGGTCTGACTTTTGTTCTCTGGCTCCCCCCCCCCCCCCCCCGCTTCCTCCCTCACACTTAATCACTGCTGCTCCCAAGGGGGATCCCCTCTGTCTTCCTTGTTCGTGTTCCAGAGAGGTGGTTGATAAGCAGCAGGACAAGAGGAAGGGAAAGGACACCTGGAAGGAGGTGAATGAAAGGCCTAATGGTAGAGTGTTAGCGGTGGAGTGTTGGTGGTGGGGCATTGATGGCAGAGCATTGGTGGAGTGTTGATGGGAGACCATGGGCTTGAAATGTAGAATTAGAACCTCAGAAAAACCTCTTTACCATGTACTCAGGCCATTTCTGTGTCCTGTCCCACCAGCAGGAGGGATCTTATTTCTACCACTTAACTCATGTCCATTTTCTAGATGGTTTATTGAAAAGGCATCACACTAGCACGTTGGAACGATACATCATATGCTAGGATTGACTGGTTCTGGATGGTTGTTGTGTCGTCAAGAGGCACATTTCCTTTCTGCATTTGTTTGTTTGGAGTAGTGATGACATCATTGGTTCAGATTGTTAGCCCCTCTCTGGTTCAACTCTTCAATGTAGTACCTTAATGGTATTTTATTTTTGGACTTGTCACTAGAAGAAAACCAAACCTGTTGGTCCACTAACAGTCTGAGACGTTGGTTCATTTATGCATTAGGATATTGAAAGAAGCTTTGTGGAAAGGTTTCCTCTCCCCCTTAGTGAGAGTGTGGCCTACCCCGTGGATTGCAGTGCTGTGGCTGCTGGTCACCCAGCTTCTGGGGGTCAGTGGGAAACTTGGGCATGTGGACAATAGGAAGGAGGTGTGGTCGCCTCGAGAGAGAGCCATTGCTGCTCAGGAAGTTTCTGTGTGGGCCCCAGCCTGACTGCTAGGAGTCTGTGTGGTGCTTTCGTGTGGATTAGAAAAGGCGCCCCATTCTTGCAGGAGGGTGCAGCTCCTACCAGGAGCTTCACTTGGTGAAGTGGATGGCGTTGGATTTCAAACCTGCTTCCCCTCAGTCAGTGCACAAGGTCCCTGGCGCAAAGGGGCTTCAGTGGTTGGAGGGGTCCTAGAGCACAGGCTGTTTGGATGAACTGCTTTGGGCCATCACCTCACTGAGCATCTGTGGGGGAGAGCAAGAGTTGCCAAAGGCCAAGGCCTCCAGGGATCTGTTTCACTGGTCCCTTGACCAGCCTGTGTGCCCCCTTAGCCAAGAGCTTCCCGGGCACTGCACCCACAGCACCAGGCTCAATTCCATAGAAGTGGGTGAGGGCGCCTGTCTGCATGTCCCGGCATCCCTAAAGCTGCCAGAAGTGTGAGGTGGGGTTTATGGGATCCTTCTAGCAGGAGTGTCTCTTGGGATCGGGGCCAAGGGAAACAGCATGAAAGGGTAGGAGTGGCAGAGAAGGTGGGCGCACCTGTACACGCTCCACGCTCCGTGTCACTGCATTGTGGGGTTCAGCTTGGGAAAACACAACCTCTCACCAGCCAGTTTCTTCCACGTAGATGGGGAGCAGGGAGAGAGACCAGTTAACAAGGCAGCATTTAGCCCTCTGCAAGAAGATCGGATTCTTTTGCCCCTTTCCTTGGAGCTCAGTTCCCCATGGCTCGGCTGTTTAAAAGCAACCACTAGGCATAGGCCTGCGGGAGACAATATGCCTGAGGTCACTTTAGCCCCAGAACACTTGGGCACAGTGTTGACAAGACTCTAAAGTGCCCACGGTAAGTAGACCAGGGCCTGAGAATAATTTCCATTTAACTAATTATTATTCTTACCGCAACAGATTTGAAATCTATTTAACTTTTCAGGGTCCCATAGCCTTTTAAATGTTTCGAGTGTATTCTCTCTGATAGGTTACCTTTTCTCTCCCTGTAGGCTATAATTAGTGTCCTTTACACCAAATTGGCTTAGAATTGGATGTAGAGAAGATAAGAATCAAATTACCAGTATTTATCTTGTAAATTCCAAAAGATCGACTGAAGACACTGTATTTAAAAAAAAAAAAAGGGAGTTGGAAAGAAAAGTTTATTCTATGAAAAAGTAAATTTCTCATGGTCTGAGCATCCCAGGGCCATTTTAATATTAAAGCTGCAGGCTTCTCTTGAAGGAACCTAAAATTGCCTTTTCCTTGTCTCAGTTTTTATTTCCAGAGGAGCTTCTGAAATACGTTGCCAGGCTTTGGATGGTGGAGGGTTGATGTGGTCCAGAGTTTCCATTAAAATTTGGAGGTTTTCGGATTATCTATGATTTCTGATTTTGTGGTAGGACATAAACCTCTAAATATGCCTATCTGAAAGATACACATGCAATTTTTTATCTTGGCATTTTAAGTTATTAAGCTTTTGAGGAGATGGGAGAACAGATCTCTGTGACTCCTGCATGCTTGCATGTCTCAAAATATCAGCGTGCTAGTTTCCACGGGCTGTCTGGTCCAGTAAATGCCCAGCAGGTTTAAATAAGGTCTGCTCAAAAAATATGCTTGTGTTTTTAACACTGTTGGCTCGTAAAGGTGCCAGGAGGTAATGACATGTTAAGATTGTTCATTAAGCTGTTCACCCGCATTGCCTGTACCTGACAACTCCTTCGTTTTCTTTTCTTTTTTTTTTAAGTTTATTTTATTTATTTTGAGAGAGAGAGAGAGTGAGTGAATGCAAGCCAGGCAGAGAATCCCAAGCAGGCTCCATGCTGTCAGTGCAGAGCCTGAGACGGTGCCTTGATCCCATGAACTGTGAGATCATGACCTGAGCTGAAATCAAGAGTTGGACACTCAACCGACTGTGTCACTCAGGCGCCTCCTGAGTCCTTCTTTTCTAAGGCACACTTCTGGTCCAGACTCTTATCTGCATCAGGTGAGGAAGTGGGGGGTTTTGGCTGCAGCCCCGGCTAGAGGCGGGGTAGGGGATGCGTGGCACTTCACGGGCACTTTGGTGACCACATATACATACACTCTCCATGCGCCTTTCTGCTTCGGCAACGTTATTGACTAGTTTTCCAGTTCTCATTCTCTCTTTTTTTCTCTTGTGGTTCTGATGAAGGTGTTGGATGCCAAAGCACAAGTGATGGATTTATTTCAAAAACAAAAATGTATTTTGTGGAGTGCCTGGATGGCTCAGTTGCAAGAACGTGTGACTCTTGATCTCAGGGTCATGAGTTTGAGCCCTGTGTTGGGTGTAGAGGTTACTAAAAACAAAACAAAACAAAACTTAAAAAAAAAAGTATTTTGTGAGACTTTCCCTTTCTTTTTAAATTATTAGCGTTTGTTTATTTTTTGAGAGAGAGCGAGAGTGAGGCTCGTGAGTGGGGGAGGGGCGGGGGGGGGAACACAGAATTTGAAGTGGTCTCCAGGCTCTGAGCTGTCAGCACAGATCCCAACGAGGGACTCAAGCCCACAAGCGGTGAGATCATGACCTGAGCCGAAGTCGGATGCTTAACCGACTGAGCCACTGGGGCGCCCCAAGCCATTCTCCTTCTGACTATGTATCCAAGAGAATTGAAAGCAGGGATTTAACCAGGTAACTTGCACATCCACGTTCCTAGCAGCATTCCTCACAACAGAAAGGTGGAAAACAACCCAGATGCCCATAGGTAGGTGAATGGATCGATAAAAATGTGGTGGATGCACAGAATGGAGTATTACTCAGCCTCAAAAAGGAACGAAGTTCTGACAGACTCATGCTACAACGTGGATGAACCTTGAGGACATCATGCTAAGTGAAATGAGTTAGACATTAGCGGATAGGTATTGTCCTGCTTCTGAGAAGCCGGTTCATAGAGACACGGTAGAACAGAGGTAACCAAGGAGCTGAGGGGAGGGAAACGGAGTCCATGTTTTAAGGGCGTTTGGGAGAAGGAAATGGTCCTGTGGGTGGATGGATGGATGCACGATGCTGTGAATGTACTTATTGCTGCTGAACTACACACTTAAATAAGGGCTAAAATCGTGCATTTTATGTTCTGTTTTACCACAGTAAGAAAATGTAGTTGATGTTAATTGCCATACCTGGCATTGGAGACAATATTTCTTGGAAAATACTTAGACCATTATACTATTAAAAATCCTTTGCAGGGGCTCAGCTGGTTGAGCGTCCAACTCTTGACTTTGGCTCAGATCACGGTCTCATGGTTTCGTAGGTTCGAGCTCCGTGTTGGGCTCTGTGTTGAGTGTGGAGCCTGCTTGGGATTCTCTGTCCCTCTCTCTCTCTGTGCCCTTCCCCTGCTCGCACCTTGTCGCTCTCAAAATAAAATAAGAAATTAAAAACAAAAATCCTTTGCTGAGTAAAAACAACCACGTGTTAACCTGTATGCAGTCTTGAGTATCAGCGGTCAACCTAGCCTTCCCGTTCAACCATCATCATGCTTATTTGCTAGGTGAGGTTATTTCTATCGGATGCCTCCTGTAAGGTGATAGGATTACTGATTGGGGTCCTGTGTTTTTATTACTCCTGTGATTCTAAGTCTCCTCCTTTCTGGCTCTGGAACTTTTTTCTCTAGCTGACCACTTTCCATGGGTGATCCTGAGGAAAATCTTCCACTCTTGATTTTTTTTCCTAACTAAATAATTTTTTAAAAATGTCTGTGGCTTTGCAACACAGGGAGGTTTCAGAGAGGAAGGAAATTCATTCCCAGTTTTCAGAATTCCTGAAACTCCCGGAAGAGGAGTTTTGTGTTTTCCGACTTGGTGCCCATGTGTTTGTCCTCTGGGGCCCTGTGACAGGCGTGCATGCAGCCACAGATTCTGTGAGCTTCTGAAGAGCAACTTTTCTGGCCCTTCTTCCCTTCCTCTTAGTTTGTTTGTAATTAATTAAAAATTATTTTGTTATTTTATTTCTTTTTGAGAAAGAGAGAGAGAGACAGATAGACAAAGCGCAAGTAGGGGAAGGGCAGAGAGAAAGGGACGCACAGAATCCGAAGCAGGCTCCAGGCTCTGAGCTGTCAGCACAGAGCCCGACGTGGGGCTCGAACTCTCACGGACCATGAGGTCGTGCGTGGCCTGGGCTGAAGTCGGATGCTTAACTGACTGAGCCACCCAGGCGCCCCAGTTTGGTTTTAATTTAAATGAAAATTTAAAAACTCCTAAGGAAATTGAAAGGGGAACTTGGTGCCCAAGTCCGTCGGAATTTCAAGAAAAGCACAGAAATTCTGGAAATGGAAGTTTCCTCTACCCGGTGGTGTCATTGCTGCCAGCAGCCTCGCTCTGTGCTTCTGAGGGTTTGATGGCCAGCATCTGAAGGTACGGGCCATATATATAGTGCCGGGCGTGTGGGCATGTTGGCGCTGATCTGAAAAAGCTTAACTTTGGCATTTCTAGGTTTATTTTAAACCTACAACCTTTAACGCCAGACACAGAGCTGCCTTCCCACTTAATGTAGCCATACATTGATTGCTTTTAATTAGTGTTGGATCTTTTTTGGTGTTTTGCAGCTTGGGATATATAAAAAGTCTGATTTAAATATAAAAAAAAAAAAAAAAAGAAAAAAAGAAAACTTGAGACATTGTCACGGGTGCCGCAGAAACCAGCACGGGAGCTTTTGGAATCCTAACCTCCCCGTCCTCTTTATTTTCATCTTGGGTTGGGTGGGCCGAGGACCAAGTGAAAAAAAGTCCAGTTTGACCCACGTCCTGGACGGAGGTAATTTTCTTGCAGTGTTTTGGCAGAAGGGAAACGTCTGTATTTAAAATGACGAGGGTGGCGAGCTGGGTTTCCATCGCGTAAACAATAGTTGCTGCAGATCAGTAGTACCAGCAGAGTAACGGGCTCTGGGCTCAGGCCGAGAGGGCTGGGGTCGGGCTCTGGGGTTCAGCAGTTAGGCAATGCCAGTGCCCGCTTGTGGTTTCCAGCCCAGAATGCCTCCTGTTTTGCTTGCACGTCGCCACCCCTGGTGGGAGGCCTCCACGCCACTGTCGAGTTCTACAGTAAATATTTCAGACATCCTGGGCCCTGCTCCCCTTTCCCTGCAGTAAATTACATATTAAAGTAGCCTGGTAACTGAGCACCGGTTGCCGTGAGATAAGGGCTAGGAAATCAATATGTTTGCCATGTGGCTGCTTGTTTATGACACCTGCTTCTGGAACAGTTGAGCAATGTTCTGTTTGTTAAGGCTGCATTTCAGAAGCTTGTATCCTCCTAAAACAACCGCGATCTTACTGGGGAGAGAGTAGTGCTACAGCAGATATTGATTGGACTTCTCTAAGTATGGAATTGCACTCTAAACAGTGGTCTCACAGCCTGTGATCCCCCCTCCCGCCACTGTTGGAAAGAGGGAGGAGGAGGAGGTAGATACTCTGAACATATGTATCATAAATCTATTTTATAACGCCTCCAATGTGGTCAGTTAAAAGGAGGAGTGCGGCTTATAATAAGGAAGTGTAGGTGGTGTTCAGATTTATCTGTTCTTTGTCTACCTGGCTCATGCCAGTTTCGTTCTCTCCCAACTCCAGGTCCTCCCCGATAGGTGCTTTTCCAAGAGCAGCAAAGGCAACGAGAAACATAGCTATAGCTGTTGGTAAATAAACATTTTAACCTAAGTCTCCAGGGTGGTTTTATTTTAACTAATGGGTGATAACTGTTGTCTTATGATCCTGCCTGCTGGTGAGTCAATGGGCCTTAGGGGCTGTGCGGTGTCAACTCAGGCCAGTGAAAGAGTGTGTGTGTGTGTGTGTGTGTGTGTGTGTGTGTGTGTGTGTGTTGGAGGGTGAGGGGGCGTATGGGGGAGTCATCTTTGGAGACAGCAGGGAGACCACCTGCTTCATTTGGCCTCCCATTTTGGAAAAGAGCATCCGCGATGCAACTTCTTTCCTTGCCTTCGGGATGCAGTAGAATGAATAAATTTTCAAATGAATTTGGTATTGTGTTGGTGTCCTTGGGGTACCAGGAGCACATGCCCTCCTAGTGTTTTTCTAAGAATTATTCCGCTGCCTCCACCCCGTCAGTGTTCGTGATTTGCAGTGGACGCACACAGAAACAGTTCTTCTTGCCAAAAAGTGAGTTAAGGGTTTAGGAAGAAACACGAGCCCCCTCGTCGAGCACTCCAGAGGCCGCCGTGTCTGGGCTCCTGCCATGTTGCCCTGTACTGGGGAGACGATCTCTTAATGATGCTAATATATTCGGAGATCTGATTTTCGTTTGTGTGTTTCTAAACCCAGATTGTCAGGTTCTCCTTAATTGCTAGTGGCAAAATGTTACTTTGCTTTCTGTTTTCCATGTGATAGTAAGTGGCTTATGCAGTCATCTCTCCCTGCGCATGTTCAGCCCAGGCAGATGTAAAACTGGCTGGAAGTGGCTGGAAGGAGGGCTTGGTGAGCTGAGTTGTACCAATCCCAGTCCAGGGCAGCTGAAGCTGTATCTGCATGGCTGATGGAGAGAGTAGTGATAACAGGCATTCAGGGCAAAAATCTGTTTCCTGCCATCCCCCACACCCTATTCTTCAGTAATGCAGTTGACCCTCTGAACAGTGCAGAAGTGAGGGGTGCCAACCGCCCCCCCCCACCCCCGTGGTCAAAAATCCATATGGACTTTTGACTTCCCAACAACTTAACTCATAGCGTATTGTTGACCAGAAGCCCACATAAACAGCTGATGAACACATGTTCTGTATGTTACATGTATTACATACTGTGTTCTTATAATCAAGTCAGCTAGAGAAGAGAAAATAGTAAGGAAATCTTAGGGAAGAGAAAATAACCTGGGCCATACTGTAAAAAAAAATAAAAATCTGTGTTGTTCAAGGGTCAGCACACAGTAGACATGACAGGTGACCTATTTTGAGGAGGCTAGTCTGTATGTATTTGATGTATATTCAGTTTTTGTGGTCCTGGTCTGGCTGGATGACAAAAATGTCTGAGGGGTGCCTCGGTGGCTTAGTATGTTGAGCGTCTGACTTCGGCTCAGGTCATGATCTTGCAGTTGTGAGTTTGAGCCCCGTGTCGGGCTCTGTGCTGACAGCTCAGAGCCTGGAGCCTGCTTCAGATTCTGTGTCTCCCTCTCTCTCTGCCTCTCCCCTGCTTCCTGTCCCTCTGTTTCTCTCTCTTTCAAAAAAAAAAAAAAAAAAAAAATTAAAAAAAGGTCTTAAGTTGAGACTGGTTCAAGTATTTCATCCTTCTCGTTGGGAGAGTATGGTCATACAACAGGGTACGAATTCCAGGGTGTTGGTGAGCTGGCCTCTCTCCTCTTGAGTTTACTCAGCCACAGATGGAAAAGGGTGAAATGGAATTCGGACCTTTCCAGTTATTTTAGTTTTCTGGGAGATTTTTAATCCTCACACAGTGCTGAGAACTGCAGTGACTCTGACCTTTCTGACAGACTTTTGTGAGATAGGGCGAATCTACCTTTACGAAATGATTAACCTTTTATAAGACTGGGATAATTATAAACTTAGGCCAGACAGCGGCTGTCAGATTCCTGGCTTTGAAAGTTCAGGTATTTATTGCTTTCACAAAACTGAAGGCTGGCTTGGGAATCCAGAAGGCCCCCTGGGTTGGCGGGAGCCCCTAGAGGAGTTGTTAATGAGGAGGTGGTCTTGTGAGCCGGCATCTTGGGTCTAGAGGCGCCCTTAGGGCCAGAACATTGCAATCTGGTTTGCTTTTTGTTTGTTTTGGACAGTTACCTCCTCCTGTAAAGGGATTTGGAATATTCATTCATTTATGACCCACCCCTTTCTATATTCTCCAGTTCAGCATTGGCGGTCTTTGGGGCCATACCGGCACGTTTTCCTCCCCTGCTTCATTTGTTTCACTGGTTTTACTTGAGGGATTCGTTGGAAACTTGAGGGCAGCATGATATGGTATGGTGGAAAGAACCCAAGTTCTGGAGTCAAGATAGACTTAGATTGAGAGCTTGGGCACTTTTTATTTTTATTTTTTTTAATGTTTATTTATTGGGAGAGACAGAGAGGAGGGGGGAAGGAGCAGAGAGAGAGGGGGAGAGAAAGAATCCCAAGTAGGCTCTGTGCCAACAGTACATAGCTGGATACGGGGCTCAAACTCACAAACCATGGTATCCTGAGGACTTGAGCCGAAATCAGGGGTTGGTTGCTCAACTGACTGAGCCACCCAGGTGTCCCTTGGGCACTTTTTAAATTATGTGTCCTTAGACCCATCACTTATTGTGCAGATCAGAGGAGAAAAACCTACGTAGATGTCTTTCCTACTATTGTTGTGCCCAGTGAATGTTAGTTCCTGTGTGCTCCTTTCTCTTAGGCCAGAGGACCTGCTTTCATTTCTTCATATTTTTCATGTCCCTGCACACAGTGGAGATGCATTCAAATATCTGTGGCTCAGTTTTTAGAAAGTTTATTTATTTTTGAGAGACAGAATGTGTGTGGGGAAGTGGGGGAGGGGCAGAGAGAGAGGGAGAGAATCCCAAGCAGTCTCCACACTGTCACTTTGGATCCTGACATGGGGCTGGAACTCATGAACCTCGAGATCATTACCTGAGCCGAAATCGAGAGTCAGTTGCTTAACGCACTGAGCCACGCGGGTGCCCCTGTGGCACATTTTTATGTACATCAGGGTGGTGATAAAGGAACTGGTGGCATCCCAACTGGGTGAGATTTTTAACAATGGTTTTTGGTTTCTCCTCCTTATTTATTTAAAAAAATTTTTTTTTCATGTCTATTTATTTTCGAGAGAGAGAGAGAGAGAGAGAGACAGAGTGCGAGCAGGGGAGGGGCAGAGAGGGAGGGAGACAGAATCTGAAGCAGGCTCCAGGCTCTGAGCTGTCAGCACAGAGCCGGTCGTGGGGCTCAAACTCATGAACCGCAAGATCATGACCTGAGCCGAAGTCAGTGATTAACCGACTGAGCCACCCAGGCGCCCTGGTTTCTCTTCCTTGTGCAATCAGGGGCTGCTATAGGGGATAGAAGTCCTCGATAGAGTCGCATTTTCCCTTGCCTTTTGGCTTCAGCATCAGGGACCTCCTTTTTTTCTTTTTTGGTTGGGTGGTCTGTGTCCAGCTCTGTTGTGGGTCTTGCCTGGCATGTTGGGGTTGGCATTCCATACCATCAATGGTGGCTGGGATGTCCTCCTTCACAGACCTCGGAGGCGCAAGCCTCAGCTGCTTCTCCCTGCAGACACTCTCTCTGTTGCAATTTCCCTTTCCAGGAAAAAAAAAAATTCCTTAAAAAGTGCTTTGGGAAAGCTTTCTCATTGTGGCCGTAAGGCCATGGTGAGCCGTGGGCAGCCAAGTTTGGGTTTGAATCTCCCTGGGGTTTGAGGCTGCTGAACTGCTATTCCTAACGTGCTCTTGCCTTTTTATGCATGGACCGTCCTTGGGATCCTTGGTGAATTTTTCACTCTGGGGTTTTTAGGAGAAAGGTTTGTCATTCGTCATCACTCTCCTCATCCATCACAGTTGCAGTAAGAGTGGTTAGAAGGAAAAGGTGGAATCAGTTGTTCAAATTTTTCTTTCTTCTAGGTAAGTAAGTCTCCCCCCCACCCAGCCCCCATCTTTCTGGAAATGAAACCGTTGGGAAACGTTTGGACTGGTGCCTCTGGGATGATCTTGGCATATGTAGGAAGAGGGATGCTTTTTGTTGATAGCCCTGGGGTTGGTCCTGTACCCCTGAGGTGTGGTTTAGCCAGAGGTGAACAGGCATTTAATTATTTATGGGGTGCCTGGAGAATTCTATGGGCAGGAGAGCCTAGGGCAATTCCAGAAAAAAAAAAAAGGCCAATCCTGGAGCTTTTCTAGCTGCTTCCTTCTTGGGCTTGAAGGCTTTGCTTCCTGCCATGGATCATAGCCCCCAGTGCCATCCGAGTGTCAGGTGGGGACAGAAGTGTTAGCTGACGTCCTTCCTTGGCATGTGCCGTGTTAACCGATCCGCTCAAATGTGGCTGCCTTTCAGACCATTCTGTCTTGCTCCTCTCAGCTGCTGGGAACATTAAAGGGCCTTATTTGAAGGCAAGCATTACAGTGTCAATGATGCTGAAACAGGAGGCACTGCTTTACTGATGTAAAACGGCGCTTGGTTGCATTGATAATTATTCCTGCTTCAGCCACAACACTATGATTATTGAGGTTAAAATGTAGGGGCGAGAGAGCCTTGAGGTCATCAGGAGCATTGTCCTGCCTTTAGGCCAGGCCCTGTGTGGAAGGAAGGAGGGAGTGAACTGGATTGTGTGGGGAGGGAAATTAAATAATGGTTGGAATGCAGGAGGCAGACCCTCACCCCCAGCCTGAGACAGACCAAAGCACCATTAACTCGGTGATGGGCACAGAGGGTGGGGACTGCCTAGGGGCTGCGGGTTGGCTGAGTATTCTGCTTAAACACACTTCCACCCCATGCCCTCCCCCCCCCCCCCCCCCCGTCTGTTTTTTAACGTGTGTACCGTCTGGTAGGAACCGAAGAGGTTTGGCTTTTCTTTCTTTTTTTTTTTTTTTTAACTTTGGAACATAAAAGTCTCTACTTGCATTTGTGTTTTGGTAACCACATGTAACAGCGGTGGAATCTTTCTTCCCTTTGCTTTCTCTGAACTTTCCAGAGAGTGGGCCCCTATCTCTCGGGGGATTAACTCCTTGTGGCCCCCATGTCGTTGGTGCACCCCCACCCTGTGTCAGCATCTAACTCTCTGTACACAGGATGTTTTCTGTAGCCCTTATCAGATGGTTTCGGAGATGCAGGGTGGAGATAGAGGTAACGTTTAACCCATCCTGAATTCCTTTCATGAGCTGGGGCCCAAGGTGAGCTCAGCTGCAGAACAGAGGGAGGGCTTGGCTAGAGCCCCTGATGCTGGGCTTCCTATATCAAAGGGAGGCGTGGAGGCCTGCGGTAGGGTGCACAAAGGAGCTTCATTTCGGTGGCTTATTTAACACCCCTCCCTGACACCAGTGTGTGGGTTTAGAGCCCGAGGAATCAAAGAGAAATTGAACAAACGATTCTTTCTTGTATGTGGGCTCAGTAATCGAATTTGTGGGATATCCACACCAGTTCTCTCCTCCTTCCTTCCCCAACATTTTGGTCGAGGTGCCGGGTTTGAACACTTGCCGAGTGTGGGTTCTGGAAGGGAGCTGAGGCCAGCTCAGGCGTCTCTGCAGCAGCCCTTTTCCGTAGTGATGCATTTGGATTATGTAGAGGTTTAAACGATTGGGTTTATCCCCGGTTGAACGGGCATGGACAGCTGGGAACTGACCAGGTTCTACTCTTCATTCGGCCCTACTGGAGTTCCTACTTTCAAGGCAGAAAGGATGGAAACGGAATAGGGAGTGGCTTAACACAGCTTTGTGCGTAACTAGCAAACATGTGCCAGCCTGTATGTGGCGCCTGCTACCTGGGCAAGGACATCCAGCACCCCAGATTTGGGCATTTCTCTTTCGGAGGGCCGCCCATCTCTCCTGAGCCTTTTCTTCCCTTCTACCCCCTTTTCTGCAGCAGGAAGGGAAAGGAAAATACCCCAGAACAGCCACGGTCAGCTGTGTCCCCAGGAGGCTCCGTGTTACCAGGGCAGAGGGTGAGCGGGGACAGAACAGTGGATTGGTGCTGTGTTGTTGTGGTTTGCTGAGAATTCTCCAGATTTCTCTGGCTATGACTGTCAAATTCAGTGAAGGGATGGGCCTTCTGGAAGCCAAGAGGTAGGAGGTCTTGTGGCCTGGAAACCACCAGGCCCGGGCCCTGGGAGCAACTCACCGTGGCATTGGTCCCACCTGCTTCTGGAAGAGAGAACGTCTTTCTAGAGTCTGCATCACGTGTCTGCTGGAGAACCACCCTGCTGAACAGACATTGACTAATTTTTGCTCTCCTTCCAGCTGACACCAAGGAGAAAGGTCGTGCCTCTTATCATTGGGACATTCTTGTAGGGCACAGAGTAATCTCAACCACTTCGAGTAACGGGACTGAGTCCATTTGGGCATCAGAAGGGGACTTTGTCATTAGTGTTTTCTCTGAGATCACGGTTGGTTATCATACTGCCAATCATCCTTGCTTTTTTTCTGACCCGTTTTGCCAGGGGAGCTACCGACTTGACCCACAGCCATCCTCCCACCTGGGGAAGACCTGTTTGTAAAAACTTAGACCATTGGTGTTTTGGTGTTTTGGCACCTGCTAGGTGGATACAGCAGTACGTTTAGGAAGTTCCTTCTGACATCTGATCTTTCTCTTGTTGTAATCTGAATATACCCCTCTGATTCTTGGCAACAAGCCTGTGAGCTGGGGCTGGCTGGACAGCCCAAAACTCAGAATTAATTCTCTTGGGTGGAACCGTGGGTGTGGCTGTTTTTAGGTGGAGGTGACAAAAAAAAGAGGTGTGGTATATGTTTTGGTTTCAGGCTAGCCAGAGAGCTGGCCTCTCTGAGTTCTCTTGTTTGTTTATAAAGTGTGCTTGAATGAGGTTCTTTCCTTCTCCCAGCCTGACAGTCTCCTAGGTAAACTTAGAAGGAAGACAGATACTTCTCAAACTGTCACCGTGGGTGCCATAAAAGAGACATTTGGACAGTGGTGCCGGGAAGATCCTTGTCTTTGCTCCGTGTTAATACGAAGGGATTGGGGTAGCCCTGATCACCAGGGGAAGGCGGTTTTTCTTCATTTAGCTTTTAATTGCTTTCTTTCACTTTTATGTATAAAAGATTGTCCATTTAATTAACTCAAGAATGCAATTTCAAAAACACTAATGCTTTACACATGATGGCTTTTAAAATAAAAGTAGCATTCTAATATTGCATAATGTTTTCCTATCCCCCACTCCTCTCCGCCCCCGCCCACCACCCCTCCAGTCTGTATTAACCTTTAGCAACCAAGCGTTGTTTGGAGGAAAATGCTGGTCTTGATGGTGAGTCTGCCTTGCCTTCTCTTTCCACTCTCCACAGTGATAGGGTGGCCACTCCTTTCTGAAATGTCACTTCCGTGAAGAGGAGGTGGCTTTATTTACCCTCTTTAGGGGTCACGGGGCCTCTGGTCTTGTTGTTCCCTTAAAAATAATTATGGTGGAGGGGCGCCTGGGTGACTCAGTCGATTGAACATCCGACTCTTGATTTTGGCTGAGGTCATGATCTCGCGGTTCATGGGATCGAGTCCCGAGTCAGGCTCCGTGCTGATAGCGAGGAGCCTGCTTGCGCTTCTCTCTCTCTCTCTACCTGTCTATGTCTCTACGTCTCTCTCCCTCTCTCTCTCTCTCTCTCTCTCTCTCTCCTCTCTCTCTCCTCTCTCTCTCTCTCTCTCTCCTCTCTCTCTCTCTCTCTCTCTCAAAAATAAATAAACAAGCTTAAAAAAAAACCCAATTATGGTGGGTTGGATGGGAAAATGGGAAAGAAAATAAAACCCTGGTGCTTAACTCTGGTTTTGTTTGGACATTCGCTAGGAGAAGCCTCCTTGAATTGGCCCCAGGGTTGATGATTTCACCACCTTCCCCTTTTTGACTGAAAAGGAATGCAGCCTACCTTATCGCTACCCACGATGTTGCAAACTCCCCACCTTAGGTGTGTCTGCTTTTCTGCTGGAGGTTCCTCTGATCCCAGAAGTTGGCACTTAACACCAGGCTTCATAGCCCAGTACCTACCAGATGGGTTTTTGAAAGTGCAGTCCTGTTGACTAGTCTTATCTTCACCAGTTGGGCTTGTGGGGGAGGGGCAGGAGTCCACACAGAGGTCCATGCACATCCATCCACAAGCTACTCGGTAAGACAGCTGTTACCTGGTGTAGTGATGCCAGCCAACAGGTGGAAGGAGTCCTGAGGGTCTCTTTGATTTTGTAGCTAGGGGATGGAGCCCTGGAGGGGACAGTGAATTGCCAATAGTTTCTCTGCTTGAATGAGACCCACTTACCTGTTCTCCTCGTGCCTTCTTGGATTTTCTCTGTTGGATGATGACCTGGGCCCTGGAAGGGACCTCAAGAGTCACGTGACTCACTCACTTGCCTCAAAGTCTGCTTGTGTCGTCTTCGTTGTCTGGCTCTGGTGACGTCCAGAGAAGAGCTTTATGGACCTTGTAACACGCGCTGTAAAACACTTTGCGTTTAGATCTAATTTCACTCTCAGATGAACCCTGTTTCCTCCTGCTCTGGCCTCCTTGGCGACGAAACGCTTGGTTGTTTGGAGTGAACAGACCCAGTAGCTGTGCCAAGGGCTTCTCTGTGTGGTCATGCAGGTCACTTTTCAAAGGACTCCTCACTCCCCAGGCGTTTGTTCTCCAAAGAACATGAGTTTCCAGCCTCTCACAGTGATGGTAAAAATTTTCTGCCCCTGAAAAACAATTGTGTTCTTTTTTAAAAAATTTTTTGATGTTTATTTATTTTTTGAGAGAGAGAGAAAGTGAGCGAGCAGGGGAGGGGCACAGAGAGAGAAAGAGAGGGAGACACAGAATCCGAAGCAGGCTTCAGGCTCCGAGCTGTCCGCACAGATCCCAGATGTGGGGCTTGAACCCACAAACTGCGAGATCATGACTTGAGCTGAAATTGGACACTTAACCGACTGAGCCAGCCAGATGCCCCAACAATTGTGTTCTTTATTAGAAGTGACCAAAAAATCGTTTCTCTCCCTGTGCCTGGGTGTGGAACCCTTTTTCTCAACCCCGTGATGTGGACGTATGCACGTGCATTGTGGGGCAATTCTATACTCTTGATTCCATGATATGTTGGTAAAAATGACCTTGGGGATAGATGTTTGTGCAGGAGGAGCAGAGCTGGGTGGAGAGAGCTGGAGACCATGTGCAGTACAACAGAGTTTTTGTTTTTGTTTTCTGTCCTGTTTGGGGAGATTTTCAAATTAACCTGGTGTGACTAGAGAACATAGTGGAAGATTTGGGACTAGGTTTTGTTCTGTTGTGTAAGTCTGCCTTGTAGTGGGATCCCTTTCTCCCCCTCCCACTTTCATTATTATTACTGTTGGCTTGTACTTAGGAAGCATTCATTGTAGAAGACTCTGGGAGGGTTTGCTGCTGGGGACCATACGGCTTTATCATTCATTAATTCCTAGGTTCATTCATCGCGCTACTTAAACTTCTGTGTGTAAGACAGCAGTCCAGATGGCCTTTTGGTGCCAGAGTTAGCGCAGAGACCCCAGGCCCTGACAAAAGAGGGCACAGAGAATAGCTGAGTGTACAAAATATTTGCAGCCATTAGAAAGTGGCTCACGAGCTAGAACACTGACCATCTCCAGCATCTTAGGAACCTTTTTTCTGGTCCTTTTCCTTTTTAGAAGAAGCCCAGTGTGAATGAGCGAGCCAACTTCTGTGTTTGCAGGAGCAGTCATGGTATCTTAGTTTTAGAGTGGGATTGGTTTCCATGTGCTTCTTTGTGGGTCTCCTCAGTCACAGCTGTCTGCTTCCTCATTCTGGAAGGAGTTCTCTTTAACATCACAGTGAAACTTTGAGCTGATCTCCCTCCTTCTTTCTGCCTCTCTTTCCCTCTCCTTCCCTCTCCTTCCCTCTCCTTCCCTCTCCTTCCCTCTCCTTCCCTCTC
Source organism: Panthera onca (assembly GCF_046562875.1). NCBI lineage: Eukaryota > Metazoa > Chordata > Mammalia > Carnivora > Felidae > Panthera > Panthera onca. The sequence continues at coordinate 103,141,424 of NC_138348.1, read as the reverse complement.
CTTCCCTCTCTCCCTTCCCCACTCAACTCTCTATAAGACACCCAAGCTATTGGAAATTGCCCATAGGGGTTGAGTAGGGTAGATGGTGGTGGTGACTGATGTCCTTAGGTGTCAGGGAGCTCCTGTGGGTTGACCACCTGTGGTGGGGCAGGCTCAGCATTGTTACATATTACCTCGTTCAGTCCCCACAATGGGCCTTTGGCATCCTGGTGTTACAGATGAGAAACCTCATTTGTACACCAGAGAAATTCAAAGAGGTTGTGTAGTTAGCCCATGCTTTTAAGTTGGGTAACTGGGAAATCAAACCCAAGTTTAGCCTGTGTTCTTGCCTTCGTGGATTTTCTCTGTTGGTATTGGGATAGACTGGTTTTAATGTTGGTGGGTAGACAAGGGCACCTGACCAGAGTGGCTTCACCAAACTATAATTAGCTTCTTCAGTGGGCCAGTCTCGTTTTGGGGCTGGGGCTTGGACACATTTGTTGTCCTGACCCAAGGCTTCATGGAGGGGAGGCCATGGGAGGGAGTCAGAGGAGGAAGGGGAGAGTGTGGGGCATGTCCCCATTATTGGGATGTCTGTTTCTTCTTCCAGTGGAACTCACTTTGGCCTTTCAGTAGCTCTCCATTTAAATGTGGCAGTGTCTAAGGAACGTTGTCTCGGTGCTGAACTGGCCTTTTGGAAAGTCCTGGTTCCCCAGAAGTACTAACTGGTCTGTGCTGAGTAAGATCGGTTCTTTGTGCTTTGAGGTATGACATCTTTGGCTTAGCCTGAAAATATTTGCAGCTTTCCCTGGCATCCTCGACCCTTGAAACCACTCTCTGTCCCTCAAACCCTGGTGCTGCACACTCTTGCAGAGACCTGGAGGTTGCTGGAGTTCCCCAAGGCCAGAGTTGGGAGCACAGAGAGGTCCAGATGTTTTGCATAGTTTTTTCCATTGCCCTGATCAGGAATGTGTTCCCTCAGGATGGGTTATGGCCTGGAAGTGAGCCTAATGTAAACATCCTAGCAGCAGCCAGTCCCCTTAATCGAATAGAAATGGTTTGGGGATAAGCAGACTGGGGGGTGGGGGGAGGGAAGGGAGGAAAACGGGGGAGGGGTGAGATCAAGCCTTTGAATTTGGAGAGAAGACTGTCCTGGGGGTGTTCTTCCAGTGGGTTCCCTGGCAGATGCGGGGCAGGAGCTGGCTGTGCGGAGTTGGTGAAGTACAGACAGGGCTGGCTCTCTCCGGGGGCTTGGTTCTGGAAGGCAGCGTGATATGTGGAAGGAAAGCGTAGGCTTTGTGGTTCAGTGGAACAGCTGGGCAGAGCAGTGAGGGAAAAGGAGGTGTGCTAGAAGAGCCAGGACTGGGAGGAGGGAGCGGGAGGGGGCCACGTGAGGACTTCTGGAGGGAGACTAGCCATTAGGTACTTTAAAGACCTCCAAGATCATCTGAAAAATCACACTACTCTGAAATGCTATGTTTTGAGGGCACCAGACTCCCAGAGAAAGGGGAACGAAGAGTGCGGGAGAGCAATGTGTGCACATGTGAGCTGCAGGGTGCGTAGGGCTCTTGGGGGGCACCTTCGGTGTGTACCCCCTCCCCATTTTCCTCTTCTTTGAGGGGCTCAGGCTTTCTGGGAGATTTGGGGTACTTTACCCGGAGAGGTCGGTGTTGCCGACCTGACCTCCGCGTAGGGGGATCTGGGCACACTCTAGGTAAGACCACAGCAGCTGCCCTTGCCCGGCTCGTAAACCTTGAGGCCCTTTGTGTGAGCTCTTTTGAAAGAGCTGGTAGAGATGCCAAGGCTGGAAAGCTGGTTTTGCTGGTCCAGGGTCTAGGAGTGAGGGTCCTGCATCGGGGGAGAGCCCGGGAACAGGGACGCGGCAGAAACCTTCCTCTTACTCTCACACCTTTGGAGTCTCGGTGCTCGAGTGTGCCAAGGAGAGGGAGGATGTAAACAATTTAGTTTGCCTTCAGGATGCAGGATCTAATCTAAACATGATTAAGCTGATTTGATTTTATAGATTGGAATTTCTAAGTGATAGAAACTGATGAGGTTAATGTGAAATATTTACTTAATAAAAAGCCTCATTACCTGATGCTAAAGGGGAAGGGGAAGAAAAGATTCTTGGTAACGGGTCTGATCTTTTGGAAATGAAGTTGGGTTAAAGTTTTCTTGGTAAAAACTGAATTCTGTGATCTTGTTTTTACACATGCTGTGCTTAAATATTAACACCAATTGAGCAAATTGCCTTTTAACTGCCTTTATTTGCTTTCATTAACAGTATAATTTAAAAGCTCAAGAATTTGCATGGAACCTGTTGTGCATTTGGGGGGGGGGCTATTCAATAAATTAATTAATCGTGAGAACATTATCTTTAAGGAAGGTCATGAAACACGAACGTGGTTTCTGAAGAGCAGTGACATGTTTTTGCTATTTCTTAGGGACTTGATGTACTTTTGGCTTAGAGATCTGAGCGTGTGTGTGTGTGTGTGTGTGTGTGTGTGTGTGTGCCTGTATGTGTAATAACTTGGCTGGATCAAGAAAAATTTTAATGACTGGACATGTTTTAAGTTAAGTTGAGTGAACCTAATTACACTGTAGTTTCCAGAGAGCTGAAGGCAATACCATTGGTATTTAAGCATTAGTTTCAAAATTAAAACCAACCTGTATAATTGGCTGTGCTCCTGAAATTGTTTCTGTCTCTTGCCCTCCGTCTCTGAACACCCCCTCCCTTTCTCTCCCTCTTGCACTTGCACATGGACAGGGAGAGGGCGCGACCGGCCAGCGCTGCTGACCGCGAGATTGTCCTTCCCGTGCGTAACATTAACTGCATTGTCCTTTCATGAGATTACTCTGAATGTGTGAGAAATTTCCAGAATGATTTCACTGAAATCAGTTGCTTCCTTCTCTACAGATGTTTTTGTGGTTTAGGACCTCAGCCAAGGCAAACATTATGAATGAGATACAGAGACCACCGCGTCCCATGAAGGGCTGAAAATTCCTTTGGGAGTTATTTTACACGAGCTTTTCTGACACTTTTGTTTTGACAGAGCTTCATCTTTGCATTCTCCTTCTTCTGTCTCCCTCGTCTGGTGCTGTTGGTTTGTGATGGGAGGTTCTCCTCATTCATTTAATCTGTAGTCTAGTTTTTCAGGGTCCACGGATGCCAGAACGCTGAATTTATCTATCTCTGGTGTTTCGTTGGCTACTGTTGAGACACATTTTGCCTCTTCCCTTTTTACCCTAACTCTGTTCTTTTTTGAGACTCTTAGACCCACTTCAGGAAAGAAAGAACTTCTTTCTTGCGAGCATTTGTCAGATGTGTTTTCTTGGGTGCATGTATGTGGAAATACACATTTTGAATAATACATGATTTTGAAAAGTTATATACAAAACCCAAAGTATATACAAGAAAAGATGGAAAAAAACTTGGCTACTTCAAATATTTGGAACATTTTGCATGTTTTTCTACTGTGTCGTAGTCTTTTCATTATACATGTATTAATTCTCTTTTTATCCTAGTCAGAAATCTTAATCTTTGCTCTGTTGAAGAAATAACAGATGTTGTCAAGGATGTGGAGAAAAGGGAACCCTTTTGCACTGTTGGTGGGAATGCAAACTGGTGCAGCCGCTCTGGAAAACAGTGTGGAGGTGCCTCACATTTCCAAATAGAATTACCCTACCAGCCAGTAACTCCACTACTGGGTATTTACCCAAAGAAAATGGAAACACTGATTGGGAAAGACTTAGGGAGCCCTGTGTTTATTGCAGCAATATTGACAATAGCCAAGAGAGGGAAGTAGTCCGTGGGTCCATCCACGGATGAATGGGTAAAGAAGATGTGGTGTGTATACACACACACACACACACACACACACACACACACACACACACCACACTGGAATATTACTCAGCCATAAAAGAGAATGAACTCTTGCCATTTACCACAACATGATGGGTCTAGGGAGTATAATGCTAGGTGAAAGAAGTCAGAGAAAGATACCATATGATTTCACTCATATGTGGAATTTAAGAAGTAAAATAAATGAGCAAAGAAAAAGACAAACCAGATTATTATTTTTTTAAATGTTTGTTTATTGTGAGACAGGGAGCAAGCAGGAGTGGGGGAGGGGCAGAGAGAGAGAGAGAGAGAGAGAGAGAGAGAGAGAGAGAAAATCTCAAGCGGGCTCTGCACTATCCGTACAGAGCCCCACGCAGAGCTCTATCCCACAAACTGTGAGATCATGACCCGAGCCAAAATTAAGAATCTTAACTGACTGAGCCACCCAGACTCCTCAAAAACAAGATTCTTTAAAAAAAAAAATTTTTTTTTAATGTATGTTCATTCTTAAGAGAGAGAGAGAGAGAGACAGAAAGAGCGGAAGCTGGGGAGGGGCAGAGAGAGAGGGAGAGACAGAATCCAAAGCCGGCTCCAGGCTCCAAGCTGTCAGCACAGAGCCCAATGTGGGGCTCGAACTCACAAACTGTGAGATCATGACCTGAGCCAAAGTCGGACGCTTAACCGCTTGAGCCATTCAGGTGTTCCCCCCCCAAAACCGGATTCTTAAGTATAGAGAACAAACTGGTGGCTGCCAGAGGGGAGGTGGGGGGGGGGGATGTGTGGTTGAAATAGGTGAATGGGATGAAAAGTACATTCACTGTGGTGAGCACTGAGTAGTGTACAGAATTGTTGAGGGGCGCCTGGGTGGCTCAGTCAGTTAAGCGCCTGCCTTTGGCTCAGGACATGATCTCACAGTTCGTGGGTTCGAGCCCCGCGTTGGGCCCTGTGCTGACAGCTGGAAGCCTGGAACCTGCTTCAGATTCTGTGTCTCCCTCTCTCTCTGCCCCTCCCCCACTTGCATGCTTTCTGTCTCTATCAAAAATAAACATTAGTAAAATTCTTACATAGTATTGTTGGATCATTATAGTGTACAATTGTATAATTAACAATTATACAATTATAATTAACAATTATAAGTAATAATTACAATTATAATTATACAAATATAATTAACATTATACTTGAATTAAAAAATAAGTTAAAAAGTTTCAAGAAAAAAATGCAAAAAAAAAATCCGTTATCTATTGAACACACAGCAGATACTTTTCCTGGTGGATAATTTGTGCTGTAGTTCTGACTGCGGTTCCTTTTAGCGTACAACATCTTAATAGTTTATTTCACTTAAAGATGTCACAATGACGTCTGTAGAATGGATAGTATAAAGCCTTTGATGGTCACATTTCAGAATTTGCATTTGAGGAGAATATGCAGATACTGAGAAAGAGAGGCGGTCTGATGGAGGGAAATGGGGAGGGGAGAGGAAGAGAAGAGAGAATGAACTGTGTTAAAAGGTTGATTTTTCTCTGTCGAGAAGTCTACTCAGGACCCCCTTCTGTCTTATGGCGAACACTGTTGTGGTACTTTTAGCACAAACTTGCAGCGCAAAGTTTCCCTATTCTGAAGACACTCTTCCTAAGAGCTGACTCTCCAAAGAAGGCAGCCTTACCCCATCCTTCCTACTAGTCTTACCCAGTCTTTAAGGCTTACTTGAAATGAAAACTCTGTAAAACCATCTGTTTCCATATACTCCGTCTTTACCTCTCAGAGCCCCTACTGCTTCCTGACGTGACAGAAATACTTCTGTCTATCTCCTCTTCCTTCTTAGAGTTTCACTGGAGAGTAGAGACCCTGTCATTCTGTTTCACTTACTTGAATTCTGCACTGTCTTAGCAGTTTGTGAGTAATAATGATTTATGAATCAGTGATTTACCAAACAGATCAACTCTCATCCATTCCTTTTTCCTGTACACCCTCTTAGACTGGTCCATCCTTCAGAAGAGGTGTTGGGGGGCCTCAAGGTCCAACATTGCGTGTTTTTTACATAAATGTGTTTGAGGTATCGACTCAGATGGTGACTAGGGTTTTGGGAAGAAGAGAGGGGAGAGAACTAAGGAAGAAGGAATTCCAGAGCTCCTAGCATTGATCCCTGGATATTCCCAATTGAAAATGCATCCAGTCATGTGCTTTTCCCAGGCAGAGGTGAGTTTGTGGTAGCTTATCCAACAGATATTTATCGAGTATCTGACAAGTAAGTGTTTTGCTTTGAGTGAGATGGTGTAGGACAAATAGTCATGATCTTTGCCCTTGTGACGTAGTTCTTAGTTTGGGATTTGCTCAGGAAAGCAGGTTAAAACAATACAGACCTTCTGTAAATGACCCTTCCGTGTTATCCCTCCTTCTATTTTGATCAACTGTTCTCTGTTTCCTTTACTTAAATGTAGCTGGCTGGGGTTATCTTTTTTTTTTAATGTTTGTTTATTTTGTGTGTGTGAGAGAGAGAGAGAGAGAGAGAGGGCATGTGCACTCGTGCATACACAAGCAGGGGAGGGGCAGAGAGAGAGGGAGAGAGAGAATCCCAAGCAGGCTCCATGCTGTCAGCCCAAAGCCTGACTCAGGGCTCAGTCCCACACACTGTGAAATCATGACCTGAGCTGAAATCAAGAGTCAGACACTCAACCAACTGAGCCACCCAGGCACCTGGGTTTGTCTTTTTCAAAATCAAATCTGTTGATTAGGACAGCCATAAATTAGCTGTCTAGTCATCCAATGGGTCTTTCACTGAAACCTGGCTCTCATTCTTGTATTTGCACGTTCATTTATTCATTCAACAAAAAGTTGTTAAATCAATATTGACTAGATTAGTCAACTTTTAAGTACATGAAGCAACTAAGCTCCCGCTCTTTTTCTGTTAGAAAACTGATCTATTAGTAGATGTAATGGAGGATGGGGATAAAATTGTTACTGGAAGTCTCATCCCATGGGCTCTTCTAACCTCCAGGTGGTAGGGTGATTCAGTAGAAATAGTGCTATTTCTGTCTCCATGACATATTTTCAGGAAATAAGTGGAGATACTACGGTTCTTCTCTTAAGTGTCTAGAAGAACCTGGTAGTCTAATTGGAGATGATGTCTGGAGAATATATCTGTCCCTCATACTTGGTTCAATGTCTGCCAGAAAGTAGGGGACCAGTAAATGTTTGTTGGAAAGCAGAATAACAGATGAAGACTTGAAGTAGGAAATCAAAGAGATAAGTTACTTTGGGACGAGGGATGGGAGGGAAATCTGACCAGGGAGGGACACACAGGGGGCTTTAGTGTATATGGTTGGTTTTTATGCCAAGCTCTAGACCTTTGCATGTCCGAAATATTAAAAAATTTCTCACAGGGGCACCTGGGTGGCTCAGTCGGTTAAGTGTCCTGACTGCTGATTTCGGCTCAGGTCGTGATCTCACAGTTTGCGAGTTTAAGCCCTGCATCGGGCTCTGGGCTGATGGCACGGAGCCTGCTTAGGATTCTGTCTCTCCTTTGCTTTGCCCCTCCCTCACTCCCTCCCTCTCGCTCTCAAAATAAATAAATAATTTAAAAAGACATAAAACATTTCTCACTGCTCTTGGAACTGTTTGGTCTGTGTTCTTGCTGCTGAGCTCCAGCCTTAGTGCTGTTAGAGGGACCATAGTTAAGCTGTAGTGCCTGTTAAAAAAAAAAAAGTTTGCTTCTCTTCTTACTAGAGTTCTTTTCCAGGAACAGAACATACATTATTTTTCAGCACATGGGATGGAAACCCCGGGGGGAAGTTAAGGTGTTCTCTGAATGTTCTGGTCCTGAGCTGATTTTCACAGGAGTCCTATGGAGCAGCCCATGTTGTCGGGACTACATGGGCCCAGTAATGAAGATCTCAGGGGCAGAGATTTCTGCCTTCCCTTCCCCCTCCTCCCTGCTCTCTCCCTTCCTCACTACTTTTCCTTCTTTTGTTGTGGGGGAGGTAGGAGCAGGTTGTGTGAGGATAGAATATTGCCTCAAACCCGCAGATCCCTTTAATTGGTCTACCCTCACCTGAGGAGCCGAAGCCTTCTTTGTATTACTGTCTCCGGGAAATACCTTGTAGAGAAAGGAGCCATAGCTTTTGTATGTGAATGTGACCTGAGCAGGGAGAGTGTGTGTCCTTTAGCACAGTTTAACGTGATGGGGGGGGGAGGGGGTGGGTGTCTGTCTCCTCTCCAGGGGTCAAAGGTGAGACAGACCTTTGTTGGTGTTGTTTTCTTCCTCCTCTTTTTCTTCTTTTTTTAAAACTCCCTTGTTATCTCAACTTCCAAACATCAAGCTTTGATGTCCATTGTTGGGACTTCAAGAGGACTCTTAGCACATCGGCAGGTGTTGGTTTTAGTGAGAAGGCGAGAGTCTGCATTCTTCTAGGGGAGAGCCGGGGGTCCCACGCATTCCTTCCTGGGAGCGGGGGCTCCTCCTGGGAGGTAGGAGCAGGAGGGCACCTGGCCCGGGCCTGCCAGGCCCCAGCGCCTCTTGCGACGGGGCAGCGGGTGTGTGGCAGGACTTTCTCCCCTTCCTTTTAAAGCCTGTCTGAGGGGATCTGTCTTCCTTCAGAGGGCTGAAGAGAGGCTGTCTAACAGGCGAGTATTAAGCTTTCATTAATCAAAGACACTTCCACTGCCCCTTTACAGAAACACGACTGCTTTGGCTGTCCTCTGCTGACAGCCCGCTAATTTATCTTTCCTGGGGAGCGGGAGGGGGGAAGGACCGAGAGGTGGGGTGTCCGTGGAAGGGACCGCCACGCCGGCCCCTCGCGGGCACACGTGTGTTCACGTGCTGCTCCCACATTTTTGTTCAGAGCCATGGGCTGCAGGCCGCGTCTGCCACCCTCCCTGCCGGCTCCTCAGGGGGTCAGAACCACCGGAAGCAGACGCTGGAGATGGGTTTCCATGGTCCTTTTTTTTTTTTTTTTTGGCCAAGAAAACGTCCACTTCCGGCTCCCAGCCCCCAGGTTTGCTAAAATTGGTGGCAGAAAGTGTTGGAAGAAAGAAGTATTGCGCTTAAGTGTGCTTAACGGACGCTGTAGGTGAAGTGGGGGGTGATGAACATCTGGGAGCCGCTGACCTGAGATGGTCTAGTCTTCTTTTCAGCTTGGTGGAACTTCTCCTCATTCTCAGGTTGGAATCTGACCTTCTGTAACCCTCTGTTCAGAAGATAGATATTTGGGCATTTGGAAGCCTCTCAGGCCTCCTAAGTAGGTGATTGAGCAGTGTGTGTGTGTGTGTGTGTGTGTGTGTGTGTGTGTGTGTGTGTGTGTGTGTTTTAATGGTAGGTCTCCACTGTGGAGTAGCTTTGAACTCACTTTATTCAATTCATCAAATATTTACTGAATACCTACTAGATGTGTTTGGCTCTGTTGGAGAAGTAATGGCGAAGCACACTCCTTTTCCTAGCCCTTAATTTGGGGTTCGAACTAGTACTCAAAAGGCTGTAATAAAAGGTAGAGTAAAACCCGTTCCCTACAACTGTTAATTAGAAAATGCATCAGAGGCTCCAGGAAAGGCATGAACACATCTGATTCACTCATTCAACAAGCATTTATTGAGTCCCACTATATACCAGGCAATGGGGGTACAGAAATCCGAAGACGTGGTCCTTGTCCCCAGGCATCTTATCTTATCTGCTAGTGGGGGACGGATATGCAACACATTATTGTTTTGGCACAAGGCGTAGAAGGAAGGATGCAGACAGGACCGCGAGAAGGTGACGTCTCAGCAGGATTTGGAAAGATGAGAGTGGAAGATCCCCGATGAGACCAGCGAAAGGCATTCCAGGTAGAAGAAACGGCATGTACGAAGGCCCAGGGAGGAAGGAGCAGAGGGCGGCCATTTGGTTTCACCGGAGCTTGAGATGTGTAAGAAAGTAGGCAGAGGTGTTGGTTGGAGGTGATGTTGAGCCTGTTATGAAGGTCTTGCTTGCTCAGCAGAAGGGCCTACATTTCATTTTGTGAGATGTTGAAAGATTTTATCAGGGGAGTGAAATAACAGGAAGTGTGTTTTAGAGAGAGCATTCTGAGGGGCACCTGGCTGGTTCAGTTGGAGGAGCGTGGGACTCTTGCTCTCAGGGTCATGAGTTCGAGCCCCACATTGGGTGTAGAGATTACTTAAATAAAACTAAAAAAAAAAAAAAAAAAGTCCCTGAGTGTGGCACTGAGGTCAAAGAGGTCGAGTTAGCCTGGAATGAGGGCCCCGCTTCTGGAACCTGTCCCGTGGTTGAGGGGGGAGAGAATTCAGGCTGAATCATGGCAGCAGAAAAGGAGGTGGAGCAGGAAGGGTAGGGTAGGGTGGGTGGATGGGTCTCATTGATTGGAAGGGAGGGTCACAAAGAGGGAGAGTTGAGAGAGTCCTGGGTTTTTGCTTGAGGAAATGGTCGATAGTGGGAATATAAAAGAACTTCTGGGTGGAAGAATGGTTGTTTGTATTTTGGACGTGCTGTTTGAGGAGGTCTCATAAAAATTCTGTCACAGGTAGTCTATGTTTGCAATGGGTCTTAAAGGAAAGAAACTTTGATAAGCAGAAGTCTGTGTACTAATTCAGTTGTGTTCTTTGACTTTTGATGATAGAGTGTATAAGTGTCAGAAGTATCTTAATTCCGTGACAGAAAACAGTATTTTTGGAGTCCCCTGAATAACGAGAAGTGTTTTCATCAAAGACCTTTATTCGTGTGTGTGCTGACATCTGGAGAGTAGAGATAGAGATTTTCCTTAGGTCTGGGTTCCCAAGCCATGAGCTTTTTGCTCGCTCCTAATTAATCCTTTGTAGTTGGTGACTGATGAAATCACGCTCTATGAAATTTTCATCCTTGGTTGCATAGACACAACTGACTTTATCACAGGACCCCAGGTGTGTGTCTGGAATTAGTGTGTTGAATCAAATGCATACTTGATTGCTTTATAAAATCTCCAGGATCTGGGGGAAAGAGGCTAGGGTTTGGTGGGGAGAATTTTTATGTTTATTTTTGTAGTCTTGACTCATTCTCAAATGTGTCTCATGGTGCCTTAGAATTTGGAGAGCACGTGGTTATTGTCCCTGAGGAAACCTAGGCTCTAAGAGGTGAGGTGAACAGAACCTTGGCTTCCTGCTTCATGGCCCTTGCAGAACAAGGAGAACAGAATCAGTCTCGAGTGAGGGGTTAGGGAGAGAATAATATTTCTAGTATGAGGAGGTGGGGCATGTGTCTGTGATGAGACAGTGTCCTAGCTTTCATGTTTTACTTCTCTCGAGGTGATGGACCCTGGAGCAGAGCAGCAAAAGGATAGGGTATATACCCATCGCTCAGACAGCTACTTGGAGTTCAGGTGACATTCCGGGTTGACCTTTTTTTTTTAATAGATAATTTTTTAAATGTTTATTTATTTATTTTGAGAAAGAGAGAGGGAGGGGGAGAGGTGGAGAGAGAGTCCCAAGCAGGCTTTGTGCTGTCAATGAGCCACACTCATTGTGTGTGTTAGAGCCACACTTGGGGCTCGAACCCATAAACCGTGAGCTCGTGACCTGAGCTGAAATCAAGAGTTGAAGCTTAACCTACTGAGCCACCCAGGCACCCCCCAGGTTGACCTTTGTGATGAAGAATTCAGGGGATGGTGTATATACGTGAGAGAGAGAGACAGAGAGAATGATCATTCTCCACGACTCCATCTTCCCCTTTGGGAACCCTGGACTCACCTGTAGGATTTCCTTTGAAAGATCCCCACTAAGGACCCCGCTAATTCTGCATCCACTGCTTTTTTGTAATGAGTTCTATTTCCATTTCTTTTTGTATTTTTTAAAGTTTATTTATTTATTTTGAGAGACAGCCAGGGGAGGGGTAGAGACAGAGAATCCCAAGCAGGCTCCTTGCTGTCAGTGTAGAGCCTGATGCGGGGCTCGAACCCACGGACCACGAGATCATGACCTGAGCTGAAATCAAGAGTCAAAGCTTAACCGACTGAGCCACCCAGGCGCCTCTGTACCCACTGCTCTCCTGAATGGCACCCGGGCCCCATGGGTCTGTGCACTGATGGGGAGTGTGGGTTTTAGCAACAACCAGTATACATTCTTCTCGTGAACGTTTGTGTTAGGTCAGTCCTGTGTTCGGTGCTTTAAAAGCCAAGTCTTACTGCATCCTCACGACAGGCATGCGGTGAGTATGGTAAAATCAGAGGACAGATAATAAACCAAAGCCCAGAGTGGTATAGCACCTCACCCAGTGTCACACAGCTAGGAGGTGGTGAAGCTGGGACCTGGCCTGGGACACGGCAGCTGCTTCCAGGGCCGTGGGGTGCTGCTGGCGAGGACGGCTCTTCTCACGGCGGGCTGTTCACCCTGGAGCCAGAGGCACCTCTTCAGAGGAGGGATCTCTGGGGAGGAAGATGGCAGAGTCTTCTCTGATGGTCACAAGAGGGGCGGAGTCCTGTGGGCACGGCTGTGGGTCTCGTCTGGGGGCAGAGGAATGAGCTGGTGGCCCCTGGGCGCTCCTGCGGGAGCAGAGGTGGCCCCCTCCCCCCACCCGCCGTCTGGTCTGAGGCCAGCCAGAGTCTTTCTCCACTTTCCCCAGCCGCCCCAGGCCCCTCCGGCCTGTTTCCCAGGTTCTCTCGGGACATCGGAGCCAGCACCTCTAGACGGGGATGGGGATGTGGCCGGGACAAGATGCAGGGCACAGGCTCTGCCTTCCCCCGGACTTCAGCTGGGCTCCCTCCAGCCTCCTCCCATCTTCCTTCCCTCTGCCATTTTCTCTTCCTTGGTCTGCTCAGCATCCCACCCTTTAAAACTGAATTCTCTTTCTATCTGTAATTGCTCTGATACGGGAGAGAGTTTCTCTTTGGATTGGCCCATTTATCTCAGCTCCTCTCCCTCTTGCTGCCAGCTCCATACTCCCCCAACCCCCTCCTGGGAACCCTGAGTTTGAGTTCCCCCATGCCCCTTCTCTGCAGCACTTTGGATGCCTTGCTTGTTTGGTGGCTTTGGTGTGTGAGGGGCCAAGCCAGGGCCTTCCCTGGGACCTGAGGGCCTTTGCCAGGGTCTGTGCTTATGGTGATGGTGGTTGGCCTGGAGTAGAGGTGAAGTGGTAGGAGGTGACCAAGAAGAATGAGAATGGGAAGGGCCAGGTGGACCTTCTGCTTTCTGTCTCCTCCCTTACCTCCCAATCTTCTGCTCTCCAGATCTTCAGGACTCTTCTTTCCCTCTTTTCTCCAAGGTGGCACCTGCTATGACACGGCCTTGTTGGCGAGCCAGTCTCCGTAGTTTAATGGCTAGAAAAGAAAGCGCAGGGCCAGTCAGGGGTGCTCAGTTGCATTCCTGGGTCTTGTCAAGTCCTGCTGACCCATGTTCAGAGAAACCTTAGGATCGTCCCGACTCTTAGGTACAGAATGTATTTCTGATCCCCCTTCCCTGGTAAGAAGCTCTCACACTGAGGGCTGAGTGCTGGGAATTGTTCAAGCAGTTCTCCCAGATAAAAGGCACCTGATTTGTAGCGTTTACTGATTTGCATGATGTAAATGCTCCCACCACGGCTGACTTGAGGCTGCCAATGTGAAGTCACTGAAGGCAGAGTTTGGTTGCGAGCTGGCCGGGGAGCACCCTAGCTCCTGAGTGGGAGCACTGAAGTCCCGGAACCCCTCATCAGGCTCCAGAACAGAAGTCTGACCCGTGGTTGGGCTTCCTGTGAGATGAGAAGGTTATTTCCTCACCAAATCGAAACACGAAACCCATGGCTCTGTTCTTTGTCTTTGCTGTCCCCGAGTCTGGTTCTTGATTCTGGCTGGCGCCATGGGCATTTCATAAAAATACCATGGACGTTGCTGCCATTAGTTGAATACTTTTGTATATTATCCCATTTAATAATTGCAGTAGTCCCATGAAATAAGGACTATTGCTGTCTCCATTTTATAGATGAGGAAGGAGACGCAGAATGGGTAATAGCCACAATTTGAAACCACGGCCATCTGATCCCAGATACCAAAGCTTCACCCCCTCTATTACTCTGCCAGTTTTATAGCATTTCACAGATGTCTCCACATTGCGACTCTGCTCCCAAGGGAGGGACCTCTAGCATAACTTGCGCTCCGGTTGGCAACTCTTCACTTTGGATTGTCAAGATAGATTCTCTGAGATGCGAGGTGTCATGACCTCGTCTTAGGTCAGTTTAGTTGCAAGGTCCTGGCTGTCCTCTAAGACACTCCCTGAGCCCCAGGCCCACAGATTTCGCAGAGAACTGAGATGGCTGCATTCTTCCTAGACACTGGGTTTGCCTGTTCCAAAAATGGTGATTTCTATAGCAACCATTTATTCTAGCAGATGTGTGCCTGGTATGGTTGGCAGAGGGTGGGATCAGAAATGGAAACGGCCTTTTATTCTTCACTTGCTGAACGCATCCCTGCTATGCGAGGCACATAAGAGAGAAAAAACATGGTGTCCTTAGAATCTGTGCAAAATCTATGGCCTGGCATAGAGGTAACTGTTACTTAAGAGTGATTTTTGTCTGGAGCTCGATTTGGGCTGTATTCTGTTTCTGGTTCTTGGAGGAGCATAATTCGGCATGTACTGGTTGGTTCAGTGTGGTGGATGGTTGTCCTTTTGGTTTCTGTACAATGTGAACACTTAACCATTGGGGTAGGGCAGCTAAATAAACACGGAGAAGGACACTGTGTTGACTTCTAAGGGTCTCAAAGTCCCCATTCACATATATTACTTCGGGCTCTTTTGATTGTAGGTAAAACAAAACAAAACAAAACCCGCAAAAACCCCCCAATTTGTGCTGGCTTAAGCCAAACAAGAGGATTTGTTGTCGTGATCAGGGAGTGTTTGGTGGAGCCCAAGGGCACAGATATGGCCCCACGTTTGAAGGCAGGTGAACAGAACTAAAAGCGAGTTGTCAGAAACTCGGGCAGTGTTCTCTTTCTTTTAGTCATCCTTGCTTTAGTCGGTACATCTAGTTTCATTTTTATCTCTCTGCAGACCAGAGCAGGTCTAAAAATGACAGTCCCAGGACACTCCCAGGGTTACGGGTGACAAGGCCTAATTGAATTTTCCTTGTCTGTATCCCAGATTGTAGAAGAGAGGGAATCTGTCTGATGTAGTTTGGGTGGGTGTCTGCCTTTGGCTAGTCACTCACTGAAGGCTCTGTGGGGAGGGCTGTTTGCTTGGGGTGCCATAGCAAACACCACAGGCTGGTGGCTTCAGCAATCGGATTTCTTTTTCTCACAGCTCGGGGGGTTGGAAAGGCCAAGAGCAGGGTCCAACATGGTCAGAATGTGGTGAGGGCTCTCTTCCTTTCTTGCAAATGGCTGCCTTCTCACTGTGTCCTCATGTGGCAGAGAGTGGGGAGAGAGAGGGAGTGAGAGAGAGACATAGAAAATGAGAGTAGGCAACCTTTATGGTGTGTCTTCTCATAAAGACACTAATCTTTTCCAGTCAGGGTCCTATCCTTATGACCTCATTTAACCTTAATTATCTCTTGATAGGTCCTATCTCTGAATAAAGTCACATGGGCAGTCAGGGCTTTGACCTGCAAATTTTGGGGATACACGGTACAGTCACACACAAGAGCAGTTATGTAGTACCACACGGCTGCTGGGATCTTCCGTGGGGCCTGTGGATTGGAAGGAGGCTTATTGGGTCCCCCAGAGGGAGACTGCTGTAGATGGGAAGGCCAAACACAATGCCAAGACGATGCTGATGCCAGATGAGACTCTGAACCTCATTGTCAGTGTACTACATTGGGGGTGAGTGGCTTCATACATCTATAAATGTGTGTGTGTGTGTGTGTGTGTGTGTGTGTGTGTGTGTGTGTGTATGTATAAAACTAGAGAGGACTTTTTTGGAGAAGGAATGAAGGAATGTGTGAGGGTGGCCTTGGGTCCTGTTGGCTGTTAAACACACATTGGTGTGAGCTGCTCTCCACACTGGTGCACGTGTGGATTTGAAATGAAGCATGAATTCCATTTCTTATGCTCATGGGTTCTCTGTCCCGAGGAATCGTCAAGAGTGAGCTAGATGTACAGTTGGCCCATCTCTTAGCTCTTCCGTCCAGAGGAAATAAGGCTCTTGTTGACGGTGGCCTTAAAATAGGGTTTTTAATAATATAAAAAGAGGCGGCATGAGGCCAGGCGCTCCCATGATCTGTGGCTACATGACTATCGGGCACCAGGCTGGTGTAGAGAGTCTTTCGTGGCGTGTGTCCGCGAGCCGGTGGGATATATGCTACTACAGAGACCGGATGATGAATATATTTTTAAACTTGGGACCGATGAACCACTTATTATTTCTGAATTAAGAATCAAAACATATGAATAATCTCAACAGGGTTTCAGCAGATGTATTCTGCTTTTAAGGTCACTTTGCTTTGGGGAGATGGTTGGGGGTGATGGGGAGCAAAGTCCAGTTTGATTCTGTGACTTGTAGGACATCCATGTCATGTTTGCTCAATTTACCAGCCACTGTGGGTGTTATGCGAGGCACATCGCCGCGGGGTCAGGGTAGCTCGTGGAAGCAAACAGCCTTCTTTATTTTTTAATACATCAGTGTCACCCGTGCTTTACAGCAGAGGCTGTGAGAGGAAGATGGGCTCTGGTGGCCACGTCTTCATGACGGCGGTGACAGAAAAGGCAGCGCCGGCCGCAGACTCCTCAGGTCTGTTCCAAATGCCTCTCCTACCCTCCCCTGCCCCTCTGTGTCTCCCCCTCCATCTCGGCCCCCAGCCTTCTACTAAACAAGGTCCGGAACTGAGGTGTTCTGGAATGCCACGTTTGCTAAGCTGTGGGATTAGGGCCGGTCATTTGGAAAGGGGACTGTGGGACAGGAAAAAATACCCAAACATTAACCCTTTGGTCCCATAGCCCTGAGAGGCCTCAGCATTCCGGCCATTGGCAGATTGGCGTCTCCTGGCCACATCCCTGAAACCTGAGCTTCGTGCACCAGAAGGAGACAGTTAAGCCAAGCCAGGCTGATGAAAATCTCCGTCCTTAATGACTCCGCCTGCACACCTGTTCCAACCTCTCACTCACTCATTGTGGGTCTTGGACACAGGTGTTGAATGACTACTGAGTGCGGATTGTGGTTTGGGGCTGTGGAGGGAGAGGGTTCAAGGGCAAGACGGAGTCGGCCAGTTGCCCTCAGGGAGCTTGCATGTGACCAGGACGTGGCCATCCACATGCTCGCCCAGCCCTCAGGGAGCAGCCATGCGGGCTAGGGCAGGAGGCCACTACCCCTGACTCATTTCTCTGTGTCAGGCACAGATCTCCATCTTCTCGTTTTCCTTTAAAACCTCGTTGCAGTTAAAAATGCACACGCGTGCACACACACACACAACAGCAACACATATGCTCATTTTAAGAAGTGAAGCAATAAAGGGACACCTGGGTCACTTAAGCGTCTGACTTCAGCTCAGGTCATGATCTTATATTTCCTGGGTTCGAGCTCCACGTCTGGCTCTGTGCTGACAGCTCGGAGCCTGGAGCCTGCTTCAGATTCTGTGTCTCCCTCTCTCTGTGCCCGTCCCCTTCTTGTGCTCGCTCTCTTTCTCAAAAATAAATAAACATTTTTTAAAAATGAAGCAATACAAAGATATATAAAGAGTTAATATTACTCACCCCCCCCCATTTCAACCCCCTCTAAGGAAATTAATATGGGTTTTGTTTTTATGAATTAATTTCATCTTCTAGAAAAGCTTCAAGAATATTCTGGAGAAATCTTACGTAACCTTTACCAATTTAGGGTTTACCAATTTTTAACATTTTGCCCACTGGGTGTCTTTCCTGATTTAATATAACCACACAGCAGCGTTTTGTTGTAGGAGATAGGTAGTATTATCCATTTCTGTTTTTAAAGTTTATTTATTGTTTATTTTGAGAGAGAGACAGAGAGAGAGGGAGAGAGAGAGAAAGAGACTGGGGACAGAGAGAGGGGGATAGAATCCCAAACTCACAGTGTGGAGCCTGAGGTGGGGCTCAAACCCATGAACCATGAGATCATGACCTGAGCCGAAATCAAGAGCTGGATGCTCAACTGACTGAGCCACCCAGGCGCCCCTGTCCACTTCGATTTTATTTTATTTATTTCATTTTTTTAATGTTTATTTTTTGAGAGAGAGAGGGAGGGAGAGAATGAGCAGGGAAGGGGCAGAGAGAGAAAGAGAGACACACAGAATCTAAGGCAGGCTCCAGGCTCTGAGCTGTCAGCACAGAGCCCTACATGGGGCTTGAACTCTGGAACTGTGAGATCATGGCCTGAGCCGAAGTCGGAGGCTTAACCATCTGAGCCACCCAGGCACCGCTGTCCATTTCCATTTTAGATATGAGGATCCCTGGCCCAAAGTTGTTGAGCAATGTGCCCAAGGTCGCATAACTCTCAAAAGGCACTGCCAGGGTTCCCACACGATTCCCCTATGACTTCACTCTTATTTTCATTTTTGTTTTCCTCCCAGGACTTCCTTTTCAGTCAAGACTGCAGAAGGCTCATCCTTTTCCTTCACAAGGAGGAGATGGGGACAAGGAGGAAAGTGGAAGATGGAAATCCTCCTCTCCTTGTCCTTCCAGACCAGTGACCTCTCCCCTCCCCCACCTTGCTTTTTCCTTGGGGACAGGCGGGCTGGCAGGCGGGGGGCCAGGGTGTGGCTTGTCGTAGGAGTGGCACTTCCTTTAGACCCATTTTGCTTTGGATAGCACAATGAGGTCTCGTGGGGTCGGACACAACCCCCATCAAGGAAGTTCGGTCCTCAGATGCACCTGTTTTTCCACGAAGAAGCCACAGAGAACACCCACCCACCCCAGGGGCCCCTCTCATGGAGAGAGGAAGTTACCATGGCCTTTTGGCCAGATTTGGGTTTGTACATTCCTGCTCTTGGAGCTGCTGTGTCCACCTTGCAAAAGGAGAGGCCTGGAGTGTGTGGGGGTCCTGCCCTTGGTTATACTCACGGCCTCTGCCCCTGCTGAATGTGTGCTCCTGGATGGAAGGGCTGGAGCAAGCCATGCTCAGAGGTTCTGCCATTGGAAGGATCTTTCTGGCTCTGAACCTTTCCCTTCTGTGCTCTGTCACTGGAATCCATCCCTTCTGCCCAGGCACGGACAATGCTTTCATCTAATGCCAGCTCTGCCCCATCTGCTCTTAAAACGAGGTGAATCTGCTGCTTGTACCGAAATATCTAGACGGGAACCACAAAACAGGAGCCCCGTGATCCCCTTCTCCCTGTTTCATTATCTGTGCGGAGTTTTCCTGGCTGCACCTTCTGGCCTCGTTTCTCCCTCTGGGAACATGACCACTTACTGGGGTGGTTGGGCCCTTGGTGTGACACGAGCCTGGGCTTGGTCCCATCCCCTTAGAGACCTAGGCTGCAGGGACAGCAGTGATGTGAGAGCTGGGGCAGTGCTCAGACATACTACCTCTTGAGGAAGGTTCTGAAAGCTGATAACCCAGACTGGCATAAACCAGAGTGAGACCCTGTGTGTGTTCCTGACCGGAGCCAGAGAGCTCGGTCTTGGGAGGGGCTGACCTGAGTATCTGCTCTACAGAGTCACACGTACTTGGGGACTAGCTGTGGCATTCCCTCATTGCTCCTGTGTCATAGCCTCATTTCCCCCTGCAGATCAGAAGCATCCTGAAGGCCAAGGCCTGTCCTTTCTTTTCCGTTGAACAGAGGCAGGGAATGCTGGCTCCTGGATCCCGCTTTGGGCGTGCTCTCTGGCTCCTGGCTCAGGGCTGCACTACCTTTTCTTACTTGCTCCCCTCCCTGTCCCTCCCCTGCCCAAGGACTTCAGGCCACACCCTTGGCTCACAGAGCCTGGTGATAGAAGTGTCCTGAGGGACAGTTTCTATCTCAGGATGAAGGTGGGAGGGGAAATATGTGCATATTTTAAAAGCCCCTTCTTGTGTAAAATGCCTTCTTGTTGTATCCTCTCCTGAAAGTCCCTGCCCTTGATGGTTCTCTTACACAGCAGCCCGCAGATCAAGGGGTTCTCAAAGTGACCTGTGATCCACCTGTACCGGACTCCCACAGGGTACAGGTGAAAATCCCTCGGCCCGCAAGTGTGGCTGCAATCAGAACCTTGGAGCGGGAACAGAAATTTGTATTAAATAAGCTCCCAGGTCATTCTGATGTGCACTGAAATTAGAGAACCACTGTAATGCTGTGAACCCCCTTGGTCCTGCTCCCACGAACGCGCGCGCACACACACACACACACACACACACCCCTTGTGAAAAGGCTGCTTCTGCTGTGAGAAGGCTCTGCCTCACAGGTGTGGCAGGCAGATCCTGAGTATGGGGGTGCACGGGCTCCGTATTAGGACTGGTGTGGGAGGTCAGTGTGGGGAAGGATAGCAGGGGCATCTCAGAATGGGGTTCCCGTGGGACTGCTGGGGAGGCAGAGGGGCTCGGGGTGGGGCCTGCTCCATCCCTGGCAAAGCCTAAAGCTGCCGCCCGCGTGGCTAGCCCGTGGCCGTGCACAGCTCCGACTCTCTCATCAGATGGCACTTCGGCTCCCTTGGCTTCCGGAGGGGTTATGTGATTAATCGTGTGCCCTGGAGGGCTCAGCTCAGCACGTGCCTTCAGACAGGGCTGCAGAATCTCCATACGTCTCCTCTCAGAGGCTTGGAGGCTGGCGTTGTGTGCAGGGTAGGCCTCGAGACTGCATCCCTGGGACATGAGGCCAGTTAATCAGGATCTTGTGGGAGGGAACAGGCCTCGGAGTCAGGCCTGCCCTGGTCTAGGCCTTCTAGGTTAGTTTTGATAGGACTTTAGGAAATCTCTCTCCCACTCTGGGAGCTCAGTCTTCCTGGCCACTGGCTTTAGTGCAGCGTCTACAACCGCAAGGAGGAGCGAGAAGCCATTAGAGCCGCGTGACCTCCTTAGGAAGGCCTGGGGGGATCCCAAGGTGTTAGTGATTCCGGGACGGAATGCACCTGAGTGACCCAGTGTCCTCTCACCTGCATGCCTGCCCCACGCTGGCACTGACACCCAGAAGCACCTCTGGGTGGGGGGACCCCTCCCCACCTGTGGAGGGGCAGTCAGCAACATGGGCCGTTCTTACTTTATCCGGGGCAGCTCCCCAGGCGTTTCTGCAGAGGCTGAGCCACGGTTCCAGAGAAGAGGGATGCCCTCCACATGGGCACGGGGTGGGAGGGTGAAGATCTCAGCCTCAGGAATCAGTCGGTTCCAGGTTTGAATCCTGACTCCAGCACTTTTCAGCTGTAGAGTCTTGGGCAAATAGCTTAAACATCTGGCCCTTAATTTTCTCACCTGCAAAACGGGCAATAAGAGTAGCCCCCAGGATGTGTTTTGAGGATTTGGTGCCTTTTATTAAACCTTTCCTAGCACCTGGCCCACAGTGAGCACTACATGAGGTCTGGAAGTGGTGGTCATCCTGCGTGTGTTAGGAAAGGCTCTTGCTTGTGCAGAGTGGAGCTCAGGCCCGCAACGGTAAAGCAGCATCTGGTTTGGGGTTCTGGCCGGTGCACCGCTTGGCTGATTTGTAAGGGGCCCAAGTTGGTGCAGTCAGTTCACCTTCCCTGGAAGTGGGCACATGTGCCTGGCATCTGCCACCTCATTGCCATGTGTCCTACCCAAGTTCCCTTCTTTCAGGCGCTGGAGCAGCCCAAGGGAGGCTGACGCCCAACACCGGGGTGAAATAGTCTTCAGGCACCTGGAGCCCTGGAGCAGGAAGGGAAGGGACAGGCTGGCAGGCCCCGGAGTGGGGACCGGGTGGGCGAGGTGGAAAGCCAGGTCCCAGCCTGCATCCAGGTGCCTTGAAGCTTGGTTTTGGCCTCGGATCTGGATGGGAGGGGGCGCGGTGTGGCGCGGGGGCCCGTCTGGACGGGCTCCATACAGTTTGCTCTTTAGCTCCAGGGGCTACTTCTCTCTTCTTTGCTTTGAAAAGAGTCAGCAAAATCCTTATTTCCATAAGCATTTTTTTCTGGCTGTAAAAAGCTGAATCCCAAACCTGTTATTATAGCTGTTCATGCTATTTTAATCTGCTCTGTTTAGAGGTAAGAGGGTAGCAATGACTCTGCAATTACGGAGTACATTTGATCCAAGGCATAGCTACCCGAGCCGGTGGAGGGCCCTCAGAGTGGGATGGTGTCGTGTGTGGCAAATCACTTTCGAATTTACTAAAAATATGCCCCTTTGCAGCCATGCAGATATCATAATTTTCCTCCCTGAGGCTTGTTGCAGTTCCCGTTTGCTTCCTGGCGTAGGCTGGCTCCCAGCACGTGCCCTCTGGTCCCCCTGCCCGTGTCCCTTTCCTTCTTTTGTCCTGGTCCTCCTGGTAGCCAGATTCTCTCCGGTTTCTCTCACCCTCGGCCCCACCCACCTTTATCTCCTCCCCCCCTCCCCCCACACCCCTCTTCATTTTCTTGCTCAAATATTTTATATTCTCCTGACCGGCATGCCAGTGAAACCGTTTTTCATTTGCCACGGTCAGAAGAAAAATACTTCGAATTCTGAATCTACCAACTATTTCACATTTAAACAAGCTGGCAAGCTGGACGGATGCTGTGCCTCCCCCCCCACAGTAATTGTCACATCCCCAGGCTCCCTTCTCTATCTCTGCTCCTGTTTCATTCACTTTTCTATTTGCAGCCAGCACAGAACCCCGGCTTCTCCCCCTCCCGCCCTCCTGCAGACTGCTTTCTATCTAGTGACCTTGGCTTCCTCGAGTACCGCACTGTAAATGAAATGTGGCATTGCCACATGTATCTTGATAAAATATATCAGTGGATGAATTGATTTTCATATTGATTTCCTTGGACGAGCAGGGTGTGTGTGGAAATCCAGAGCCTCTTAATGATAGTCCTAGAGAGGCAGGATGCCTGGGGAAGAGTGGGCTTTGTTTTTCTTTCACTTAGGAAAAGTTTCTGCTTGTTAGCTTGAGAGAGAGGCCTCTTGGCTTTGTCGGTTCACCCGCCTTCGGGGAGGAAAGAGCAAATGTCACCCCGGGGTGTAACCTGACCCCAGACAGGGCTGTGCTGTCCCAGTGACTGCGTGGGTCTTTGGGGGGAGCCTGCATCTGGACACCCCCAGCTACTTTGTCCTTGGAGAGAGCAGAGGAAATCTCAAGCCCTATTGGAGGCCCAGCAGCATGGGGGCGGTGGGGGTGGGGGTGGGGTCCTGGATGGGGAGATGTATCTGCACGTGACCTTCATACCATCCACCTGGCCATTTTCCACCTTTGTTTGTCAGGTCAGCTGAGATGTGGTGCTTGTGAATCCAGGACTTGTGCTGTGACCCAGGGGAGCCACAGGGATGTGCTTGACCAGGTGTAATTCGTAGGCGTCCATATCAGCGGACGGGCGTGTGTCTGTGTGCACGTGTGCTTGCAAGCACAGGCGTATGAGGATCCGTATGGGCCGTGGGCGTGGGTTGAGTGTGGATGCGGGTGGACAGTAATCTCCAGGCTGGCCGTGGCTTTTATTAGCGAGCTCCGGGCGAGCGAAAGGACAGTATCCAGTGAGGTGATCAAAACTTCATTTTCTCTCCTCTGCAATTGCTTTCCCAATTCCCCTCTCCCAACTGCTCCTAAATAAAATAGATGCTTTCAGCATCTATTCGATCCAAGAAGCGAGCTGATAGTTGAATCTTTTTATGAGGCTAAATAAGCATGGCTTAAGGTGATACCGTGGGTATATGTGTATGCTCACGTAATAAAACACGGTTAACTGGAATACTGGGGATGGAGCGGTGGTAATTCATTACATCTTCTGGCTAACTAAGGCTTAACTGGAAAATCCTTTTGGTTATGAGCTCTGCGACAATGCCTTGAAAAACAGAACAGTACATTTTCCTGCTTTTGTGAGTACCACACGGTGAAGTCACTGAATCCTTTGACATTTTGTGATCTTCCGGCGCACGACAGCTGGTATTTTGGTTATCCCTTATGATTGTGCGGGTCACGTGGAAGGTGTAGAACTAGCATGAATTAATGTGTACCCTAAAAAGGGGGGTTGTTAGCCGGGGCCAGTTTTGTCCCCCAGAGCACGCTTGGCAATCTATGGAGACATTTTTGGTTGTCACAACTGAGGGAGACCTCGGACAATTTGCTTGATCCTCCGTGATGAGCCTTGTAGTGACAACAGCCCCCACCCTGACCCCCTGGGCAGGCTTGTAGTGAGTAGAGGCCACGGATGCTTCTACAACTTCCTAGAATGATCAGGGCAGGCCCCCTCCACCCTGCCCCCACGACAAATAATTACTTGGTCTAAAATGACACAAGTGCCAAGATTGAGAAACCCTAATTTAGGACATATCTTGAAAGATTTTCGGAAAAGAAAATTGTTACTAAATTCTTGCACACAAAATATTTTGTTTTCGCTGATCTGGTTTTTCATAAGAGTCAGGTGCTGGAAATGTTCTGAATAATTGAAGCTTCTAATTCATTGACATTTATTGTTCCACAGAACAAATAGGGAAACCTGCCAGTTTGCAGATAGGCAGGCCTGTCCCCAGATGTCTCGCCAGTGAATGCCCAGATTCATTGAATCATTTAGGACCATTAAAAACCATTAGGGCCACACTAGCTTTAAATGGAACTAAGCAGAATAAAGAATCCCGGAGGGGCCATAATTTACCCTTTTCTCTTTGTCTTTGTAACCCAGACTGAATTCTCAGAGACTTCCAGCAGAACTTTCTGGTGATACAAGGTTTATTCCACTGACTGCGGTGCGGGTCAGAGACAATCTGGCACTGACATACTTAAAATATGTAGACATGTTCATTGGTTTTTGAATGGCCCCAAGTGAACCTTTGGCGGAATCCATCTGGTTTTGGTGTGATGGGTATACCCGAGGGCAGAGAGGGGTGGATTTTGCACACATTGCTACATCTTTGACTCACTTTCTTTGGGGACATTGTTGGAAGTGAATGAATTCACATACTATGGCAGTCTTTTAAGGAGAATCTAACTGGTTTTGGAGAGTTGGGAAGACGGAAGAGCCCCTTTTGTTAGAGTGAAGAAAAAGCCTTTACTGTGAACTTAACCTCAACTGAAACTTCAGCGTTCAAACATTCTGGGAGGCCTATGTGTCTATGTGTCTGGTGAGTGCGTGTGAGTAGTTAGAGAACATTCAACGCTTGGTTTAATGTGCAATTTACCAATCCATGGTCACCTCTGGCAGGGGTTCATTATTTCATATCAACCGAAAAGGAAAAAGCTGTCCCTGCAAGGCTGACTGATGTTCCACATCAGTCACAGAGGGTGGAGCCAGGCAGCCAAAGCATGGCTCACCTCTCGACTTGCCTTCCTTGCAGTGTGTCCGTAGGGGCGGCCGCAGGGAGAGCCCTGGAGGTGGACTCAGACAGCCTAGGTTCTCTGGTTGTGCTGCCTTCTAGCTGTGTGACCTTGAACAAGTTGCTTAACGTCCCTGACCCTTGTAGTGACCACAGCCCCGCCCCCTCCCCTTCCCCCCCCCCCCCCCCGACCCCCTGTGCAGGCCCTTTTTCGGGACCAACGATGGGAAAATGTTCTGTAAATTGCATAGAGTGGAGTACGGATCCGGCGCACTGGACGTGGTTCCATCGTTAAGGGCAATACCGTTTGTAAACCAGGTTTCGAGCGCATCCCGAGTGTTGTTTGTGAGAGGAACCCGAGCTTCTCCTCATGCACTTTTTTGAGAACTGGTGTCACGATCACTCCATCTGCTGTTTTGTAGCTGAAATGCTAAGTGGAGTCGTGGGTGTACCTGGGGTCTTTCTCCTTACAGTGCAGACTCTGAGGTGGGGGCTAGATGTATCTCCCCTCCTTTGACTTAGATGGAAGTGTATTTATAGCCTGGTATAAATACAATCAGAAGGTTCCTCTAAAACTCTGTTATTACTGCAGTACAAAGTTAGAAATGCTTGAGGTTTTGGCTTCTTGGCTCTGCCGTGCAGCAATGAATATTTTATGGGAAAGGAAATACTTCGTGTCTGACTCTTTTTATAGTGCAGCTACTCACAGGGCTGGTAACCTTCCAGATCTCTCCCAAATCAAAACCATTGCCTGTCCATCTCTCTGCTCCCTTCTTCACAAATCCATTGGTCCTCTGTCTTGCTGAGGTGTCCGTGTTCTCTTGGTGAATGGAGCCGTTTATGAAACGTGTAGGTTAAGCTTTCCAGTACTAATTAAGGCCTTAAAACAGGGGAGCTGGCCGCCTACCAGGTTCCCACCCCTCCTGGCACCTCATGGTGCTGGTCAGCCCCGGTCTGACAGGCATGCTGGCAGGATGCCCTCTAGGTTCTCCACTTGAGGGTCGCCACCTGCGTTTTCTGCCATGCTTACTTTGCTGGGTGCCCACTATCCTTGGAATTAAAAAGGGATAGGTGAATTTGAGGTCCCATGGAGCCCAAGGCACTTTTCCCTCTGAAGGCCTAACCCTGAGTGGCCATATTGATGAGATCTCCCTGTCAGGCCCTCTTACTGTGGTCCCTTCAGTGACCCCACAAGTAAGGCCGAAGGTGGGGCCTCAATGGTCTTGGCCTTGGCTTGCTGCTAGGTACAGGATCTTAAGTAGAGAAAATGGGTCTCCTGCCGGGTCGTCGTCTGTGGAAATGGCTCCTCGGGCAGCATGAGGCCCTCCTAGCATGGTGTTCAGCTAGGTTGGCCTGACAGTCCTCAGAAACCTGTGAGGACTATGGCAGTAGGACATACTGGGTTTATGGCAAGATGATGCTATCAAAGAACACTGGACTTCACGTACCTAGCCCACGTGGCTCTTCGGAGGCCCTCACAGGCTGCCCACATACTTCAGACTCCTGTGGATGTGGGCTCAGTGGCCTGGGACTGTTGGGGACAGGCTGGTAGGCGAGAAATGTGGCTTCTCTGAGACACACGGGAACAAGCTGGTTGTGCCTTGGTGCTGGCTCAGGCCAGTTTTTTCTTAGCAAGGACGGAAAATGCTTCGTGTCATCTGAATATGGGCTCTGCACTTACTTCGTGGGACTCTGGGAGCTCACCAGTTTCACTCTATTTGCCCTCTGCTGTTTTCTGCCCTTGCTGTTGCTCTCAGTGCCAGAATGGTACAGGGACAAAGTGATTTGCAAGCCGTGGGTGGCTTTGGTTTGATCTCCTAACTCTGGTTGTGTTACCGCCAAAGAGACCTGTGTTTCCTCACTACAGCTTTGTATTGAGTCTTGGCTCAGTCTCTTTCCTTCTTCTTTTCCTACTTTTTGGTCTTCAGATCTGTGGTGGCACGAGGCGGAGTGGGGAGTAGAAGACTTTGGGTCTTGTAGGCCTGTGGGCTCAGTGGTGTCTACAGTGGTGAAGGTGAGGAAAGAGTGTTTATTATTTTTATTTTTTTTTAAGTTTCTTTATTTATTTTGAGTGAGAGAGCGAGCGCACACACGCAAGCTGGGGAGGGGCAGAGAGCAGGAGAGACAGAACCCCAAGCAGCCTCCATGTCGTCAGCATAGAGCCCACCGTGGGGCTCAAACCCACAAACTACAAGATCATGACCCAAGGCAAGATTGAGAGCCAGATGCTTAACCAGCTGAGCCGCCCAGGTGCCCCTATGTATTATTTTTAATAAATGGGAATGGGATCAGCCACTGGCCCTCTGGAGAAATCAAGTACAGCCTATGATACCCAGAACTGACTCTACAGTTAGGGTATTGAACAGTTGACATTTAGGGTTCCTGTGACCACCAAGTTGATGGGTGGGGTATAGGCAAGGCTTAAAGGATTGAAAATCCTCAATGTGTTGTAAAAGCTCCACTCGTATGTTAACTCACCTTCCTCATCTGTGAAGTCAACAATGAACATTGATAAAAGAAATGTAACCAGAGAGAGAAGAAAGAGGGAAGATTTTTATTTATTCATTTATTTTTAAATAAAAAAAATAAAAAAAATTCTTTTTAATGTTTATTTATTTTTGAGACAGAGAGAGACAGAGCATGAACGGGGAGGGTCAGAGAGAGGGAGACACGGAATCTGAAGCAGGCTCCAGGCTCTGAGCTGTCAGTACAGAGCCTGATGCGGGCTTGAACTCACCGTGAGATCATGACCTGAGGCGAAGTCAGATGCTTAACCGACTGAGCCACCTAGGCGCCCCTAAATAAAAAAATTTACAAAAAAAATTTTTTTTAAGTTTATTTATTTATTTTGAGAGAGAAACAGACAGAGCACAAGTATGTGCATGGTCAGAGAGAGAATTCCAAGCAGGCTCTGCACCATCAACACAGAGCTTGATGTGGGGCTCGAACCCACAAACCATGAGATTGTGACCTGAGCCAAAACCAAGAGTCAGATGCTTAACTGACTGAGCCACTTGGGTGCTCCAAGAGGGAAGATTTTTATTAAGTGTCTGTGATCTAATAGACACTGGCATGTGCTTTAAATAAACGCCTTTCAATTGAATTCCAAAGCCAAGATTCAGCAATTCAGTTGTTTTGGGACCTGGATAATCCATAGATAGGATTATTGGTCCCAGGAGTAGATAAGCCACCAGTATTGTCTCCTTCAGTGTCTAGAGCTGTGCCAGATCCCATGTAAGATCCAAGGACATAGGTGCTATAATTTCTTCTCTTAGGGATTGAGAGCACGTACCTTCCACACATGTGCCTGTGCACACACGTGTGTATACACAGAGGTGGATACAGCCAGTGGGTCATGTGTGCTGTGTATTCTAGTGCTCCAGAAATTCACAGAGCACTGTCACTGGGATATCAAGACGGTGATGGGAGACCCTGCCTCCTTAGTGAAGCCTTGTGAGCTGCCATGATGGAAAGTGTGGACAGCCTCAGGGCATCAGGCAGAAGATTAGAATAAAAACCTGCTCCTAAAGATGTATGGTTAGTGAGTACGGTAGACAGGATAGTGCCCTCCCCCCGCCAAGATGTCCATATGCTAATCCCTGGAACCCGTGAATGTGTTAGTTTATTGGCAAAAAGGAAGTAAGGTTGCCAGTGAGCTGGCTTGAAAGTAGAGAAATCATCCTTGATTATTCCAGGTGAGTCCAGAGTAGTCACTGTACCCACAAAGGCTTTTAAATGCAGAAGAGGGGAGCCGGAGAGTCAGCGTCAGAATCCAAGAAGCTGGGAGGACAGAAGCTGAGAACCAGAGACGGCAGCCTGGGAGAAACTCAGCCTGAGGTCCGTGGCTTTGAGGATGGATGAATGAAGGCCAAAGAATGAGAGCAACTTCTGGAAGCTCTCCTAGACCCTCCCTCGGGCACGTGGGTGTGCCGGCACCTTGACTTTAGCCCGGGGAGACCGATTTTAAACTTCTTGCCTACCGGAACTGTGAGCTTATATGTTTGTGTTGTCGTAAGCTGCAAAATTTATGGTAATTTGTTACAGAGGCCACGAGAAACTAATACAGCAAGGTGGGAGAAGACTGAACGGCTGGTCCTCGGGGCCAATGGGCGCCAGCGCGCTTCTCTCTACTGTTCTCAGCAGCTCCAGCAGCAGGAAGCGACCTTTCTCCCCTCTCCCAGGGAAGCCAAGCGGGACTGACTCTTATCCTGTCCAGCTTCTTGTGCAGCTCAGAGGAAAGCACCCCTCCCTACCCAGTACCTCAGGTCCTTCTTCTGGGATGGCTCCCCTCTGCAGAGCTGTGAATCCGCTTTGTGGGTTTGGAACGTCATGGTGGGGCTCTGGCTAAATAAGGGAGGTAGGTTGCATGGAATGCAGTTGAAATCTTTTGCCTTGGGGGACAGCCATAGGATTGGAGCCTGACGGGAGTGATGTCTGGGGTTCTGATGTCGTTCCCTGCCTTCCTTTGCTCAGGTCCTTCTTTCAATGAACTGGTCTTCCTTGTATGAACAACCTGGTGGAAGTTTTAAAAATAAGTAGATTCTCCCAGGAAGGGCTAAAAATAGCATTATCCTTCTGTCTTGGTGTTTTGTGGAAGTTATTTACCATTGTTTGGAGGGTAAGGGTGCTCCATGTAGGGCCACCCAAGAACAGCTGTAGAAATGGGGTCTCTTGTCCCCATAAAGGGGAAGGGCTCATGAGCTCATAGATCGCAGATCTTTGGTCATCAGAGTCAGAAAGACCATCCTCATTTGACAGATGGGGAAACAGACTTCGGGAACTCATGTGGCCTGTGGAAGATCTCACGAGTTCATGACTGTCTGAGAGCTTTTCTCCCTACTGGCTTTGGGATGTTCTAAGATTCTTGTCTTTCTCGTATTGTCAGCTTGGGGGCTGTGGGTGAATTGTGTGGTAGTTAACAGAGCTCAGCTTCCCACTGTTAGAGATGAATGAAACGAATCATCAGGTAGAACATTGCCCATTGAAAGGTTTGGTTTGGGGGGTTTTACTCCCCTTCACGGAACCTGGGAAAAGCGTCTCCTGAGGTTGACTTTGTCTTGGGTGTCTTAGTTTTATTTTTAACATTCCAGTGTAGATTTAACTGAAGGGCATCAGTCTCTCGGAGGTCGGGCCAGTGTGTCTCTGGGCTTTCGGACAGCTCTTAACTGTCCTCTTTCTCCTCCCCAGATCTCCACAATTGCCCCATGTCCCGTGTGGCATTTCTTCTCTGGAAGTCTTTACAAATATTCCAGGTGGTCTGTCTGTAATGCTTGAATACGTCTATTCCTGGATGCATAGAAGGCCCAGGGACCTCCCAGACCTTCTGCTTCTTAGAAGGTTAAACTATTATGGAGACAGACACTGCATCTGTATCTTTTCTTATTTCTTATGTGCAGGGGTGACCTTTGGGGTACATTGTTCAGGAGACCAACCATTATCTACCATTTGAAGTCTGCTGCTCTCATCTCGCTACCGAAAGAGAAATGAAACCTCATTGTCATGATGAAGGTCACAGCCACCAGCCTGTTAAAGAAGCCCTTGAGTCCCACCCCCTGCTCCCTTCCTCCCCCGTTGTCCTGTCCTCTTCTAGATGCAGGTGTCTTGGGAAGGAAAGGGAGTGGGAGTAAGTGAGAAAAGGGAGCAGGCTGCCCATAGAACTTTCCATGTCTCAGCCTCACTGGAGACAGAATTTGGACACACGGGTATACCCAAGTTACACGATATGGATGTTTATATGGCAAATGAGTATTTACATGACTAGATCTGAGGATTTCCAGGCCATGACACATCTGGATCCTTCTAGCCCGGTAGAAAGAGACTTGGAGGCTTCTGGCAAGACAGTTAACACGTGAGTTAGATTGTGTCTTCTGGAAGGGCTACAGAGTACTCTGTCCACTCTGTTACAGTTCATCTCATTAAGGTCGACCAGGTTCTTGTCTTTGGGCAGAGAGGAGAAGGATGGGGTCTGTGGAGGAAACAGTGTATCAGTGCTGATGGAGAACTAGTCCATTGGAAGTAGGGGGCTTTCTGAGACCATGATGGCGGGTCCCTCCTCCTCCACTGAATGGTGCAGAGTTGGGGGAAGGTCCTGCCTGGCTGCTCTCAGCACATTCCGCTGTTCTGGTGATGAGTGTGGCCAGTCCCACGCTCTGCATTGGTGAGAGGTAGGCAGGAGATGGCTTGAGTGAGCACTGCTCTCCTGGGCAGCTGGTGGCTCAGTAGGTTAAACATCCGACGCTTGGTTTGGGCTCAGGTCATGATCTCACAGCTTGTGAGATTGAGCCCCACGTTGGGCTCTGCACTGAGAGCGCAGAGCCTGCTTGGGATTCTCTCTTTCCCTCTCTCTCTGGCCCTTCCCTGCTCATGCTCGCTCGCTCTCTCTCTCTCTCTCTCTTTCTCTCGCTCTCTCTCTCTCTCTCTCTTAAATAAACTTAAAAAAAAAAAAGAAAAGAAAAGGCAGCGAGCGAGGAAGTGGCCTCTGGGTGGCTTGGGGAGTGGCCTGTCAGGACTGGGAGGTATTGGTAGGCCCACCTTTGGTCCTCTCTTTCCCAGATGAAATGAAAAGCAGGTGGCATGGGAGAGCAGGGGACAACTCTTAGGGCCATTGGAGTTTAACCGGGGGGGTAGGGGGGAGGTTCCATTTTAGAGGAAAGCCAGCCATGTGACTGAAGAGTGTGTAGGCTTAGTGTTTCTAGCTTGATGGGCTTAGGGTTTTGTGATGGAGCAGGAGAGGTCTTAAGAGCTGCAGGAGGGATACATGGGAGTTTGCTGTCCCAGACAGCAACAAGCCTTGGACGGAGAAGGGGCTATTTTCTGCTTTGTTGCTAGGAGCCCACATTAGAAACTTCTAGCATCTTCATCTGACGTTTAGCTCTGCGTCTCCCCCGTTCCCCTCGTCTGTTATTGGCTGGCACTGGTTTTTCATCTCTTACATGCATACGTGTTGGGTTTCCTACTAAGTTTTAAGGTCCTTGAGGGTACAGCCTACGTATTACATTTCTCTGCACCTTTCCGCGGTGGCTAACACCATGCCTTGCATTTAGTAGGCAATAAATATTTGTCAGCTCGAATGAATGGAACTGCGGCCCCCTGTTTCCTTCCTCTTAGGGTAGCTCCTTGCTCATATCCCCACCGTCTTCTTCCTTACCTGTCTCTTCTGCCCAGTTTTCTGTCTCAAATAGAGGTGGAGCCAACCTCTTCCTCCTCCAGAGGCGTTTCTGTGAGGACTTATAAGATGAAAAGCATGGGGTACAAGCGGACACGTCAGAATGAAGGGTCCCTAGAACATGCAGGCCGCATGTGCGCGGCTGCAGGACCCTTCTTCCAGGCTGTTCCTTTGATCTGTGGACCTTCCAGTGCTCACTGGTCAAGCTGGTCCTCTGAGAGGAAGGGTGAAGGGGCCTCCCTGTGACCCCCCGGCACCCCACAGTTTTTTTTATCGCCCTTCCTGGCCCTGTCCGAGGGCCCTCCATGAGCCGGCTCTGCCTCCTTGGTCGGTCTGAATGCTTCAGCTTTGTTTGGAAATCGGAAGCCTCGTTTTACTATAACGGTTCCTGAAAGATTTTCTCAGTGAAACTTGCACATTTCGTCCGCTCCCCGACTTTTCAGATATTAAACAAATCTCTCTAAGAGATTTCCCCCGTGTTTCCTCCCCCCTGCGTCCTTTTCCTCAGAGACCAGCCGTTCGCTCAGCCAGATGGTGAGAGAAGGGGCGTGTGGTGGCCACATGGCCTGCTCGTCCGCGTGTATGAAGTAGGGGATTCTCAGAGAGGGTGCCGCTTTCTGGCCGGCGCTCTCTTGCTTTGTTGGCATTCAGCTACGGAGCAAGACAGAGCACCCTGGCAAGTGACCAGACACAGAGTGGGTGGCAGGAAGGCTCCGTCACCCTGCTATCCCTGCGTGGAATCCACTTGTCTGTGAATGGGAGGCTGTGGGGGAAGTCAGGGAGTGTCTGGCCGGCGTCCCAGGCCAGATGTTCTTCAGTGCCATATGTCATGACCGGAAGGGTGGGCCTCGCGGGCTTCTGGAGCACGCCTGACCTCTGCTCTGGAACCACCGCTGTCCTTACGGCCCCCCTCCCCCCTCTGTCAGGGACCTGGGATGGCTCCCTCTGTGCCTGCTCTGCACCCGACCTGCTCCCATCCTAGCGCTGACTCCTAACTGGGCTAAACTCCTTTCACGGACTCCTCAACATCCAGCTCGCCTCCCGCTCACCTGTCCCTGGCTTGCCCCCTCCTCCCCCACCTTGTGCAGGAACGATGCTTTTCTAGTGCCTGTTTCACCCTCATCTGAAGTGTCTTCTCTTCTCTGCCTGCATGATCCTTGGTGTCTCCTTTTCTTTTTTAGTTTTTATTAAAATGCTTTATTTATTTTTTTAGAAAGGGAGAGAGTGGGGAAGGGGCGGAGAGAGAAGGAGAGAGAGAGAATCCCAAGCAGACTCCACGCCGTGAGCGCAGAGCCCGACACGGGCCTCGAACCCACGAGCCGTGAGATCGTGCGTGACCTGAGCCGAAATCACGAGTCGGACGCGTAACTGACTGAGCCACCCAGATGCCCTGATCGTTGGTGTCTTCTGAGCCCAGCCCAGAGCCCACCTGCTCAGGGAGGCCTCTGGGATTTCGATTCCCATGGACTCTGCATGTGGCGACTGTAGTCAGGACCTACCACTTGGCGCGTGGGCTCAGAACTGGTTTGTGTTCTGTCGTGTATCATCTTCTCTCTTTAGGCGGTAAGTTTTCGGGGGCAGATTACGGTCTCGTGCTGCTGTGGTATCACACACCATGCCAAGCAAACACCGAACTGATTCTCAGCCTGTCCAGGCTCATGAGAGAGAAAGGGGACCTGCATGTTCTTGCCCCCTCCAGCCGTGTTGCGTGGGTGACCAGCTCAGGGCGACAGAGGGAAAGAAGTAACACCGCGGCTCCCCTCCCCACGCATCCTTTTTTCCATCTGCATCCTGATGAGTAGATGTTGGCGTCTTGAATCGGGTGGACGTTGCGGCCGGGTTTCAGACAGAGGCAGCAGCTCGTTTGAGTTCCTTCCGTGGTAACTTGTACTCCACGGAGCCAGGCACGGGTGCCGGTCAGGTGATACAGGCAGTTTGTTCGGATTTCTCTTCCTGGACCTTCTGGGGGGGGGGGGGCGTGGGGGTGGCGGGGCACAGAGGTATCTTACAGGTGCATGGCAGGGATGTTGGCATTTTGCTTTCGAAGGCTGACCTGGCTACTATCTCTGGATGTCTCCTCATCCTCGATGTGGAATTTGTACACTTTCCTCGGTCCCTCCTTTTTCCACAGTCCTTGCCCATCGGAGCCTTCCTTTCCCAGCCGGCCCCTCTGTTCCAAGGAGCATGTTTGGCAGCTGCTTAAGGACTGCAGTGAAGTCTGCCTGTGTCTCAGGACTCTGCATAACCAGACCGCTGTGTGATCCCTGCGGGCTCATCCCTGCGCACTTCTCCACCTGACCGCTGTGGATGACCAGGCCGGGCTCCCACGGGCTGGTCCAGCATGACTGGTTCATATTGGCAGGGCTTGGCTCCTGTGGTGCACCCATCACATGGAGATCTCCCTCATCCAAGGCCTTTCCATTTTCACTATTCCCTGACATGGGTAGACAGAGCCCTTCAGAGCCCGCAAAGCCCACCTCCCCCTACCCCCCCCCACTCAAGGGACCTGCCCAGTCTCACCGTGTCCTCAGGTTGCCTCCAGCCACACCACCCGCTGCTGATTTGCTCTCTTCTGTGCACTCACACTTGCCCGCTTGGTGACGTTTTGGCACATGCCTGCATTCTGCTTTCAAGATTCTTTCTTTGTCTCTTTCTCACCAGCCTGGTTGTGAACTGGCCAGGCAGCGACAGGGTTTATCTTTCTTCTTCAGCCTCATACTAGCTAACATTTGTTTAAAACACTATGTTCTTAAGGCTGTGCTCAGTCTTTTGTGTGCACAGTGTCATTTTTCTGCCCTCTGAGGCAACAATTTATTACCCCCCCTTGACAGATGAGAAAACTGAGGCTTATAGAGGGCCCCAGTGTCTTAAAGCTACTCTGTTGGTAGACCTCGAATTTGTAGTCAGGATCGGCATCAGAATCCGAGTTGTTAAACTTATCTGCTCTGTGAACTTGGTTTATGTTAGGCTCTGCCTCTTACAAGTTCTGTGACCCCTGGCAGCCTATTTATTTCTTTGTGCCTCAGTTTCTTCTTTTTCTAATTTTTTTTAACATTTATTTTATTTTTGAGAGAGAGAGAGAGACAGAGACAGAGTGTGAGCAGAGGGGGGCAGAGAGAGAAGGAGACACAGAATCTGAAATAGGCTCCAGGCTCTGAGCTGTCAGCACAGAGCCCGACGCGGGGCTTGAACTCATGAACCGTGAGATCATGACCTGAGCCAAAGTTGGATGCTTAACTGACTGAGCCACCCAGGTGCCCCAGTTCCTTCTTTTTTTAAAAAAAAATATTTTTATTCTGAATGGCCCAATTAGCTTAGAGGAATATATTTCTTCCTTCCTTCCTTCCTTCCTTCCTTCCTTCCTTCCCTTCTTTCTTTTTTAGAGAGAGAGTGTGTGTGGGCCAGGGAGAGGGGCAGAGAGAAAGAGAGATCTCAAGCAGACTCCACACTCAGCACAGAGCCCAACATGGGGCTTGATCCCACGACTCTGGGATCATAACCTGAGCTGAAATCAAGAGTTGCATGCTTAGCCAACTGAGCCACCCAGGGTGCCGATGCCTCAGTTTCTAGCTCAACAAAACAAAATAAAAACAAAGGCTCCCTAGGGTTGTTCTGAGGATTGGATGAAACGATGCATAAAAATGCACAGAATAGTGCTTCAGCTAGGTCTAGGGTTCTTCTAATTCTTTTGCATTGATCAGTGTCATTTTAATATTGTCATTGGCATTACTGTTATCACTTCTGGTGTCTCTGGCATCATGTTAGCACCTGAGACAATGTTACGCACGTGGCTTGTGTCCAGGAAATGCTCAGTTAATGAACGAGAAGGCGCTCGGGCATCCAGAGCCGACTTGGTGGCAACCCTCGGTGTGATGTTGTCTTTGTGGCAGCTCTCATTGTGAGGTTGCCTTGGCCAGGGTTCCGTGTTGGCAGGTTCTCACGGTGGCGGCTGGGGGATGAGGCGATGTGGGGTGTGGTGTATCAGTAGTCGAGAACCTTCCTGTGGCCTAAAAACTTTTTTCCTTCCTGCCCCTTCCCCGGTAGCTCTGAGCCCTGCCAAGCCTGTGCACAAGCCTTGAAATGACAAAGTACCCTTTAGTTAATTGCACAACGGATTGCCTAGAGTTAAAAGTTCTGATTTATATGACTATAGCTCTAACTGCTCAATAACACAGGCCTGTAATCTACTTTCATTTCAAACAGAACGGTGATTTATAGGGCAGCATGCCGCTTTAGCTCAGAAATGAGGTGTTCAACATATGCTCTGTTGACATAAATTTGGAATTTATCGCTGTTGTCAAAACTGCCTGTTGGACAAAGGTGGGTATTAAGGCAATAAATGACTCAGAATAGTTTTCTGTCACATTTCCTAACCATTGTATTCAGTCTATTTGAGGGAAAAATATATACTTAAAAGTAATCAAATGTCCAGAATCCATGCATCTTGTTTTGAATGGCGAGAATGGAGGATGCGGGAGGGATGGAAGGGCATGAGGGCGTGGGGTGGGGGGAGGGGGTGGGGTGGCGTGGATGGCAGGCGGGGGGGTGTTGGCGAGGAGAAAGCTTTTCATGAAGTTACGGCCCATTTTAAAAAGATTCCACTTTGCTTCCTCTCCCCCATCCCCATTAGGAGGTGGGCTTTCCTTTCTCATTTACGAAGAGGGGGAGGAAAATGAAAGCTCATTAAATAAAAATAGTAAAGGACATTTTTATGTGTGGGCTTAAAGCCAGTGATGTCGGGGAGGAGTTAGTGAGTGGCGCTGTGAGGGAGGCAGAGCAGAACTTGGTTTATGGGGAAATAAAGCCCCTGGCTGGTGTTGGTTCTGTGCTGCCTCCGTGAGCCTGGGCTCGCCTCCACCTTCCCTCCGCGGGCTCCTGTGGCCACGTGCACTCCTGGCTGGCCGAGGAAGGTGAGGAACAGTGGGGTGCTGGGCTGCACGCAGGATGCTGTCTGCACAGGTCCTGACTGATTCATGACCCGCACTGTGGCCAGGACGCACGTCCCCACCCACTCACCCAAAACATGTTGTGAGCACCCACCGATGCTGTGCCTTTGCTGGGCTTGACGATGTAGAGGGATGAGGCGAAGCTCTGTCTTCGGGTGCTTTTGCATCTAGTCCAAGAGACAGACACGCAAGCAGGTGCAGCCCGAGTGCCGTTGGTGTGGCAGTAGACACGCGTCAAAGGTTAGGGGTAACGCGGACCAGCTTTGGGGGCGGAGGGACCACGGGGGCTCCCTCAGGATGACACTGGCTCCCCTGCCTGGTGAAATGTCTCTTTGTGGTGATCAGGGCTCTGCAGGGAAAATACAGGCAAAAAAAAAAAAATGCACTAGCGACAAGCCTTTAAAAAAAGATGTACAGTGTCGTGGTCAGGTGATTACCGACAAGCACGTCAGGCTGGATTTTCTGTGTGAGAAGAGCGAGACCAGAGTCCCTGTGCATGGAGCTTGCCACCCATATGATGAGTGTGCATCAGTCCCACGCCGTGGGCTGGCCGTAGCATCCTCGGAGCCCGGGACACCAGGCGGGCAGTATGGAAGATGCAGCAAGTGTGATCAGGGTCAGATTCGGGAACCTCTCTTCTGCATCCTGTTGTAAGACAATGTAGCATGCGGAGTGCTGCTGGTAAGCGTGTGTCTCAGTGAGATGGAAAGGACACAGTCGCATCCAGAGAGCCGACCGCACCTTGGCCATCGTCGGTCCCGGGGTGCTTGGTGTTCAGCATTTCCAGCACCCTGGGCTCAGCTCTGCAGGCTCCCAAGGCAGGAGCCCGAGGAGCCTCCCGCTACACCCCGTGACAACAAGGCCCAGCAGGGGAGAGGATGCGTATCTGTTGCTTTTATTTTATTTTGCCTTTTATCTCCGTGCCCACACGCTTGGAGCGTCTCGGCATTGATAAATGTGTGCTCTCACACATACACATGCACACCGTCCCCCTTTCTCTTGCCTGCGTGCATGCCACACACACACACACACACACACACACACACACACACACACACACACACAGTGCCTCCCTCACACACTGGGTCCGGACACCAATTGTAAGCCTCCTCTGTGTGGCTCGCCCTCCCTTTGCCACCAAACCCTGTCCTTTTCACACAAAGCTCCCTGTTGGGAAAACTCATAATTTTTACACCACACAGTCTTGACTGGCCATTGCTGGAATTACTGTCTCTTTGAAGTGCTTTCTGCTGGGGCATTTACAGGCCGTTTTAATTACCTGCAGCTTGCCAGGGGCCTTGCTCTGTCCCAGGCTTTGTTTGTTTGTTCTTTGCAAGGAGTCTGTGCAGAAAGGAATACGGCTGCCTTCTCTTGACAAAGAAAGGCAAGGGGGAAAGAGAAGTTTGGGGAGCCCTCAGCAGAACTTGTCCCTGAAGCCTGCTCCAGGACACCCTGCCCCCCTCCAGCAAGCTCAGGAAGAGAAGCCAGCCCTTGCTGTTGGCTTGCCCATGTTCTTAGTCGTTTCCAGCACTGTAGGTCTCCCTCCTGGATTTGCCTGCGATATTTTTGTTTATGTGTGTGTTTTGGTTTTAAGTATTATTAAATACATTTCCAAGCTTCCTGTCACAGACAACAGGGCTGTCAAATAAAGCTCCCCTCACTGCCGACCAAATCAAAGTCAGCTGCCGTTGAGCTGGGATCCTGCTCCTGTTTTTTCATGTAAATGTGTTTAAGGAGTGTGTGTTATTAAATTTTTGAGCCTGGACATGGGGTGTGGAGGGTCGGGGTTGGAGTCGCATGCGAAGGCAGAAGGTAGTACCCGCTTTGGGCTGTCTGGTGTTTTCCTTTCCTTGTCTTAATTTTTCATTCGATTCTCTCTCTGGAATGAGCTAAATATAAATAGCCTTCTTTGGGATTTCTGTTAAACACAAGTGTGGCATGTCACGTCTGCAGACGAAGATGCTAGTTTACCAGAGGAGCCTTGGAAGTTTATCCGCTTCCCGGCTGGCTTCTACAGCAGAAGGAATCCTCATTCATTTATTCATTTAGTCCAAAAATGCACTGAGAAATCGGAACCCTGGTACATTGCCGAGGGGAATGTAAAATCATGCAGCCGCCTTAGAAAACGGTCTGGCAGTTAAAAGGTTAAAAACATAGCGGTACCGGATGACCCAACAGTTCCGCTCCTAGGCATATACCCACGAGAAGTGAAAGTGAAAGCCCATGTCCAAAGATAAAACTTGTAAGCCAGTATTCTTGGCCACGTTATTCATAGCAGCCAAAAGGCAGAAACAACCCAGTGTCTGCTGACTGGCGAATGGGTCAATTACATGTGGTATGTCTATACAATGGAGTATTATCTTGCCATAAAGAGGAAGGAAGCACTGATAAATGATACTACATGGATGAATCTTGAAAACATCACGCTAAGTGAATTCTTGCAGACGTAAAAGGCCAGCCGCACACTGTATGCTTCCATTTGTATGAAATGTTCATAATAAGCAAATCCATGGAGTAGGATAGTAGATTAGGGGTTGCCAGAGACTGGGGGGTTAGTGAGGGGAAATGGGGAGTGACTGGTAATAGGTACAGGGTTTCTTTTGGGGGTGATGAGATCTTCTGGAAGTAGACGGTGGTGAGATGGTCGCACGGCTCAGTGAATGGACTGAAACCCCCCAAATGGTATATTTTAAAAGAGTGGATCTTATGGCATGTGGATGGTATCTCAGTAAAGCCGTTTCTTTAAAACAAATGCATTGAATGCCTGCTCTGTACCAAAGCAGCCTGGCACTGTGCCAGACTGTGAGGACGCAGCGGACAGTGGTCTCTGTCCAGGTGGCGTGCGGTCCAGGAGAGGCGAGGAACTCTCGTAGGAAACCCACTATGTTAACTGTAAGTTGTGCCAAGTGCTGGAAAGGGAACCAGTCAAGTGCAGTAATGCAGAGTAGTGTTGATGTATAACCCACCTTGACGGAGCACCGTTCAAGTGCAGTCTTACTTTTCCAGAGCTGGGCACGCACAGTAGGCTATTAACAGACGGAGTGTAAAATAGGAAGCATCAAGGGATGAGGGCGGTGTACCTTCCCTGAGGTCTTCTCTGTAGGAGGTTATAAAGTTGCCCCGAGACTCAGCCTGTCTGTGGACCCTGGGTGTCATCATTTGGCTTCTGTTTTCCTAGCGGCTCCTTTCTTCTTGCTTTCCTCTGGTTAGGGTCCTGTGAATCCTGGGTGTGCTCTTAGTGCCTCCTTTCCTGCTGGTGGTTTTCCTGTGCCTTTTACCGGGGGGCTCTGGGAGAACATTCTGGGTGGGATGGATAGACCCTCTGCAGGTGGGCAAATGTGAATGTAGATCCTGAGGTGAGAAGTCTAGAGACTTCCACCTGCTCCCATGGGAGAGGAGAGTTAAGTCACTTGGCCTCCGTTTCCTCATCCACAAAATGGGGGTGGCACTTTCTTCCCCAGTCACAGGATGGTTGAGATGACCCTGAGCATCCCTTTCAAAGTCAGATGCGATCTATAAATGCATTAGCATTATTCTTAGAAAACCTCAGTTAACTAGATTTCTTTTTTACATTTTTCTGGAAGAAAAAAATAATCGGCAAAAGAGGTGGATATCTATTTTTTTTTTTTTTTACCTTTTCTTTCATTAAAATGACAGTAATTTCCACAGTGTGCTTTGGTGTCCCTACAGGTTCATCTGCCCAATCTCTTATCTTGTGTTCATAACTGATGTTGAGAAAGATGGCTCTAACGGCTTAGAATCCTCATAGAGAAGTAATTTAATTTTCAGTGTACTAAAGCAGAAAGAATGAGGCAATATACATTAAGGAGGTTTTCAGAGGGCTTTAATTCGAAGGGAACTTTCTTAGGCCCTTAATAAACCTCAGTTAATTTCCACAGTCTCTGAGGATCTGTGGCTGGTGTGTGGGATTTGAAGGTAGCATCTTGGCTTCGTGGCCGAAGTGAGAGTGTGTAAAAATGAACCTCGATTACCAGGAAACAATGCTGCCTCCCTACAGGAAGATAAAGGAGGAATTTGTAGCTTTTCAAATACCGTTTTCCGAGAAATTGTCTCTTCGTGCTGGTTAAGATGGAGGCCTCTTATGGGTGTGAGGGGCAAAAAACCAAAACGCCTGCTCATCTGGAACCATAGTTCAGTTCCCTTATAGGGCCTTTTAGGGTCTGGAGAGAATATTTGGGATTTATTTTTGTTTTCTTTGGGCTGACGTCACCACGCATGCATCCTGGTGCTCTGTTTTGGGTTTGGAAAAAGCTCTAAAAGCTATAAATCTTAAGGCATTTTACTATTTTTCCTCTTCCCTTTTCAAAAAGCACAACTTTCCTGGTTTCTTTAAAAAAAAAAAAAAAGAAGGAGAAAGAAAGAAAACTACAAAAGTGTGTATTGATTCCTTTCCCTCAGATCTTAACTGCCCACGCTGTAATACCTTGCTTACACGTGCCAGGTTTTTGTGCAGTTTTGCAACATCTCCTTAATCCAGTGAGCATAAATAGAACATTTCAATCATATTTGGCTACTAGGAACTTCACAGATAAGCGCGCTAAGACCTTGTTGAAAGAGACTGTATGAGATTGTGTGTGATAAGATCATCCTGTAGCCCGGCGCCCAAATGAAAAACTTTTGTTCTTGGTGAAATTTGTTGATGGAGATATTTCAAATAAATGACTTACAAGGACTCGGTCTTCTAAAACAAAGGCCCCGTTGCGTAACAGCCTGAAGCCCAGGCCTCCTGGTGCTCAGTGGCCACGAAGACCCTTCAAGGAGCATTTGCTGCAGGGAGATTAGCGTGCCCCTTTGTCATTTCTGACATGGTATTTTAACACCCACACGGGCAGCCTTATCGGAAAGCCCTGTACTTGGTGTGGTTATGGCCGCGGGGAATGCCATTGTCCTTTCCCCTGTTTTCAAGGCTCAGGACAGCTCCTTCCACTTTTTAGTCAGCTCCATGCGTGATGCATGGTCTTCTTCTAAGAACCCCATGGAGGCCTTCTCTTTCGGACAATAGAGACAGCTGTTCTTGTACGGATATGTGTGTATGTTGGAAGTGTTCTGTGTCTT
This sequence comes from Panthera onca, assembly GCF_046562875.1. Lineage (NCBI taxonomy): Eukaryota > Metazoa > Chordata > Mammalia > Carnivora > Felidae > Panthera > Panthera onca. The sequence continues at coordinate 103,099,177 of NC_138348.1, read as the reverse complement.
TCTCTTTTTTTTTACCTCTATGTTTTTCTTTTTGCATTCCCCTTCATGTTGGTTTGTTCATTCATTTAGCAAAAATGCACCGAGTCCTTCCTCTGTTCTGGACTCAATGATGGAGGCTGAGGGGTTGAATCAGGGATGGAGCCTTCATGAAGGTGGTTATAATTTGGTGAGCATAGGCTCCTGTCGGCCCCACAGCCTTTCAGTGTTGTCAGCCCGATTGGAAAGGACCTAAGAAATCATCTAACTCAACCCTTGTATTATTGCAGAGGGCGTAAAGTGGAACCTCCAGAGGGTAAGTGGTTCTACCAAGGTCATTTGATGGTTACCAGCAGAGCTGGAGTGAACACTGGGTCTCCTGCCCACCCCCTCCCCCAGAAGAGTGTTTTAGCCAATGTGTTACACTTTTATTCTAGATCCTTGAGAAGACGTGCCTTCTTTGCTATTCTCTCCCTCTCCCTTTAAAAGGCCCCAAAGCAACCAAATGGCCACCATTTTCCAGAGCTCCCCTGGTCCGGGTTCCCAGGAGAGGGGCGCACTCTGTGGGTCCTGTCAGCCCTTATCTTGTGGCGCGGAAGGCGTTAACTAGCCCTCTGTTAGTTCTTGGTTGTTTTTTTTAATCTGTTGTTTGAAATCCTTGCCTTTTATTGGTATATTTACTTTATGGCATACATAAAGAGCTATATTAAAAAATAAATTGTGTTGTAAAAGCATTCGGTAATGTTTATTAATATTGACTAGTCAGGGAGCAAGGAACTCTATCGCTACAAGGATAATTTGTGGTAATACCAGCTCCCCATTCACAGCTTGTCAAATGACTGTCTAATCTCAACATTAAAAAAAAAAGTGGGTAAAAGGATAATTTCCTTTATGCCTTGAGAAAATGAAAGTGACCCACTCCCCCACCAAGATTAGAACTAATCTTTCTCCCCCACCCCCACCCTGGGCAATCCAGGCCCCTTCTGTGATCCCAGGCAGTCCCAGGGCGGGGTTTCAGTGGCCAGGTATCCTTTTGTCTCAGGCTGGTTGGCGCCTGCTTACCTAGCAGTAGCTTCTCTCATAGCTCTGGTTGTCTGCACCTGTGCTGAGGGTTTAGGCGCAGAAATAGACACCTATTCCCTGTCCTCAAAGAGCTTCTAGCTTCGAAGAACTTCTACATGGCTTGCTCCTAAGGAGAATGATACTGGATGTGAGTAATGACCCATTCGGACTAGAATGTGTCACTGATGGTAGCCGTAAGAGACCTTCCCTTGGGACAAGATGATGTCACCCTTAGAAGGTAGGGAACATTCCTTGAGTATTCCAGTTGTCCTGGTTTAGGGCAGAGGCCTTCAGTAGAGCAAGCTCTTTTCAGAGTACCCCTTCCCCACAGAAAGGCATGTGTAGAAAGTTCAGGAGATTGAACTGAATATGGAAACACCGTGAAATCTCCCTGGAAGTTGCTCTGGGGAGTACATTCCTGATAGTCTGATAAGTTTTCATTCATGCCTTCTAAAAATTGGAGCCCAGAATGCTTTGGCTCTTTGGTCTTCCTCTTGCCATTTGAATTAAAGGTCAGTGGACATTGGAGGTGTGTTTCGAACTTACGAGTCTTAGAGAAAGGAATAAGCCCATTGCCGAAGTATATAAGCTCTTTCCTCTGTCCTCTCTTGGTTCTGTTTCTGGTTGGAGAGGTGAGCAAGGCCAGGGTGGAGTTCTCTGACCATGGTGCTTGGGAATCATTTGTTGCTTTTGAGACTGAGAGTCTTGGCAGAGCTCTGTGAAGGGACCTGCCTCGTCTCATGGCCACATGGGGCACAAGGCAGCATGCCATTGCCAGCTGGTCAGGTCCTGCTCAGGGAGAGGAAGAAGCAGGCGGTGTGGTGGTAGCTAGGTTCCCATGGTAAGAAGAGAACCTTGGAGAATATTGGTTTCCATGTGGGCAGCAGGCTTTGAGAGAAGAGCATCATTTGGGATCTGACTCTCAGAATCTCCTGTCTTGTCCTTGCCTGTTTTGAGTACCCCTTAGAAGCACTGCATAGGTCAAGCTGATGGTCATGGGATCAGAAAGCAAAAGCCCCAGGCTTTAGGGTGGCTTCTGCATGTGGAACAGCTCAGACCAAGAAGGGGGTGAATTGTTGGAAGGACCGTGAAGGCCGCACTGGCCGGAGCCACGTGCTGTTCAGGGTATGGGATCACTTAAGCTGAGAACAAGAAAAACGTGACCTTAAAAAAGTCCTTATAAGATGGATTCCCCACTTTATTTTTCAAAGATGGGCAGTTCCCTCCCACTCACTTTCCCTGTGGACAGACTCAAGTTCTCACTGCTGGTCTACCTTGCAAAACTCACAGTTCAGGCACTTTCAGATCCCCAGGAGGAGAGGGAGGGAGAGAGGGAGTATAGCTCTTGGGTTATTGGAACTGAATTCCCTCTCTAAACCTTCCTGTTGGCCTGCTTTGACTGCTTCTGTCTCTGGCCAAAGAACTTGGGAAGAAATGGAATGTGGGCATTGCTGGGCCTGGAGCCCCCATTCAGGCCCTTCTCCTAGCATTTTTCCTGTGGCCCTTGGCTCTGTGGGATAGACACGGGCTGAACTCTTCCTTCAGAGAGTAGACACAGAAGGTGCTCTTAGGGAGCACTGTTACGGTCAGCTGGGTCTGGAGGGGAGGATGGAGAACGGCATGGGTCTCTCTTTGCTGCCACTCATTCTGCTCTTACGTTCTAGGTACACTGGGGAGATGAAGGCTCATCTTGAGAATGAGGGGTTGGTCTGAAGCTCAGGCTTTGTGTGGCTGTGAAATAGCATTGGCCTTCCTTTTGCAGACTTCAGGAGCCATAGGACAAGAGTTCAGCACTGGGTTGGAGGTGTCCACGAAGTTCTTGTGCTTGGAATACTGTTAAAGATGAGAGGAGGGATGCCTCGAGCCTACCTTAGATGGAGGAGCTTCTTTAGCAGAAATGAGCAAATCCCTTCGAAAACTAGACCCTACGTGGGGCGCCTGGGTGGCTCAGCCGGTTGAGTGTATAACTTTAGCTCATGATCTCACTGAGATGATGACTTTAGGTCATGATCTCACTGCTCGTAAGTCCAAGCCCCACGTCGGATTCTGTGCTAAAGCTCAGAGCCTGGAGCATGCTTCAGATTCTGTCTCCATCTCTCTATACCTCCCCTCCTGCTGTCTCTGTCTCTCTCTCAAATATGAAATAAAAAACATCAAGAAAATTTAAAAAATTAAAACTAGACCCCTTGAAGAAGAGGGAAAATCAACATGGCGTCTGCCGTTACATAGTTTATAGTCCAGAGCAGACAAAATCTATGACTTGTCAGACTCCCAGTAGCACAGAGATGGCTCGATGTATCTTGCTAGCTTGATTTGACTGGCGAGGGTTGTGTGGTTGAGAATCAGTGAGAAGGAATGAGTCTTTCTCTCTGGTTACTTGTTAAAAGGTTCAGATTTGCTTAGCTCTAATTTCTCATAATGATTCAGCTCTCTTGAGAAAATAGCTAGAAACCTGCCAAAGGTTAATTTTTTCTTTGTCTTTTTGGACATAATTGAAAGTCTGTTCCATTCGAGATGGGTTTGCCCAGTGGGCCAATTGTGGGCCGTGCTGGGACAGCACCACCGCTTGGCGGGAGGAGGTGGGGAGGGCGTGGCGGGGACTTGACGCATGAGTGGGGATGGATCCTCCAGCAATCATGGAACAGAAGTGTTGGGGCCATGCTGAAACTGGGTTACTCTGAAAATGGCGTTCAGCAACAGGACTGCTTCTCAAAGAAGGGAGCGTGAAACCGAGGGACTTATGCAGACAGGCACAAAGATGTCCCCACCTGTCCTTCCTTCCTGTGCTGTAGTGGAGGCTGGTGACCTCAGATGGCCATGAGCAGTTAGACCTTGCGAAAAGACAAGACCAGACTGGGAAAACATGTGTGTGTGGTGAGGAAGAGGGAGGTGGACAGAATTTCCATTTTCATCAAAATGACTTGCATAGTATAGTGGTAGTGGCGGGGGGCAGGGCATGGGTTGTGGTCTGCAGAGTGAGAGACCATGGGTTCATACAAATTGCACTTTTGCTCAGAAGCCAGCTGGAATTCTGTTTCCTCCTTGGTCATTCTGCAGGCTATACAGAGAGTCTGCTGGTAGCCAAGTCTCTTGAAGGCACTCAGATTCTTCTCTGCCATTTCCTTTTTCTATGGGTTGGAAGGGTTCACCTTTCCATTCCACATCCTTCCCTTGGGGCTCTGAACAGTAACGAAAGATAGGAGCAAACCAGTGCTGGGCTTCACTCAACTCCTAGGGCTGTAAAGTGCTTCCTTGTTCTCTTCTGAACTTAGTGTGCTTTGCCCTTGTCTCTCTGGCAGTGGGGCAGGACTTTTGTCCTTGTACTTGGTGTGGATCACATGGATGCCACACTCACCTCTGGCAACCTGTGTGGGACGCTGAGTTAGTGGGTCAGGTACAGGGCAGTGTCCTTACCCCAAGGATCAGACAAGATAGGACATCTGTGTCTCTGAAGGCTGAGAAATGCGTGGCAGCGGAATGGTTCCAAAGAAAGGCTGCTGATGGGTTCCAGAAGTTTCTTTCACTGAAAAATAGACCACAAGTGAGTAAAGGAAGAAACTCAGGTTGTCTGGATTAGAAGGTTTTAAAATGAGTATCGATTTTAGGGTTGGGTGTCGATTTTTGTTTAGGCTATCCTAGCCTGGCTGCCTAGGTGTCATGGGACATCGCACAGTGGAATGTGGTTCAGAGAGAATAATAATAATAATGCCCTTTAGGGAAATTCCTTGGAAACTAGGCAAAATGATAGGAAGAAGATCTTTTTAATAATGTTTGTTTATTTTGAGAGAGAGTGCGTGCGCATGTGAGCACTCTCTTGCCTGCAAGCGAGAGAGGGGCAGAGAGAGAGAGAGAGAGAGAGAGAGAACGTCCCAAGCAGGCTCCCTGCTGTCAGCGCAGAGCCTGACGTGGGGCTTGATCTCATGAACCATGAGATCGTGACCTGAGCCAAAATCAAGAGTCAGACTCTTAACCGACTGAGCCACCCAGGCACCCCATGAGTAAGAGTTTTGACTGTTAAAATTTAGGTTCCATAAGGGATCAAAGCCTTAGAAGTCCCCCATATCACTTCACAGGTGAAAAAGATGCAGAGAGGTTGTTACAGCATGATTTGTCCAAGGTTATAAAGCAAGTTAATGGCCGAGTAAGGCTGAGGAGCCAGGTCTTCTGGCTGCTGGCCCCGCAGCCTTCCCTGTACCTTGCTATCCCTCCAGCAAAGGGCAAGAGGCTACCACCTTTCACACCAGGCTAGTCCAGTGGCTCAAGAAAGTCACTTTCACTGATTGCCAGGCAAATCCATTCACATCCAGAAGAAAGGCAGTGGGGTTACCCAGAAAGTATTCGTCGGGGTCAGAGATTTGGTCTGGAGCCTGCAGGGAGAAGAGGTGGGTTGGGATGCTTACCCTGGTTGATGGCTGCTGATACTGGAAGACTGGTCACTCCAGGGTCCTTTTGGGAAACCTGTCTAAATAGGTGCTGGTCCTCCGCTTAGCTGCTCCCTGAGAGGTGGGCACTCCTGGAAGGTAAGAAATCACGAGTGAAGAAAAAGATGGAAATCGATGGGATGGAAACCCATGCCCTGCCCTCCACCACACGTGACCGTGAATGCGTGCAAGAGGTTCACCGGCCGAACCATTTGTGAATTGAGTTTTTGCTGCTCCACAGAACATGTCTTAGGAAAGCAAACATTTGCCATGCCTGGGTGAGTGGCAGGAATACTGTCTATCATGTGTTTACACGCACACATACACACTTAGTTGCCTGGGCATGTGTTTAAAAACATGGTTTGCCCAGAACGCTATTAGGACATGTCCCAGTGTCCAGCATTGTGAAATCTATTTGGAGTTAAGAATGTTCAGTTAAAATGTTCTGTACGGTTACTATTTCCCAATTGGGTTGGATCAGCCATGGCCACGAGTAAGATAATATGGGGGTGGGGCGCACTACAGTATCAGGGATGAGGGTGTGTGTGTGTGTGTGTGTGTGTGTGTGTGTGATTGAGAAATTATTTGTTGCTTTTGGCAAGGAAGTAAAGGGAAAGCGAGCAAACAAAACAGCCTGATTGAGAAAGAGTTCTGTGAAGGGGGCTGGGCGTGGACATGGCGTGCCATCCTCAAGCCACTGTGGCCCATAGACTGTGGCACTCAGGAGGCTCACCTGGGGGCCTGCGTGGTTTTGACTTACCACTGAGTTCTCGTTAGGGGATTTGGAAGGTGGTGGCGGCGGGTGGCTCGGTGTAGTGGTCGTGATCTGGGCTCCGAGGCTCAGATCCGGGTGCTGCTGACTTGGGCGTGTAACACTTCCCCTCCACACCCGCGGTCTTGTGTGTATCAGTACCTGCAGCTCTCCAGCCTTTTACCGTGATCCTAGCCCGTCACCGTCTGATTGCAATGGGTTGTCAACTCCAAGGGGACTTTGTATGCTCTACTCTCTGCCCTACTGCCATCAGCTCGTGCCTCTGGCTGCCGTTCCCTGCTCTGTTCCGTAGGGCAAGAAGGCACAGAGACGGGGGCGGAGGTGGATCCCGGATCTGGCAGTGGCAAGTAAGGGCCTGAGAACAGGAGTGTGGGTGGGAAGAAAGTCAGTGTTCAGGCCAGATGGCCCACACGCCAGCCAGCAGCTCAGATCCTTGCCGGCCTACAGCACATAGACCTTCTTCCCACCGCTCAGCTCTTTGCCACCTGCCTGCTCCCCTGCGTCTTACCCGACTCGGCTGCCGGCCTCTGACAGAGCAGAGGGGCCTGGGGCGAAAGGTCCAGCTCGGGATCGGAGCTCTGTTGCAGGCTGGGCCTCTGGCCAGTTGTTACCAGGACCTCTGTCGTCTTGGGGTGGTTCTGTGTGTCAGGCCCGACTCAGAATTGCAGTGTTGGTAAAATGAGATGAAGGGTGTGAAAGCACCTGGAAAACCAAATGACCGTTACCCTCCGCACCATTCTGCATTTGTAGGGTGATGTTACCCAGTTTCTTGAAATCTTCCTGTCAGGGCTCAACCTCTGGTCAAAACAGAAGGAAGACATCTTCTAAGCTGGGCCTTAGGGGAAGGGCATGCGTGTTAGAGACACATATGTGCGGCTCTGAGAACATCTGGATGCCCCAAGAGAGAAGCGGCTTTATTGTGCCCATAAAGGCACCGATTCATTAATAAGCTTATTCGGAGCCTACTATGTGTCAGTCACTGTCGTGGGAGCTGGGGATGGGAGAGAGAAAGGGTACATGTGCTACCGCTTCAGAGTCTGACGGTGTCGTGGGGGAGCTCGGCACGTGCACAATTGCAGCGCAGTGGGGGGCATGACCTGACCGAGGGGAGCAGAGGCCCGGTGGCCTCCGAGGACGCCCAGTGCTGGTTCGACAGTGAGCGTTATGTCTGACTGACTGTCCCGTGCTTCTTCCTTCTCACCCTGAAATCGGATCTGATTTCTTTCCCCCCTTGGTCTGTGTGCCAGTGTTACGGTAAAGCAGTAGGAAGTGCCCTGTTCTCTAGCTCTTGGACAAGACCAGGAATAGATTCTTCCTTGGCAGTGGTCCCTGGGAAGAGGGGCACGTTCGGCTGTCTGAGCATGTGGGGATGTCTCCGTCAGTGCCCATCTGTAGCCCCCATGCCTTCCACCTCCCCTCCCTCCTGCCCACCTACTGGAGGGATGTCCGCAGAGCCCTCAGGTGAGGGTGGGCCTGCCTCCTGTCCAGCCAGAGCAGCCGCAACCTATTTTTTCCTCTCCCTACAGGAAGCTGCACAGTGGGATGAAGACGTACGGGTGTGAACTCTGCGGAAAGCGGTTCCTGGATAGTTTGCGACTAAGAATGCACTTACTGGCTCATTCAGGTAGGCGATGCTGCCCTGACTGGCCCATTTGAGCCCAGGCAACTGCCCCTGCCCTCGCTCAGAGCCCGGATGTCCCCACTGCCAGCCGGGGCTTGTGGTCCACCGTGTTTCGTGGATGCTCTCTCCAGGTTCATGGAGCAGGGAGTTCGTCCTAATGGTGTGACCGTCCACACAAACCCGTCCTCGTGCTCTCTTGGGATTCCTAGGGCTTTGTTAGCCCCCAGTGCCCTGTGTGTGATCTCCCTTCCAAAGCACATGACAATTGCATTAGCACAACAGTTGTGGCATTCGGTTCTCAGTGTCTCATGAATCTGACTGTTGGGGTCATGTTAATACGGGAGCCTTTAATTGAACAGGTTAGGAACACAGAGCTAGTTACCTCGTGCTGTCTTTTGCAAGGTAGTTTTACCCAGTTCTAGGGGGGTTGGCTGTGTGGCTGCGGGGGGTTTTGCCCATGTTTGGGGCAAAGCTGCTCTGTTCCCCGAAGCACGGGAAACGGAGTGATACCTGGCATGCAGCGTGCCCAGCTCTCCTTGGCGGAGGGAAGGATACACCGGGTCTGATGGTGCTGCTCTGAGGCCAGCGGGGTGTCCGGGTTCAGTTGCAGAGGCCTTCAGACTTCCCTGTCAGGGCCAGTGCTCTCTTCTTCTGATTCCCATGCCTTTCAACCTTAGGGTCACATTTTGGGGGAGAGTTGAGGCCATCTTCTTACTGGCACGTGTGGATGTCTTTGTCCCACACTGCGCCCAGCACTAGTGAAGTGAGCACGGGCTTTGGGGTTAGGCACACGTTCAAACCTCGTCTGTAATACGTGCTTTGTGACCTGGGGTGGATCTGTCCTCTGAACCCCGTTTTGTGCATCTGTAAAGGGCAGGTGTTGCCTAACTTGTGTCCTTTTTTTAAAGAAACTGTGGGACAGAATGTAGGTTAAAAGCATCTGTTGTACATGCCCTGGCATATATGTGGTGTGTCGTAAATGGCGATTTTCCATTTCACCTTCCTTTTCCCCCACATTGCCCCTGGAGCATGTTCCCATCACCTTACCCCAGAAGCTTCTGGTCTGGCTGGCTGTTTGCAGTCTGTCTTCCCGTGGCTCGCACGGTCATGTCAATGCTGTTTGGTGCTTTTTATGCTTCAGTCACCACAGTCTGGCTGCAGAGCCCGTGTGGCTCGGTGCTGCATGGGATGCTCTCTCCCTGGCCCTCACGGCGTCTCCTCAAGTGCCCCAACCCCTTCCAGATCCAGGCACTGTGCCACGCCAGGTGGTGTCTGTCTCAGCACGCGCTCTCTGTCCGCACATCTTCGTGTGTTCCGTTCTTCTCTCGGTGGGGTCGCCCACCCTCACCCCTTGTTCCACTGAACCGTCCTCGTCCTGCCCACCCATCCCACATTGGCCTGGAGTCCTGAGTCCATATACCCTTGTGTCCAGCAGCTGCTCGGGACTCATGGACTCCTTTTGTCCTGTTTTTATAAATTGCACCCTGTATCTTTTCGCTTCCCTTCAGTTTGGTAGGTTGTTTAGGGTTCAGTGTGGGGTTTCAAAGCTGTCTGCCAACTGGCTTGGCCACCCCCCAAGTGCCAAGAGTGTGGGTCTTCTGTTTTATGTGCTTCCTAGTGCGGGCCCCTGTGTGGTCTCCAACAGTGAGGTGCTGGACACTTCCACGCGGGTAACACACTTTTCAGCCTGTGGTTAAAGCTTCCTCGCCCACTCCGGAACTTGGCCCAGCGAGCATCCTTCCTCCTTGCCCCTTCCTTGAGTCCAGCACGCTAGCCAGACCCGTCTGTTGGTTTGCTCCCCGTGCATACTGACACAGCTTGCTTTCTGGGCTCCGTGGCTTTGTTCACCCCCTTCCCTCTGCTTGAATAACCCTTCCCCGGCCTTGCCGGATCTTCTGAGGTCCCGTAGCAATGCCATCCTCCACACTTCCCCACCTTCAGCCAGGAGCAGTCCTGCCTGCTTCTGGGTGTCCGCATTTCTTTATCTGAAGCTCTCCGGGCACAGTCTTTCTTCTTTGTGCTGTGGTTGTTTAGGGACCTGCCTTATCTCCCCTCCTTGGGAGTCCGGGGTAGAAATTTGGAAACCTACCTCCTGCCCACGTTATCGTGGGCAAAAAACGTAAGCTTTTGGAGCCTCTGTATCCTCATCTGTAAGATGAGAGCGCTTGACTCTACCTTGGAGAAATTGTGACGCTCACCTCAGACCCTGAGCACTAGGCCTGACCCGTGATAGGCTCTCTGTAAAAGTAGTTTCCCTCTCCCTTCGTTCTTCTGCTGGGCTGTAAGCTACTGGGGATGGGGTGTCCCCGTTATGTACAGCACATTGCTAGGCACGTTATTGGAGTCAGTAGATGGTGGTCAGATGAGTGAGTGTGGCCTGGGAGGGCTAAGACTGTGTCAGGGGAGCTCCAGTCTCCTGCCGGCTCCCTCCTACAAGACGAACGGTTTAGACTGTGACCCAGAGGTTCACTGGGGGGCAGCCGGGAGCCCGCCGACCCGTATCGGCTGAATGTGAGCGAGCTAGTCTCTGCAGCGTTGGTGGCTTCAGTGGGAGTGGCAGAGAGGAGAGGCACTGCTTATGCACTTGCTGGTGGGCCCAGAGCCCCCAGTTCAGACAAGATGAGTGACTTTGCACCACCCCCTCCGGAGCCAGCCACCGCCTAGGGATGTGCTCTGCCTGAGATGCCACTTTGGGCTCCCATGGTCTCCTCCGGATGTCCTGGCAGCTTTGGGAGCTGGGTCCTGTCTCCCTAGGCTTTCTTCTCCATTCATATCTTACTCGACACAGAGTCTGATTGTGCAAAATGACTTGTCTCTCTGAAACCCACTTGCCAGTGTCCTTGGAAGAGAGGATTTGGCCGGGGGAGGGGGAGAGGGTCATAGTGCTTTCATTCACCTTTGCAGACAGCTCCTTGCCTGCAAAGGAGCTAGATATTTCTGTTCTCTGCTGCTCCTTTCCGTGTCGTTCTCCCGCGTACCTGTCGCCCCTGCGTTGGGATGTCTTGAAAATAAAATAGCAACACGAGCTGAGAGGGAGGCTGGACCACTTCCTGAATCATTCACGCCCCCTGTGAAACAGTGAAGGCCCCAGAGGAGGGGTGTGGAGGGCCAGGCAGCAGTGCCGGGTCTCCTGTCGGATTCTAGGGGCCAAGGGAAGTGGGGTTTTACACGTTCTGACTCCTCTCTCCATTGCACGATCACAGAACTCTGTTGACGGTTTAGAGGACTCGAGATGTTTCTTGCTGCCCGGCTTTGCAGGCTCCCTGCTGGGAGCCGTCAGCAGGCTCGGGCCCCTGAGCATGTGCTGTGCAGACCCACTTTACAGACCGTCCCCGAGGGTTGGGGCCGCACTGCAGAGCCTAGCAGAACAATAGATGCTCCAGGACCTCGGGGACCATACCAAGGGGCAGGCCGTGGAGAAGCGAGTCTGGGATCTGGGTGCGGGTCCCGGTGCCCCCGCCTTCCCCTGAATGTGGTTGCTGCCCTCGGACCAGGCACATTCCTGCTGTTTTCTTGTGCTCGGCCGAGCTTGAACGGTGCTCCTCCTGGCTCACTTCCTTGCTGGGCGCGCTGGCTGCCCCCACCCCCTCTTGGCTAGCGTGGCCTGTGTTTGTTATTGTAGTTCTGGCACCCGGCCAGGCCTGGCTGTGAGCCAGCCTTGTGGGTACAGTGGGTACAGTGAGTGCTGAGCCAAGTTTGTCATCATATGCGATTAATTTTTTTTTTTTTTCTAATCTGGTAGGGGTGGGGTGAAGGAGGACGCAAGACAGGAGCTGCTCTGATGCTTGAGAACAGGCCGCGCGGATTTCTGCGGAGATGTTATTTATGAAAGAATGAAACGCTCTGGCTTGCTCTTCCTTCTTGTCTCTTGCCCCTTCTCACGTTGTCTTCCTCTCCTCTGCGTTTCCCTATCTGAGGAAATCAGCCTGTAGGAGACCGACAACATGAGGTTTTATTTTCAGTGACTAGAATACTAAATTTACACTCCTAAATCAGTTTTCATTGTGTTGAAATCGACAATTTGTTTAATTAGAAGTTTGCCCTGTAGGAGGCCCTTCTTGGAGACACTTCTTTCTTTCTCTTCCCCCCTCTCTCTCTTTCTCTCTCTGTCTTTTTTTTCCTTCCTTTTTTAAGACCCTAAATGGTAGTAGTGAATGTTCAGTTTAATTGAAGTTTTTATTTCTATTTGAGTGCGTTAACTAATCAAGTGTTTATGAGATATACCTGATGATAACGATAAGTTTAAATTAACAAATAACCTAACTCATTAACTAATGAGGATAGATCTGGCCACACCCTGCGTTCCCAGAGGTGCGTTTGGGATGGGGACGGTTTGGGGAAAAAAACAAGGCCTGGTGGGAGGAGTGACCACCTTGGATGCTTTGCAAAGCTGCTCCTCCTGGGCTCGCTCTGACAGCTCCCTTCCCACCCTTTGCTGCGGGGATCGGCGACCTGTTGTCTCCTTGCCACTCCTTGCTGTCACTGAAGAGGTGATTCCTGGCTGTGAGATGTGCATGCAGAGACCGCAGACCCAGGCGGTGGCTCGGGTTGGTTCTGGGATTTGCTGGTGTAAGGTTTCCCATTAGGTAGGATTTCCCACGGCTTGGCTGCAGTACTGGTGGATTGTAAGTGAGCACACCCAGAACTCCTTGCTCCTGTTTTTGACTTGACTGCAGGCTGTTGAGGGGTTTGCAGGTTTCTGTGGCCTGCCCCTGTCCTGGGAGCGTCATTCGTTTTTGCAGCCAGCAGACATTGGCTAAGCACCACTGGAGAGAGCTTTACAGCATCCCTGCCCTCAAGGAGCTTACGCCCAGTAGGAGAGATGTTTGACTGAAATGACCAAAGAAGGTGTTGGACACAAAGAGTCAGGGAGAATTCTAGGAGGAACTTGCAGGAGGAGAGTGTCCTTTCCAGAGGGTGGTAGAACTTAAAATGACTGGTGGGAATAATGGAATTTTGAAAGGAACTGGTAGGGGAGACCCAAGCCACCACGATGACATGCAGTGTAGCCGGGATGTACAGGCTGTGTTGGGGTCGGGGGCGGGGTGGGGGGGGGGGAGAGGGTAGGCTATGGAAGGGAGGGATGAGGTGAGATTGTGGGGGCCTTGAGTAGCAAAGCAATGTGCACTTTACCTGCAGCACTGGAGAGCCACTGGAAGGTTGAATAAGGGAGTGACACTTTTTTTTTCCTGGAAAGAAAGGACTGTGGGCTTTTTGATGTAGACTAGCCTGGAGTATAGGATTTATAAGACCCCTTGGAGAAATGGCATGCCTGACAATCTTGGGGTGTGGTTGGAAGGTAGATAGGCCCGTGCCTCTAGTCCTGATTGAGGGTGGCCTTTCTTTGGGAGTCCAGTCCTGCCAGGGATCAGTAGGTCCCCTGTTCTCCATCCTCCTGCCCTTTTCTGGGCACCATGAGCCATGGCTGTTGAGAAATCTCCCCTGATACCAGTCTCGTCCCCATCGTCGGAGCCACTGGGAAGGAATATGGTCTTTGGCTGATGGATTTTCTGATTCCAGCAGCAGCATGGGGGTGGCCAGGGCATATCATCAGGGGCCTGGGTCATCCGTCTGACAGAAAAAGGGCTGGAAGGGTTGGGACCAGAAACCAGATTGGTTCTCTCATGCTTTCCCATGTCCTGGTCCAATGGAAGGGGGAAAAAAATTACAGATGTCAAAGACCTGTGGATTGTACTTGTTCCTTTTTTTTTTCTTTTCGGAACACTGAGCTTTGGGGTTCAGGGTCTTCCCAGAGACAGGGCAAGTGGGGAGGGGGGAGCCTGGCAGCTGGATGGTTCCCTGTGGTGGCAACGTATGGTCCCCAGGCTGAGGATTGGAGAGGCGTCTTAGGGTTGGGTTTAAAGGTGGCCTCTCAGGACTTGCTTGTCTCTGTCACCTCTCTCTTGCCAGATAGGTATCTGCTAAGAGCAAGAGATTGGGTGTTATCCAGGCAGGTCTGAGCTGTGGTCAGCTCATCCCCTCTCTGCCTGCTCTCAAGTGAATGTCACGGTCTGTTCGTCAGAGTAGCTTTCTGCCATCGGGGTAAACCAGAAACTTCCTCAGGTCCTGTATCGTCCTCGGCATGCCTTCAGAAGCAGGCACCATGGAGGTTGGGGTTAAGAGCACAGAGAGGGTCAGACAGAAGAGGCTCAGAAGCCCACTGTCTTCCCTTCGGTGGGTGGTGGTGACGGCGTGCAGAATGAGGGGAAGAGGGAAGAAAGCAGCCACTCTCCCTGGCTCTGTCTTGAACACACTGCACTCCCTCCCCCCCCCCCCCCCCCCCCGAATTTGGCCTGCTTCCCGAACTTTTTCCCAGAGTGGTGTCGTCACTGGCCTGCCGGCAGGTCTGGATGTTCTGCCAGCATTCCAGAGAGTTTATGATCGCTTGCAGATGTGCCTCCAAGAACACACTGTACCCAAAGCAGAAATTAATGCAGGCTTGACTGCTGTCCAAGCCCATACACGGGAGAGAGGAAAAAGAAAACAAAAACTGTTTAATGCTGTTTATAAATTATACACTGGCTGATGAAAAATACATTTCTTCCCCCCCTCTGCCCCCTTCCTCACCGCCCCCCCCCACCCCCGCCCCTTCTCCCTCTTTGCCTCAAGAGCCTTAAACTGAGACCAGAAGAATATGGTTTTGCTTTTTAGCTCCTGTTTTGGCTAGGATCCGAAACCCAGCTGCTGATTCACAGCCAGAGTATTTTTCCCCTTTACCTGATGAAATATACTGATTTTTCCAGCCCAGATGGGGTGCTTTTGGATTTGTTGCCTCTGCTTTTTTTTTTAACTTTTTTTTTTTTTTTTTTTTTTTTTTTTCCTGGCTAGGGATTTTGTTTACAGCAAATGACAGGTCCTGTAACAGCACTGGGTATGATGCTGGCCCCCGGGGCAGGTAAAGCCCCAGGTCTGTCCACCCTGGTGCTGCGGGGTATGTGTGCTCTGAAGATTGTACGTCAGGCCAGCCGAGCAGAGGAAGTTCGCCAAGTTCAATGCAGGTCATTGTATTAAACAGCGTTCCTCCACTTCTCTTGCCCCCGTGCACCTACAGCCCCTGGGTGAAGAAGGGTTCACATGTTCCTCCCCCCAAATACACACGTCTCTCTCTCCATATGGTGCCTTAGCAGGGGTTTGGGAAGCTCGTTGCCTCTACCCCTCTGGATCCCAGCCTCTCTCCCCCTACGCTCTGGTCCCCCGTCCCAATTTATTCTATAAATTCGCTTCCACATTATGTCTATCCATTTACATGGCTTTTGTGTTTTTTTAATACTGCTAATGTTTATCATTTGCCCAACAGGCTCGACAGATTTTGCTTCCTGTCGAGCACTGAGGCTTTAGAGCCCCCTCGTTGCTAAGTAGCAGTCTCCCTGTACTGTAATGGGCTGATTTTGTATTCCGTTCAGCGCAGTATCTTATTTTTGTATGCAAGACAAAGTGTTTTGATGGGGGACGATTGCGGCAGTGTCTGGAGGCTGTTTGGAGTTTTATGGGCTGTACAGTACACTGTGTGCTCTCCGAACAGAACACAGGCTGTTGAATTTTGGATTGGATTTGTCATTTTTCCCCCCTCAGAGAGGAGCTTGTCAGATAGAACATTACTTTAAGGGTGGAGGAAAGAAAGTAGAAATTATGTAATAACCTTCTCTCTCTTTCTCTGCGTCCCTCCCTCCCTCTCTCTCTCTCTCTCTCTCTCTCTCTCTCTGCGTGTGTGTTTATTTCTGATTTTTTCAACCCCAAAGTAGGGTGGTTTCTCCCCCCACGCACCCCCTCCCAACACCGTAAGACTTTGTAGAGCTGGGTGATGATATTCTTATGGGGAAATGAATGCCCCCAGAGACATGGATGCCAGGACATCTGTCTGTCTGCTGTTTATTCTTACATTCTCTCCTTTTCTCTCCCTGGCTCCTTCTGTCCTCGCTAAGTTCTGGGCTGTTTGGCTGGCCCTTGCTTTGGTATGAGGATGAGTAGATCATGGGGTTGTAGGTAGGGTAGGGTGATGGTGTAGGCTCCATCCCAAGGCAATGCCATTTTCCTGGTTCCAGGGCCCTTTCACCTGCCTTTTGCTTCCCAGACGCACCCCCTGCCAGGATTCTGGGGCGGTCGGTCATTCAGGGCTCTCCTCCGTGGCCCTCACATCCCGCCCCCCCCAGCTGCTATGCCTGGGCCCAGTTTGCGGGGTTGGGGGATGTCCTTCTTAGCGCCCTCTTCTGGGCTCTCTGTGGTGGCAGGAGGCTATTTTTCAGGGTGGCTCTTCTCTCCTTCCATTATTTCCCCGTCTCCTCTCACACCATCTCTTTGTCTCTGTCCTGGCATCTGCGTCGACCTCAGCCCTGTCCTGATGCTCTTCTGTATGTTCTTTCTCCTTTCTTAGATCTTCATCTGTCTTTGTCTCCGTCCGTCTTGGTTGATCTTCTGTCTCTCTCTCCTACTCCTCAAAGCTTTTTAGCTTGGAAGTTGGACGAGGTTGGGGTGGGGGAACAGAATGGCCCTCTGGCCCAGAAGGCCTGGGGAGGACTCCTGAGTGAGTGCCCAGAGAGTGCTCCCAGAGCCTGGACCCTTGTGTGCTCCTGCCCTTGCCTCTCGGGGACCAGCATGGATCTTCTCTGGCTTTGCTTCTGCTTTTCCTGGGTCCCTGGATGTGTCTTCAACCTGAGCCAAGCACGGACGCATGGATGCACGGGGTTAGGTTTTGCAAGGTCCGTATTGGACTTTGCTGCGGAAAAAGCCCATCTTGCTGCCGCTGTGCTCACCGAGGTCTGTACCAACCACCTGAGTGCAGTGCCCGCTGGGCGCCATGTGGTTTGTGCATCCTCACATGCCCATGACCTGGCATAGTGCCTGGCATATAGAAGCATTTTGATAAGGAATCGTGGAGTAAGTGAATCCCCAGTTACTACAGCGATCGTGTTCCTGGGGCAGACCTAGGTTTGCTGGGGCCTGAGGCTTACACAATTTGGGGAGCCATCTCTCGGGAGAAGATTATGAATTTTAAGTGTTAGAACACTTGCGTCCGGAATGGGCTGGGGCCCTTAGGGAGGGGCCTGTGACTTTTCAGCTTTATTTGAATGTATGTGCTGCTGTAAAGTGAGCACCCAGCTTTATTCACTTCAGGGAGAACTGGCTTCTTTGATCTGCTGTGAGGAGCTGCTGGTGGAGGGTCCCACCGTGGGAGTGAGTGAGTAGCGAGATTCAAAGCTAAGGACAGGATCTGCTCAGTTCTGGGGTCCCCCGAAATGTGGCAGCTGTGGTCACAGGCCTCAGGTTTGCGTTTCACAAGGATGAGACAGCTCCTCCTGCCTTTGGTAAACTGCCTCTGGTCACAGTGGACCTAGAAGCTTCTTTGTATTTCACGCTCTCTTCTCCCTGAGGCTGGTTGGTGGGGACAGACACTGTGTCCCACTCACCTAGTGCCACCAGGGAGATCAGTACGCATGGTAGTATCCTGGCCTCCAAGCCAACCTTCAGTGACTGTCCGTGAAATGACATGACAACAGCCCTTTTCCTCGGTGCCTGGTCTGCTTCGGTGTCTGCCTTTGGTTCTGCTGGGCAGAGCACTGGTTCTCTTATGGGTGTGTGTGTGTGTGTGTGTGTGTGTGTGTTGTTTGTCTTGGAAGGGGTCATGAAGGTGATGGGCCCTGGAGGTGATGGCAAGTGTACATAAAGGTCTGGGAGTCCATTCGTTGGAACTTCCAGACACCCCAGTTAATTATGGCCCTGGAGAAAGCATAGTTGGTCGGTTCTTTGGGAAGAACACTATTTACTCCATGGAGGCTATGCAAAAGCTACAGTTAGGTTCCCAGAAACGAGGGGCAGCTGTGTGTGTGTGTGTGTGTGTGTGTGTGTGTGCGTCCATGTGCATGTATGAGAAAAAAAGAGATGGAGAAGAAACGTTTACATGAAATACTCAAAATTGTTCCTTTGCTGTAATGGCCCCGCACAGACCATTACCTTGCAGATTTAAAAACTAAATGAGCTCATCATATCTAGTGACTTCCACCGACATTCATGCTTGATTGCAAAGCCTGCGTTACCTTTGAATTTCAACTTCATTGTTTGTTATGAATTCCTGAATGTGGGCGGTGTGTTTCCCCCTCTTGGATTCAACCAGGAGCATGATTTGATTTTGTGTTGTGGATGCGGGAATGTTTCTCAACAGGACCCCACTGAAGAACCTTTTCATTAAAAAAAAAAAAAAAAAGCCTCGTGACCTCTAGGGCTGAATCTGGAGTTTCTGAGGAATCCAGTGTGCTGAGGCGGGACGTGGGTTGACTTTGGAGGGGGCTGACGTTTTGCATTTTTTAATCTAATAATTTGAGTTTCATGTGAATGATTCTGCGTGCCGTGCGATACTCTGCATTTTCTTAACTGTCTCTTCCACTTTGGGTAAAGGAAAGGAGGGAAGAAGTACCAGCAGCAGCATTCTGTGGGCAGAGGAAGAAAACAAGAGAATGGGGCAGAGAACGGGCTAAATTTAAAATTGTAATTGGCTGACTTCCACTGGCTTGCGGGTGTTTTAATGACTCATAATAACTTCATTTAAAACCAGCTGAGCAGAAAATAGATTGGAGAGGAGCCTCGGGCCATTATGGATTTGTTTTTTTTGACAAGCTCGGTTTTGAGCAGCCAGGAAGGCTCTCAGAGAGGGCTTGGCTGTGTTCTCTCTCTCTCTCTCTCTCTCTCTCTCTCTCTCTCTCTCTCTCTCTCTCCCTGTCTCTGTCTCTCTCTCTCTCTCTCCCTCTCTCTCCCTCTCTCTGGGCTGGTGGTCTGCCCAGGAGAGATTGTATAGAAACCAGGGCTGTTTTTTTTTTCACCCCCCACTTTTTTTTTTAAACTGATTAAAAATAGATGCCTTGAGGTATTATTTTAGCATCAGTAGGATTTTTTTTTTTTTTACTTTTGATGTGGTAAATGGAACATAAATAAAATTGTTTTTGAAATTACTGAATTAATTAGGTAGTAAAGCAACTACAATGCATAAATTTCTTTGCTGGTCTCCCTGATCCATATTTGGGGGGGGCATCCCCCTCTTTTCCCCCATCCCCTCCTTCTCTCCCCCCCCCATCCAGCCCCACCTCCCATCGGCCCGGTGTGGACCCTCCCTTTGAGTGGCAAGCTGCTTTTATCATCCTGGCAACAGCTAAATGATTTTTTTTTAAAAAGATCTGTAGGATTTTGACACGGTTAGTTCTGTCCAGCTACCCAGTCAGCTCGAGGAAGCACGAGTTTTGGGAATTGCCAGAAAAGGCTCTAACCTGCCTCTAGTCCTTTTAAATAGATCCTGCTGGTTTCCCGTGCTAGGAATGGTGCCAGCCGGCGAATGCTCCATTTCTCTTCTATTTTCAAAGTCAGCCGGCTCAGCCATAGGATGTGTCTGTCTGGGCAGGACAAGAGGCACCCCCCCCATCTGATTGCTCATAGCCATTTATCTACCCCCTCTTATGGCACCTGTCACCTTCTTTGTGTCAGGGCTATTTATTTGCTTGTCCTTTTTTGCCTGCTAGACTCTGAGCTTCTCACAACATGTGATTTATTTCCATGTCCCCCGTACTACCTAGCAGAGTAACCTGCATTGTGGTTATAGCTCAGCCGTTTTTTGAATAAACTAACGGGTGAGTGGGTGAGTGGGTGGATAGGCGTCTGGTAGGGAATGGCCCGGAAAGCCCCTCCTTCTTCCCTCCAGGCCTGGGACTCAGCAGTCTGGATGACAAGACCAGGAATGGAAGACCTTATTGGTAGCCTGCTCCGTTGCATCCCCACGGTCAAACATCGTAATGGGCTCTCAGTAAATATCTGTTCGATAAATGAATGGCTCAGGGCGGTAGGGACGAGGGCAGGGGAGAACAGGCACTTCATATGTATCGAATGTCTACTGTGTTCCAGGCATGGTGCTTGGCACTCTGTATGTCTGAACCCAGGTATCCCACGTTGACTTTGGAGGGTAGATATGTGATTCCATTTTGCAGGTGAGGACGTGAAGGCTTACAAAGAGCCGAAGTCACTTGCGGCAGGTCCGACGGCCGGGAGGTGGCAGAACTGGGTTGGGAGCCAGGGCCGTCTGCCCCCGACACTCCTGCTTTTCTTGTATATCATTCTGCTGTACCTGTTCCAGCTTTCTGTCCTGTTTGTGGGGACAGCCATATCTCAGAGACTGTGGAGCTGAGCTGGGGAGAACCTGGAAGGCCCTGTCCCTAGGGATTCCTCCCCCTGCCCCAACTGCCTCATAGGGCTGGGGGCAGGGTCGTTCCGTGAGCACTGCTACAGGCCCCGTGGGTCAGTGTTCGGCCCTCCCACCCAGGCGAGAGCTTGGTCCTGTCATTTTCCCAACACTGCCCCACGCAGAGAAGAGGGACAGGACCAAAGAGCTGCCCGTGGCTCCTCTACTGGGAGCTGTGCTCCTGGGAGAGGCCCTCTGGGATGATGAGTCAGGAGTGAAAGGGTCAGCTGACCAGTGCCGCATCCCAGAAATGTCAGAGCTGTGATTACTTGGGCTGCCCCTAGCCCCCACAGACTTCCAGTGTCTTGCATTGGGCCCTGTCTCCCTCACCTTTCGGATTCTGTCTAGTGTAACTGGACCACTTGGCATGAAGCTCCTTGTATCTTTTCTCCAACACCCTCATCTTCCCTAGCACGACTGTGGATGCCAGAGCCTTCTCCGGGGACCACAGGGTCAACCAAATGGGAGCCAGGTGCTGATGAAGGCTGGGCAGCAGAGAAGCCCCTGCGACAATTCTGGGTTCTTTTGGGTAGAAGTCATTCATGAATGGGTTCATTACATAGCAGTTAGCCGCTGAAGGCCCGTGGCACGTGGACCATATCGGGAGAGGCAGAGGGGCTGAAGCCAGGGTTCCTGCAGGGGCTGTCAGTCTGGCTGAGGCGACGAGGTGAGCCCTTGGCAGGCCTGGGTGTGGTCATCGTCCCCACAAGGGGACAGACAAGAGGGAGAAACTCCCAAAGACCAGGGTGATGAGGAATGGCTTCAGGAGGGAGGGCTGTGGGATTTCGAGTACTTGCTGGAATTGTCCAGATGGCGCTTCATGGTGGGTGAGGGGCCTGTGTTTCTGGGCAAGACAAAGCAAGAACTTCTGTGAGTCACAGTCAGCCAGGCAGGGTTGCCTCTTCCACCAGCCAGGCAGGGGTGCCTCTCCCTCCTCCTCGTCCTCCTCCTCCTCTTCTTCCTCCCCTTCTTCCTCCTCTGTCCACATGGTCTTGAGGAGGTTTAGAGTTTCTAGTACTTGAGAATCCTCAGAGTTCTAAGGATGTTACGACTGTCCTTGGCCTGCAGGTTGAGAAATCTTGCATTGAAAATGATAAGCTGGCACATAGGTGTTCCTGCCATGTTGAGGTATCCACAAAACAAACACAAATGTGCAAATGAGGTTCAGATCGGACACAGATCCACAGTATTCTGTATTTCTCACCAAGTCTAGTGGAACACCAAACTAGGCTGTGAGTGTCTGGGTCTCCACCAAGCCCAGGTTGAGAACACATAGCAGCCCAGAAGGGCTGTGCTTTCATCAGAAGCTTGCCTGCCCTGGAGGGAAGTGGAGGAACATGGAGGGCCAGCGCCCCAGCCCTCTGTACCTTGTGTGAAGGTGGAGGGGGTTCTCCCCATAGATGGGAAACCAGTAGGAGAGAGAGAGAGGTGGGTACTCTGTATTTAGGTTCTCCTTTCTTTGGAACCTCTCCAGGATTCAACCTGGCAGAGAGGTTTCTTCTAGGCCTTTCCCCTGTAGTTAACATGTTCCCTCCTCCTTCCCCTCCCCCCACCCCAAACCATGCCATTATGATTGAAAGTCTTTCACTTGCTAGGAAAAGGAGGCGGGGGGGGGGGGGGGGGGGAAGTAAGTTCTAAACTTTCCATTAGGTAGTTGGGATAAGATGTCTTCTGGGGTAGTTGGATTAAACCCCGGCAGTTCTCTCACTGACTATTAGAAGCTAATTGAGCACCAGGAGCTCATTGGCGGCTGCAATGAGCATTTTGTTGGGGTAATTATGCAAGGCCACAGTCGTTCTCTGTAACAAGGTAACTCCAGGTAAGGAGAGAACTCCCTGAAACTTTAGATTTGCTGGAGTCTTCCTCATTTGCCTTCACTAACATAAGCCAAGGACAGACAAAGGCCCAAAGACCAGATCTTTGAGGAGGCTGCTATCCATTCGGGATTTCTGCCTGCATGGCCTGGATCTCATGGTCCCTTTGTCATGGCCTGATGGGAACAAGCCAGTACATGGGGGACAGCCCTGCTGGGCCAGTTTTGCATCGATTGAGATATTGGGGGTCTAGAGTCAGACGCTCTGAAATATAGTAAGGGACAGATGGCAGGCTTTGGAAGTCTGGGAACAGCTGACCAGATGCAAGAGAGTCACAGGCCAGTGTCTTTATCAGGGACCTGTGTTCTGAGAACAAGGCCTGACTGCAAGTAAGAATCCCTGAATCTCTCTCTCTCTCTCTCTCTCTCTTTCTCTCCCTCTCTCTCTTTCTCTCCCTCCCTCCCTCTCTCTCTCTCTCTCTCTCTCACTCTCACTCTCTCTGTGTCATGGGTGGGTGAGGTGTGGGCCTGCATAAATGGGGCCAATACAGCAACTCCTGGGGGTCTTTCTTATTCCAGAGGATTCTTTATGATGGAATGCTCCTACATATGCTGCCTTCCCAGCACCCAGAACCTTCATCAGGAGGTAGGAGCCCGAAGCTGCCATCCAGAAGTCCTGGGCTAAGTGGGTCGGGAGTGGGACCTCTCAGTGCCCTTTGACAGGGCTGCTGGGGCCTGGCCAAGCTGAATGTGTCCTCTGGGTGGCCCTGCTGAGCCTCTGGCCTGCTGCTTCCATCAGCACGGAATCATGCCCCTCAGAGGACAGCATGTAACCATGCTTCCTGGGACGGGGGGATAGGAAGAGTTGCTGTCACCAGAGTACTCCATCTTTCTGACACACGGGCCCCGTATGGCTTTCTTCCCTCACTCCTGAGCCCCAAACAGCCTAGAAATCTACTCTGGAACATCCTCAGGACTGGTTTTTGAAAAATATGTGTATATAAATATATACTTAATTTAAAAAAGTCTATAGATATTCTGTTTTCTTCTATTCTCCATCTCCTCCATTAGTTTTCAAAGGCTTTGCCTGCCCTGTCTCTGGCCCGGATCACCTTCTTCCTCTATCTCACAGCTATAAAAGCTGGTCACAGGCAGAGGCTGGCTGCAGCAAGGCAGGAATGTGGTATTTGGTTAAATTGTAAAATTAGCTAGGGAAGTTAATGAGGCATCCCGCCTCTGCCTTCTGAAGAGCAAGAAGTTTATAAAGGGGCTCTGAGCACCTTGCCTATGAAGGGGAGAGAGGGAGGAAGGGAGGAAGGAGGGGCTGGCTGGGAAGGCAGAAGAGCCTCCTCAGGTGAGTTTGCAGGCCTAGGACCCAGCTGGAGAGTCCCGAGAGGTCGTGTGGCCCCTCAGAGCTTCTCCTTTGAGACAGCTTCCGTCAGCCAGTTTGAGTCCACGGAGTTCCTTAGCACGCCTTGTCCACGGACCTCCCAAGGTTGCACGCAACCGGCTGTGACTATCCTTTCTGGCGTCAAATTCCCTTTTTGTCCTGTGCAAGGCTGCAGAGACCAGGACTGAACCCTTTGACTCAGGAGGTGCCCACAGCAGAACGGAGACGATCAGAGACCGTGACAGTGGCATCTAACATTTACTCAGGGCCGACAGGGGCCAAGCATTTCACCTCATGATCTCACTCCCTCCCTACCAGCCCCCTCCGAGGTTGGTACCGTTAGGATTCCATTTGATAAGGAGGACACGGAGTTGACTTGCTCAAGAGCACCCCTTGATTAAGAGGCCGAGTTGGGCTGTAAACACAGGTTGGCCTGCCCCCATAGCCACACATCTTAACCTCTGAGGCCAAGGTGTTGGCGTTCCTTTTCCAGGCAGTCCACCTCCCCCCCAGCCCCTACTTCACAAGGGACAGATTGTGCGCTGGCGAGCGTCACCCCAAAGCTTTGGAAATCACGGTCTCAAAGGTGTGTGCGGAAGGTTGCCAACAGTCTATTTTCTGCGCGCACCGAATTCTCAGGTCCTCTAATTACACCAAACAGACCTGCCTGTTTTCCAGCAGCAGTCCGAAGTCAACTTAGTGGTCCGATTCGCCTTAATAACGCTCGACACGGGAAGGAGCCAGCCCACCTGCATCTTTTGTGTGAGGTCAGCCAGAAGAGGCGAGCTGCGTTTTGTTGTTTGGGGTCAGGCGGGGGGGGTGGGGTGGGGTGGTGGTTCATGCTAAGAATGGGCACGAAAGTGTGACAGGCCATATTTCTGTTTGGAAAAGTGTGGAGTCTGAAGGCTTCTGAATTTTGAGCCTGCAGACGTCAGTGCCGGAATTGTAATGTAACACCTCAATTATGGTGCAGGGGGTAAGAAAGAAAGACTCGGAAACCTGCAAGCTTCTTTAGATCCACAGCCTGGGCCTCAATTACGGGTTCAGAAACACCAAAGGCAAGCCAATGAGTGTCATTTTTAACCAGTTTGAACATTTTACTACTTCCTAACATCAGAAGCACCCGGGCTGGAGAGCCAGCTTCTTGTCCTCAATAAAGTGATTAAGCCGAATGGGTGTTGGGGGGTATTATTAGGCTGAGAAGGGCTAAAAATAGAAATGCTCTGTTTTCTGAAAGCCACAGCAGGCCCTGGAGAGCCTGGCAGCCACGATGTGCCACCGAGGGGCCTGCAGAAGGGGGAGGGAGGGTGGCAGTCCCCTGGGCTCGGCCTGAGATGGGGCGGTGGGTGTTGTGACGGTCGAGCCAGGTGACGGGCCTCCTTCCCAGCTGTCATCAGGAAGAGAGTAACAGTGAGAGCTGTGCATTGGTTGGTTCTGCCTTGGTCTTTGCTGGTGTGTGTGTGTGTGTGTGTGTGTGTGTGTGTGTGAGAGAGAGAGAGAGAGAGAGACTGTGAATGAATTTATAGCAACTGATAACTCTGGAGTCTAGAATGGACACCTCAGCCTAAAATTTACATATTTAGCCCCCCAAATGAATTGGATTTGTTTGCTGTTCTTGGGGGAAGGGGTCCCATTTGGGCAGTGAATAAAGGGCAGGTTATAAGGGGCACTTGCAAAGAAGGTGGGGAAAGGGGGAGACCCTTGGAGCCAAGAGTGAGCATCTGTTCTGTAAAGCCTTGCCTAGCTGGCTAGGCTGCCCAGGAAGGGGGGGGTGGGGGATGGAGAGACTTTTTGGTTAAGTGAAGGTCAACCAAGAAAAACTTGGTCTATTTCAGTCTCTGTAGTTTGCTGTCATTCATCAGTGTGAGAGTCCATTTTTCTACTTGGAAGACAATTGATTTTTTTGTTTTGTTTTTTAAAGTTCATTTATTTTGAGAGAGAAAGAGTGCGCAAGCAGGGGAGGGGCAGAGAGAGGGAGAGAGAGAATCCCAAGCCTGTCATGGGGCTTGATCTCACAGACTGTGAGATCAGGAACTGAGCTGAGATCAAGAGTTGGACACTTAACTGACTGAGCCCCCCAGGTGCCCCTGCTGTTTTTTTTTATGATGGACTATCTTGTTTGCTTAGAAATCAAATGGAGAGTGCCAACGAACATCAGTCTGGAAGGGTATTTCTAATTGGGGTTTTATTGTAAGTCATTCCTGAGGGTCAGTTGTACCTTTTCTCCTGTAGAGCCCTACAAGTTTTCATGGCCTTGACCTCGTCCGTCTCCGTACCAGCATCAGGTGGCAGGGTGGGGATGTTTTACAGATGGAGAAACGGTGGCCAGGTAATCAGGCTTCTAAAATATACCCACGTGCTCACCAGAGCCAGATCTAGACCCTGGTGCTTCTGGCTCCCTGTCCGATGGACTGTAATGCCACATCTCTGCACCAAGAAGGAGTTGTTAGCAGGGCAAATGCTCAGTGGAGAGCATCTGACTGCAGGAGGATGGCCTCAGAGCTTGTGGGAAAGACCCCGCCAGCTCCAGGGTGTGGAGGATGACAGAGGACTGGAGCTCCTTCCTTTGGGATCTTTTTCTCCTGCCCTTAATATGAACACTTTATTCTTTAACCCTTGATATTGTCAAAGCCCTCTAGTTAGGTGGGCTGTCCGTGCTGCCACCCCGATTTTGTTTCTTTTTCTTTGATGCTCACTGGCTGTGAGACCTTGGCTAAGCAAACTAAGCTTTTCTTTTCTTTTTTTTTTTTAAAGTTTATTTCTTTATTTTGAGAAAGAGAACATGGCGGGGAGCAGAGAGAGAGGGAGAGAGAGAGAATTCCAAGCAGGCTTTGCACTGCCAGAGCAGAGCCTGACCCAGGGGTTGAACCCACGAACCTGCAAGATCATGACCTGAGCCAAAACCAAGAGTGGATGCTCAACTGACTGAGCCTTGTAGGCGCCCTCTGAACTAAGTTTTTTATACTTCAGTTTTCACGTCTATAGAACAGGGATAATCTTAGAACTGATGGGAGACTTGAATAGTATGTGGCACGTTAAGCAGTTAGTATGGTGCTTATTCCACAATGTTCGATAGATGTCAGTTCCTTGTATTCTTCTTGTTCCCGTCAGTGCGACAGCATTATTACTCCTCACTGCAGGGCGGCCCTTGTGGGACCCCTAGGGCCCCGGGAGGGGAAGGGTTGGAGCCAGTTCTGTTGCTAGGCGCCTTCATGTGCATCTCGCCTCACTTAAACCTCCCGACTCCCTGTGGTCCCATTGCCGAGTGAGTGGTGCCCTCTGGAGTTGTGTGGCCTCGAGGTCCTGCTTACAGGGTGGGAGGGGTGCATCAGTGCCTCCCTGGCAGGTGAGGACACCGCGGCTCCCACAGGTTAGTGGGAGGACCAGAATGCAGTTGGGGCCAGGGGAGGCTGCCTTGGCTTCCCTCTGAAGGTAACTCAAGTGAGTGTTCAATCAGAGGGAGTGTCAGGGAATGTTGGGAGCCGGGGTGGTGGCAGACCTCCACTTGAAATTTTGTGGGCAGACCGGGCTTTGATCTTGGCCATTGCCCTTGGAGTGGCCTGGTTTTGCTTTTCTCCATTGTCCAGACAGTCCTCCTGACTCTTTCCCCAGGAGGCGTAGCGGGGGAGGGGCCCCATGCCGGATTTTGGGTGAAGGCGTGTGACAAGGGACTCTGAAAGTGCTTCAGCAGAAAGGAGCAGGGTAATTGAGGTTGAGAGGAGGAGGCCAGAGGGTCAGGCAACTGACAGAGCTTTGAAGCTGCTGGATGCCAGTAGAAACCCGTCTTTACAAAATTCTGAACCTCCCACCTGAGAACACCCAAGTTAGGTCTGGCGGGGGGAAGGCAGTTGTTGGTATCCAAAGGTTGAGGGAATATCCCATAAAATCATGGCAGAAGTCCCCACTGACCTTTTTACCTAGTCTCTCACAAATGCCAAGACTGTGGTGTTATCTTTCTTAAACAAAAAGCCGAGCACCTGAAAGCCTTGGTGTTCCCTGGGACCCAGGGGTCAGCCTTCCCCTTGGCCTCATTGGCTCGGCCCGGCTCTGTCTGGCTAATGATTCTCCCGGTGTCTGGACTGTCTGTTCCACTCTGCCTCCCTGATAGAGCAAGGTATTTCCTTGACAAGGAATCCCCTGACTGAACCGGAGAACGCAGCCCCAGCTCAGTTTAGCCAGCACCTCCCCATTGCGAAGGGTTGTAAGCATAGGAGCTCGCTTTTACAGCTACCGCGGGCTCTCTTTGCCATGTGCTTCCAGATTCTTCTCCCACAACAGCCGTTCGTCTTTTCTTCACCCTTAGAGGTGTCCCAGTTTAAAACTTGTCATTTACAGATGGAGAGATTAAGTGGCTCCCCCAGGGCTGTACATCTCAGGCAGGGGGCAGTTGGGGCTCTGAATCCATTTCTCACTGTGGTGCTTCAAGAGAGCTGGGGTGCTCTTGGCCAGCAGGGCCCCCCTTGAGCCCGTTATCCACCTGCCTCATCCAAGGATGCCCCTCTGTCGTCCCAAACATGAGAGTACCATGTGTGGGAGATCCCCAGGGAATGCAAGGTGTCCTCTCTCCTAGGGCATTCATTATAGGCAGACCTTCCCCCAGGAACTGTGGGGCTGGAATATTATGGGCTGAAGTTCTAGAAGGCTCAGGCCAGAGGCTGGCCTTCTAGAGCTCCACAGCTTGATAAAGTGGAACTTTATCCATAACTATTCAGGCACCTGCTGCATACCACGTATTTCATAGGGCTAATAGCCCCATTTTATTTTATTTATTTATTTTTTAATGTTGATTTTTGAGAGAGAGGGACAGAGAGACAGAGAGACAGAGCATGAGCAGCGGAGGGACGGAGAGAGAGGGAGAGACAGAATCCAAAGCAGGCTCCAGGCTCTGAGGTGTCAGCACAGAGCCTAATGTGGGACTTGAACCCACAAACCATGGGATTATGACTTGAGCTGAAGTCAGACGCTTAACCAACTGAGCCACCCAGATGCCCCAATAATCCCATCTTAAAGAGGGAAGCGAGGGTACAGAGTTGGTCCCAGGACCCTATCGCCAGCGAGGAGAACTCCACAGCAGGTCTGGCCACTAGCTGCCGGGGGCTTCACCTCAGGGAGCTGTCTGGTTGGCATAACATGTCTGGAAGAAGTCCGTTCTGTCAGAGTGGGGGCTGACATTCTCATAACGAGAGAGGCTTTTGTGTCATTGAATTGATCACCACCATACCTTGATTAGCCAGTCATGGAAGTTGCCTGGGGAAGAAATGGGTTAAAGGCAGTGCTAAGGGGAACCCCCAAATCAATACTCCTACTTAGACTTCAGGAGAGTTGCATGTTGTTTTCACAGTGACAGGTTTATCCTCCCACTTGTATTTTATTTAAAATAATTCACCTTAAATAGGTTTGCACTCATTCCAGTAGGAGGATGATAGTCAAAACTTGGCCGTGAGTATTGAGGGCCGACTGGAAAGGCGCCATTTCTTTGACCTTCTCCCAAGGAGGTGTGGTTGGGCCCTGCCTTTATTTCCACATTGTTGGTTTGTAGAGGGGATTGTTGGACATGCACAATCGACAGTGCCTACTGCCTTCTTTTATCTTGCTCTTCCCAGAGAAAGTCTGATGAAGACTTGTCCAGAGTAGGAGCTTTTTCTCCCTTTGTTAAGGTAATTTTTTAAATGTCAAAAACATGTTTTTTGAGAGAGAAAGCAAGTGCATGAGCAAGAGAGGAGCAGGGGGAGAGGGAGAGAGAAGGACACCCAGCATGGAGCCCACCGGAGGCTCAGTCTCACAACCATGAAATCGTGACCTGAGCTGAAGTCAAGAGTCGGACACTTAACCTACTGAGCCACCCATGTGCCCCCTCCCTTTTTTTGTTCTTTGTATTTTGGCTCAGGGGCCTAAGAATACTTTGAATGTTATGATATGTTTAGTGCATACATCGGATGTGTGCGTGGAGCCCACACATTGACAGTGGGGGAGAAAGTAATGGCAGTAGTGAGGATGTTAATGACAGCTCACATTGATTGAGCAGCTCCTGTGGGTCAGGCACGGTGTTGCAGACTTTACATATACTGTTTAAATTAATTGTCACTCAACCCTGTGAGGCGGCTGGTCTGTGCCTGTTTTATAGGTGAAGAAATAGGCACAGAGAGGAGAATTAGCTTGCCCAGGGTGGTGGCTAGAAGTGATAGAACCAGGACTTGCTCCTGGTTTGCTTGATCCCCAAGCAAGGGTTCTTAACTTGTCTGGGGCACAGCTGTATACTGAGCATACGTGCTTGTACTGGCTAGGGGCTGTGTTACTAAGCCTGTTGGGTTCCTGCTGGTGCTGAAAGTGGTGACAGAGGAGCAAGGCCCTCTGAGAACTGAGTTGCAGGGATAAGGGACAAGGTGGACCTATTCTCTGTGTGGGACATGAGCTCAGGACCGACCATAGGATCCTGGTGACAGCCAAGGGCACCAGCGCACCATGGGGACCTCCTGATAGCATGAGGTTTACGGGGTAGGGTAAGAAATGCTCTCTCAGACTAGAGAGGCCTCATCATTTCCTTTTGACCCATTCCACGGTCTCCTCTGAGTGGACATTTAGTCACATTTGGGGGGTCCAGCCACGGAGCATGTTATTGATGGGAAATTGACTTCTAGGGATCTGAACACCTGCCCGTTGTGGGCCCCGATTATTCTCTATCTCTGTTGCACAGCTTGCACACTGCCTGGTGGCTTCCTCAGTCCTGACTTTGATTGGGGCCCGCACTCGTAGTCCATTCACCCCGCTGTCCTGTAGCAGATGCCCTTCTCCCACCTCCTTGTCGGGTAGACCAGCCCTTGGACCATATCCCGAGCCAGTCGGTAGGGGCTGGACGTCTTCTGATCAGTCCACATCTGCCCCCCAGTGCTTCCCCTTTCCCCTCTCGCCCGAATGAGTGCCCCTTACAGAGATTCTGGTTCTGGATCAGTTCTTGTTTTGTTGATAAAGGAGAAATGGTGAGCGAGAAAGAGAGCGGGCAAGCTCGCCTTCCAGCTCCTCTCGGGGAGAGAACGCATCTCCCTGAGCAAAAGAACACGCAGTGCTGGCCTTTGGAATTGGCAGCCAGAGTACTGTTCTCTGTCTGATAAGAGGTACTGTAAATAAAACTGTCCACCATGGCCCGCTGTAAAATGCCCCGTGTCTGTACTCATTGTTCTGACAGCTTATGCTTTTTTTGGGTCTGCTGTTTTGGTACACTCTGTACTTCCTTATGTAAGCAGGCATGCATATCTCATCAGAACATTCAAGATGTTTATTTTAAAATCTCAAGGAATTAAAAGAAAAAGGACACACTACTCAGCGTTAGATGCTGGCAAATGTTAAGTGTTTTTTCAGCGGTTTCCCCCACCCCCTCCCCGCCTTCTTATTAGCATGGAGGGGTGGGGGGGGAGAGGGAGGGATTTTGAATTTTTTTTTCTTCTTTCATTGGCTTCTGCCGTATTGACTTCAGAGAGACACCAGCCCACATCTGACTGTGCTCAGCATTGTTTGTCTACCCTCCTTCCTGGATGCTTGGGACCCCCAACCCTGTTTCTGGTTGGGAAGGGGGGGTGGCGTCCAAGGTGGTGGTGGGGGGAGGACAGCTGTGGGGAGCCTGTCGAGCGAGCTTCTGCGGGATTTCTGCGCTGTTGTCATTGGAATGCTAGGCGTTTATAGAAAGCTTTGTGGTTTTGAAAGTGCTTTCCTGGCCGTGTCTCTTTCGATTCCTTCGAGTCGGGATGATCCGTAGCACTGAGTGAAAGTGGCCCCGACACAGGGACGCCTTAGACCATCTCCAGCCTCCTTGAGGGCCGTGGTGACTGCCTCCTTTCTTTTCACCCAGCCTGAACCTGCTTTGAACCCTCCTCCTTCCAATAGCCCCGGTCTGACCTCCTGGAGGTGTCGAGAAGTCAGGGAGAGATGGGACAGGGCAGGAGTCTGGGATATTCTGAGTGGTCAGGTACTCTTGCTCCCCCAGTATAACACATAAGGCACCCTTGAGCCCTCACCTGCAGGATCCCTGGGAGACTGGCAGGGCAAGGATGTCTATCTGTCTGTCTGTCTGTCTGTCTCTCTTTACCACTGAATCTCAGATAAGCACTCTGCCTGGGCTGTGGGTGGGGGCCACACAAATTTCTGCCAGCTGGTTGAGGGTCCACTCTGGCCATCAGAGGCCTCCTCAGACAGGAGACTCTGAGTGTCCTGGGGGAGGGGTTGCTTCTCTTCTTGCGGGGGTCTGAGTCCTGGGCAGCCGGTGGGTAACAAAGGGCTGAAGGGGAGGAGATCGTGATCCAGGGCAAGCAGAGAGCCCACTCCCAACCTTTCCTTTCTCCGCTCCCAACTGCCTGAGTACCAGCCAAGACCATGTCCTTGAGTTTTAAAAAGGGGCAGTGGAGAACCTAGAGTGTGTGGAATAAGGACTCTGCCACCCCCTAGGGGACAGCCTGGCAGTGCCCTGAATGGCCACTGCCCTCTTCCCGGGCCAGTTCTGTGCCTGGAAGCCTCGGGAGAGTTTCTGTGTTTATCAAGCCTTTAGGACCGCAGCTGCAGGGCAGGTAAAGAGCAGGGGACTGGGATCGCGCAGGGAAGAGACATACTGCAGCCCTGCTCACACGGAGCTTACGGTCTGCCGGGGAGAAATGAGAAGAGCTGGGCAGCACAGGACACTTGAATTGGGCTCCTGGGGCTCACGCGGGGAGGATTTAAGAGCCAGGTTGGTGAATAGCTGCCCGTACTGACATGTTGGTCCTTTGACAGATTTTCCTGCTCCCCTCAACAAGACAACCACTCACCTTTAAGTTAGAGGGATGAGGTGTGTGTGTGTGTGTGTGTGTGTGTGTGTGTGTGTGTGTGTGAGAGAGAGAGAGAGAGAGAGAGAGAGAGAAAGCGAGCGAGCAAGAGGTCAGAGTGAAATATGTCTTTATAAATGGGAGACTCACTTTACACAAGATAAATGGCCTCCAAATAACTGTACATTGAACTTCAGTAAAATCAATCATATTTTGCACAGAGGAGTTCTTTAAAGGAATCGTAACCCTGGGCTGACTGGTGGTGATGATGGCTACTCCTTGCTGGCTGTGTGGATCCCCTGGATAGAGGTCCAAGCCCTTCTCCCACCTTGCCAATTCCTCTGAGGGCCTTATTCTTCCCATTTTACAGAGGAGGTGACAGACCCACTGAGACCTGGCAACTTTCTGGGGTCAGGGTTGCAGCTCATGACTAGCCTGGCTGGGATTTGAACTCTGATCCATCTGACCAGAATCCTGAGCTCTTAAGCACGCTCTCCTGCCCGCTGAGGTATAAATAACATCAGTGAGCTCCTGTGTCCCGCAGAGTGCTTGGTGATTGACAAAGGAGTGTGTGTTCACTAATGTCCATCTTCCCCTTTGACCCTCGCAGCAGCAGGTACGGCCATCTTTGTTTCACAGCTCGGAAGGAGGGCCACTCTGGTGGCCGGGCTGGCCTGGGACCCAGTTCTCCCCACTCCAAGTGGCGCTGTTCACTCAGCTCTGTAATCGCTAGGGAGGATGGCGATGGTCCAGCCCGCTGTATCTTCTGGCTGTTCCCTCTCTGCTGTAAATTCCCGTCCCTGCGGTCCACCCCCTTGCTCCCCAGCTCTCCCTCTACCTGCACTGACTCCATTCCAACCCGCTGGCCTCCTCACTCCTCCTCTGTCTGGAATGGGCTTCCATAGACAGGGCTGTTTCTTCTTTCCCCTTTCAGCTTTGCGCTCAGAGGCCAGCTCATCAGAGAGCTCTTCCCTGCCTACCCCATATAAAATGGTGGCCCCCGGCCCTCTGGGTCCCAATTCACTTCATTTGTGTCTCTTTTTATCACTACCTAGTTTGTATTTACTGGGTTTTTTAAAATGTGCCTTTCCTTCTAGAATGTAAGCTCTCTGAGGACAGGGGTTTTTGTCTCTTTTGTTCATTTGCTGTAATCCACCTTGGGGCATATTCTTACTGGACATGCAAAAAGCATCCCTGTGCATAGGAAAGATACGACAAGGTGTGGTCATCCCTGAGCTGTGATGTGCTGTTCTTCCCACTCCAGGAGGAGCCCCAGGAAATTTTGTGGGGGATAAATGCTGATCTACCCACATGTACCCATTGTGTTCAACTGGCATGACCTCCTTCCTTCCCCCCATCCCTCCCTCGCATTGATGCTTTATAAATGTATTAGGGGCTGAATGATGTCACCGTAATGCGTTTTGGGAAGACCCATGTGGTTTATACACACTTGAATTGCTTTGAATGCAAACCTGACATCATACTGAAGGCAGCAACGAACAACATATGCACAGTAAACAGGCAGAGACTGTCTTATTGATTAACAGATGAGGCCTCTATTATTGATCAAAGCTTGGCGAGGAAATTTATCACTTTTAATTTCAGGGCTGCCAAATATTTCTGCCTCTGAGCCAGCCATTACAGAGACAATTTAAAGGCACATGCCTCCTTGGGAAGAGGGGGGTTCTGCCTCTCTCTGCTGGGCTCCTGTGCCCTGGAACTGCCTATCTTTGGTGCGGGGCTCGCCCTGGGGAGTTGGGGAGAGTCTCAGTGGGGGAGGGGGAGTACTAGGGCTTACATGAATGGGGCCTGAAGTGGGAGCCAACCTTTGTGGTGTCTGTGTGTGCTGAGGGTTCTGACCAGTCTGGGTGGGTCAGACTCTGCACTGACGAGGCCAGGGGACTTTCACCTACTCGGCTCGACTTTGTGACTTCAGCAAGGCAGGGGTGGAGACGGGAAGCTCTGAGGGCAACCAGATGTGGTCAGGCTTGGGCCAAGCCAGCAACCTTGACTAGATCACATGTGCTAATCTGTTTTTATCTTCATCTTGAACTTGTCTGATGGTACACATCCGGCCCTTTATTTCCTACCTGGCCTCCTTCCTTTCTCTCTGCTTCTCAGTCATTGAAACAGATGCTGCGATGACCTTATTGATGGCTGTTTTCTAAGAACCCTCCGTACCACATCCCTTCAAGGTGGCGGCATAGAGGTTCCTCACCTGGTTGCAGGGCTCCTGCATGAGGCTGAGCTCCCAGGGCTTTCCAGCCCCTGCTTTCCTCCTTGGGCCTCCCCATCATCTTTCTTCTTTAGGGAGTCGTGAGAACTGTTTAGAACCAAAGAAAGAAATGCAGTTACAGTCCGATCCCTTACAAATCACAGAAAATCATTGCTGGCTAATGATTCAGGACTGGAGAGAGTTCCTCATTTCTAGAAGGCTGTGGCTTCCTCTACCCCCCTCTGGTCCACTGTGCTCTTTGAGGTCCTGGCTGCATTTCCAGAATAAATGGATGAAAAGTGGTCCTGGCTGCCACCTGAGTGATCACACATTGTGACTGTCTTTCCACTGAGTTTCTTCGAAAGCTCTTTCTTAAAGCTTTAGAAGCCACGTGCAGGTCCTTGGCCCAAGGATACCCAGCAGCTTGAAGAGATACCTGGAAGTGATCAAGACCTCCCGGTCTCCAGGAAAAACTCAACTCGAGACACCTAATACAAATGGCAGTATTTGTATTGAAAGCTCTTTTTATAAAAAAAACAACAACATTTTTAAAATGTTTTTATTTATTTTTGAGACAAAGAGAGAGCATGAGCAGGGGAGAGGCAGAGAGAGAGGGAGACACAGAATCTGAAGCAGGCTCCAGGCTAGGACCTGTCAGCACAGAGCCTGATGCGGGGCTCGAACTCACTGCAAGATCATGACCTGTGCTGAAGCCAGACGCTTAACTGACTGAGCCACCCAGGTGCCCCTGTATTGAAGGCTGTTAAGGAAAAGTGACTCCATATCTTCCCTAAGGGCATTTTATCATTCATTTATTTAGTCAACTCATATTTATTGAGCACCTAGTAGAGGGTAAATTTTGCTCATCAGTAGACAAGGTCAGTGTCCTCACAGGGTTTGCCTTCTACCTTTCCTTCTACCCTTCACTGGCAAGAACTGTTTATTGCTGTTTAATTTAAGCCTATACTGGTGCAAATTGTATTCTTAGTACTGTTCCTTATAGTACGTGCTATTACTCTAAGGCGGAGGTTTTTAAAACTTGTTAAAAAGTAGTGGAACCATTTTTCCAGCTAGAATTTTATGCAAAACTTTGATGTATAAACGGGATGTATTGGAATTTTATTGTTTTCAGTTGGGGGGAAGAAGCCCATACCTCCCCTTCTTATCCATGAAGCATCTTTTCAGAGGGAGCCCTAGAGTACAGAGATTAAGAGCAGAGGGTCTGAAGTCAAGCTGCCTGGGTTTGAATCCACTTCTGGTGCCCACTGAGCAACACTGGTCAAGCTACGTAACCTCTTGGAGGTTCGCTTTTCTCATCTGCTGAATGGAGTAATAACAGTATGATCTTTTTTTTTTTTTTTAATCTATTTTGAGATAGGGAGAGCACGAGTAGGGGAAGGGCTGAGAGAGAGGGAGAAAGAGAGAATCCCAAGCAGGCTCTGCACTGTCCATGCAGAGCCCGATGCGGGGCTTGAACTCACGAACCGTGAGATCATGACCTGAGCCAACGTCGGAAGCGTGACCCACTGAGTCACCCAGGTGCTCCAGCAGTTTGGACTTTTAAAAGCCGGCAGGATCAGAGGAGATGATACAGCATGCATCATGCCTGCTGCATGGTAAAGCCTCAGGAAATCTGAGATGGTTGGAAAGCAGCACTAGTTTTCTACTACGAATATGTGTAAGAAGTTCTGCCTCTTACAAGATTCTAATACAAAAGTAACACACAGGCACACTCAAGGCAGTGCTCAGATGCGTAGAAAGGAGCACGGCGTGGGGCCTCTTGGAGAGGGCAGGGCAGAGCCCGTGTGCTCTGTGCGTGCACAACCCGTCTTGAGAATGGAACGGGGCAGCAACAGACAGAACTGGGACCCAGCTGTGCTCCAACTCAGGGAGGGACGAGCGGCTCCCGTCAGGGCCGGTGAAGACGATGTCCGTGGAGCTGGGTGGCTAACCGCTCGGGCCTCGAAGTGACGTGGAGGAATTCAGAATCAGTGTAAATTTTGAGCCCCGTAGAACTTCTCGGGCAACGAGTATGAAGGAAACAAGTAGCCTTTTAAGGCACGGTATCTGTGGGGTGAATCAGAGGACATCTGGTGGTGGGGCAGCCATTGAGTCTACCAGTGTTCTGGGCACCAACTGGCAAGGGCCTGGGTAGGGGCAGTGACAGTACGTGTCGGAAGAGATGCACCTGGAAGGTATTTTTTAAGGGGGGATAGATACATGTCCCCCCTTTTTAATATTTATTTATTTTTGAGAGACAGAGGGAGAGCAGGAGCAGGGGAGGGGCAGAGAGAGAGGGAGATACAGAATCCCAAGCAGGCTCTAGGCTCCGAGCTGTCAGCACAGAGCTCGACACGGAGCTCACACTCATGAACCGCGAGGTCACGGCCTGAGCCGAAGTCAGACGCTTAACTGACCGAGCCACCCAGGCGCCCCTCGAAGATACTTCGAATGAAAGCTGCCTAGGCTTGTGGCAGGTGCCCTGTGGCTGAATAACATATGAGAGCCTTGAAGACCGTTAGCGACTGGGAAAAAATCCTGTTTGTCTTGATCCTGTGGCCTTGTCTCTCTGAGCCTCGTAAAAATAATAGTTCTACAAAAGTCGATCAGTTTGAATCGCACTGAATTGATTTTGTTTATTCCACAAATATGTCCAGTAATAGGGTCCCCCCCTGGGTGTCAGGAAGATACGGCTCTGTGTGTGGAGTGACACAGTCCCTCCCTTGGGAAGCTTAGAGTGTGGCAGGAGACAGGGACGGGTCCACAGGCATTTAGAAGAGCGCATGGTGAGCCGTCGATCTGGAACATACAGGGTGCTGCCGGAGCGTAAGGAGGGGCTACGTCATCAGGACGCGGGGGCAGAGGTTATGGACGCTGGTGCATATACTTGGTGCTAAACTGGGGTGGGAGTGAGCGACCAGAAGGTCAGACACAGGAGGAGCGGGAGGATGGGTGAGGCCTGTCAGTGAGGGAGAGCCTGGCTCCTCCAGGAGCCAGACTGGCCGAGTGGACCGGAGACCAGGGAGCGAGAGTGAGGGAGGGGGAGAGAGATGAAGCAGGGAAGATGAGCGCATCAGGAAGTGCTTTGTGTGTCTTGGTGAGGAGGTTAGATTTTATCCTGAAGACACAGGGGAGTCGTTCAGGGATTTTTGAGTGGTCAGGTGCAGGGGGTGGTTGGGACAGACAGTCTAGTTTGGGACATACTGAGTTAGGGGCTATCCAAGTAGAGGTACGTCAGCATTTCCTACCTTCCCATAAGGTGTAACCTAAGCAAGGGGGCCCATTTCCCCTTGTATTCTTTTTTTTTTTTTTTAATGTTTATTTATTTCTGAGAGGGGGGAAGGGGCAGAGAGAGAGAGAATGTCAAGCAGGGTCTATCCTGTTTAGCTCAGCGCCCAACGCGGGGCTCGAACTCACAAACTATGAGATCATGACCTGAGCCGAAATCAAGAGTCAGACGCTTAACTGACTAAGCCACCCAGACGCCCCCCCGCCCTTGTATTCTTTAGCCCTCTCTGTTCCTCACTTGGAGTCAGCCCCCACCAGAATCTGCCTGCTTCTTGGGGCATGTCATCTGGACCCCATCTCTGCTTGTGTTGGTTATTCTGATTTTGTTCCCTCTTCTCTCTGGGAGACCCCTGGATGGCGACATCTGGAGCTCAGTTGGGGGTTTGGTCACAACCTGGAGGAGGGGCTGGGCTGGCTGCCAGGGCCAAGCACTGTCCCTGCCTTGATCTCCACAGGTGTCCAGCCACCTTTCCTAGTGTCTTTCTGCACGATTCTGGCCCAGGACCCCTTCCCCACAAGTGGAATATCACTCTCATGGTAACGTCTCCCCTTTCTTCCAGCGGGTGCCAAAGCCTTTGTCTGTGACCAGTGCGGAGCCCAGTTTTCGAAGGAGGATGCCCTGGAGACCCACAGGCAGACCCATACTGGTGAGTTGACAGCTTCCCATCCTGCAGCTCCTCCAATGTGCCAGCACACGGATACCAAGGGACTTGGCGACACCCTCTTTCAGCACATGTGACCTCCGTTCCTGTCCTGGGGAGCTATTGGGGGGGGATGGCTTGTGCCACAGTCAGCTACTCCCGTGTGTGGGGCTGGATGGCAGGAATGTCCAAGTGTGACCTTGCCCTGTAAGAACAGCAGCCCTGGATGAGGCCCACCGTCTCTGCGTCTAACAGGCCACTGACGTCCCGTCTTCACAGAGCCCTGTAGCACATTCTTGTTGAAGTCTTAGAAGGTCCGTGATGTTACCTAGCATCCCCTTCCCTTGGTGAACGTTCTGGAAACCTCTCGCACTCCATCTGTATACCTCTGAAACCCTCAGTGGCCACAGGGGGCCGGTCTGCCATCTGTGAGTCGAGTCATTGTCTAAAAGAAAGCAGCGTGTACATATGACGCGTTCGAACCATTTAGCCGGCGATGTCACTGTATTTGTTGTCAGAGCACTGATTGCTTGGCATCAGTGCCCCTCACCACCGCCGTACTCCGTCTTCTTTGCTGTAGCTCAGTGCTGTACTTGACCTCACCTGGCCCGTCTTTCCGTAACTCTGTAAAGCAGGAGGCTACTCCCGTGTCATGGATGAGGACCCTGCGGCTCAAAGAGGGTCAGTGACTTGCCCAAGTTAATAGTGGGGCCAGGAGTGTTGCAGCTTGGACAGCCTGGGTTTCTCCTTGGCTCTGACCTTCCTGTCTGTGAGATCATGGGTTCGTTATTTGAGTTTTTTTTTCATGCATGTTTATTTTTCACAGAGAGAGAGGGAGAGGCAGACTGTGCATGAGCAGGGCAGGGGCAGAGAGAGAGGGAGACACAGAACTTGAAGCAGGCTCCAGGCTCCATGCTGTCAGCACAGACCCCACTATGAGGCTCGAACTCACAAACTGTGAGATCATGACCTGAGCCTGAAGTCAGACGCTCAACCAACTGAGCCACCCAGGTGCTCTGATGAGTCTATTATTTAAACTCTCTTACTGTGGTCATCTCATCTGTTAAAAAAGTGGAGTCATGATAGTACCTACCTCCACAGCAGAGTATTGTCGTGGGGATGAAGTAAAATACTTTATTTGAAGTGCTTTGCAGAGTGTTTGGCTCATAGTAAGCATTTGTTAAATAGGGGTAAATAAATGTATTTAAAATGTAGTAAATATTTATTGATTTCCCACCAGGTGCCTGGCATGCTTGTTGAATATAAGGTATAGTAACATCTAAGACAGATAGCATTCCTGTCCCCTCGTGGCACTGAGATTCTAATAGGGAGACAGTTTAGGCAAATAAGTGTATGATATAATGTCAGATGATAATAAGTGTTAGTAAGAAAATAAAGCAGGATAAGGGAAAGAGTGTGATAGGAGAAAAGTGGTATTTTATATTAAATAGCTTGTCTTCTCTGAGAAGGTGACATCTGAGCAGAGTCCTGATGTGAGGGAGTGAGCCACTCAGAGGGAACAGGTGCTTGCCGAAGCCCTGAGGCTGGGCCAAACCTGACCAGCTCGAGGACCAGCATGAGGAGCAGGGGGCAGGGGGGAGGTGGCAGGGGGTGAGGTGCAGAGAGGGTTGGCACAGGAGGTCATAAATCAGGTGGGTCTCTCAACCCTAGTAAGGAATTTAGATTTTATTCTGCACATGCTAAAAGTCCACTGGAGGGAGATAAAACATTTGCAAATCACATACCTCATGAGGGACTTACAGTTAGAAAATATAAAGTCCACTTACAACTCAATAATAAAAATACAAATAACGGGCAGAAGATCAGCATGGACATTTCTCCAAAAACAGACAAACAGTCCATGAGCGCATGAAAAGATGCTTGGTGCCATTAGGCCATTGTAAGGGAAATACAAATCGAAGTGACAACGAAGTAGTTTTTTATACTTAGCAGGATGTGGCTGCGGTACAAAATGTAGGCAGTAGGCAGCGTTGGCGAGGACATGGAGAAATCAGAACCCTTATACAGTACTGGTCAGCAGGTGAAATGATGCAGCCGCACTGGACAGCCGTCTGGCGCTTCCTCCAAAAGTTAAATACAGAGTTACCATTTACGTAGCAGTTCTACTCCGAGGTGTCTATCAAGACACCTGAAAACCTATGTCCTCACAAAAACTTGCACGTGACTTTATAGATGCATTATTCGTAATAGCCAAAAGGTAGAGATAACCCAGTGTCCACGGATGGATGGATAGACAAAATGTCGTTTATGTGCAGAATGGAGTATTATTTGGCTCTAAAAAGGGATGGGGTACTGATCACACTCTGCAACGTAGATGAACCTCACAAACGTGA
This sequence comes from Panthera onca, assembly GCF_046562875.1. Classification (NCBI taxonomy): domain Eukaryota; kingdom Metazoa; phylum Chordata; class Mammalia; order Carnivora; family Felidae; genus Panthera; species Panthera onca. The sequence continues at coordinate 103,058,621 of NC_138348.1, read as the reverse complement.
TGCTCAGTGACAGGAGCCAGTCACAGAAGGCTGCGTGTTGTGTGGTTTCATTGATAGGAAACAGCTAGAATGGGCAAATCTATAGGCAGAAAATAAATTAGCAGGTGCCAGAGGCTTGGGTGAGTTGAGGAGACCTGGGGAATGACTGCTAATGGGTATGGTGTTTCCTTTTGGAGTGATGTCATTGTTCTAAAATTGATGGTGATGGTGGTGGCACAATTTGGAATGTATTAAAAAGTATCAAAATGCAGTTTATTTTTATATTTATTTGAAGATTTTTATTTTTAAGTAATTTCTGTACCCAACGTGGAGCTTGAACTTACAACCCCGAGCTCAAGAGTTGCTCTACCGACTGAGCCAGAGGGCTCCCCAAACCATATAGTTGAAATGCGTGAATTATGTGTTATATGAAATATATAAATGATACCTCAGTAAATCATGGCACCCTACATGCACCACACACAAATGTATGTGCATAGACATTTATAGAAAAAAGGAAATAATGGTCCCTTGGAGGGTTTTGAGTGGGAGAGTGGCATGACTTGATTTATGTGTTTAAAAATGCACTCTGGCTCCTGTGTTGGGAATTGACCATGGTGGTTGCTGTAGTGAACTACTCCAACACTAGATTAAAGCAACAAAGTGTTATGATCTCTGACGGCTCTGTGAGTTGACTGGGCTCAGTTGGGTGGTTTTCACTTGGGGTCTCTCACGAGATTGCAGTCAGGCGCTGTCTGGGTCTGGGGTCATCTGAGGGCTCGATGGGGCTGGACATCTGGGATGGCTTCCTCGCTCACGTCTGTGACTCTCAGTGCTCTGCCATGTGGCCTTCCTCTATAGCAGAGTGGCCTGGACTTCTCACATGACAGCTCAGGGCCTCAGGAGTCTGGAAACATAAGCTGTCAGCTCTGTTAAAAGCCGGGCTAGAGACGTCTAGCATCGCTTCTGCCATGTTTTATTGGTCAAAGCGGCCCCAGACTGAAGGGGTGGGAGACTCGACTCCCCTTCTCTAGGGGTAGTGCCAAACACATACTGAGTGTTGTATGGCAGTCATCTTGGGAGACTGACTGCCAAGCTACCGCAGGGGACTAGCATGGAAGAAAGAAGTCTTTCCTGGTCTGCTGCTGGTACCATTACTTTCAGCAATATTTCCTCGTCCTGTGATCTCACAAAATCTGCCTTTCCTGAGTGGAAAACACAGTCTCGGTCTGTTCAGCCCTGGCCCGTGACGACTAGAAGAGTGCTTTCTAGGTGAGCATCTCCCTGGCTTGGTTATGGAGAAGGTGACTTGGCCAGGTGACTTTGACCAGGGTTCCAGACCTGGTTATCTTGAAAGCCAGGGGAAGACCCAGGTGTCCCCAGGTCCCAGCCAGCTTCTTAATGCTGGACCACATGAAGTGGAGAATCTCGCTCTGAGAATTCTGATCTGGGGCCTGTGGAGACTGAGTGGTGAGCCAGCTTTCCCAAATAGCTTAATCTGTCCACACAGATTAAATCAGCAGCAGGGAGCAAGCCACCTCTCAGCTGGGATCAGAGGAGGTGGCTGAGTCCCTGAGGGGTGAGCAGATGGGGGAGGTTATTTGCAAACAGGCCTCATGCACTTACTGAGCACCTTGTGTGTGCCTGGCACCCACTGCGGATACAGCAGTGATCATTACAGACATGATTTCTATTTTTTTTCAACCCATTTTATGGAGATATAATTCACATACCATACAGGTCACCTGTTAAAAGTATACAGTTTAATGATTTTTGGTATATTACACCATTTTTAGAATCGTGACAAAATATCTATCACATAGAATTTGCCATTTAATAATCATATTTAAGCATACAATTCAGTGGCGTGAATGCCATTTCAACCTAGTTTTTTAGAATCTGGGTTGATGTGGCTTTGAAAGTTGGGAGCCATCTTAGGTCCAATGCTTTTCTAGGATTTATTAAATTAAGTGAGCGAGGGTTTGAAAGTGGCCAACACCTTCCAGAAAAGGATATTTGTTTCAGTGGTTGGAAAGAGCCTGGAGTTTGAGTCTGAAGCCTGGGACGGGGCTCTGACTCCGCTCTCTGGGAGGTGGTTGACCTTGACTTGTTCCTCATCCTTTCTTCCCTAGAGGTCACCTCCCCCGCAAAAGGAAAATAGTGTGATCCTTCCTATGGCAGAGGCGGGCCCGGCCCATCCAGCCTCACTTCCACTTTTTCTCCAGGTTGAGTCAGTGGAGCTCTTGAAAGGGGTGAGAAATGGGAAAATGAATCCAAATGAGGGATGACAGATGAAGGTGGGTGCTTCCTGAAAGGCTCCCTCCGCGCCTGGGCGTGAGCTGTGGGCCAGCTCCCCCGGTTGGCTGGGAGCACTGGGACACTTGCTGGTGCAGGCTGGCGGGCTGGGCTGCCTTATCCTTTGGCAAGGAGGTGACTCTTCTGACACCTGGCGGAGCTCATTTATAGTTGTGTTGCCTGCGGAACCCAGGTAGCTCCCTGGCCTCCCCTCAGAATCCCTGAAGGAACACAGCTTGAAATCTGTCTTCCATTTCTGTTGTAAGAAAGGGGGCCCACGAAGTAGAGAGAGGCCTAAGTATAAGGAACACTGACAGTAACACTGAAGTTGCTGGATTGAGAGCAGCTGACTGCGGTGCCAGGTGCCATTGGAGAGCCACCAGGAGAGCAGAGAGAGTTCTGAAGAGGGAGAGGAGCCGCGGAGACCCTGGGGAGAAGGAAAACCATGGCATCGCTGCTTTGTGTTTCTGATACCTTAGTTGATAAAATCCGTTTCTGTCTCATACCCAGTTGATAGATGAGAAAGTGGAGGCCTAGAAGCCACCTGCTAGGAAGTAGAGAGCTGGCACTTGACCCAACTCCAACTCCACTGCTCTTTCTACTGCCCCCCAGCTGCCTCCACAGTGACTTAACTGTTGTCCACGAGTGGGTGGCCGCACAGTTAGGGAGTGCCTGTTCAGAGATCATTTTGCTCAGGGCCCTGTCTGGGCAGAGCTCTTTTTGATCCCTGTGACCCATTTAACTAAGAATCCTCAACACCCTGATTCCCCCTCTCTCCCTCCTGGGATGGGATAGAACTTCCCTGAAAAGAATCGCTTCTAGAAGTGCCATGCCCAGGGCCGCCATGTTGGGGACTGACAGCTAACCTGTAGTAATGCATCAGATGGGTGATCATGGTGTCTTTGTGGGGTGGGGTGGGGGCTTGAAACTGAAAAATGAATTTTGTAGAAAGTAGTTTTCATTCCATTGTAGCCAAATGAATGGCATTTTCCCATTCCACCCTTTTGACCCCACTTACCCTGGCTTCTCTCCTGGGTGTGTGTGACTTCTCCTACATCCCTTGCCCTGACATCTTGGTGGGCTCAAGCTGGTGCTCTGGGAGGCCTGCTTACGGTTGGGCTGGGCTCGGGCTTTGTTGTCAGACTTTGGTTTTCTGTTTTGGTACAGCGAAGACTTTGAGGAGATAAACAGAGATCACTTTACACCTTTTATATTATGACAAATACATATTGCAAAACACTGCTGCTTCCAAAATGTTTGGGTTGCAGAACGGCGAGGAATTAACAGCTACGCGCCTCCCCGAGATGCCTGTTCTTCATTTACACGTCAGATTTTTTTTTTTTAACTGTTCGGTAAAATAAAAAGTGAGGAAACACGCACACACACATGCATGTAGACACGTCCGTGTGCACCCAGCGCACCGCATAGCTTCTATATCGGGAATGTCTTAAATTAGTAAGGAGTTCTTTAAGTCCAGATAAACTGATAAATACCATTAATGGCTTAATTTATACTCTGGGTTTGAAATTTGACACACGGACACTATCTTGGCTCAGGAAACACAAGTGGTTTTGTGCCAGAGGTTTTAATGACCGATCAGTAATATAAATTGCTGCATCACTGAACAGAAATAGCTTCTCCGTGTCATTTGATCTGGAAACTTCTCCGGCCAGGCAGCAGTTAATAAATTTAAAAATAATTACCCTCTTTATTCAAAGTCAAACTAATTAGGAGTGGGTTTTACAAATCATAATGTTGTTCAAGCCACTGTACATCCCCATTTGGGACCTGAACAGGCCTGGGGGCAACAGATGGGATCGGGTAGCATTAATTAGAGGGCAGGGGAGGTACCTTGGCTGCTGAGCTGAAGGCGACGGGGTTGAGATGGTCGGAGCATGCCCTGCGTGGGAAGGAAGTGGTCTCAGTGAGAGGCCTTGGGGGTGACCTATAGGAACTTTCAGCCTTTTCATTCGTATGTGGGGAACTCAGGGCAGCCGCCTGGCTATGCCCTGAGCAAGACTGGGCCAGGGCCTATCTGTGGAGGTCAGGCCAGAGAGACTGTGAGAATCCAAGGAACAGGAAAGGTGGACTGGATGTCCATGGCTGCTTGGGGAAGTGGAAAGGATGACCTCTTCGAGGACTTTTACTCATGAGGCAAGTTTGGGCGCTGATAGCGTGACTTGGGTTTGTCTTACAGACTTCAGGGAAGAAGGTGCCCCTTTAGGGCTTGAAGCCAAGAGTCTGAAGTTCAGAGTATTCTATGCATAGTGACCCCCAGAACTTGGGATCTGGTATCAGACTGTTTAGATTCCAATCCTCGCGCCGTCCATCACGACCTAGTTTTATGATCTTGGACAAGTTGCTTAACTTCTGTAAACTTCAGTTTCTTCCTTCATAACACAAGGGCAATGATGGTGTCTGTCGTATACAGGGTATGGTGGGGATTTGATAATCCATGCAAAGCACTCAGCACAGGCCTTGCATAGAGAAGGTCTCAGGAAATGGTGGTACTGGTTATGGTCACCGCATCATCAGGATCTTCATCAGAGGCCTCAGAGGGCACCTGTTCCCCACACTGGGTGGGTGAGAAGGGAGGGGCCGTGTTGGTGGCAGTGGCGGTGGAGGAATAGCAGCAGCATATAACTGCCTTCCCGGGGTGGAGGTGGGATCTTCCGGGCTCGTGCAGGCTTGTCTTCTGGCCAGGAGGACACTTCCAGTGTACCCAGAGAGCCAACAGCCACTGGAGCTAAGTGCAGTTGGGAGAGGCGAGGGCAGAATGGAGTTCTCTATGTTGAACAGTCCCACAGAGCAGATTCGGTAGGCCTTAGTTACGGCCGTGGTACCGGGTGAATGCTCAGAGCTTCCCAGGGGAACCGCTGCTTACCAGTTTCTAAACAGATGACACCGAAGTCTAGGCCAGACAAGTGCCGAGCTGGGGATAGCACCAAGCAGATACTTGACCCTCCAGGAGCACCAGGAGCATGCCCTACCACGTTTTGGAGGAGGCCTCCTTGGTTGGTACCCTTGAAGGCTCAAGAACCTTGAATCTCTTGCTAGTCTTCTGGCCTATGTCTGTTACCATCAGGAGCCTGGGAATTCTGGATCCTTGCCTTCTTCAAGTAGGACTTTCTGTGTCATCCCACCTTAGGCCCTCCCAGTTCCTTGGTGAGGAAACGAGACAGACACAAGATGGCTAAAGTCATTGCCAAGATTGGGAATGCTCGGGCTAGGAAGTTTAAGGGATGCCTTGGAGGCCCAGGACATTGGGTTGAACTAGACCTCTACACTTGCCCCAAACACATTCAGCTCTCTCATCAGCCCCCAATGTGCCCCACCAGGTCTGCTTGGTTAGTGACTTGAGTTTGCTGCAAACCAGAGGAGACTATGAAGCTGGTTGGTCTCATCATTCCTTCATTGACTTATTCCTTAAGCGGTAAAGTGCCTACTATGTGCAGGCAGCTTTATGGACCCAATGCCTGATGGTGAACAAAACTTGGTCCCTGTTTTCCCTGAAGATTACAGTGTTGTGAAGTACATGAACCAATAAAATCCATTTGCTTTGTGTGCAGATAATAAAATAGCTCTATTCTATTGGATATTTTGGAGTTCTACTTTTATTAAGTGTTCACAGCAGTCCCGATACCTACGCTTTTTTCTTACCTATTCTTCGCTAGAGAAAACTGAGACCCAGAAAGATTAAGGAAGACCAGTCCAGGGCGCAGCTAGAATGTGTGCCTGGGCTTCTGCACCTTGAAGCCCATGTTTCAGGGCTGTCTTTCCCTCTCCTAACGGGGCTGGACATCGAACCTCATGTACAGACCAGCAGTCAACTCTGCCTGTTCAGCAGCCTATGAAATCAGGGTTCAGAAGCCCATATTTGTAAAAGAGGGTCAGTTATGAACAAAGAAGCCCAACTAGAATTAGAACCCACGAGTTCTTCCACTCCAAACTTCTCTTTACTCTGACTACAAAATAAGGGCTTTCTTTTGCTGGCCTAGAAAAAGTTCCTCCGTTTCCACATTCCTGGGTCACTGAGGAAGCCACTGGGGCAGATGCAAATGTTGACATGCTGGTTCTCATTGTCTTGGCATTGGCTGCAAGAGGGTCCTGCGGTCTAGAAACCGCTAACCTACCTGTTAGCCGAGAGCAGCCATGCCAAGGGATCTGCTGTCTCCTGAAAGTAGAGAGAGCAGGTGCTGGAGAGAGAGCCCTGCCCCAGAGTCCTGTCCTTGTCATTGTGAAGGAGTTAGGAGGCATCTTGCGGTAGCTCTGGAGGGAGGAGGCAGTGAGGACACACGCACGCACACTCCAGCTGGGTGACCGTCCGCTCCCCTTCGAAGGACCGTCCGCTCCCCTTTGAGCTGCACCCCCACCTCCGTGTTGTAAGCTACCTGCTTACACTGGCCCCTTTCTGATTCCTCATATGTTAATGGTGCTTGGAAAAAGGTACAGGGACAGTGTCTGGCTCTGAACTTCAGAGCAGAAAATGAAGTCCTTATCTGGAGGACATTCTGCAGTGAGTGAGCATGCAGGGGACGGCCGGGGTAGCAGGCGGGGCAGAGGATTTAAAAGGGCGAGCAGCCACATTCCGTCCCTCAGGATGGCTGCCCGCCTTGCCCCTCTCCTGCCCCAGATCTGGCACGGGGGCAGCGCTGGGCACTGAGGAGCCGCGTCAGGGGTGCTGGCTCCTGTCCCACAGCAGTCGGAAAACCAGCAACCGATCTGGCTCCACCTCCTAAGGGCAGCCGGCACGCCAGGTCCCGGCCTTGGTGGGGGAGGGGGCGGCGGGAGAAGGGCCCCATGAGGGCAAACGACTTCATCTACCTAAAACTTTACGTGCACAAAAAGGCAGAGTGAGCCTCAAACCCCTCTGCCTGAGCTGGAGGGCAACGGGGAAGGACGGGGCAGGAGGTCATCGGAGGAACACATGGATTCCATGCAAGTTGGCCCGACCTCCCCATTGAAAGCATAATAGCATTTGACTTTTATAAATATCAGGGGTGATCTGTATAGCATTTCACGTGGTGTGCCAAGGAATTGAACATGAGAAAGCCCAGGCTCGGGAATGGCCACGGAACGTCACAGGCACTTTGAGAGGGAGAGTCATATGCTGCTGTTTGTACAGTCGGTGCACCAGCATAGACTTACTCTTGACCTCATTTCATGCTGTTACTATAAAGGCATGTTTGATGCCTAATATAGTTTTATTTTCCAAGCACAGGGCTCTCGGCTTTGTTGGAGTTTCTTGCTGTGGAGTATAGGGAAGGAGAACTCAGCTGTCGCCTGCTGGTCCAGATAAGCCATACTTTACCCTAGTGGTTCTTGGGCCCCTCTGGCCACTTTCTGGCGGGGCCCCGATGCTTTATAAGAAAATTAATAAATATAAGTTATATTTTTAATTTATTAATTTTAGAAGTATATTTTTAATAATATATTAAAGATGAATATATATGTTAAGGTTTATTTATTTTGAGAGAGACAGAAAGAGCAAGCAGGGGAGGGACAGAGAAAAAAGGAGATAGAGAATCCCAAGCTGGCTCCACGCTGTCAGCACAGAGACCGACATGGGTCTTGAACCCACGAACTGTGAGGTCATGACCTCGGCTGAAGCCAAGAGTCGGACACAAACTGAGCCACCCAGACGCCCTAATAAACTTTATATTTTAGAGCAATTTTAGGTTTCCAGCAAAACTCAGTGGAAAGTACCGAGAGTTCCCATATGCCTTCTGCCCCCACATATGTACAGCCTCTCTCACTATCAGCGTTCCCTGCCAGAGTGGGATCTTTGTTAGAACCCGTGACCCTTACACTGACATGCTTGGGTGAGCACCCAAGGCCTACAGTTTACATCAGAGTTCATTCTAGCTGTTGCGTGACCCATGGGTTTGGACAAATGTATGGCAACGTGAACCTACCAGGATTGCATCGTACGGAATAATTTCACCGGCCTCGGAATCCTCCACACTCTGCCCATCCGTGAACAGTACTTGAAGGGGGTTGGTGGTATTTGGTTGTCTTAGGGTTGGGAAGGAAAGTTCACCCAAGGGCACATCTGGGTTGGAAAAGGTTGAAGCTCATGCATTCAGTAGATACACATCTTGAGTGTGTGCTTTGTGCCAGATATTTATGCTGGCCCCTGGCACAGGGATACAGCAGCCAGTGGGACTCATAGGGTCCCTGCCTTCACCTACCTCCCACTGTCACAGAATGATGGTGACTGTCATTGTCGTGTTGAGGGTAGTAGCGTACTATATGGAAGTGACGATGAGTTACAAGATGGGAACTGAGTTCCTGTCCTGACTCAGTCACAGACTTGCTTTGTGACACGGGACACATTGGTTTGTTTTTCTTCCTCTCTCAAATATTGGGTGTGTGAATTGGGCAAGAAAAATTGCTGTTTGGGGGATCCTGTGGTTCCAAGCACAGCCTAAGACATTGCCCTTGATAGCCATTTTTCTCAACCTTAGTTTTTACGTTTGTAAGCTATGAGTAAGTAATACATGGCTGTTTTAAGGACTGAGTAAAATACTACATGTAACGGGTTGAGCCTGGTGCCTGGAAAGTTGCACACGCCTTCAGTGGTGGCTTCTCACTATGATGAGTTTTAGATGTCTACAGGTTCTGTCCCTCACCAGAAGACATGGATTTCTTTCATTTTTTTAGAATCTTACTCAATAAAAATTTAAGTGTATGCTGTGTCTGAAAAAGGGATTAAAGATGAGGCTCTTTTGCCTTTTACTGGTTTTTATTCATTTTTAAATTTTATTTTTACTTAAGAGAGCAAGCGAGAGAGCATGAGTGGGAGAGGGGCAGAGAGCGGGGGAGAGAGGGAATCCCAAGCAGGCTGAGCTTGGGTCTTGAACCCACAGACTGTGAGATCGTGACCTGAGCCGAAACCAGGAGTCGGATGCTCACCCGACTGAGCCACCTAGGTCCCCCAAAGCTCTTTTGCCTTTTAAAAATGATTCCAGAAATTTAAAGGGGGATGAGAGAATTTGGTATTTGAGGACCGCTGCTTAGAGCTTGGACTGCGCCCAGCACCTCTGCTTGTTGTTGTGGACGGTCTAACCTAGTGTATCATCATCACAGCAGGACCAGCAGGCAGGCTCACTGCCTGCATCACAGATGAGGAGCCCAGGCTCAGGAGGTTGAAATAGTATGTCCCGTGCAGCAGAAGGGGTAGGATTCAAGTCAAGGGGCCCTGGAGGGGAGTCTGATGGGCTTCTGGCACTCCTGTAGTCCCACCGTTCAGAGCAGCTCCGTCCCACTCCGTGTTGAGTCCCCACGTTCAGCCTCAGCCCCCCGCTCCGACTCCGGTCCCCCTCCGCTGTCTGCGTTCCCATTCTTGGTCCCTCATGTTTCTCCTTGATCCCTTGGGACTCCTCTCCCGGGCCCCACCCTTTCCTCTGTGACTGCTCTCCCGTCTCCCTCCTGACACCACCGCTGCCCGATGACCGAAAGGAGTTAATAAAAACCAATGTGTAACTGAAACTTGAAAAGCCATAAATCGCCTTGTTTTTTCTAGGATGTTGGTAGCATTTTGATTTAATAGTTGGACAAACACAAGGGCCTATTTTATTCAGAGTTTACAGGCCTCAAGGCTGTTATTCCTCCAAATTTAATAGCATTGAAATTGCAGGGTTTGCTATAATTTGCCTATCGCTTTCTGCTCCACCATTGATGTTTATTGTCAGCGGGATGGAATCTCAATCCGACTCACTTAGATAACATGTCTGTTAAACATTTAGATAATTGTACCATCATTAACTTGTCACATTATTTTAGAGATTCAAAACAGAAGCAGGGTAAGTAGAGGTAGTGGAGGTGGGGGAGGAGGAGGAGGAGGAGGAGGAGGAGAGGAAGGGGAAAGCTCTCCTGAGTTAAACGATCAGGAGACGAGAGTTGATTTTACACCCTTGACATTTCACCGGGGGTGTGTGAGTGAAGGAGGGGTGTCCTGCTGAGCCAGGTTGCCTCTCGCCCGGGCCAGCCAAGCCCTGGGACCGTGCAGCACATGCTCAGAGACCCACAGTATTTGTTTCATCCCCAGCTTTGGCCTCCAACGTACTAAAGATCAATTTTTGAGCTTCCCTTAGGGATGCTGATTACAACATCATATGTAATTACAGAGCATTGAGAATAACCTAAATGTCCAAAGGTAAGGAGTCTCTTAATTATGGGACCTGACGTGGAAGGATGCCTGTGATGTTTTGTGTGATAGAAGCTGCATAGAGAAAACAGGTTGTGTAGTGTGATGCCATTTACTACCGAGCGTAGCGGCCATCCTGGAAGACTGTGTAAGGCTCTGTCTATTTAGCAGTGTCTTTAGAGAATTGGGTTACAGAGCAAAGAAGGTTTTACTTCCTGCTTCATCTGTTTCTGAATAATAATTATTATTTATAGGCATGTATCATTTATAAACATCTAAAAACTAAGATCCAGGGGCGCCTGGGTGGCTCAGCCGGTTAAGTGTCCGACTCTTGATCTCGGTTCAGGTCATGATCTCATGATGGTTCGTGAGATTGAGCCCTGCGTAGGGCTCTGCGCTGACAGCGCAGAACCTGCTTGGGTTTCTGTCTCCCTCTCTCTGTCTCTCCCCTTCCCCTCCTCGTGCGCTCTCTCTCTCAAAGAAATAAATAAATTTGAAAACAAACAAACAAAAAACCCAACTCAGGTCACGTTGTAAGTAAGAAAAAAGCACCTTTAAAAAGGAGGACTTCTTAAAAGGCTGTGTGTCTGAGTAAATGGAATTTAAGAGAGAAGTAGGACATGAGCGTCTCAGCCACACTGGCAGGTGCCTCGGTTTCCCATCTCAGTTCACAACTGCTGTCTTCTTCACCAAGGGCCTTGACAGAGGAAGTAGGTAGCAAGAGAGATTTTCATTACACCTAAGTGACAACTGTCGTCACATCCAGAGGGGTGACTGAGGCCGGGGATAAATGGGAGATTCTGGGAGCAGCGTGATGCCAACAGCAGTGGGGCACGAGCTTGGCATCTAAAACCACCCCCCTAGAAATTCTGAGGTGCATGCCTCCTGATCCTGCACGGGTGACAGGCGGGACTATGGTTCTAACTGTCTGGTTTTGGACCCGTTATGTCCCACACCCCCAGGGCCTGCTCCATGACTTGGGCAGGAAGACTCACTCTTGCCTCTCGTGACTGCACACATCTGGTGACACAGTGGAATGGGGGAAATGTGCGGATCAGAAAACAAGGGCTAGTGTTTTCCTGATTGTACTGTAAATAATGCAGCTATTTGGGGGTGGGAAGGACAAACAATGTAAATATTTTATAGACTGTAGGGTAAATAATATATATATTTAGAAAACAGCTTAAATATTTTATATGCTCTATAGCACAGATTTCTCCTGAGGGGATGGACTGGGCTGGGGAAGCCCGTGGGTGAGGAAGGGACTCTGGTGGCTGGGGGTGGACACACAGAGGACTTGCAGTATGAGTGAGACTGGGCAGCGACAAGGACAGGCTGCTATCAGATAATGGCAACCCGAGTTGCTGGAAATCTCAGATTTTTTAAAAAACCATGCTTTAAAGGGGTACCTGGTGGCTCAGTCGGTTAAACATCCGACTTTGGCTCAGGTCATGATCTCATGGATCAGGAGTTTGAGCTCTGTGTCGGGCTCTGTGCTGACAGTGCAGGGCCCAGTTCAGATCCTCTGTCCCTCTCGCTCTCTGCCCCTTCCCCGCTTGTGCACACACTTTCTCTCTCTCTCTCTCTCTCTCTCTCTCTCTCTCTCTCTCTCTCTCTAATAAATAAATAAACCATCCTTTAAATATCCTGTATGCTCTGTCTTTTCTTCCTTGTCTCTTTAATGTGAGGGAGAGACCTCATAACAAATTTATTTTTAAGAAACAGCTTCCAGCCCAAGACAATTGAAAACATACATGCATGCAAAAACGTGTACATGAACGTTCACAGCAGCATTATTCACAGTGACCAAAAAACAGAGACGACCCAGAGGTCCCTCAACCGATAGCCACACACAGTGTGGTGTAGCCTTGCCGTGGAGTATCATTCAGCCATGAAAAGGAATGGAGTGCTAGTAACATGCTCTATGTAACGTGCATGAGTGTGGAAACCAACGTGAAATAAGCCAGGCACAGAGGCTGTATGTTGTATGACTCCATTTATGCAAAGGGTTCAAAAGATGCAAATCAGTACCAATCTGTAGAGACAGAGCAGATTAGTAGCTGCCCACGGTTGCCATGGTTGGGAATGCCATCTCATGGCTATGGAGTTTCTTTTTGGGTGATGAAGATGTTCTGGAATTGATAGTGTTGGAGATGGCTGTACAGCTTTGCAAATACATTCAGAACCATTGAAGTTTTTATTTTAAAAGGTAGTACTTTAGGGTTTGTGAGTTATGTGTCAACTAAAACAAAAAGGGACTCTTCAGGTATGTTGTGGGTTTGCACAGACTCAGCCCGGTCCCCTCTACCTGCTGCATCACAGGGCTTTCTAGATTGGTAGCAGTGTGCATCGCAGTGACCATTCAGACAGTCCCTGTGTTAACAGAAGGTGCCAAGGGGCCTCAGCCCTCCTGGCCTCAGAGGAACCTCCTCCCTTCCCCATTCTTCCATCTTCAGAATTGGGCAGGTAGGAGGAGAGAATCTGGTCCAGACCCTCCCTGGAAGAAGGATGTGAATCTGACATCGGCCGTCTGGGACACCAGGGAGCTGCCTTCTGGGTAGATTTCTAGAACAGCTAGTCTTTACCTTACCAGGGAGGAGGTACTCTTGCCCAGGGCAGGTCATGATTGATGTGGACCCAGGGAGCCTGTTTTAAGAAAAGAATCATATAAGTAATATGTGCTCAGTGTGGGGAAATTAGAAAATACATGTAAACAAAAACACCCCCATCTTTTTGTTTTAAACAAAAACAGGGCGATAGGATGCACGGCAGGGTGCTTTTTAATCTATTACTTGCCTGCCAACAGACCTGTGTTGTGGTGATCATTTTAGCGGTCTCCTAGTACTCTCCCCTACGCCCATTCATTTTTCCCCTAAGTCGCGATGGGCCTTGCTTGTGCACCAGGACACCCCTTTTGCCTTCCATGGTTTGGTTGGGGGCCAGGCCCCACATCTGAAGGACCTTCCAGGGACCACAGGCAGTAGTGACTAACAGAGAAGCAGAGAATTGTCACCTCTTACCTATCGCTCCTTCTGTCAGCAAGATAAACTGGGCTGGCCAGGCACGTTTGCAGCAGCTGTGTGCCTGACCATTCCAGGCCACAGCTTGAGATGCTGGGAACATAGCCAGTCCTCACATTTGTTCTTCTTAAAAGCTGTGTTTCCCTTTGGTTTTCTCCAGCCTTGCAAATGGCCACTCGCCCTGGGCAGGATCTGGGCAGGTGATTTACCTCCTCTGCTCACTTAATGAATGGCACCGCCCACGGCCTGGGCAGACCAAGGAAAATAGAGGCATCGATTTATTTGCCAAGTTAAAACCCAGAGTCAAGTAGCAAGTTAAGCATCTCCATATGTTAAGTGTCCCAGGGCCAACTAGGGAAGATGTCCTACAGGAGCAGGGCCCCGGACAGGTATTAGGAAAAAGGCTATTCTGTTGGAATTTCCTCCTGTGAACATTAGGAAAAGTTACTTAGCAGCGGGATTGCAGGTTTGGGTCAGACAAAATGTTCCCTGCCCCCACTAGGAGAAGATCCATTACAGATTGGAAATGACTTTGTCTCTAAGTGCTCATTGTCAGAGGGGATACACATTCCCCTCAACCAAACAAATATAAAGTGCTTCCAGCCTCTGCCTTGGATTTTCTATTACTGTTTCACAGGACTCCAGAGAGTTTTAAGATAGCAATTTGATTAAGCTTATGGGGAAGATCCCATCAGATAACATTCTTTTTCTGCAGGTAGAGATAATGTGTTCAAGTATTAAGTATGTTTTAAAGGTAATTATCTTTTCCATATTCATTTTAGTTACAGGAATTGAAAAGGGGGAGACTTTGCATCTGAAAGCTGCCCCCTTGGGCCCTGGAGTCGCTCTGACTTCTCTCCTCTGGGAAACACACTTGAGGTTTTTGACAAATGAATGAGCACCAGGTGTTTTTCTATTCTGAATTGACTTGGGATCCCTATCTCCAGAGAGGTGGTCCAGAAGGCGGGGTGTTGGCCCCTGCCCTCGTCAACCTGCCTAGCTTGGATTCTCCTTCTAGAATGCTTCTGGGCTCCCCATCTTAGGTTCCTGGATGCCAGGAAGAGGCAAGTCTGGCTTCTACTCAGAGAGAGGACTTGGCCCCGTCCAGCAGTGCATCCTGGTGCCCCATCCCCCACCTTGCAGGAGCAGAGCATTTCCATGTACACTAGGCCCTGTGTTGGGATGTGTTCATTTTGGGAGAGGCCATTTTGAGGTCTAGGATTCAAACATCTGTAGACGCCTAGACCTCAGCACTAGAGCGAGGGGCCTTGCGGAGGTCGGTCCTGAGCCTCAGAGAGCTTCAGTGATTTGTCTAGTATCACACAGCAAGTGAGAGACATTGGGGGGCAGAACCCCGGAATCCTGGTCTTGGTCCAATCCTCCTGTCCCCCAGGATACTCACAACTCTGCCATCTCTGAAAAATAATACTCTCCGCCCTTCTCTGGAAATCTCCAAAATAGGAGATTCTGTCCCATACGGCCCTGCTTGGCAATCCGATGCTCTGCAGTCCCTCAGATCTCCTTCTGCCTACCAGCTGTGCTGTTCCAAGCACTCTGTAAATTTTGGCACATTAAAAAATCAGGCCCGAGTCCTGCCTTCAGAAAGCTAACCGCCAGGGAGGGACCTACAACTGTCGAAAGAGGCACTAACAATAGGAGGTGATTGAACATGACACGCGCTGTGTGGTGTTAGGTGGTGATTGTAGCATCTTGGATTCCTTTGATCGCTGTGGCCCCAAACACAGCGTTTCTTCTAGTTACGGCTCAGCCTCAAAGTTGCATGGGCCACAGCTTGTTGGTCTGCAGGCAGCTGACTCTGGGAAAGGACCCCCGGTGACAGGTTTGTCATTTGAGACCCCAGGTTGCTGGCATGCCGTACCCCGTTGTCTCAGGCCCAGGTGACAGTGGAGGGGTGGGTGCCACGTTGGAGGATCCAGGCCGGGTTGGGTACTCGGCCTCATACGCTGCATCCTAAGTGAGGATGCTCTGGCATCTAAAACGCATACCCAGGGTGCCTGGGTTAAAGCATCCAACCCTTGATTTTGGCTCACGTCATGATCTCAGGGTTTGTAAGATTGAGCCCCATGTTGGTCTCCGCACCGACAGTGTGGAGCCTGCTTGGGATTCTCTCTCTGCCCCTCCCTCCCTCATGCACAGTCTCCCCCCCACTTCCACCAAATAAATAAATAAAAGCATTAAAAAGAAGCACTGTTAAAAAAACAACAACAAAATAAAATGCATACCCAATGTTGCCTCTCAGCCTTTTCCTCAAAAGATCCTTGACGTCTTCCCCCAGCTACACATGACAATCGTTTGGAGAAGCGTTTTTAAAAAATAAATACCAAGCGAGGACTCATACCCCAAATCTGTTGAATCAGAAGCTTCAGCATGGGGCCCCAACACGGATGTGTCTTCCAGCCTTCAGGAGATTAACGTGTATAGCCAGGGCTGAGAACTTCTGGATGGGGTAAGGTCAGACTGCATTTTGTGGCGTAGAAAGTGCCTCCCGATGAGAGCGCTGGGCCTCCCGTTCCGCCATCCCCTGCGGTGAGCCATACACTCTCCTGCTGTCTTTCTCTTCCAGATACCTCACCCTCACTCCCACATGCTCATGTACCTTGTCCTCCTGGCATATTTCTTGTCAGCCCAGTCGTGTCTGGTATGGACTGGATATTTCCAAGTCATGGTTTGAAGCCCTGATCTCCAGTGCGATGGTATTTGGAGGTGGGGCCTTTGGAAGAGACTGGGGCTCCCTGTCTTTCCACCTTGAGAGGACACAGCCGGAGAAGGTGGCCGTCTGTAAGCCAGGAAGAGGAGGGCCTCACCAAGCACCCAGCCACAATGCTACCGTGATCTCAGACTTTCAGCCTCCAGGACTGTGAGGATAAATTTCTGTCGTTTAAGCCCCCCTGTCATGGTGTTTTGTTATAGCTGCCGGAGCAGACTAAGACTGTGTCCTTCTCTGCCACACCCTTGCCCCATCTAAGCAGGGGAAAGAGTTTCCTCCTTTTGGTCACCTGTACGTGGACTTGGTCATTTTGCTGCTCTGCGTGTTAGAGGTGACGTCTGAGGCATCCTGGGTCCCCGCCCGTGTGCTGTGTCAGCACAGGCCCTCACGCTTTTATTTCTTGTGTGGTCAGCTTGGTAAGGGAGCTTCCTGGTGAGAAGTAGGAGAGGGGAATCTATCCTTGTCTGAATTCAAATTTTTTTGACTCTTCATTTCCCTGCTCTATGTCCTTAGAGAAGTCAACTTTTGTAAGGCTCAGGTTCCTTTTCTGAAAAATGAGAGCCCTATATATTTGCCCTGTGTACCTCAGAGGTGGATGTGAAGACCAGAATGATCTTTTTGGAAGATACTGGTGAGAAGCACAATTTATATTTCAGGCATTGTTATAATTGTGACATCTCTCGATGCCCTCGGGGTCTCTGGCTTTGGGGTGCCCCTCAGGTGCCCCAGTTTGTGCCTTCCACACCACCGCCCATCCCAGCTCATCCACACACTTTCCTTCCCTTGGCTTCTTCTGTTGCACCTGCCATGCCCTCCCCTGCACGAACAGGGAGTGCTGTGTGGAATCAAGCCCCCTACTATTCTAATACAGCCAGCCTTGGATTGCGGGTGACTTGTTCTGTGAGTATGTTCCACAGGACGAGCAAACATTTCTAATAAATTTTAATTTGATAAACGAGGGATGCCTTGCAGTACAACTAGTACGTGAGGCCGAACGTCACATGATCACAACTGAGCCACCGGTTCTTGAAATTCCCTTTGATATACGAGTGCTTTGGATTACAAGCATGTTTCCGGAATGAATTATGCTCACAGACCAAGGTTTCACTGGTACATTTTGATTTATGGAGAAAATAATGAGGGAGGCAGCTTTGGTCCATTCAGTAATTAAGGATTCAGTGTCACATGGTGGGTGGAAACCAGGAGGCGCGGTCTTGTAGGTTTTTTGATGGAACATGATCCAACTGGGTCAGTGAGAAAGATCCCACATACACGCCATCCCTGATCCATAACCTCTAATGTGGGGAGAGTCTGAGAAGGAGGAGGCTCCCTGGACTCTGTCGTCCCTTCCTCATTCATTAGCTGTGGTTTGAACACCAACCAGGGACATCGGTGCCAGCATCCAAAGGTAGCGTGCCTCGCCTGCCTGCTGGGAGCTTGCAGACAAGAGCAGGACTGCGACAGAGGCGACAGAGGCGTGCCCTCACAGCGTGCAAGAACAGCAGGTGCCGGCCATACCCTGACGGGGGCAGTGGGCGGGGAAGGCTTGGAGGCAGGAAGAGATACTCACACTGAATATTCTTCTCACCCTTGTCTCTCCTGCTTTAGGGTAAACTTGTTTTGTGGGGGATGACGAGTGATTTGCTCACCATGCCTAGTAGAATAAACCTTTGTGTGTATGCATGGGTATGGAGGCCGTTCCTAATCCCCTTCCTTTCTTGGTCTCCTGTTTCTAAGGCTAGTGGTGTCTGGGATTTGCAGAGGGAGGAAGGATATAAAAGGGCAAGACAGGAGACCCCAGTGCCTGGATTCAGAGCCTCTGCATTCCGGAGACCCCCCAGAGGCCCCTCTCCCTGGACCCTTCAGCTCGAGAAAGCCATTGTGCTCTGTCCTGGCCTCTGACCCCGAGGCTCTGGGAAGCAGCAGGTTGTTGACACTTGGACAATCATTTCTTGCAAGGCGACTGCCTCCCTTGGGAGCTCCCCTCTCTGCCTTGGGGAGGTGACTGTTCCCCCAACCAGGGAGGGGGGCGGTGAAGGAGGAGGGAAATTAGCTCTCCGTCAGACTGGGAGGCAAGGAGGGGGCTCCTGAATTTGAGCCCCCCCCCCCCCCCACTGCTTCCCCCCGCCGCTTCCCGGTCAGCTCCACACTTCTCTCCTCTCTCACCTGCCAGCTCAGAGGTGCCCACCCCCTCCCCAGGGTTGAGCTTCAGGAAAATCAATCCAGGAGATGTGTTTCTGGCCTTCTGCCCTTTTATTGGGGGTCTCCTGTTTGTCGAGGAGACTCTGTGTCTTCATGAAGGGTGCCTGTTTGTCCGTCTCCCGCGGTCTCAGGAACAAAGAATATTCCTAGTCCTGGGCTGCCACTTAACCAGGAGTGAGGCTTTGGGCAAGTCACTTGCCCTTTTCGAAGTTAATTTTCCTCATTGGTAGAATGGGTTCCAAAACCCCCCACGTAACCTGCTAGGGCTTCTGTGTAGCTCACATAAAAGCACACGTTTGCACGCACTTTGGATTCCGTGAAGCAGATGTTGTACGGTTTGGTAATTACGGTTTCCGTTAAAGCCAAGGCTGGCGTTGTGTTGGTGTGATTCTTCCAGTTTCTGAGTGTGAGGTTCCCAAGCATTTTCTCCTCCTTTTTCCTTTCTAGAGCATTTCGGTGGAGTGGGGCCATTTTTAAGTGCCACTTTGCAGCCTTTTTACCTCAGTTTCCACCAACAGTAACTCCACGCGTGCAGCCAGGAGCTGAGATGCTCTGGCCAGGGGAGAGCAAGGACGTGTCTCTAGCAGCCAGCCATCCCCATTCACTGGGCTTGGACGGTACCATTTCTCCAGCAAGGAGAAAAAGCCCTCTTGCTAAGCTGCAGAAAAATCTCCCTTGTGCTTGAATTCTGGAAGAAACGGATTAGTGTGGCCATATTTAACCTTTGACCCTGACACAAAAGCATTATCAAAATTAGTTACCGAGAGGCTCCGTCGTCCTCCTCCCTGCCCCCATGTCCCTGTTTGCAGGGGCTGGTTTAGGAGCTTGGTGTAAATTCCTTCCAAGCGAGAGCAACCGTTGAAAATGTTGTTGCCGTAGAGACGCCGGGCCTGGCGCTCTCTGCTAGAGCGCTCGGGGTCCAAGGTGGCATGAAGGCCAGAGATGGGAGTCTTGCACTCCGGTGGGGGTCAGAATTTGTGAGCTGTTTAAACTTCTTTCTCCTCTGAAACCAGCCTGGTTCTTGGCCACCTGGGAAATTTGACTCCGTTCTGGTGATCCGTTGATATGTAGACCCGCATCCATCAGAACTTTCTTGAATGCCTCTTCTATGCGGCCGCTATATGACCTAAAGATACTAGTTGATCTGAAGGATTAATTTCCAGCATCTTCCTCTTCAAGACAGAAATCCATAGACTCGGGGAACACGGTGGGGGTATATCTGGACCAGAGTCATTTCACCGAGCTTTACGTCCTGTGCTCTGTACCATTTAGTCATCGTTGCCTCGGGCAAATTATTTGAACGCTGAGCCCCCTCATCTGTAAAATGGGCATAGCAATAATAGTGCCGACCTCCTAGAGTTATTTTTGAGGATAAGTAGGATACTCGTGAAGTGCTCAGAATGGTTTGTGGCCCTCAGGAAGCGTTCGGCGACTACCGGCTGCTGTTAACCATTGTCATTGGCATCATCCTTATTGATCCTTCACCACCTCCCTGGGTCCTGGCCGGCTCCTGCCACCACACCCCCGTTGCTAGTCCCTGGCACATGGGGGCTTTACAGGCGCCCTGCCCCACTTCCTCCCCTTCAGCTCTCTAGCTTTCCTCTGCAGTCACGTTAGAGTCCCCTCTTGGGTCAGGGTGGGGGCGGGGGAGGATTGGCCTCGTGTCATACCAGAAGTCCAGCTTGCAGCGGGGGCGTAGCGGGGAAAAGCTCTTTATAAGCTCGCAATGAAAGCTGTGGAGCGAGATGGTCAAAGATCTGGCCGGGCCTGGCTCAGGATTATGGCCGGCCCCATGGAATGCCGAGGGGGCCTCTTTTAAGAAGCCAGTGTCTATTTACAGTGTATCTCTCATAAACCCCAACGCTGGGGCGAGGGCAGGGGGACTCGCCCTCCTGGCATGTGATTGATTATCTGGTATTTATGCCATTGAGGACTTGTCAGCGGTTCGGGGTCAAAGGGTCATCTCATGTGTCTTGCAGCCCATCCACCTCCTTTTATACAGTGTGGACCGGGCGAGCTGTGCACAAAACGGCTTTTTCTTTACCTTGGGAAAAGGGGGAGGGGGTGTGGGGGGGAGTGTCAATGAAATTTTTTTTTCCAGCCTTTTCTGAATAGTGTCCTTTTAATTCTAAAGAACTTTTAATTAAAAGTAGCAGGAAAATTCATCTTGAGAAGGTTTAACTTACCTTAACAGATACTTTTGTGTCCCGAGAAGCTGGGAGTGACTTTCAAAAAAAAGAAAGTAAGGGAGGGTTTTTGTTGAGTCTGTCCCCCTCCCCAGCATCTTCAAAGTCCCCTGGAGCGTTCCCCTGCACTCACCGAGTGTGGCCCCCGCTTGGGAAGCAGGAAGATGTTAACATGGCCAAGAAATCGAGAAAGGGTCCGCACTCCCTCTGGTCCAGCTTTGTCCTGTTCTGGGCGAAGAAACTGAGTCCCTGCAGATAGAAAGCCTTGCCCAGAGTCACGCAGCTAGTCGGTTCCAGAGTCCGGTACAGGGATCCGTTCTTCTGACTGCCCCCTCCCGCCCCCCACAGCTGTTCTTTTTTAGCACAGCCCGTCATTCCCCAAAGTTGAGGACACCAAGCGAGCACAAGCATGATATTGCTGTTGTTGTTTTTAAGTCATGCATATCTGAGACTTAAGAGTCACTCGTGAAGGACCTCCCTGCCTGGAAACAGGCAGTCTGTGCTCTCGCGTCCTATGGGAATTGCTCTGTGTCCCATTCCTAAAAACCTGCAGGGAAAGAGGCTCCGTGTCCTCTGCTTGATAGAAAATCAAGGCACTCTTCCTCCAAACCCTTGTCACTGTGGCCATCTGGATGTCCTTCAGAACAGGTGACTCAATTTCGTCCTGCCATAGCTCAGAAGTGGCCTGAGTGGGAGCTGTCCCTCTGTCCCCCCATACGCCCACAGGGGACCTTGCAGAGCTGGGACAGGAGGGCACCTCACTCTGTTCCACGCTGCGACCTCGCTGCTTCAGGGAATCCTTCACCCTCTGAAATCTCACCCAGGCCCCTCGCCTGGTCACCGCCCAGGATACTCCAGTGAGACCTTGGTGGGACACTGCCCATGGCTGTCGGCTCATCGAACAATGGTGGAAACCCAGGCAGAGAGATTATTTGCCTAGAGTTAGTTATTTGTGGGAGTCATGGGAAACTCCCATTCCGCATATTCCTCGTTTTGTCTTGCTCGCCCCCCCCCCCTTAAAAAATGCAATACAAAGAATCGTCTTTCCAAAGAATAGCTTTAGAAATCCTAATTCCTTTCTATTCCCTCCATTCCCATTCAAGTTAAATTAGTGAATGCTAATTTGGACTGATGGGGCACCACTGTGAGGAAGGTACTAAAATGGTATAAGATCTGATTCTTGCTCACGAGAAGAGAATCCAGCATTAGCGGGGTTCTGAAGAATTCACTGAGTGCCATGTGCCATGTGTACAACTTTTTAAGGTGAACATTCTTTTTTTCCAGGATGACGAAGATGAGAACAGCTTTTCCTGGGGATATATATCTGATAGCCATTATAGCTGATATTTACTGAACATTTGCTTTGTGCTACGTAGTATTAATCTCGAGTCCACATAAAATCTCTGTGAGGTACATATTGTTACTACTCTGGTTTCACAAAGGACATAATAGGCACGGAGGAGTTAGGTAACTTGCCTGAGGTCACACAACCGTAGTAAGTGGCTGAAGTTCACGGTTAACCTGCTTTATCACTCTGCCTCTGTAGGTTTCAGAGCTAGGTTGGAACTCAGAGCTTGCTTTCTTTCTTTCTTTCTTTCTTTCTTTCTTTCTTTCTTTTTTTCTTTCTTTCATTCAGTTTAGTTATTTATTTTGAGAGACAGAGAGATAGAGCAAGCAGGGGAGGGACAGAGAGAGAGAGAGAGAGAGAGAGAGAGACAGAATCCCAAGCAGTCTCTGCACTTTTAGCACGGAGCCCCATGTGGGAGTTGAACCCACAACCCACAAGATCACCACCCGTGCCGAGATGAAGAGCCAGATGCTTAACCTGCTGAGCCACCCAGGTGCCCCTGGAACTCAGAGCTTTCTGATGCCAGTGCTCATGTGGTCTTTTCCCACTATCCTAATGTGAATTTGCTGGGAGACATTAGATCTGGACATATATAAATCAGCCAGAGACCAGCAGAAGGTCGCTGTGTGATCAGATGACAGCCTCGGTGGTGCATGGAGAGGAATTCAGAGGACAGACATGCTAATGAGGACACTACTGAGTCCCATCTCTGGAATCCCATAGTAAAGGCACAGTGCTTTATTCTCTCCATCCTTAGTACATAAGCCAGAGCCTGAGACACATTAGCATTCCATAAAAGCTGGTTCAACTTCTAGGAAAGATTTAATGGGGGAGGTGGGACTAAACCGAATTTACCTTTTAGGACAGCGATGTTGAGACCTTGCTTTTATTGTGTGCCGACCAGGTGCCAAAGTACTGTGCTAGGGTTATTATTTATGCTGCACTTAACCCTTTACAACAGTACTATGGCCGTTATTATCTGTAGAGTAAACCGACGCCCAAGAGACTCTCCGTGTCTTGCCCAAGGACTTGAAGCCTTTTTTTTTCTTCCTGATTTCAAAATCCATTTCCTCTCCTTCTTAAAAAAACAAAACAACAAAAACATTTTGGAGTTCATGTTTGAGAGGCAGAAGGAGGGAGAGGGGGAGGGAGAGAGAGAAAGAAAGCGAAAGCATGAGCTGGGGAGGAGCAGAGAACAGGAGGGAGATACAGAAGCCAAAGCAGGCTGTAGGCTCCGAACTGTCAGCACAGAGCCTGACGTGGGGCTTGACCACACAAACCGTAAGATCATGACCTGAGCCAAAGTCAGAAGCTCAACCAAAAGAGCCACCCAGGCGTCCCTCCATTTCCTTCCCTAACACAGAGGCAAAGTCACAAGCGAAGGGGAGAAGGCAGAAGTTAGGACTGTAGATGCCCAGTTGGCCCAGGGACCTGGAATACCAACGGGGAGGAGCAAATCCACTTTTTATTTTGCTTGTGGTTGGGAGTTATCTCTTTGATATAAGGATTTCTGGATCTGTGAACTTAACTGTGTCCAGTTAATTGAATTTATAATTCAGCACCAAAATGCTGAAAAGAATGGTCTTTTATGTCCCTTAATGAGTGCTATAAAAACAAGTGGTGAATCTAATTTTATGAATGACCCTTTATGACTTACCTGATAACTAGTAGTTGTTCAACACAAAGGACTCATAACTCAGCATGGACCGAAGCTGGCTGCCTGCAGTAAAAGGACTTGTTTTAAAGTTGCCATCTTGCTCTTGGTGAGTGGCCCTGGGATTCAGTTTTTCCCTTCTCCACTCGCCCCTTCTGGTAGAGGACCAGGCTCATTCTGGGGGACTGTGGAGAAGGGTCACCTGGCTCATCAGCTCACGGTGATCAGAAACTCACACCTCTTGGAGTCGAGTCTTACCAAGAAGAGGAATGGAAAAATACTGCTTATTCTAACCTCTCTCGGGTGTAGGATATCAACTCCACCCAGGCATTGCCCGCTGTGCTAGGGAAGAGAATAGAAACAGAGACAGAAAGATGCACAAGGGATGTAAGAAAGAATTCCTTTTATCTTTACCCTACAACAAGAGGCAGTGGGCTTTAAAAAAAGGTCAAAAAATGGTGGAAGGTGAAGAGAAGCCTAGGTCAGATGTTAGAAAGAACTTCCTGAGTTGAAAAGACATTTTCAAGAAAGACCGGGGAACCTCCATCTCTAGAGCTGCTTCTGTTGAGTATGTGCACATACGTGTGCCTTTAGCTTTTTACAGTTTTTTGGTCATTTTTCTATTTAAAAGGTGATTACAGATCCTATTAATAATAGATGTTGGCCATGCAGTCGAAGCCATCATCCATGAATATGGTTTAAGAAAGATCGGTTACTTCCATCTGGGAAGCCAGAGGCAGGGGCCTAGACTCAGTGGCCAATAACTGCCCATGGTGCCAACCCAGAAGTGGAACACCCTTTGGCATAGGGAAGCCCTTGAACATAGCAGCCAGGATGGGGGTGTGGGAGTATAGATGAAGGATGGCCAAGATGATGCTGTGGTTTCCACTTGTTACTACTTTTCCTGCTTTATCTCAGGCCCTGGGGCCCTGAGCAAACCTTTCCGGGGGCTGCTAAGCTGTGAAGAGAACACTCCCCTACCTTTCCCTCGTATGCATTGCACCTGTAAAGCCTGAAGCCTTGGTATCTTGGATGGGTGGGGAGCACTGCAGAAATGTCTCTGATCTGGGTGCTAAGTACTTTCTAACAGAGGTGGTGGGCTGGAACATTTATTGCCCATGATTTGAGTCTTGCCTCAGCTGGCCTTGTGCCCAGACTGGCCGGTGGACCTTCCTCTCCCTTGTCCCACACTCACCAAGCTGATGAATTGCTGTTAGGGCCTCTGATGTGGCTGTGATCTTTGGTCAGAAGGAAGCTGGGTGACAAGGACAGGGAGAAGCCCTGCTGATGACCTTTTGCAGGGAAATGCCCACCCATCTGGTCTGGAGAAACCTGTATGGGCCCCCACAGAAGCCTGACAAAACTTGATTCTGTCAGCCCGCACACATCTACACTGAAGGACAGCCTGTAGTACACATGCGTTCTTCGACTTAGGAAGGGCTGGTGACATAGGGAAGTAGGAAGCACCCCCTCCCCCTCCCCCACCAACTCTGGATTCTCCCTGAGCTGGCCCATCACTAAATGACCCCCACTCATGTTATTTTCAGAGGAAATACCTGGCCGTTCATTCATTCATTCATTCAACATTCATTGCATGACTACCGTGTGCTTAAACACCGGGGACACCAGGGTAAATAAATCCTGCTGTCTCGATTGGGGAACACGGGTGGGAAGGGAGATGCATAAGCGGCTAATTATAATGTACAGTGCTGGGTGCAGTGGTGGAGATGTCTGCACACGAGGAAGGTACTGTGGGGGCTTCTAGGGGGAGGACACAGTGGATTCCCAGGGGACGGGTAAGACTTCCTAGAGAAGAAGACCTCATAAGGTTTTAAGGAAGTAGGAATCTGCCAGAGAGGCTGAACCATGTATGTTTGGACACAGTGGTGGTATGGCTTAAGCATCCTGTCCGAGATGGGGCAGAGGGTGTTGGAGGTTGGCAAGCAAGCCCGGACCACAGAGGTCTTGCTGGGCCATCTTATGGAGCCTGGGTTTTATCCATCAATGACAGGGAGTCTTGGGAAGCCTTTACAAGGAATTTGGGTCACCAGGTCCGATCAGTTTATGGTGGGCCAGTGTGGTGGTTGTGTGGGGAGCAGGTCTGAGGCAGATGAGCCACATCTAGGAGCCCCCGTAGGATCCCGGTGAGGGACACTGGTGGCTTGGGTGAGGCGGTGCCTTTCTGGGATGAGAAGGAAGGGACACGCATAGGAAGTACGTAGGTAACAAAAGTTAGCTGGATCGGGACATGTGGGGAAGGAAGACAAGAGGCCTTGGGATCGCAGCCGACCATCTAGCGTGGGTGACAGAGTGGATGTTAGTGGGGACACCTGAGACAGAGCTCCAGGAAGGGGAGCTGGTTTGGGAGCAGAAGTGGTGGGTTTTAGGTTTGGACACGTTGAGGGTGTCTGTGGAACGTCAAGGAATGTGTGGGTTACAGGGTTTGCATTCAGAAGGGAAGTCCGGGGGCGCCTGGGTGGCTTGGTTGGCTAAGCGCCCGACTTCGGCTCAGGTCGTGATCTCACGGTCCGTGGGTTCAAGCCCCGCGTCGGGCTCTGTGCTGACAGCTCAGAGCCTGGAGCCTGTTTCAGATTCTGTGTCTCCCTCTCTCTGTGACCCTCCTCCATTCATGCTCTGTCTCTCTCAGTCTCAAAAATAAATAAACGTTAAAAAAAAAACAACAAAAAACAGAAGGGAAGTCCGGGCTACAGGTGTGGTAATTAGCCTCGGAGTGGTCACTGATACCACGAGACTAGAGTTCACCCGGGACCGATGGGGTGGTCTGGAAGCACCGTGGGCAGAACACTGGGGGCGAAAGGCCCTGTTCTGCGGAGAAGGGCCTCAGCCCTGGCCACCTCCTTAGGCTCCACAGACAGGAGCACAGGGCCTTGGGTGTGGAAGGCAAACTCTGGAGGAACCTGCAGATGTGGCCTGGGGCCGGGATTCCCACAGACAGACGCGGCTCTGCGGGCCAGGAGTCACTGTGCTGGCCCAGCTCCTGGCCCGGTGTGGGAGGCAAGAGACTGGCGGGCCGAGTGGGCAGTCTCAGAACCGTTGGGCATTACGGGGTTAGGGTCCACCCTCCTGCTTCTGAGGGGGTGGCAATCAGTCCTCTGTGCGGTTCTGGGTAAGTTCTTCGAGAAGGACCTGCACTGCTGCACAGACCTCCCTGGAAACCCGGTGCAGGGGCATCGTTTCTGCTGGCCCATCGCCCCGCACTCCACCCCTTTGCTCGTGTACCTCTTTTCTGAGGCTTACTATGCTTGGTTCGGTCTCGTTTTCTAGAGGGATTCCATCAGTGCCCTGATTGCTTCCAAAGGAAGCAGAGAGCATTTGGGTTTTACTTCCCCTAAAGCCCCTTTTCCCACTTGCCCTCTCCCACACACACCCCCGGTGACAGTTCATTTGGGATGTGTGTCCCACTCTTCTCTACGCCCTCCTCCCCTGGCTTGGCACTTTGGGACCAGCTGCCAGAGTGATTGACATAAAGCCAATCTATAAATAAAGTCTTTTTCTTTTCTTATAAAGACTTTGTGGTGGAGTTTGCCTTCAAGGTCAAGGCCAGACCTTTCTAAATAAACACATATCAAAGGATCATTAGCAAAGCAGCACTGTTAAATTGAGATATTAACTTCTGTCAACTGCTTGTTTCTTTTTTGTTCTGTAACTCATGACTGCAGTAGGTTTTTATTATTTTGTCCTTAGGCAGTAGCATCTGGCTTCTGTAGAGACTGTAAAAATTAAAAAGCAACACAAATCATTGCGAGAGAAAAGCAGTAAATTCAATGATAAGAATTTAAAATTAAAATGTTTCAGCGCTTTTATATTCTGCAGAACATGAAATGAATGAGTTTGCTGCCTGTTGCCATAAACCTAACCCAGCTAATCGTCCGCTTGACTTTTTTTTTTTTTTTTACCCCTGTCTCCTTCGCTCATCACCATCAATTCTGTCTTGGCACCAGGCGAGGCGGAAAGTGAAAGCCATGTGCACGTGCGTGTGTGTGCGCGCATTGTGCACGTGTGAGCGTGTGCTGGTGAGTGTGGAGTGGGGTTCGGGCAGGATGGCACATGCTTGGAGACCCACCTTATTTGCATGGAGAAGACCACAACATCGGGGTCATCCGGTGAGAGCCAGGGTGGGGAAGGGACGGGGAGGGAGCAGCACATCCCCGTGGATCTGTATTCTCTTTTCTCTTGATTCTTCCTAGTTAAGCACCAGAAACCAAAACACAGCAACCCAACGGCCACAAAACCCACAGGTCACACACATACACAGCAACTTGTAGCATCCAAGTGAAATGATAAAAAGCAATTTCCCGGGCGCAGGTGTAAGATGATGGAGTAGTGTCTGAGCTGGTCCTGGCTCCTTCCCATCCCAGACGGACCCAGTCTTTGGGCAGAGCGCCGGGGATGAAGCGGCATCTTAAACCCGTTACTCGGGCCAGAAGAGTCAGGGCTTCGGTATTGGGGTCATTCGGGGCTGGCTGGAGCTAGCTGTGTGCTAGGCTGTGAGGGAGAAAAAGTACACGATCCTCCTCCCCTGCTCCTGGGGGGACTGAGAAAGTAGTCCCGGGTGAAGCAGCTAGCGGACAGCTGGAGGAGGCGGTGGTGCGTCACAGACGGCAGCACCGGGCAGCGCGTGGTTATTAGAGTGCCATGGGGCCCGTTCGCGGACAGCTTTTAGGACGTGAGTTGCCTTGAGCTAATTTTTGAGTCCATCTGGCTTGGATCCTGGATGCCTTGGGCAGCCCGGGGAAGCATCGTTGGGGGAGTTTATCCCCCTGTCCAAACGGGGCAGTGGGGGGCAGGGGAGTGCTGGAGGGGGTGCAGGTCCCTTTTCGTACAGCCTGTCCCGGTCTGACTGCTGGACCCACAGGCGTGAAGGCAGAGCTCTTTGTCCCAGACGAACTTCTCCAGCCTCAGGAGAGGTGAGAAAAGAGAGCCAGTCCTTGGCCTCCGTCAAAGGGAGTGAAGGAGAGTGAAGATTAGGGACGGAGGGGTCGAGTTAAGAGGGTATGACTAATACGGCCGGTCATTCACATAGGAGAGCACATTGTTCTCTGCGCCCAGATGGTCCTTGGAATAAATCAGCTCAGGCAGAAGCAGACTTCCAGTACAAGCAAGTTTGGGCAGTGGCTTGCCTGCTCTTCTGAAATGACATAACCCAGGTCCCGGCCCTGAATGGCACCCATTCACATCTCTGCCGTGGGTGCCTGAGTGGGAGCGTGCGTGCGCACACACTCGTGTCCGTGTGCATGTGTAAATTCGTCCTTTCAGAGCCTCTGACAGAAGAGCGTATGGCTTTCTGTTGTGAGAGGCAGATGCAGGGAGACTTTTAACTCGAAGCCCGATCCCTTCTCACCTTCAGATTCCAGCCTTGAGAGTTTCATAAACTGAGCCTTAAGTTTGTCTCCTTCAGTAGAGGGGACGCTCTTTGAGGCCAGGGACTGCGTCTGTCGGAGGCGTCAGCGCATCCCAGGCCCCGTGTAGCACAGCGGCCGGTTCACTCGGCCGGTGCCGAGTCCTATAAGTGGGAGGAAAGAAAGCTCTAGCAGCATTCTTACCTTGCTCTGTTGCCTCGTCATAACCACCCGTTAATGAATCAAGCTAACAATTAATTAGTACATAACTAAATCACTCCATAATCCTGCTCTTTGTCACATGGCTCCCATCCAGGGACGGGTGTGAGGACTGAGGTGGGATAGGGACACCCGCACAGCAATCACTGAGAAAGTTCTAGAAGGTGCAGGACCTTGTCATACACATTGTCCAGGTAGACGTCTTCCCAGTTTGCGTGGCTGAAGATTTGCAGGGGTGCATAGGACACAGAGTGTATGTGAGCACCACTGTGCCTTGGGACAGCTTTTTTAGCACCGATGCCCACACGAAACAGAAGGACCGATTCCCTCACCTTGCTTGTTCTGGAGTCTCCGTCCCAAGGCTGCACTGTTTCCTCCTCCTCCAGAGAATCCATTTAGGCTCCTTAGGAGTGAGGGGAGGCAATAAGCACACAGCAGCATCACTGAGTAAATAACAATAATCAAACAGACACTCCCTGGAGAGAGTTTCCTTTCTATGAAGATGTTAATTAATACGAGCGCCCTGGCCGCGCATTCAGAGTCAGCTTTTCTGTGCCGACCGCGCACCACTGCTCACCCAGCCCCGAGTGAATTGTAACTTTGGGGTCTTCGTCCTTTGGCGAGTGAGCCTCTTTGGGGGGATCCTGCCGGTTGAGAGTTAGGTAAGTTGCTTTGTCTGAAATTTAGCTCCGATTAAATGGCAGCAGAGGTAGGTGCAGGTGCCTTATGCCTGGATGCACGGAAGTAGAAACCTTGCAGGGACCACTCTGCCTTCCTCTAAGGCCATCCTGATGTCCACCACCCTCACTGCATTTAGAAGAGCCGCAGCCCACAGGCTGCCAGGGTCGTCGTTGGGAGATGTTGCGGTTTGGTGTGGGGAGATGGTGGTGGTTTTCTCTCATCCATTTCCCAAGTGCTTTATTCTCCCGGCCCCTCAGATGAAGAGGGGGCCTTTAGTATTCTCCTACTGTGTGCTGTTACTAGGAAACTGCAGTCATCTCCCAATAGGCCACTGTTTTAGAAAAAACACCTGCATCTGAGTGCCACAGGGAGGAGGAAGGGAGGGGAAGGCAGCGTTGGGGTGGGTGGCCCGGGAAGTGTTCGGAGAACGGAGGGGCTAAGGACAGATAGGGGGTTGGTAAGGGCCGAGGAAAGTGGCTTTGACCATGAGATGTTCCCTGCATGGAGAGAACGCTCGTGAAAAAAGCCAGGCCTGGGTGAGGGCTGGTGGGGAAACGTTCTTGACATAGACATCTTTGGCAGGATAGGGTCTGTCTTTCTTGCTTTCGCCATTGATTCCGGAGGCTTGGAGAATTCCACAGTGCTTCCATCTGAGGTCAAAGGGGAACGTTTTAAAGATTGCTCACTCCTTTCAGTGAGTTTGGCCAAAATCTTCGAAACCCACAGTGACTGACCTGAATGAGCAGAAAGTGCTATCAATGAAATAGTGAGGAAAGACGCATAGACAGTTGAGTAAACACTGCTCATCTCTCTCATTTTTAGGGGTTCTTTGAACTTGAGAGGTGGGGAATCAGGAAGTACGAGTGAGCACGATGTCTGGACAAAAGGAGGGACCTGATCCGGGCAGGGCCAAGGCACTTTTGCCCGGGAGCTAGTGAGTCCTGGGGCCACCTGTGCCGTCCCATTTGTTCACAAGGACATCTGCACTCACCACTGACAAGTTATCCCTCCCTAGAGCCACAAGGACTGGGGTTTCGGGCCGGAGCCGAGAGTAACAGTGAACCCAAGTCTGAAATATTAATGGCTTGGGCTCAAGAAATCATAATCTACCAAGGACAGTGGCCCGAGCCCACAGAGGTATTCATAGGTGATGTTTGTTTTTTGAAGTTTATTTATTTACTTAGAGAGAGAAAGAGAAAGAGAGCAGGGAAGGGACTGAGAGAGAGAAAGGAGAAAGAGTCCCAAGCAAGCTCCATGCTGTCGGTGAAGAACCCGATGTGGGGCTCAAACTCACGAACCATGAGATCATGACCTGAGTCGAAATCAAGAGTCGGATGCCTAACCAACGGAGCCACCCAGGCGCCCCCATAGGTGACATTTTAATGTATTCATTTATTTGCTTATTTATCTATTCAGTAAATAGTTATCAAGCACCCATTATGTATCTAATAGTATATTATGTCCTGAGAACACAGTGATGAGCAAAACAGAATCCCTGTGCTCATGAATGAAGCTCATGCTTTATAGGGGGACAGATGAGTAAGTACACAAGTCATAGACGGGATAAATACTGTTATGGTGGGTGTGTAAGATGTCATAAGGGCGCACATGAAGGCCCCCAACCAGGGAGGTGTCATCAAAGTTATTAAGTAAAGGAGATCAAGCAAATGGGGGAGAAAGGGAAGAATGCCAGGCTGGGGTCAGCGTGGGTTAATGTCCAGAGCTGGGAGAGAATCCGGCAAGTTCACAGAACTGAAAACAGAGTGGGGAAAAGGGCAAAGACCAGAAACTGTAGAGGTGAGTGGGCGTGAAACGGGAGGGTCCCCGAAAACCACTTTAAGTAGCTCTGCCTTTTTCCTGAGGGCAATAGGGAGCCATTAAAAGATCTTAGAGGAGTAACCTCAGATTATGTTTCAGAAAAGCGACTGACACTACACGGTTGTGAATAGGTGGGAGGCGGGAGATTAGTTAGGACACCATTGCCATAATCTAGCCAAGAAAGTATGGTAGCTTCAGCCCATGTCGTTGCATTGGGGTGGATAAGAAGTGGGAAAATCAAGACATTTAGAAGGCGGAGGAAATACAGTAATCGGTTTGTTGTGAGAGGTGAGAGAAAAAAAAAAAAAAAAACAAAGATGGTGGCCCCTTTTCTTGCTCCGGTGGTTGGGTGATGGTGGTTGAGCTCTTTACTGAAACGGGGAATGGAAGAGGAGAGCAGAACATTTTTGTTGTCGCTGTCATTCAGATAACGAACAGTTTTAATATTGCAGCAGTGACGTGTCCAGTGGGAAACTTTCTGGGAGGTATTTGGATATATAGTTATGTTGGGAACTCAGAAGAGAGAGACTCTCTGGACATGTATATTTGGGAGTCAGCTTGTAAAAGGATCTTTGAAGAGAGGTTATAAAGCAAGAGTGTACAGGAAGAGAAGAAAGCTTAAAACACAATCCGGAGGAATCCCCACGTTCTGCCTCTCCAGAACAATTGAAACCCACATAGAGATTGAAAAGGGATCGCTGGAAGGAATAGGAAGGAGCCCAGGAGAGTGCGGCGTTAAGGAAGAGGTTTCAGAGAGGAAAAAGTGGTCATCAATCTTAATACTGCTGAGAAGTCCCCTGAGGGGAAGACGAGAAAACGTCTGTTGAATTTAGTGACACATGGGGGTCACTGGTTATGAGAAGCAAACGGTTTTGGTCTTGGTGGGACAGTGGAAGCACGGACATCATGATGGGTGGAGGGGTTAGTGAGCCTTGGGAAGTAGAGGCAGTCCATGTAGGCAGCCCTAGGAGTGGAGAAGGGAGGAGGTAACCGAGCCAAGGTTGGGTTTGACAGGGTGGGAACGATGCAGGGATAACAGGCAGGGGAATTCAGGAATTGGCAAAGAGGCAGCTGGTAGTTGAACCATGGGCATGGAAGGTTGGACTGAATGGCGACAGAAGTGAGGACAGGAAGGGCTGCCAGGGATGTACGGAGATCAAGTGAATGGGAGAACTTGGAGGGTGGGAAGGAGGTTTAAAGTGAACGCTTTCGAGGAAAAGCTCTGGTTGGTGATGGAAGGCCTGGAATGTTCTTTGTAAGCTCCTCCAGCTGTGATTCGGTTCATGGTACCTAGGCTACAACACCACCGTCCACTTTCTCACGTACCTGTCTCTCCATGACCCTCACCCCGTCCCCTGGGTCAACGTTCTAAGCAGCGCCCATGTCTCGGTTCCACCTGGCACTGTGGTGGGCACCTGTCGTGTATTATCCTCAGTCCTCCTAGCATCCTTGAACTTGGGTATTAGCACTCTAAAACAGATGAAGGAACCAAGACCCAGAGCTAGTAGGGCATGCATATGACTATATGGCTGGTAAATAAATGGCAGAGACAGGATTTGAACCCAGGTTTCACCTGACTCCAAAGTCCGGGCTTTTTGCAGAGCTCCTCTTAGACTGTAAGCATCTTGGTGGCGAGCAGTATCTCAGGATTACAGCCTTAGGATTTGACGCCTGCATAGAATGGGAACTCAAAAAAGGCCAGGTGCAGGCGCGAGTGAGAAAATGCCTGAGGGGTGTCCAAAGTGGCTTTCCATACTGTGTCCCGAGGGGAGTAAAAGTAACACCACCTGAAGAGAGAAGTGAGGACTTGCAGAAAGCAGGAGAACAGGATGGGAGGATTTGGTGACCCAGCAGTGCTAGTGTTTGAGAGAGGAGTCTCTTCGGGCCACTTTGTTTACGACCGGGGTGCTGGACACCTGGCCGTGGCATGAGCGTCAGCCATAAAGTTTCCCGTGTGTCCTGGGGCCCTCCTCAGGCCCCAGTCATGCCAGGGAGTGGCCCAGAAACTCCAGAGGAGGAACTGAAAGGGGAGGTACCTTGGAAACAAAATTTACATGGAGGAAAGAAGAACCCCAAACCACTGACATTGAACTTTGCGTTTCCTTTTTAGAATCCGAGCTGGAGTGTCTCTCCAGACCTTTCTTCAGACGCCACCGGTGTGCATACGGGCACGTGTGTGGTGTGGGGGAGGACTAGGTTGCCCACCCGTTGTCCGAGGAACACACACACCATCTAACAGGGCCTTGAGGCCCAGGCACGCGCCTGCTGGACGCTCCGCCTCCTCTCCCTGGGATAGATGTAGTGAGTCAGGAACACAGCCTACTTACAGGGAGGCTGGTTCCAGATTTGGGGGAAGTGGGAAAGTCTGGTGGACGGTGTTTTGTTTTTCCTTGTGACCATAATCAAATTCCTCCCCCTCCCTCCCTGAATGGCCAAAAGGAGCATCTCCTCCCCCCAGGCTTTCAGAGCCACTGCGGCTGGCCGCCTGATGCCACGTAGGAGCCTCCTCCTCAGGCCTCCGTGGCTCCTTCTCGTTGTGTGTTCAGCCAGCCTGTAAATTCACCTTGCTCGTTTCCTCCTTGGGTGGCAGGCCACGAGGCCTAGTGGGCCAGTGTGGGGTCATCCCTGAGGACCGCATGAAAGTCTTGGGGCCTGAGGGCGGTGCCCTGTCACGTCAGACATGCTACTGCCACGGTCCATCCCCAACCTGTGCACGTGCGCCACCCGCTGTCTGTCTCGGAGGGCTGCACACTGGAGGATGTGTGTGAGCAGTAGCTAGAGGAGAGCAGATGGAACCCCCTCCAACTGTAGGAGCTTTAAAGGATCACAGAGCCTATCCTCTTTATATCAGGGATGAGATTGAGGTCCAGAGAGACCAAATTCATTTGTTTAATCCCACATCCACCCATTCGTTCTTCCCTCTATCCAATAAATACTCATGAAACACTTGTCAGGCCCAAGAGGGAACAGCGGTGTGTGAGAGAAAGGAGGCCCCTGCTCTCAGGTGGCTTTCATTCTGATGGGGAGAGGGAGACAGTAACCCTTGAACTTGAAGCCACTCGCCCAAGGCTGGTTGGTGTCAGAGCTGAGAAGTCTGGGCCTCCGGCGGGGTCCTTTCCAAGGAACCACACGTGGCCACTCCCTGCTTCCCAGGAGCCATTCCGGCCTATTCTTCACCGCAGATGGAGATGTGGAGGAGGTGAAGGAGGGGCGAAACTGAGTTTTTGTCTGGATACATCTGAGCATCAGAGGGCTGTACTCCTGTACAAGTAACTTTTGACTGGTCGAGACCAAGGATTCTTTTTATTTTGGCAAAATACGTATATAACATAGGCTTTGCCATTTTAAGTGTTCTTAAGCATACACTTCAACGGCGTTAAGTACGTTCTCAGCGCTGTGCAACCTTCACCGCCATCCATCCACAGAGCTGTTTCATCCTCCCAAACTGAAGCTCTGTGCTATGGGGCCCCAGGGAAGTCTGGTGAAATCCATGCATCAAGTAAAATACCTGAGATTATAAATGGAAACTTCAAACACAGAAAAATATTTTTAAAAAATCATTTGTAGTACCTATGTGTGGTTCTTTGTTATCCTGTTAAGCTCAGGCAGTGGTTGAACGTCCACTGTATTTTTGCAGGAGCGGTTTGCATGAATGTTTGGCTGCAAATGCAA
Source organism: Panthera onca (assembly GCF_046562875.1). NCBI lineage: Eukaryota > Metazoa > Chordata > Mammalia > Carnivora > Felidae > Panthera > Panthera onca. The sequence goes on along the minus strand of NC_138348.1, from coordinate 103,023,310 downwards.
CACTTCTCACGTGGTGTGGGTACGCAAATATCTGCCCTGTCCACGACCAAGCTGCATGTACGGCTAATGCAGCTGGGGTTGTTTTGCTTTTATTCCCCGTTGAAGGAGCTGCCGAATTTCAGGTAGAGGTTGGTGAAAATAGAGATTCAATTTTTTTTCTTCTCCAAGTTCACCAGCCTCCTGAATTCTGTCCCTGGACGGCTTGGGGGCTTTGTGGGCTCTAGGTTAGGGAGCCCTGCCAAGACAGAGTTTGTCTAGTCTTCTCTGCCTATAAGGGCAGCGCACCGGGCCGGGGGCATGCTGATGGGCTAGGACATGGTGACAGAAACCCTCCCTGTGCATGCGCCTTGGAGGGAGGGAAGGCAGGAGCGTCACAGGAACCCGGCCAACGGGGAAAAGGTGCCCCCGTTCTCCCAGAGCCGCCAGCCTGCTGTCTGAGGTGGGCGGGGCCGGTGCCCCCTGGAAGTGTGCCTTCTGGCAGCTTCCCCGCCCCCCCTTCCACCCCCTTGTCCAAAGGCTCAATGCAGAAGGGAGCCATATGGTCCTTTGTGGACACATTTTCCCTAGTACAGTATCGTCCTGGTGTGAATGCAGGGCCTGGCTCTCCAGTGTCAGCTGTCCCTCCCCTGTGGCCCCATCCCCCTCCCCCCGCAGCCAGCCCCAAGAGTAGGAGGTTGTGGGGGACAAGCTCACCGAGTTGGGGAGCTCTGCAGAGTCGGGGTGAGTGAGGCGTCTTTCGGTAACACCCACACACACACTCACACAGAAAACTGTTGAAGTGAAGTCAAATGTCTCAAAGTCAGATCCCTTTTTAGTATGAATTTGCTGTGTCTCATTCTGAGCACTAATTCCAATTTAATTGCAAGTGGCCTGAAGCCTCTTCAATAGGAGTAACAAATGGTTTGATTTTGTAAACTTCATCAGACTGCATTTTAAATGCGACACAGTAGCCCAACTCGAATGCCAATGAAGCACTGGAGTAGCTCTCTGTTTACTAATTATCCGTTTTTACTCCAAGCCACGCTGGCTGGCTTGTCTGATTAAATCGGATTTGTGGGATAGAGAACAGCTAGCAGAGTTTTCTCTATAGTAAACGAGATTGAAACTATGGGCCGCCTGGCTGCACACTGTAAATTATATTTCCTTTTAAAGGGGACGTGTCTCTTTTATTTCTCTGTCGCCCCTCCTGCATATTAAACTTTACGGTACAGAAACGGACCCGGCTCATCCTCTGGAGCCAGCTCGCTTCTGTGACTTTCCACGTTGCTCTCCGAAGAACTGGAAAGGAAACGGGTAGCAACATCCCCTGCTTCTCCACCCGACTCCGTTTCCTTCTTTCAGTCCTTTCTTTTCTCCCTTTTATCCAGGGGGCGAGTTTTCATTATCCCATTATTCTAAAAGGTACCTGAGATGATGTGGATTCTTAGAATCCATTTTTGAGTAGCCTAAACAAGGGTTCTAGCGAGAGAAAATTTACCGGGACCCAACCCAGAGGGTTTTTAGCGTTTCAGAAAGGCGTGAGTGTTGGGTAGTATCATGCTCGGGTGGGCAGGGGTGGGAGTGAATCGGTGGGGACGGAAGGCAGGTCAGTTTCTGAACAGTTGCCTCTGTTCGTTTGGTTCACTCCGGAATGAAACCCTTTCCTCTGAGCAGAATGAAATGAAGATCACCTGGTTCCTCTCTGTGATGCAACAGAGAAAGCCATGGCACAGGTGCGAAAGGGCTAGATGTCAGTGGACCAGTGCCCATCGGTGAAGTGCAGGTTGAGGGAGCTGGTGGGTCCGTCCTTCACTCCCTGGGACCTGGGGTCTGGCCTGGAGCTGCCGGGTCCTTTTAATTGTTTATTCCTTTCTGTCTAGGAAAGCCACCTCCACCCTCCATCCTTCCTGAGAAATTCTCTCTGTGTCTGTGTCTCCATAAAACGAAGGCAGGGCAGCCTTGAATAAGGTGTAATCAGGCTGTGCTTAAACTCTGCCGTTGCTAAGACTTTAATTCCAAGAGCTTGACCTGTCCTGCCCTCACTCTTGGTATCTACCTTTGTGCGGGAGCTTTTTATATTTTAATTTGCTTCTGAATGTCCTGCAAAATTAACGGTGTACGCACTCTTCCCTTTTTGGCCATTGTGTGCGGTACAGTATGGGAAGCCTGGCGGTGCCTCTGATAGCCTGGTTACCGTGGGAATGAATGGCTACCACAGTCTCAGGCTCCCAGCCCTCCTTTTAATTGTTGACAGTAAAAAGCGTTTAAATGCTGCTTAATTTGTAATCATCTTCTGGGGGGGAAAGGAGAAGAACCATTAAAATGTCAGTAAAATGAATACGTCCTTCTCTCTCTTTTTTTTTTTTTTTTGGTTGGGTTTTGTTTATTTATATGCGGTTGCTTTTTCTTTTCATTGCCTGATGTTTGTCAGATATTGAAATGGCCCTGAAACAATCAACATTTCACTTTATTTTGAATATCTGTCCCCCTCCAACCCCTGCTCTCCTCCCCAACCCCTCCTGTCTCTCTGGGTCTTTGTCTGGCCTCTGACTGTCTCTCCTTGTCTGTCCCTCCCTGCCTTTCTCTCTGGACCTCCTCCTACATCCACCTCACTGTCTGTGAAATACATCGGGGTTTACAGGTCTTTAAATAAGACCCAAGCTGAGTTGCTTTTTCCCAGAGACCCCTCTTCTGGGCCCTGGCTCCTCCCCTGGGGGCCTCAAGATGACTTGGGGGATGCTCGGAACCAGAGAGATTGAGTCTCTATAGAAAATGTCTTGTCCACTTGATGAACAGAAGAGATAAACAAGATCTGGTAAGAACTTATTACACAAATAAGGACATCGGATCTCATCTTCAGGCAGAACCGCCGTACCCCCTCCTGAAGCTCTGGACCCGAACCACTGCTCCGAATTGCAGTGCCTGGGGCCCCCGGGTGGCTCAGTCAGTTAAGCGTCCTACTCTTGATTTCCGCTCAGGTCGTGATCTCAGGGTCCATGAGTTTGAGGTCTGCATCGGGCTCTGCACTCTCAGTGCTTGGGATTCTCTCTCTTTCCCTCTCTCTCTGCCCCTAATCACCTCTCACCTGTCTCTCTCTGAAAGTAAATAAATAAACTTAAAAAGAAATTGAGGTACCCACCATGTGGGGGCACAGGGCCGTAGGGAAATGAGACCACTGGCTTCAGAGAGTCTGGTTCTCTTGCTCACCCTCTCCGAGGGTCACTCTTTGGCTTTTTTATCACAGCACTGTGGGGGGCATGGGAGAGAAAGCTTTGCTCCCCTCTCTCTCATCTCATCGGCCAAACCATCGCCTAGTACAGAGGCTTGGAGGTATCTTCAGACCCAGCGACTCCAGAATTGCCCTTCTGATCGTATGGCCAGTTCTGGAAGGAACTAAGCAGGTAATTGCTGGTCACTTGAGAGAAAGGACCCAGTACGTTCTTTCAAGTCTTGCTTTCCTCATCTTCCTAAAATCCCCTAAAATTCCCTATCTCACAGGGCTTGAGAAGGACTTAGGGGTGATAGACCTAGATTGGCCCCTAGTGATACACGTGGGTCTTTTCTTTGCCTCACCTGGTGACCGTCCCTCTGTGAGCCTAAGACGGTGGTTTCTAGTGAAGCCTTGAGATTCTCTTTAACTAAAAGAAGGCTTTCCAATCAGACTCTGAGGGAGAAATGCCTTCACCACATCTCAGTGGAAGAAGGATCTTTCAGTCTTCCAGCATGCTCTTCCATAGGCCTAGAATAATTGTTGCAGTAGGAGGAAAAGTTTCAAGGGTCATTTATTATCACCTTCATTTTTCTAGTCAGGAAACGGAGACCCAGAGATGTCTAGTAACCTACCCAGGAGTGCACAGTGACTTAGTCACTGAGCCAGGATTGGAGGACAGGCCTTCTGGCTGAAGACCTCAGTGCTTTCCATTCTTCACCCTCTTCAGTTGGTGTAAAGTCCTAGGAAAGGGTAGGGCAGGAGGACAATGGCAGGATAATTACCCTGGCCTGTCCTTTCCCACATCACACCCTTCAGGGACTCTTTTCCAAGAAGCCACCAGGACCAGAGGAGTTAGAGACTGGGTGATCCTAGCTTCTTACAGTCCAGCTCATGCCGTCTACGGAGAGCTGAGGGCACAGAGCGGAATGCATGCCAGTTGGATTGCAGGAAGAACCCACTGGAGCTTTGTGTGTGCTACCCACCTACCCCAGGGGTGCCAAGTCCAGAGCCTTTGGGAACCCCGAGGGTAGACCACTGCCTGTCTATCCTGTAGAAGGGCAGTGTAGAGGAATCGAGGAAGGCAGCTCTCTGTATCTCAGGAGGAGAGGCTGCACCCGGGTCCCTCAAGGCAGCACTCTGTTCACCTGCTCGGTCCGTCTCCCCTGTCCGTCTCCTCTCAGACTGGCCCCGTCTCAGAGGCAGCTCTCCTCTCCCAGATGGGCAGGACCTGGGAGAAGCTTCTGATCCCCGGGGCTGGGCGACTGCAGGCTGCCCCTTCCCTCTCAGGGCTGTTGAAGTTGGTCCAATTTTTCAATCGTGGGCCAATTAGTTTCACAAATGGGGGCCCCCGTGGTGCCAGGGCACATTTGTTCCGGGCCTGCGCACTGGCCGGGCCCCATTGTCCTGCCTCCCGCCCCCGTGTGGGCCCATTGTCCTCGCCCCCAGCAGGGGCTGCTTACCGCTGATTTATACGGGCAGGCGTCCTGCGGGCTCCAGGCTGCACCGCCACAGCTGGCGGAGGTGCTTAAGGCCACGGACCCTGCGACCTTTGCCCCAGTCCTGCTGTCATTTTGAAAGTTACAGACCGGAGGGCTGCATACCTCTCCGGATTTACTTCCCACCCCAAGCCCACCCCCTATTCTCTCTCTGTCTCTCCCTCCCTCTCTCCCTCTCTCTCTCTCTCTCTCTCTTCCTTTCCTTCTTCCTCCTCTTCTTGCTCTTGTGGTGGAAATTTGGATTCACTCTGGAATGTCTGAAAGGGTTCAAGTACATGACTAGGAAGTGGCTGCAGGTATAGGTGGGAAGAGGAGAGAGGTGCCTGGTGTGGAGGTCGCTGCTGCTTCCCCTGGTGTGGCTTTTAATACTGGGTTCTGTTCCCTACTTCTGCATCAGATGCTGGGGTGGGGGGAATGAAGGAGGAGGTTCCCATCAGTTTGACGTAGTGCAGTTGAGTTTGCCCTTGGCGCCTTTCCTGCTAGGGGCCATACACCCTGGGAAGCATAGCCCGCCATGAGGGCGTGCCAGTGGGGAGGCGGTCATGTAACCGGGCAGCACGGCCCAGCCCAGCACAGACCGGATCTCATTCTAGCCTGTTGACTCTGTTGCAAACCAAACTCCCACTTTTCCTCCTCCGTTTTGCTTCCTTTCCTTCCTCTTCCACCCCTTTTTCTCGTCCCCCTCTTCCAGTTTCTCCTCCTCTCCGGCTCGTTTGTTGGAGTGATTGACAAAATTAGTAAATCCATTCATGTTACTTTTATTGTGCAGGTCTCAATAAATCCCCTGTGTCCGGGGTGCACCTTAATGAGCTAGTGAGCTGACAAATTTGTTTACTGTAGCTGGAGGTGCCGAGTAATGAAATGCACTTGTGTCTGCAGCCCACTGCTAAACAAATACACGGCTTTCTGGGAGCCAGCATTGCTAGCTGCTGCCTGAGGACGCGGCCACATTCCCCCAGAGACCGCAAGGGTGTGCGCGTGCACGTGTGCAGGGGTGTGTGCTTTGAGAAATGTAATCGCTCACCCGTCCCCGGCTCAGTTTGAAAACAAATTTGAATCAGCTGTTCTGGCTCCTCCCCTTTCTGGTTATTCATTGAGAACTCTCTGTTCCTTGGACTGATGCTCTGAAGCCATAACCGTCCCCCTTTCCCTTGTGGAAGTGGAAGGTTATAGAGACCGCTTTCCAGGCTTCAGGAGAGAAAGGGAAAAGGGGTGGGGAGGGCTGGATAAGGAGACTGGAATTGACCAGAAGACTAGATGCTAAGGTTTTTAGCTCTTGGCTTGGTTTGAGAAGATGTAACTGAACAGAGATGATCAAAGGTGTCCCAGCGGCAGGTGACTCTATATGTCGGAGACAAGCACCCGTGCCCAGACTTGCGGCTCATCTGGTTTGAGGTGGGCCTTCCAAGATGTTTTCTTAGCCTCCTCTACCTGTTGTGGTGGGGAGACCGACAGCAGTGAAGGAAATAGTGGGGCTGGTCTCCCATGCTCAGAAGCTGTCTTTCTTGGAGTCATTGGGCTGACACTGTCTTGGGCTGGGCAGACTGAGCCCTTGCTGTGCTCACAGCTAGCCTCCTGAAGAAGCCTGGGAATTCTGGAGCTCCACGCACATGATCCTGCAACACGTGCCTGAGAGAAGAGATAGCAAGGGAGCTCTTGACCCTTTCTCCAGTAGATCCCTTGAAAAGAAGCCAAACCCTAAATGATGGTACAGGGGGAGCCAAAAGGGAGGCACTCCTGCCGATGTCATGGCTGGACATTTATTTCCTTTCCGTGTGCTCTGTGTCCCTGCCCCCTCCACACCTGTAGCCTTCTCCATCCTCTTGAGATGCAGACAGAGTCTTCCCGCTTTCGGTGTGAGTCAGCCTTGGACGGCTCGTCTCCGTCTTTTTCTTGTGCACAGTGGATGATGCAGTTCTGCCGTGTTCTTTACCAACGAAGGGGGTGGGGGGAGGAGGGAGAAAGCTGAGGAGCGGGGAGAGGTGGCAGTCTCATCAATAGCTTTGATGTGTGGCTACTGGGGCTGCCCGTGACTGGCAATGGCATCCGGGAGGTCAGAGGAAGTATAGAAAGACATGTCTGACGGATTTGGGGGTCAGACAGGGGGGAGGGGCGGGAGGGAGGGTAGGAGACGGTTTCAGTTTAAACCAAGGTTTTCACAACCCCTGAAAGTTGACATTTTCTTCCTCTGGGGACAAAAAAAAACCTGTTGGCGGTTGCAGGGGAAGCATCTCTTCCTTGGCTTGCTTAGGTGGGGTTGGACATGACAAGCCCATCCGTGGTGCGTGTGCACGCACATACGCACACAGAGTGCACACAGTCCGGCACATGCACACGTGGCAGTCATAGCTAGCTTACCAAAAAAAGCCCGAGTATATTTAGATCCCTTTGCTCTTTTGATTAAGAAACTGCTTATGCTGGAGATAATAAGAGCCTTGTTCCAAGAAGGTGTCGCACCTGAACATCTCCTCCAGCTGTGTACCCCTCTGATCCTGTTCCTTCCTTTCTATTAAAGAGCTAATTGGTATGTAAATGGCACAGGTGTAAACATGAGGGTTTTTGTGGCTCATAATTTCAGACCCAGTCATCACCTGGGTGAAATAAATATCCTGGGTCTATGTCACCCCTCCTGCCTCCTGTTCCACCCTGGCCTTGGCTTTCTCCCATTTTTTGGCTATAATTAAACTGGTTTTAAATTGAGAGTCTGTGAGTCGTACGTGCCCTGCAGCCAAAACGGGCTGTGCTACCCTTGGGGGTGGAGGATGGCTGAGGTGTGGGTCACCATCTCCAGAGACAGAAGTGAGGCAAAAGGAAGCCCAGATGTTTGCACGGGCTCTGCCCACATTACCCGGAACCATGCTTTTCATTCAGGAGGTTATTTCGTTCCATACCCTCCTCTTATCTCCAGTTATAAGCCGTTTCAGGCAGACATCCTTGGAACACAGCCCAAGACTGAGCTCCAGTCAGTCTTCAGAAGAGCAGAGGAGGTACTGTTCTTTGACCTGATAAATTATTTCCTTGGACCAAGGCTAATTTATGTATCCGATTTACATTGAAATTTACAGATTGATAGGAAACAATACATTTTGTAGAATTTACATACTCAGAAAGATTTGTCGTTTGCCTCATCACAGCCCTGGGACGTTGACGTTGGCAGGTGAGTTAGGCAGGTGAGTTAGGAATGCCGTTTCCTAGAGGAAGAAATGAGGCCAAGGGCAGCGGCTGCTTGGCCCAGGGTCACAAAGCCAGGAAGGCGGTGCCTCTGGGCCAGAACGGAGGTCTCTTTCACTGCACTGGTGGTCTCAGTCTTTGCTTCTGAGCAACAGAGCTCAGACACAGAGTGAGAACTGGGGAGTCCTGTCCAGCCCACCAGATAGACACGAGAGGCCCCAACAAGATCAGATGGCTGTGGGTCACTCAGTATCACTAATTGCCAAGGAGAGTCTCCCTGGAAGTGCTCAGGAATGGCTTCATTTGGTCTGAGCTTTCTTCAGCTCTTGGGTCTGGCTGTCTGAACCGGGACTGCCCGTACCCCCTGCCCCCTCTGCCCTTTGCGATTTGTCTCCCAGCTCCTTACTTATTCTTTTAAGCACCATGCAATTACTGAGTGCCTGCTCTGTGCTGGGCCCTGCGCTCTGTGTCGGGGAACACAGAGCTGAAGCAAACAGCTCCTGCTTTAGAGGGTTTCCAATCTCTTAGGCAGAACTGAGTGTCAAAAATAAATGTATCAAAGGCTTTTATGTGCTGTAGTCATGAAGGCTTAGAGGAAGAAGATGTTCTTGGCCCTGAGTCCTAAATGGTGTAACTCATCCAGGATGCCTTCTCTAGAGTGCACTTCTGGAAGCAGCAGCCCTGAGTCGACGGAACAATGTAGGCTCGTATGTTGTGTGGGGCTGCGGTGATCCCGAAGCAGCTCACTTGCTGTGGGAGGATGCCCAGGCTGAGGGGGGGACGTGGAGGCTGGAATCCAGCCTCTTTGCTCGTGAGAGCTGTGCACCCAGGTGACCGTCGGTGTCTGCCCAGAGGAAGGGGCATGACTTTCTAAGTCAGACAGGGGCGTCATCCGGGCCGGTAGTGGCTCTTGCTACCACTTCATCGTTCTGCCACGCTCACGGGTATCTCGTTCGTCACCATCTCAGCAACTACAGGCGGTGTGGCAAAGGATGAGCACAGCCCGGTCCAGAGAAGTTCAGTGACATGCTCAGGATCACAGAGCAAGCGAGTGGCAGACCAAGACCTCTGTGCTACTTTTGTCTTCCTTCAGTATGATTACTGAAGATTTTCTGCCAACAGTGGAGCCTCCTCCCGTCTCCCCAGTGTGGTCTCAGGCACAAAGTCTCTCTGTAGCGTCAGAAAGAGCACCGAGTATCTCTGGAGCTCAGGCGTTGAAAGGAGCCGAGTGTTTTAACACTGCCCGGCCCTCTTGGCCGGCTGCACACCTCACTGCAGCTAATGAATTTGCTAATACAATTTTCTAGATAATTTTATTTCCATAGTCCCACGTTTTAATGTGTTTCCAAAAGCTAGCATTTATTTGCTTAATCTCCCAGTGTAATAGAATCTGCCTTGACTCATCATACATGCGAACAATCAGCTAGGCAGAAACTACAGCAAATTGTTTAATAACTCAAATCTAGTCTCTAGATTTTTAGCTTGCATGCACCACTGGCTTCTCTTGTGTCTCCCCCACTTCTCCCCCCGCCACCTTTTCCTTTTTGCTTTTTAAACATTTTTCCATCTCCTCAGCTGTTGGTCTCCAAACAGAAGGAAGGAGAGAGTGGATATGGGGCCTCTGAGGCCCCTTCTCTTCACCTCTGCACCGAGGCCGGTGTGTCAGTGGCCAAGGAGAGCCCCTGAGCCTCGTGAGATGTCCTAGGAAGGGGAGAGGGACCTTTGCAGGGACATTGCAGCCTTTCCTTCCCACGTGGTGATTATGTAACTTGAAACCTGGCACAGAGCTGACCATCCGGGACTGTAGGTGTACCATGCTTCCCATCTCCAGCCTGGGCCTCAGTTCTCTCCCCCCGCTCTGGTCCTCACGCCCGTACCCGAGTCTCGTCCCCACCCACCTCCAGTGCTGTCAAAAAAGCCATCCGCTCTCTGCCTGCTTCTGATCACTTGCTGCTGCTCTTGGTCCCCACGTGACCCTGGGGGCGTTGTCCTCGCATGCAGGTTGGGTCACGCCAGCACCCCTGTCCTTTCCTGGCATCGCATAGCCTGTAGCATGAAGTGTGATCTGTCCCACCTGGCGATGTGGCCCCGGTGGTCTGACCCTCCACTAACGTCCCCTGCTTGGGTCCGTCCTCAGGGTCTGTCCTGTGTCTGCCTGCTCCGAGATTTTCTTGAGGTGTTTCCTTGCTTATCCCGGCCCCTGGACCCCTCCTCCGGCTCCTTGGCTGGTTAATGCTCTTGATTTCTCAAAGCCAAAGTTTTCATGGGGTCACCCTGTCTTGTCCCTGGTGGGTCATCGATCTGCCTGGGAACTAGTCTGGGTCCCTATTTGTGTGCTTGAACTCAGCATCCCCCTGGTCACTTAGCACAGTGCCTACACTTAGTGACGTTCATGGAGTGTGCCGGCCGGACACAAAGAGGGTCCAGGCCATCCTGAGAAGTACGGATGGCCTCGTGGGGGCAGCTTTGAGGAGCCTGCGGAAGACCAAGAGGGCAGAGAGCTGCGGTATCCCCAGTCAGTCCTGCTGGGTGTACCAGCCCTTGGAACTCCTCTGGGCTTGGCTTTTTAGGCTTGGGGTATCCTACTGGGACTGTCACGATCCCTCTGACCCAGGCACCTTCCACAGCCGGGGATTTCAGGGGATGCTGAAGGAGCACTGTGGGCCGCTGAAGGGCTTGGCTGGCCCAGGAGGCCTGCCCCAGCTGACCAGTTTAAGGCAGCTGTTTGACATCTGGCTTAATCGGGGCTGGTGCTTGGGGCCCTCGGGATGAATCAGCCAGGGCAGCTGTCTCACTGCACACACATTGCAGATGGACTGCCCCCATGGGTGTGTTCACCTGCTAGACAGACACCAGCCGCTCACTGTCGGCTCCTGTCCCACAGACCACCCTCTCAGGCAGGTGGAGCCGAGCACCCCGGCACCTCCTGGGGTTCTTGCTGGCCCTCAGAGGTTGGGAGGCCTCAGAGGGCTGTACCTTGTGACTCCGCTTGCGGTCCCCTCCCAATGGCCACGGTGGTCTCACTGTTGCCACAGTGGGCCCTGCAGGTCCGGGGGCCGCTGGACCAAGCTGGGTTAGTGCCGGTGTGGTGGCGTCATCACTGTGCCCCTTCCAGGAGAGGCCTGGACAGATTGCACACCCAGAAGAACATAGGGGCCTGGCCCTGTGCTTTCTAAAGTCAGACAGACCTTGGGCATTTTCAAATCCCAGCTCTGCCTCTTCGGACTGTGTGACCTTAGGCAGGTTATTTAACCGCTCTGTTTTTCCATTCGTAAAAAAGAGGGAGGAGGATGCCTGCCTAGTGGGGTTGGTTGCAAGTTTTCAATGAGATGGCGGCACAGGTAAGCAGCGGCACAACACCTGTATTCTTCCTTTCCCTCGTGCGCACTGAGGCCGGGAGCGAAACCGCGCTCCTGCTTTGCGCCCGGCCTTCCCTGGACCTGGATGCAGGCAGCGACTGCTGGCAGGATGGAGCATGGCTCCAGCTGCCCAGGCCTCTGAGTATCTGCAGGGGTGGCTGTGAAGGGAGGGGGAGGGTCTGGCCTTCCCACTAGTTCATCTTAAACCCAGCCACGAATGGGACTGAGGCAGCGAGAGCGGACCCCCGCTTTGCTGTCCCCGTTGGGTGACCCGGGAGGCAGCAAGGTCCTCATGCTGTCCTTCTCTTCACCCCACTACCTATGTGAAGCTCCTTGATTCCACACAGAATAGACAGAGCTCCGCCCTTCCTCCCCCTCTGGGCTGGGTTGACAGATGCTAGGCCTGTCTACCCTTCCCACTTACTTGCATCCTTCACACAGGGCAGGGCGATGCAGGGCTGAGCACAGGTTATATCACCCAGATGCCACCAAGAGGGGAGAGATGAGCTTCCCAGGGGAGCTGACACGCTGAGGGAAACAGGATCCAAAATGGCGGGCAGTGAGCCACCAGTTAGGACTCAGATGGTGGGTGTAGATGCTTCCTCATGGGCTGCTGTACCCAGAATGGCTGTGGCTCCAGAACAGGTTGATCAGAAAGTGGGCTGATAATAGAAAATAGCAGCCTGTTTGTGTAGGGTACCATAATTCACCTGTGCTTCTGATGAGTGCAGGGAATGACCAGACAGAGTGAAATGGAAATCTCATGGCGCTCCTTAGCTTAAAGCCCTTTGACAATTGCCCATTGGTCTTGGGACACAGCCTAAACATCTTCATGTGGTTTTCAAGACCCCACATGACCTGGCCCTGCCTGCTGGTTTGGCCTTCCCCTCCACTGTCTCCCCGTCTCTCCAGCTGTGTTGTTCTTCTCTCTGATCCTCCAATCAACTACGTTTCTTTCCAGAGTGTTCAGGGATGCTCTCTCCCGGGTGCGGGGTGACATCTACAACGGCAGCAGAGACTTTGTCTAGTTTTCCATGGTTATATCCCCAGTGCCCAAAAGAGAGTGCCCCTTATAGAAGGTACTAGAATAATATTTGTTGAATGAATGGACTCTTTTTTTTTTTTTTTTGAATGAATGGACTCTTAAGTGAAAGGAAGAGAGAGCTGGTTAAAAGAATAGGGTCTGTTGGGGTGCCTGGGTGGCTCAGTCAGTTAAGCTCAGCTTCAGCTCAGGTCATGATCTCGCGGTTCGTGGGTTCCAGCCCCGCATTGGGCTCTGTGCTGACAGCTCAGAGCCTGGAGCCTGCTTCAGATTCTGTGTCTACCTATTTCTCTGACCCTCCCCTGCTCACACTCTGTTTCTATCTCTCTCTCAAAAATAAGTAAACATTAAAAAAAAATTAAAAGAAAAGAATAGAGTCTGTGGCTAGCCTCCGGAGAGGATTCAGACCCAGGCAGCCGGCGTTCGAACGGCGTGTCTGCAGCTTCTGAACTCTGGGGGAGCTTTGGACAAGTTGCTCAGTCTGTCTGTGTGCCTCATTTGCCTTATCTGAAAGGTGAGGTGGTAGAGATGGGATTTTAAAGCAGTTATGTTTGAGCAATGGCTTGGGTGCGTATTACCGTCTTCGTTACGTGATTCCTCACAGAGGCCACCCTGACTTCCCAGTACCCTGCCTTTGACACAGCACTACACGCGGCTGCTGACGCACATTTATTGTTGCGACGCATCCGATCCTCTCTTTCTCCTCTCTCTTTAGGTTCCGTGAGGGTGAGCGGTAAGTTGATGTTATCCACCATTGCAGTGGCACACTGGGTGCTCCATCAACGCTGGGTGTGCCTTTGGGTCTGCCCCTGAGCTTGGGGGATTGGAGGCACTGGTCCTGTTCCTGGCTCTTGCTCTCTCGTCTGGACCTGGACGAGTAAAGAATGGCCTTGAGCTCCGCCCCCCTGAGGCTCTCCCCGCTCCTCTTTCCCACAGGCACGGACATGGCTGTCTTCTGTCTGCTGTGCGGGAAGCGTTTCCAGGCTCAGAGCGCGCTCCAGCAGCACATGGAGGTCCACGCGGGCGTCCGCAGCTACACCTGCAGCGAGTGCAACCGCACCTTCCCCAGCCACACCGCCCTCAAACGTCACCTGCGCTCGCACACAGGTAGGCCCGTGCAGGTGGCAGGTGGATGGTCGGGGTCTCTGGGAACCCGTGTCTGGATTTACCTCCAAAAATGTGGAGTGGAGATGTGAGGTCGAGTCGGCCCTCCGCCCTTCTTGGTTCGAGGTGGGCATGCGGGCGCCTCCATGGTGCACGTACGTGTTCGTTGTTCTCCCCATCCCACCTTGGGGGTCTGGGGTTCCCAGTCTCTGTGTGTTCCACACAGCAGGTGGTCGTTAGAGATGCAGGCTCTTGGGTCCCACCTTTGGAAACTTTGACTTAGCGGATGTGGGTGGGATCCGAGACTACGCGTCCTTGATATATATTCTCAAAAGACTCTGAGGCAGGTGGACCCAAAACCTAGTTCGGGAAAAAAAACTACCTGTTTGGTCTCAACCATCTGCCACAGCCTCCACCCCACGACCATTCGCTCCTGAAGTCCCCCTTGGGCTCCTAAGGGAATGTTGCAGGAGTGGTCCTGCTGGCTCTAAAATAACAGAAGCAAATTTTCTATCCTTAGCCCTTAACCTTGCTTAGGGGAGATGATGAGGGTTTATGAACAATGAGCCAGAGGACGGGAGAGGAAGGTGGTTGTGAGTCAGGGGGCTGGGCCCTGTGCCCCACCCTCTAGATGGACCCTGAGGGCCGAGGGGCAGATCGATCCCTTAGCAAGGTAATGGGTGACTTAAATTCATTCCTTTCTCTGTGACAAAATTGGGTCTTTACTGACTGTACATGGAGAAAGGAGTGTCCCTCTCTGAGTCTGCATGTGTCTCTGCTTGTGTGTGCTCTGTCCTGGGTTTGGAGTGGGAGTGGGGGACAGGGTGGGCCCGGGAGACAGAGAGGCACGCTCCGTATCGGGGTGTATAATGGGGCGTATGCTCATGTCTGTTGAAGGGGGTAGAAAAAGTTGTGTGCCTCAAGACAGGAAGTGGTAGGACCCTCTCTCTCCTCATTCTTGGGTCTTATCACAGCTCTGGGATTAAGTACACAGGCCAGGCCTCTCGTGGGTGGCGGGCTTTGCGGAATGAGGAAGGGGCTTTACTTATCCTGCACCGAGCAGGCCTGTCCTGCCAGTGGTGTGCATCTTCATCAAGGAGCCCCCCCCCCCCCAACCCCGCTCATGCTTTTTGATGCCATTCACTTCAGGGGAGCATATTGCCTTCACATCACTTGATTTGCTTAGAACTATTCAGGCTCGCTGGCATAGGACAAGGAGAGGTCCCATAAGGTAGGTTCCCAACAAGAAGGGCTCAGGAGGAGGGAATATCAATGAGGACTTTCTCTAGTGACTGTATAAGCATCCCCTGTGGTATAGGCACCAGCCTGTCCACACCTCCCCCACTGGGTCCCCAAGTTCAACCTTAATGAACAAAGTGGCCAGTTACCTTTCAACCACTTAGAAGCATGCTGCCGGGTCGAACCAGTGTGGGCTTCATGGGACTTGAATGGTCCCAGCCCTGTGAAGTCCACCCAGGATGTGCCCTGCTCTTCCCTTCTGGGAGTGCAGACGTCAGAATATCACCTGCCCCTGTGTCAGTCATGCACAGATCTGTGGGGAGGGGCTATTCCAGACATAGTTTGGGAGAAGCAACTTGCTTGATCTAGGAAATAGAGCACGTGTGCTACCCACGCACACATATACACACCCATCGATTTTCACCCCAGCGAGGCCCTGTGCACACAAGCTGTATGTATACAGGCTGAGCACACCCCCACACACAATGCCTCATTAATATTCCGTTGTTCTTGGCCCCGTTGCTGCTGGGGCCGGGTGTTTAGCATCGACAGCTGTGTTTTGTAGGTTAGTCCAGCCGCGCTCTTGGCATTGATGGATCCCTGATTCACACGGCTCATCATATAATAAACTCTCAGCTGTGCTAAAGGGAGGGGCCAGAGGAGGCGCTGGATTGGGGCCGGGCCGGTGCCAGGGAAACCACCAGGTGAGGACAGGCCGCTGGGGTCACAGATGCACTGGGCAGGCCAGAGGGGCTCTAATTAGTCTCGTTTGTCCTGCACTTAATGTCAAGCTCATTAAAGAGGGTACAGAGTTAATCAACGTGCCACAAATTGGATTTTGAGTTCTGCAGCCAGTTTTGTGTACATTTTGGCCACAGTGACACCATTAAGTCTCAGGGTGAGGGTTTTAGGCCAGGTGCTTGCCATGCTTCAAAGTGCATGTGTGTGTGTGTGTGTCTTTCTTTTTTTTTTTTTTTTTCCCTCCGAGTTCCACTTTACTCCTTTCCCGGGGCTGACTCTGGAGATTTCCTATTCAAACTCATTTAACATGTGATCCACTTCATAATTAAATTCATAAAAATCTGATCAAACAAACCTCTCTGCCTTAACCCTTTGTTTTTTGAACTCTCAGGGCCCCCCTCTGGAGGGGAAGGGCACAGACGGTGGCTCTCCGCCCCCCGCCTCCCCCGGCCGGGTGGCTGCCGATGTACGTTTTAATTACCGGGCTCTCGCTGAAGTCTCACGTGGCCCTTGCTTTATTTATTTATTTATATCTTAATGAGGATACTGAATCCTTGATTAAAGTCGTTATCGTTGCCAATTCGGCAAGGAGGGGAAGTCGGATGTCAGACGGCGGGGGGTGGCTGTGTGTGCAGGCGTCTGCACGGGGAGAGGGGCACGCGGGCACAGGCCCGCACAGACTGACCCTCAGCTGGACAGACATGCAGCTAATTAGGACCAGCGTGTGCACGGACCTCTGCTCCCTTTGGGCTGGCGGTCAGGGACCAGGTGGTCTGCACAAGCCTGGCAGCCAGAGGGCAAGCAGGTGCCGAGAACCCCAGGATTCAGTCCGGCCCCGGATCTGCACGTACCTCTGAGCCAGGGCTGGGCCCCGTAGGTCGGGAGGAATTCGTGTCGAGGGACGGCTCTGCTCTTGCGCCTTCTCCTGTCCGACGCCTCGTGGGAGCGCTCCCACCCTACCCCTCCGTGACTTCTTGTAGGGAGAGAGCCTGCAGTGAGCAGACCCCAGCATCCACTCCCCACAGAGCCCTAAAAACCCTTCAGAACCATCAGAAGAGATGAGAATTTATGTGGGCACAGGGGCCTGCGTTGGAGAGGGGGGAGGTTGGGTTGGCGGCCTGAGGAGGAGAGAGACAAGAGAGTAAAATATCATTTTAAAGAGGAAGTGAAGGCACAGGCATGCGAGTCTATAACGAGGAGGACAATTTATGCCCAGGCACGAGTGCGGTTTGACATGGGGATAATGAAAAAACGTAGGTCATTGTGGATGACTTAAACCTTCAGCAGCTGAAGAAAATGTATGAAATGCAGAGGACATTACACGGTTGGCAGGCTCGCGCATCTGCAGAGGGACAAGTGAAATACAGTGGGCCATTCTTTACCATAAACTGTGGTTGTTGGAGATGCAGCCCAGAGAAATTGTAATTACAGTGACAAGACGAATCAGCGATATTTAAATATTCATGAACAAAGTCTGGGGTGATCAATCTATCTTTATTGTCTGTGCCTTCACTCCTGTAATAAATAAGTAGCTGAAGTCCTCACCTTTCAGCCCCCGAAGCCCCCGCGTTGGGTGGTTCAAAGAAAGAGATGGTGCATCCCCACACCCCGGCTTCTCACCCTCCAGAGGACTGAAGAGCGGGAAGCGCAGGAAGGGAGGCTGATTGGGCACTGATTCCAGGCCATGGGCGACAGCTCTCCCCGCTGGGTGGAGGGAGCCGGTAACAACTTCATCTACCCCCCAGTTCCCGAGCGCCTGCTCTGGGCGTCCCAGTGCTCCGTACCGAGGCAACGGGGATGCATGAGACCCCCTTCTTACCCTGGAGGGGCTTCCACTCTAGAGGCACCGAGGGCATGACAGGAGACACACGGTACAGCGTGTCACTTAGCGGTCTGATGAGTATCGCGTGTCCACACTCTTGGAACCAGACCTGAATCCCGACTCAGCTGCTTACAAGCTGTTTGACCTTACACACCATCTATCTCTCAGCCTCTCGTTCTTCTCCTCTGTACAGTGAGAATCCTGTGTTTCTTGCTAAAATAACAAAATGCTAGACATTTCTTCTCTTTGGGGACAGAAGAAAGAGAGTGACTCAATTTGTCTGGAGGGCGGGGGGTGGCTACAGGGAGTCTTCCACACCATGGTGATGTGTGAGCCGGGCTTTGAAGGATGACTAGGAGTTTGCTGGGCAGAAAAGAAGAAATCAAGCAGAGAGCATAGCTGCTGAAACTAAGGAGGAGGAAGAGAGCAGAAAGCATTTGGGCGGGGTGGGGGTGGGCAGTGTGATCTAGTTGTTTCTCAGATTGGAGGGTGGTTTTTGAGGAGGGGGGAGTCAGTCAGGCTAACATGGCTTTTGCCCCTGACCTACAGAAAAGGAAGAGAAGGGAGCCTGAGGAGCTGGGGGACAAGGTTTCAAAGCCCACAGGTCTGCTTTCCCTTTGTGGGGGCCTGCTTTCTGGGGATTGCTGTTCATCCCTGAACCAAATGCGCTCTCTCTTCCTGAGACTGGCCCTTGACCCATGGGCAACCGAGGGGCCACAGTAAAGTACGGACCTGTGTGAACACACTATTCACATTGGGAGCTGGGGGGGGGAGGGGCGGGTCTTTCCATGGTCTTTGGAGAATGGTGGTGAATGCAGGCAGTCTCCTCTTCCTGGCGTACTGAATGTGGCTTGTGGTTTCCTAAAGAGGGAGCGGGGAGAGGCAAGGCCTTGATCCAGCCCTTTGTCCCCACAGGCGACCATCCCTATGAGTGTGAGTTCTGTGGCAGCTGCTTCCGGGACGAGAGCACGCTCAAGAGCCACAAACGCATCCACACGGGTGAGAAACCCTATGAGTGCAATGGCTGTGGGAAGAAGTTCAGCCTCAAGCACCAGCTGGAGACGCACTATAGGGTGCATACAGGTACTGAAGACCGGTGAGGGCACCTGAGCTGGGGCAGGGACCTGGGTGAGGGGTAAGGGGCAGGTGGCTCTCCAGGGCAGCCCGGGCGAGGATGGTCCAAGACTTACCCCAAGACTGGAACGTGACTCTGGTGAAGGTTAGCACGATGGCCCAGGTGCCACCGCCCGGGGTCAGGGCCGAGGCAGACATTGCTAATTGATCATGGCACGCTTTCCAGGGGCCCAGACTGGCCTTCCAGGCAGCCATGCCAACGGCTTGCAGTTTGTGCGTCCTGATTTGGGGTCAAGTTGGCCTGCTTACTGAAAAGTAGAGGCTGGGATGGTTTCTTGTTACTGGGGGTTAGAGTAAGAACTGGGGGGTGGGCACTGAGTCTGGTCTCCAGGCACTCAGCTCTGGAGAGCTGAGACACTGTTGGGTTGAGTTCTTCTCAGAGATCAGAAGGGCAGGTATATTTACTAACCCCTCTTCATGTATAACGTTGTAGCATTTCACAGGGCTTTCACATTCCTTTTTATGCAAGAGAAATGTGATCAGAGGGTGGGGTCTGAGGACAGAACGAGTAGACATGGCCATGGTGTCCAGAATTGCCAGATTCGGGGGCAGTGGAAGGCTGGAGCTGGCCTGCAGTGGCCCGTGAAAGCCCATCTTGCCCATCTCTTCCCAAGTGCAGTGACATCACCTCAGTGGCTTAAAAGCAGCCGGGGTCAGAGTAGTCCCAACATGGCCATGGGCAACTGCTACAGAATCGGGCCTTTTTGGAGAGCCAGTTGTTAACTGCTTCCCAGCAGCACATTGCAGGTTGGGGGGATGGTGGGTATTCAGAAGGACCTCCCATGAGGATACGAGGCGTAGTGGAAGCTAGTGGAATCTGGTAAACTTGAAGCCTCCTCTGATCAGGGGAAGCAGCCATCCTGACCAGAAGACGGTGGGGAGAGGTGACTGAGGGGTGACTGAGGACAGGTTGTGCTGGCCGAGGGGAGAGTATGCTTCCATAGGAGGTGGGGGGATAAAGGAGGCAATAAGAAGAGGATGTGTGGTGTCATAGCTGTGTGTTCTTGCCTCCAGCCTGGGCCATAAGGAAAGCCTCGGGTGGGGTGCTTGCTGCTGACAGCTAGAGTCCCTCCCGGTATTTTCCAGAGCCCTGGGGCTTCCTTAGCCCCCTGCTGGGGATGTGACCTGGTGAGCCGATCATTAAATGCATTGGTGGTGACTATTGTAAATAGCAGGTCGATAGTTAGATCACTTTGGCTGTTCATTACTTCATTATTTGCTGGGGCCTCTGCACAGAGGAGTATTGATAGCAAGATGGCTGGCCAGTTAATTACTGTATCGAAACAAGGTTCCCTCACACCCTCTGCTCAGCTCCAGGGGACTCTAACTGGGAGGAGGCTGGGCAGCAGCTAGGGTGTGGCAGGGCACTCCCAGGCTCTCTGTCCCTCACTGCTCTCTAGCCCCCCTGGGAAGGCAGGGTCCAGCCTTAGAGGAGTAGGCATCCCAAATGGAACACATTTGAAGGAAAGGATTCCCTCATTTTCATCCCCCTCCTCCCTACCAGCTGTAGCCTCAAAACGACTGTATCCCCGCGTTCCCCTAGAAGGAATATCCCGAAGGACTTTCAGGGCCTCACTGTCCCTTCTCTAGACCCCCATATCCTTTCTTCGGAAGGTAAGATTCTGGGCCTTTGGGAGGGTTAAATAGAATGAGGCAGGGCTAAGGGTGTGCTTGGCAACAGGGCAGCCCCTTGGTACGTGTGGCTGCTGAAATGAGGAACCATGGAGTCCCTCTGAGCCACTGAGCATGTAGTTCCAGAGGCACTAGCCACGCTTCAGGTGCTCAGTAGCTCTCTGTGGCCAATGGCTACCATATTGGATGGTGTATCCACACTTCAGGTGCTTAGTAGTTCCGTGTGGCCAGGGGCGACCATACTGGATGGTGCCTCCGTGCTTCAGGTGCTCAGTAGCTCTTTGTGGCCAGTGGCTACCGTATTGGATGGTGCATCTGTCGTCGCATAAAGTTCTAGTGGGAGGTGCTAAACTAGAGGGGCCCAAGTCTCCAGCGAGCGAGGGCCCAGAGCAGCCCTGGCGAGACCCTCACGGCTCTCTCCCTGTGTCCTGGCTCTCTCCTGCCCTCCCCCCACAGGTGAGAAGCCCTTTGAGTGTAAGCTGTGCCACCAGCGCTCCCGGGACTACTCGGCCATGATTAAGCACCTGCGCACGCACAACGGCGCCTCCCCCTACCAGTGCACCATCTGCACGGAATACTGCCCCAGCCTCTCCTCTATGCAGAAGCACATGAAGGGCCACAAGCCCGAGGAGATCCCGCCCGACTGGAGGATAGAGAAGACTTACCTCTACCTGTGCTACGTGTGAGGCAAGACGGCGGCAGTGGCGGGGGAGCGGGCAGCCGGGAGAGAAGAGTTAGGGCAGGATGAAGTCGAGGAAGGACTGTGGAAAAAAAAGAAAGAAAAAGACAAAAAAAAGGAAATAGAAAAAAAGAAAAAAAAGAGAGAGAGAAGAAAAAGGAAACCTGATAGCTGTCTGGCCTGGGACTCTCTCTGGGGCTCCAAGTGACCTGGATGCCCCGCCACCACCCCTCCCCGGCGGCCTCTGTCCCTCCTCCCTGGCTGGAGGTTGGCTTCATTTTCTTGGGTTGGGGTGAGCATGGTTTGTTTAGCTCACTTGGTGGTATATTTTTCTCTTCCCTCCACCCAGACCCTCCTTTTGCATCCAGAAGTGGAGGCTAGGGAGGGGGTGAGGGGTGCTGTGGTCAGAGCCAAACAATCTTTGCCTGTCGCCCTCAGAGGGAGGGGGCCCGCAGGTGGTGGGGCTGGGTTGGGTCACAGTCACTAGTCGAA
The DNA here is from genome assembly GCF_046562875.1 of Panthera onca. Taxonomy (NCBI): domain Eukaryota; kingdom Metazoa; phylum Chordata; class Mammalia; order Carnivora; family Felidae; genus Panthera; species Panthera onca. The sequence goes on along the minus strand of NC_138348.1, from coordinate 103,002,209 downwards.
GGTCACATGGCAGCTCTGGGGGCAGAGTGGAGTGGGAGGGGCTCTCCTTCCCTCCCACCACTCAGTTCATTTGTAGCCCCCCACCCCCCAGCTCTGCCGCTCGGGGTGTCCCCTCAAGGTGTTCGGAAGCCTCATGGCTCTTGCCCCTCCCCCAGCTCCTTGCTCCCTGCCTCCAAGAGGCCCCTCCCAAGTGCAGGGGTACCCAGCCCCTCATGCATCAGGCAGCGCCTTCCCTCCTGGCTTAGCTCCCTAGCTGGGAAGCTGCATTGGACTCCACAGCCCCCTCACCCCACCCTCCGCTTTCTGAGAACACAAAATAAACGGAGTACCCCACCCTAGTCAAGCCCTGTCATGAGCGAGGTTCCTGCTGAGCTGCTTTCGCTTCCAAAATGGGAAAACATAACTAACCCTATACCGTCCCACCAAGCAAACCAACACCAATCCCTACCACCCCTATTTCAGGCCCTAGGAGAAGGCGTCCGTGAAAGGGCTCATTGTCCGAGGGAAGGATGTGCCCAGATGTGTCCTACACCTGGAGAAGGGGACGCCCTGCCCGGGGATTGGGCTAGCTGGTTGGGGGTGGGGACCCCAGCCCTGGTCCAGAGAGCAGCACAGAGTTCCTGGCTCTCAGGGCAACCCCCCCCCCCCACAAGTTCCCAGGGAGGAGGAAGGAGAGGAGGAAGAGGAGTAGAAAGCGCTTTGGCCCTTATGTAAATGTTTTGCTTCTTTTCTGTGTCCCCTGTTCCCCTGTTAGCACATTGTACTTGAATTACCTCAGTTTTTTGTGACCTCATGAGCTTTTTTAACCCCTGTATCTCTTTTTTGGTTGGGGGTTGGAGGAAATGGGGAGGACGTTCTTTTCTGTTTCTTGTATAAATTAATAGTTGGTTTAGTAGACTTCAGCTGGCCACGGCCCCTTGCCATCCCAGCTGGACAGAGCTGGACGGAAGGAGTGGAGTACTCAGGATCAGGACGTGAGAGCCGGGGTCAGCAGAAGGTGGGCGAAAGGGAGGGTGTGTCAGGGGCACTCTGGAGTCACCGTTGGCTCTGCCCAGGGCCTCCCAGAGGCCTCTGTACCCAGCAAGGGTTCAGCCTAAAACACTCTGGAGAAGATCCTACCTTTCTTAGAATTTGCTGGGTCCTTTGGGCCTGGGGTCCTGTATTATTCAGATCCCTGCAATCGTGTGGCCCCGCCTCTGTGTGCGTTATCATTGCCAAAATGGGTCTAATTTGCAGGGCTGGCGTGGGGATGAGCCGGCCTCTGTTTTGTTGCGTTAGGGTGGGCGTGTTGTTTTTCTAAAAGCTACCTCTTACGTTCCTCCAGTTCTTCTTTTGTTCCCTTGCTGCCTCCCTTTCTGCTGCTCTGTTTCCCTCCTTCCCCCCAACCTCCCCACCCTGAATTTTGGAAAGCACGTTTGCAATATTTGGTTCGCTTTGGGATGGGCCCTCCGTTTCATCTCATGCTTTATTTGTAAGAGTTGTGTTTGTTTGTTTGTCTTCTTTTTTTTCTTTCCTTTCTCTCTCTGAGAAAGTTGTGGCTGCGTTTTTATCTTAGGGTTTTAAAAGTGGTTTTGGGGAAGTGGTTTTGGGGAGAAGGGTTGTGAGGGCTCTAGGGAAGTCGGAGGGATGGGTGCTGCTGTGACCACCCCCCTGTCCCTCGGCCCCGTCCCTCCTGCCCTCCCCTGCAATCCTGCCCACCAAATTTGAAGGCCTTAAAAATTGTGTGTGGGGGGATCGGAACTTGGGGGGACCGTGTCACTAGACTGTCGGTCGGGGATGGTCAGGTAGGGAGGATGCTCTTTTGCAGTTGTAATAATGACTTAGTGCTTTGGAAAGGACAAAAAAAGTTGAACTATGTGACTAGAGCAGTTGTCATGTTGATAATGTGAAAAGAGGCAAATCATCTGGGGGAGGGGCGGTCTGTAAGAAATGTTTATGCACTATGCTTCCTCCCCCAGCCTGGGAAGAAGGGGGTCTGTAAACCCCCGAAAACAATATTTTACCAGCAAGATCTCTTGCAACTTCGGTGGGGAAGGAAAAAAAAAAAAAGAAACTATTCCATAGACGTAGCTGACACCTCTCACTCGCCCCCACCCTTCCCACGCAGCCTGGGTCTCCTGCCCTGTTCATAAAAGCTGAGAGGGTTGAGCTAATATTTACAAATTGTAATATTTTTGTAATGTTTGTTAGTTCCTTCGTCAGTTCTACAGGACCTTGCCCTTTTTTCCTTTTGTAATGTGAATAGGAAAGAAAAAAGACAAAAAAAAAAAAAAAAATCCACCACCGCCACCACCAAAATACCCCTCTGTGTGTGTGTGCGCGCGCGCGTGTGCTTTTTGTGTGTGGTTGTGTGTTCAGTCACGCAGTATTGTTGTAATCTGGTGTTGCAGCATCGGATGGTACTAAGTGAGCACCTGTCTGCCCCCCACCGTCCCTGAGGGACCCTAGCAGGGAAATGAGGACAGAGGGTCAGGATGGGTGGTTTCTGAAGGATACTGAATGGGAGACGCCTGTGTTGGCTTTGCTCTCCCCTCCTCCCCGACGAAGCCTCGACACCTGGATAGAGTCCAACATGCCTCTTTGCTAGGTTCCTACTCACAAAGATGAAGTAATTCTGACCTTGCCAAGGCCTTCTTTGCCAGGCCTAAGGGCCAAGGCAAAGGTCAAAAATTATCTGGAGTCTTCAGATGTGTCTGAATAAAGGGGGCTGGGGAGACTAGGAGGGCAGAGGGTGCTGTCTCCCCAGGTGAGAGCTGAGTGTTACTTCCCTCTCCATTCTGCCATCTGGCCCCTTGGCCACCTGCTGCCTTTAGCTGTGTTACCGCTGACGACCCTCCCTGCTACTGCCTTACCCAGCATTAGCGAAACTTCTCCAGCCGGGAAAGTCCGAGCTGCTTAATGGTCCCTTTCTAGTGTTCAGCTCCTACAGGCGTGTCCCTTAATGCTTTTGGTGACATTTACCCATCATGTGCTCTTTCCCTATTCACTCCTTCACTCATTCAAAGCATTAAAATCCTATGTGTATATAGGATAGACAAATATATAGATATATATATATATAGCAAGAGAGAGATATAAAATAGTAAATATCATTGCTGCTTTGGGCTGCTTTGGAGGAGGCCATGGATATGGGGAAGGTAGATCTGGGGTGCAGGGGTGGGTAGGGAGGCTGGGGGCCCCAGTGATTCAGTACAATCCAGGGATGCAATGCGGGCTTGTTTAGTCTTTGTGCCTGAACGTTTCTCCATGTGTAGAAAAAAAACACAATATTTGCTGCAATTTTTCACAAGTGTATGGTACCCTTCTGGATGCTGTTGGTACGGCCGGCTGCAGGGGTGAGCAGTGGTGGGGCAGCCTTTGGACTGTCCAGTGAGGGTGACGGGCAGGACGAGATTTGTGGAGAGTCCCCTGCAAGTCCAGTAAGAGTGAAAGCTGGGGCACCACGTGTTAGAGGAGCAGAGAAAGATCAGACTCTGTTCATTTTTCCTGGGCCTCTGTCCTATCTTTTTCCTCTTCCATCTGGTTTCCTCCTTCCTGGATCTTCATGGCAGCACTTCCTTGGACGTTTCAGTAGGAGGGAAGAAAGCCAGACTGACCCTGCTCCGTGGCGCTCATGGGTGGAGGAGAAGGCAGAGCCAGCCGGGAGAGGGTGCAAGAGAGACCAGGGAGGTTGGGTCAGGGGAAGAGGGTGGGGAGAGAGGGGTGTAGGCCTCGCAGGCCTGTCGGCTGCCGGCCCTGCCTTCCTGGGTCCTTGATGGCCCACTTTGCAGACAGGGTACCAGCCTCCTGGTGTGTGTCATAGAATTTGTTCACGTAGTGTTATGCATGATCTTTGTGAGGTTACAAAGCCGTGGTGGTGCACCATGACATCCAACCCATATATATAAAGATAAATATATATATATATGTATGTAAATTATAGCACTGGGGGCCCCCGCTGCCCTGCTGGACCAAGCAAAACTAAGCCTTTTGGTTTGGGTATTACGTTTCGTTTTGTTACTTGTTTGTTTCTGTGGCTTGTCTTCTGTGGTGACAGCACAAGAATTCGTGTTTTTAATTAATTGACGTTCTAGTTCATGTCTACCTCAGCACCTCCTCTTAGCCTAATTTTAGGAGGCTGCCCAACTTTGTTTCTTCAATTTTACCGGTTACTTTTTTTTTTTTTTTTTTTTTTGTACAAATCTCTCTCTCCCCCCCCTCCCTCCCCCTTCCCCCCTCCCCCCTTGCCCCTGCCCAGCCCCAGCCCTGCTTGCTAGTCCCTCTGTGGTCTAGTCCCCATGTCACCCAATGTCAGTGCGGTCCTGGTCGCAGCTTTCCGCATCTGCCTTCGTTCCGTGTAGATTGATGCGTTTCTTTGTAATTTCAGTGTTTCTGACAAGATTTAAAAAGGAAAAAAAAAAAAAAAAAAAAAAATGAATTTACTGCTGCAGGTTTTTTTTCTCTCTCCATGTGTCACTAAGTGAAGTTTGTGCCTTCTATAGCAAAGAGAATATTTTTTACATCCTACTAACAGTAGATTTTTTTGTAGTGAACATTTTTTGTATTTTTATTTATAAGTCTCATAAGAAAAATAGCACTGTTCAGTTGTATACCTTGAATCTGCAGTTAGAAGAGAATAAAGTTAATTCAGTTGTCTCTGGCTTGAAGTGTCCCCTTTTTTAAAAAAAAAAAAAAAAAGAAAAAAGCTGCTTTGTTTTTTTTGACGTTTCTGGGGTGGGTAACACTGGAGGAACTGAGATTTCTGGCTGGGGATGGGGGAAGAGAAAGTTCTGGTGTAGTTCTGCGGCCTTTTATGCCATATTTTCCAAGGCACATGCCCACTTTGCAATGTATGTTTCTAATACTTTTTCTTTTAAAGATAGCATTAAATACACTATCGTTTGATCCTGGGAACAATGTATGGAGTCAACACCATAGACGTTCACGCAGTAGCTCAGATCAGTTACTGCTGTGAGCTCTGGGAATTCAGTGGGGGACAGGACGGAACCCCTGTCCTCGAGGAGCAGACATCCCAGTGAGCCCCAGAGCCGGAACCCTCTTGCTTGTGTTAACCGGCTCGGTATCACGCAGCTGCTGAGGAGCCAAGCTGGAACCCGCGTCCGGATCTCCTGATGCCGAATCAAGGTTTGCTTTTTCCCAGGACTCCACAGGCAGGGCCCCCTCCTGTCTGGTCTTCGTTAGAGACGTTGTCAACTTCTCCCTGTCATTTCTCAAGAAGCTTCCACGCAGTTTAAGTTTCCTGGGTGTGTGGCAGCCATGCGGCATGGAGAAAGGAGATGGGAACAGGAGGGGCAGGTGGGAGCTGGGGTGTGGACCCAACATCCCCACTAACAGAATAAGGCATTCGCACAAAACTCCGATGGGGACAGCTGCCTCTTGGGTCCTCTCCCTATCCTCGGGCCCAGGTTTCTCCTCCGGCTTTTTCTTCCTTCCTCTGCCTGGGGACGGCAGCATTGCCCCGGTTGTCCAGAGTGGTTAGACCAGCCTCACCAAATCCTAGGTGCCCGGGTTCAGCACCTCTGCTGGAGGCAGTCCTACCTGTCTGGCTCCATCCAAAATAATCTGTTCCTACTGGGGGGACACAGAGTCCCCACATGGGGTATGAAACTAGGGCCAACACACTGCACCCTGCCCGGAAGGCTTGGCTCTTTGCCCCACCTGCCTGCTCTGGGCCTGGACCGGGAGGGGCGCCTTTCAACTCTGCGAGGCCCAAGGGCTGCGTTACCCGGTTGCCAGCAGAGAACCACCTGGAAGCACACTTACCTGGGACAACCCGATGACCCCGGAGGAGGAAGGGACCCCGCAGGGCAAGCTGCGCCCCTTTACCACTTGGCTCTCTGCTTCTCTCCTTGTTTCTCTGCTCTGCCCTTCCGTCATTCTCCCATCGTCTCTCTATATTCCTCTAACCTTGTCTTCTCGCATTATTTATTTTTTTTTGAGGTTTCTCCTGGCTTTTTGTCTCTCTGTCCCAAATTCTTTTTCCTCTCCCCACATTGCTCATCTTGGAAAACAGCCCTTGGCCAAAAATATATTTGGTTTGATTTTGAGCGTTTGTGGGCCGCCCCCACCCCCACGGCCCCGTTCCTCCGCGTGCATCCCTTTCTTCTCTGGGTCCCCTCTCTGAGGTCCCCCAGGCCTCCCGCCCCTCCCCCACGTCCCTCCCCTCGGGCCTCAGCTTTCTCTTGACAGATGGGAGGGCAGCGAGCACTCCCTCTTTAAAACAACATTTAATGCCGTTTTCTGTTCTTGGACATCAAAGCTGGGGCTTAGGCGCTGCGCTGGGGTCGCTGTGGTGTGGGCTCTGGGGGAGAGGAGGTAAGTGAATAGGGCTGGGCTGAATGGGCTTTGTGTGGCCGCTGGGGTCTGCCTGCTTTACATGCTCTTTGACCCAGATATGATCTCATGGAGAGAAAGGGGCCCTGGCCCGGCCAGCCTGAGAACGCTCTGGGGCCTGACTCAGTCCCCACCCTCCCGCCCCTGCCAGCCTGGCCCTGCTGCCCTCTGCCCTGGCCTGCAGCAGCGGGCCGCCTCCTCCAGGACGGCGCTGGCCACGGGGGCGCTCTGCTGGGGTCAGGAGAGGGGCCAGGCAGCCGAGGGAGGGGCTGCGTCCCTCCCAAATGTGTTTCCAAGTCCACGAGGTGGGAGCCCTCGACGCACAGGCAGCGTCCCTGCCCGGCTGAGGCCGCTCCTGTTCGGGTGGGCACTCGGGTCACATCATCGCCGCCTTTAACAGCTGTCTTTGCAGCTCTGAGGGGCTGTTCTCCCCCCCCCCCCCCCCCCCCCGCCAAAGGTGGGAGAGCAGAGGCCCAGAGCCGGGGAGGCTTGCTGAAGACTCAGGCACGTTGTGGCGGGTGAGAAGAGGCAGATGGCAGGCCAAGTGCGAAGCCGTCTGTGTCCAGCTCTCCCCACCCGGCTGCCTGGGGAGCCCCTGGCTCTGCCCACCAGGAAGGGGAGAGGGCAGAGGAGGACAGACCCCAGGTGCTCTGCCTCCCTCTGCTCCTTCCTCTGTGCTGATGTGTGGCAGCCCGGAGGGATTTTCCAAAAATGCAGAGAGAATCCTGTCACTCCTGTGATTAAAGTCCCTGGTGGGGACTCTTAGGGTGGAATTCAGACTCCTTAACAAGGCTTAACAGACCCTCAGTGAGCCCCTGTGCTCACCACCCCAGCCCTGTCTCGGGATGACCCCCACATTCTGCGGCTGCCCTCTACTCTCTGCTCCAGACGCCTGGACCACAGGTGGTTCCTGGAAGACACTAAGCTGCGTTCCCCTGTGGGCCTTTGCACATGCTGTTTCCTCTTCTGGAACTGTACTGCCACACGTCCCCCTCCCTTCAGTCTGGCTGTCTCATTGTCTCATTGTCAACGTCTCCGCTCAAACCCTACCAATTCAGGAAACCTTCCCTGGTCCCACTCTATGGGACCATTTGTCATAGCACACTTGAATCACCTGCTTGCTTTTTTTTTTTTTTTTTTTTTAGTGTTATTTTGAGAGTGAGCGAGCAGGGGAGGGACAGAAAGAGGGCCAGAGAGAGAATCCCAAGCAGGCTCCGTGGTTGTCAGCACAGAGTGCTGGGCTCGAACTCACGTACTGTGACATCGTGACCTAAGCTGAAATTGAGAGTCCGAGGCTTAATTGAGCCACCCAGGTACCCCTATAATCACCCACTTGATTTACTGTCACCGTGAACCCAATGTTAAGTTCCTTGCAGGTCGGAATTGTGTGTTGTGTGTGTATGTCTTCATATTCCTGGAGCCTGACACTGGCTGGCACGCGGTAGGCATCCGTTTGGAGAAACCGATGAAAGAAGGAAGGGAGGAGAGAGGCAATTAGCATCTGGGGCTGAGGTTGCAGCTGCCAGGGTCCGGTGAAACCGGACAAGTACGTGCACAGCGTGTGCCCACGCGGGCACCTCCACGTACGTGCCCGCCTGCCATGGGCCGCACAGACGCTTCAGCAGAGATGCTCCTGCTTCCTCTCACAGCCGCCCGTGCCTGTTCGTGGAGACGCCTGAACTGTTTGCCGTGTGCATGTCCCCGGCACAGGACAGCGGCACCTCACAGGCAGAGAGCTGCCTGGGCATCGCTGGGTGTGTGTGCATGGAGACACCTGTTCCTTGGCCAAGATGGGGGGGCGGTGGGCATCCCCCGGGTCTTTCTTGCCGTGGTGCTGGGTCCAGCCCCGCTATCTGCACTCTCAGCCCCTGCCTGCTGCGGGCTGGAGGGAGGGCGGGCTCCTCTCTGGGCTGTGTTCTCTGCTCTCCGGGGGTGCCTCCGTGAAAGTGAACTCACTCATTTAAACCTGACTCTGCCGCCCTGCCGCCCCCTGCAGTGCTAATTACCCTGTAGTTCTAAACTGATGGCTCTACACTAAGCTTAAGCCCTCCTTTATTTATTTACTGACTACATTAATAGTAAAGCCGCTGCTTTTGGCCGCTCCCGACTGTATGCCGGCTGGCTGCACCCTGTTGCCCTGCGTCCCCTCGGGGAGGCGGGGTGCAGAGACGCAGCCTGGCACGGAGCCCCCAAATCTGCCACCCTCACGGCGTCCCCGGGGGCCAGACGACAGCGAGAACAGCTGTCTTTGTCCAGACGCACTCCCAGGCCCAAGGGAGGGGGCTCCTTCTCTGGTTCTGACTCCTGTATAGGGACCAGGACACATGACAGCCCAGCTCTCCCTGCAGAGGGATCTTCCATTTATGGGCCTCTCAGGAGCTTCCCTCGGGCTTTCACAACTCCCACGAGGTGCTGAGCCCTGGCTGCATTGAGCAAATGGGTAAACTGAGGCTGTGACTACCGCTGTGGGTGGTGAAGGTGGGGCTTGAAGCCAAGATTTGTCATTCCAGCAGCCTTGCTCTTACCCCTCCAGCATGCTGCCTGTCCAGATGCCCCCCCCCCACTCCTAGCCCCCTCCTCGGGTCTGACATTTCCCTTTTACGTGATGTTCTCCTGGCTTCCCCTGCTTGCCACGTGGAAGGCCCATTGAATCAAAACTGCTGTCTCCCAGCCTTTTCTGCCTCATTCACCTGCTTGCCCGGAATTTGTTGGAAACATGGGCACTAGAGCCTTTCTTTCATTCTTAGCAGCCTCTCCCAGGGGCAGACCTAAGCCACACACACACCCCCCCCCCCCCCAGCTCCCTCCAGGACTCACATGAGGCAATTCTGGAGGGGCACAGGCCAGCGGTGGGCTTCCACGGGGTAGCGTCTGCCTGTTCTCTTGTTCTGGGGACAGCCGTGCCCGGGGCCGAGCTGGCTAGCACAGCCCGTGGCTCTGTGTGCCCTCCAGTCCCATGAGGCAGATCCGAGCCCTGGCCTTGGGGCATGGCAGTGTTCTGAAGACCAGATGGGCCCCATCAGGGTGCAGCATATGGACCCGTGGAATTGAGCACCCAGGTTCAACTTTGTCTTGAAATAGCAAGGTGGCTGCTGTGCTGGACCCCCCGCTAAGGAAGAGGGCAGTGCGGGTCTGGCAGAAAGAACATGGGGTTCGGCGTCAAGAGGCCCTGGGTCTGAGGCCAGCTCTGCCATTCACTGTTTGACCTTGACTGCAATTCATCACGGCTCTAAGGTCCATTTTGTCACCTGTAAAGTGGGGTACAGTAATGTGTGCCCCTGCTACCCTCAGGACAGTCGTCAGCTGGAAGAAGCCACGTAAATGAGCTTTCTAAAAACCATGGTGCTATAAAAATGAAAGTTATAACTGGAGGTGGGGGCCGACTCAGGGCTGGCATGGGAGGGAGCTGTTGGCCTAGATAGTCTTTTCCAGGGCAGGAGCCCCCATAGCCAGGACTCAGGAGCCAGAGCGCCTGGAGCGGAGGCAGCCTCTCCTGGCATTGCTGGGACTCTGTCGCCCCCTAGTGGGTACTGGCTGCAGGCACTTGTGACGCTTCAGAGGGTTTGGAAAGGGGCTGGGAAGGGGTGTCCTAAGGGGCTTTGGGTCTTCGGGCCCCCTGCTATACCAAGTTGGGCTGGATAAAGGGAGAATGTGGCCCAGACTCACATCAGAGAAAGAACGTTTTAACTACTTGGGAGGAAGTTCAAGTGGACTTTCCAGAAGCTTTCCTGAGTCCATTTTTCAATCCTGACCCTTTTTCTCCTACCTTTCCCCCCACTGACCAATTGGTCATGCCCATTCCACTCCTCCCATCCCCAAGAGGCTGGATTGGAAGCTGCCATCAGCTCGTCCAAACCCCCGGCATCCATGGAACCTCATCTTACACTGAGGGAAGGTCAGTCTCCATCGGAAACCAGCTCCTCCAAGGCTTTGCTACTGGGAGAAGCAGGCGGGCCAGGGAAGGATTGCACCAGAGCTGAGTGCCCAGATCTGGGTCACCGAGGGCCTGAGAGGTGACAGCAGGAAGCTGTCTCTCGCACCTCTGGCGATCAAACGGACGCAACTAAAAGTTTTGTAAGACCTTTCCCAGCAGTAGATTTCTGACTCTATGACTTTACAACTGTAAAAACCCTCAGAGCAAAGGACACATCTGGCTCCACATCACAGCTTAGCACTTCTTTGAAAAGCAGCATTTTCACTAGGCGTTTCTCCTTCCACCTAGCTGTGGTTTTGGCTTAAGTGAGCTTCTAGTGACACTAGGTGGTGACCACAGAGAAATGCATGCATGAAGGTTAGTCTGATCAAGGTAAGGATTTTCCCTAATAAATCCCTATTTGGGAAGGGAGGGAGTCACAGAACGGTGGGAGTGGGTAGAGAGAGTGTGTGTGTGTGTGTGGGGGCGGGGGGTTGGACTTCACTGGTTGGCCTGATTAATATTCACCTTATTCTCAGAAATCTCTTGCCAATTAGCATTCCTCCTTAACACTCTATCCCAAGCAGCAGTACTTGACCTTTCCCTTAATTCCCCCCAGCACAACCAGCACAGCCGAGACCAGGCTGGAATATTTAAATTAGATTTCTTGGAAGTCTCAAAGACGGCAAAAGAAAATAAGCACCAAGAGTAACATAACATTAGCCCAGGTTTCTGCCTGCCTGCCTTCAGGAGACTGGGACCATCTTTAATCCCTGCCACGGAGAAGCCCAGCAAAGACAGACCCAGAGAGGGGAAGAGTCCTATCGAAGGTCAACTCCTCCCCTTGGGCTCTGGGTCTCATCCTGTCAGTCTGTCCAAGTCTGCACCCTCTTTCCCCTTCTCTCTGCTGCACCCATTTCTCCCTCTCAACCAGATTATTCCCATCAGTTTACAAGCATCTCCCAGTTTAACAAGCCCTTCCCCTTTGGTCGCCATCCAAACCCCGTCCTTCAAACAGCAACATTCTAGACAGAGCTGTATACAGACACCCTCTTCTTCATTTTTCTTACAGTTTTTGATCTGAGTTTTTCTCTGTTACTCCATGGACATTGTCTTCTTAAGCTCATCAGTGGCTCTGTCTTACGAGATACAATGACTCCTTGTTTGTCTTTATCCTACTTTCTCTCTCAGCTTTCTACGTAACTGGCTTCTTTTGGAAACACTCTCCTGGGTTTTCCTCTGCCCCACCAGCTGCTGTTTCTCAGTCTCATTGGCTAGCTCCTTCCTCTTGCCCTGCTGGAACTCAGGATATCCTATTCGGCTATCTCTGAAGGCTTCCTCGAGCCCCTTACCTGGTCTATCTACTTCCATCGCTTTTAGAATGTGCTAATGACTCCCCAGTGTTTATCTCCAGTCTTGAGTTTTCCACTGAGTTCTCTATGTCTTGTGGCTCTGTTTTCCCTGGAGGCCTTGTCATCTTACTCATCTATCCAGTAGGAGAGAAGAGAGAGTTTGAACAGGGCTTGCTGGCTTTTTAAAAGCCTTTTCCCAGAAACGTGTACGTATATGGATCTTTCCTGCTCTCACCCCACTGGATTGCACTCAATCATGTGGCCACACCCAGCTCAAGGGAGACTGGAAAACGTGGCCCGGTTCTGTCCAGAGGACAGACAGATTGATTTTCAGGGAAGAGGAAGCACTTTCTGCCATAATCTAGCCGTTACCAAATAGCTGTTTACCCTCCTCTTCCCACTCAGAGAACATACTCATCCCCAAAGAGAAACAGTGGAAAATCCCATCCTGTCATTTGCATCTGTTTCAAAATTCTGGGTCTCTGCCGTTCTTACCGTCAGCTCTGTGAACTCAGAGCTGCAGAGTCTTGTGTCTATCTGTATAGGTTTATGGCTAAAATCAATGACAATAGTCCATCCTGTGTGATGTCAAACAACTCAGTGAACTGTGCTTTCTGTGGCCATAGGTTTTCTCTCCTTCCCCTGGTATAAAGACTCTATTTCCCTTGCCGTTTGGGGTGGCCAGGTGACTGAGGTCCAGAAATCCTGTGTGAACAGGAGTCGTCTGTGCCGTTGTTATACAGAGGCTTTTGTTTTTTTAACTTTGTTTATTTTGAGAGAGACCATGTGGGGGGAGGGGCCAGAGAGGGAGAGAGAGAAAGAGGATCCCAAGCAGGCTCCCCACGGTCAGTACAGTGCAGAGTCTGATGCGGGGCTCAAACCCATGAAACGTTGAGATCATGACCTGAGCTGAAATCGAGAGTCGGACGCTAAGCTGACTGAGCCACCCAGGCGCCCCTGGACAGAGTCTCTTAAGGGGCAGGACACCTTGCATTAGATTCCTGAGGCTGGCATGAGACATTACTGCAACTTGGTGGCTTAAGCCAACAGAAGTTTATCCTCCCACAGTTGTGGAAACCAGAAGCCTGAAACCAAGATGTCGGTAGGGACTCATTCTCTCTGAAGACTCTAGGGGAGAATTTTTTCTGGCCTCTTCCAGCTCCCGGTGGTTCCTGTATTCTCTGGCTTGTTCAGCACCTCTGCCTCTGTCTTCACATGGCCTTCCTTCCTGGGGGTGTCTCTGTGTGGTTTACTGTCTCAGTGGATTTAGGGCCCACCCTCAGCTTCGTCCTCACTTTCGTCACATGTGCAAAGACCTCCTTTCCATGTAAGGTCATGTTCCTTTTTGTTGTTTTTTGAAGTGTACTGATTTATTGTGAGAGAGAGAGTATGTTAGCAGGGGAGGGGCAGAGAGAGCGGGAGAGAGAGAATCCCAAGCAGGCTCTGCACTGTCAGCACAGAGCCGGGTGCGTGGCTCTGTCCCATGAACCTTGAGACGTGACCTGAGCTGAAATTGAGCTGGACGCTTGACCAACTGAGCCACCCAGGCGCCCCTAAGTAAGGTCACATTTTGAGGTTAGAGTGGACATGAATTTTTTGGAGACACTGTCCAATCCCCTTGCCCCCTTTACACCAAAAAGCCCTTTGGCAATGGGAAGAATGGAGCCCACACAAGACCCTGGTCCAGAGCTGTTGGAGCCCTGGTACCCCGGCACCTGTAAAGATCTGTTGCCCTAGTAATGGAAAAAGTTCTTTACTTAGACCTTGGATCTCCTGTCTTGGAAAAGTGCCCTTGTCACTGGCTGAAGTTCCTGGCTCCAGCCTGTGGGAGAGCATTTCTTGACAGTTATCTGCCCTGGCCACATCCAAAGTGGGTCCTTGAACTTGGGGCCCCCTTGGGACTACAGTTTCACCACCAGCCTGATTCCCACTTGTATAAATTTGGGGGACTGAGTATGGTTTTAAGCTCCCACAGTTCACGGCTTTATTAGGCTGAACTCATGGATATTTGGCAACTCAGTTTCTTTAAGAACAGACTTCAGACCTTCACTTCCAATCCGTTCCTCAAGCTGGTAACCACACCTAAAGTTCTTCCTTAGACATAGCTGTCAAACATGCCTTTATTATTGCTATTCTTATTATTAATTATTTTCCCCCTCAAATCTGAGCCTCCTTGTCAGCTTCCTGTTGGCTACCTTGGGGCCATCTTTTTCTTTAAGTGTTTATTTATTTATTTGAGAGAGAGAAAGGGAGGGAGAGAGCACATGAGCAGGGGAGGGGCAGAGAGAGAGGGAGAGAGAGAAAATCCCAAGCAGGCTCTGTGCTGCCAGCAGAGAGCCCGATGTGGGGCTTGAACCCATAAACTTGTGAGATCATGACCTGAGCCGAGATCACGAGTCAGAAGGTTAACGGACTGAGCCACCCAGGCGCCCCTGAAAAGGCAATACTCTTTTATTTAAAAAGAAGAAAATTGTTTTTAATGTTTATTTATTTTTGGGAGAGAGAGACAGAGTGAAAGTGGGGGAAGAGCAGAGAGAGAGGGAGACACAGAATCCGAAGCAGGTTCCAGGCTGTCAGCTGTCAGCACAGAGCCCGACGCGGGGCTCGAACTCACGAACCATGAGATCACGACCTGAGCTGAAGTCGGATGCTTAACTGACTGAGCCACATAGGCGCCCCAAGGCAACACTCTTAATTTGGTGTTTGCCACAGAACCAAATCCCTTTATAAGAGAATTTTAAATAATGAGCCTTTATTGCCTAAAGCCTCGTCCAGCCTTATTTCCTGTAATTTAGTGTGCAGAAGCAGTGAGCTTGCTTCTATCCAAGAAAATACAGATATCTGGATTTCCCCTACTATCCTTCATTTCTTCTTGGAAACTTGCCATTTTTTCCGGCACTCATCCCTTGATGAGAATATCCTGCTACAAAGCTGGACGGCAACCAACATACACTAACCTCTGCTTCTTCCTCACTCCATGCTTGGAATACACTTGGTCTGCCTTCCAGGCTATTGCAGGCAAGAATTTCCCCAAATGTCTTCTGCTTGCCTAGCAAAGGGCCTCCACTTTCTCTCGCCAAGCTCTCCCTACTGCTGGTGAAGGTCCCGAATAATCTATGTCTGCTTGACTGATCTGCTTTGGCTTTCCTTCTATCACTACCCAGCCTCACCATCTTCCATCTTCCCTCAGACAGGACAGACCTTTGCAGGTGATACTCCCTCTGCTGAGAACCCCTCTGTTCCTTCAGTCTTTGCCTGGCTGCCTCCTCGTGTAATGCAGGTCTCAGCTCAAATGTTGCCTGTTAATGGGGTCTTCCCTGACCATTCCATCTCAAGGTTGATTTTCGTCACATTTATCACCATCTGACATTCTCTTCTTTTATTTGTTTACTCATCCTGGTCCGTGTCCGTGTTTTTCCTCCATGGAACCTCTGTCCAGGGTCCCGTTCGTCTCTGCCACCACATCTCTACTGTTCAGGAAGGCGCTTGCCACACTGTTGTTATGAGAAAAAATGCCAGTGCTTCCATAACACCATGTGCCAGACACAATTTTCGTTCTTTGTTGAAAACTTGTTTTACTGAGAAGTTTCAAAGATACACAAAAGTAGGGTAATACTGAACCTCTCATAAAAACTGTCTCCCAGATCCAACACTATCAGGCTATTACCACGCTCGCGTCGTCTGTCCTTCTTGGTTTCCCTTCTTTTTCTCTTCTTTGTTTCTGCTCAAGTATTTTAAAGAAAATCCCAGTCATCATGCCATTCCCCTTGCTACTTACTTCAATGTATGCATTCTTTTTGAAGTTTGTTTATTTTGAGATAGAGCTCGAGCAGGGGAGGGGCAGAGAGACAGGAAGCCACACTGCCAGGCAGAGCCTCATGGGGGGCTTGAACTCACGAAGCACGAGATCATGACCTGAGCCGAAATTAAGCGTCGGACACTTAACTGACTGAGCCTCCCAGGCGCCCCCAATGTCTACATTTTTTAAATGAATTTTTCTTGTATTAGTTTAATGGCATTCATATACCTTCAAAAATTAGCAGTGAGGGGCGCCTGGGTGGCTCAATCGGTTAAGCGTCCGACTTCAGCTCAGGTCACAATCTTGCAGTCCGTGAGTTCAAGCCCCGTGTCGGGCTCTGGGCTGATGGTTCAGAGCCTGGAGCCTGCTTCCAATTCTGTGTCTCCCTCTCTCTCTGACCCTCCCCCGTTCATGCTCTGTCTCTCTCTGTCTCAAAAATAAATAAACTTAATAAATAAATAAACACTTAAAAAAATTAGCAGTGATTCCTTAGTATCATCACTCGGTCCGTATTCAGATTTCCCTGATTGCCTCAAAAATAACTTTTTAGAGTTGATCTGTTTGTATTAGGAGCCGAGCTAGGCCTACATACTGCATCTGTTTGTTTTTCCTCTTGGCTCCAACCCCACCCATGTTGTTGACTTGTTGTGAAAAGGAGTAATTACAGTTGACCCTTATACAACACAGGTTTGAACTTCACGGGTCCACTTATACATGACTGTTTTCAATAACTACAGAACAGTGCTGTAAATATATGTTCTCTTCCTTATGATTCTCTTCAAAACATTTTTTTCTCCAGCTTGCTTCTTTGTAAGAACACGGTATATTATACACATAACATATAAAATATGGGTTATGAATGGACTGTTTATATTAACAGTAAGGCTTCTGGTCAACAGTAGGCTGTATCAGTAGGTAAGTTTTGGAGGGAGTCAAAGGTTATACATGGATTTTATGGCTCTATCTTCGTTTATGGGCTCTGACTTCTGCCAGTCTACAATTTGCTGTTAAAGCCACCAGTGATTTCCTCACTTCAGAAATGGTATTTTCAGTCTAGAATTTCTTTACAAAACAGAAGTTTCACTTCTCTGTTGAGATTCCCTGTTTGCTGTTAAGGCTGTATTTTTCTTTAACTCCTTGAACACATTCTTCATAACCGCCTTAAAGTCCTGGTCTGCTAATTTCATCATGCAGATGATCTCAGAGTCTGTTTCCATGGATACCTTTTATTTTTATGGGTAAAATTTTCCTGGTTCTCGGAACATCTGGGAGGTTTTTATTGTAGGCTAAATATTG
This sequence comes from Panthera onca, assembly GCF_046562875.1. NCBI lineage: Eukaryota > Metazoa > Chordata > Mammalia > Carnivora > Felidae > Panthera > Panthera onca. The sequence goes on along the minus strand of NC_138348.1, from coordinate 102,985,516 downwards.
TGGGTGATCTATTGGAAAGAGTCTGGATTATGTTGTTTTCCTTTAAAGAGTGTTGTGTGTGGTTTTGGCAGGCAATTAATCTCTTGGAGGTATTCTTTGCTCCGGTCAAAGGGTTTGTTAGGGTAAATCAAAAGTAGCCTTTATTCTAGGGCACGATCCTTCTTCCCAAAGCAAAACATTTCTGGTATGGCAGCTGAATGGGGCAACAAGAGAATCTCTCTACTCTGCTGAAATGATGGCTCCCAGCACTCTGTGACCGATAGTGTTTCCGTTCTGCACTCAAGTCCTCGGCAGCCAGTCTGTTGCGAAGTCTCCATCTGTGCCTGTGCAGCCCAGTTCTTGACATAAACTGACAGGGAGCCTTTGGTATGGGTTAAATTGTGTCCCCCCCCCCACCAACGAAAGATACATTGAAGTTCAATCCCCCAATACTTTAGGATGTGACTTTATTTGGAAATGGGGTTTTCACAGAAGTAGTTACATTAAAATGAAGCCATTAGGGTGGGTGTTAATCCAGTATAACCAGTGTCCTTCTAAAAAGGGGAAATTGGACCCAGAGAGAAAGCCACATGAAGGTGAAGGGAGAGATCAAGGTGATGCACCTACAAGCCAAGCGATGTCAAAGATTGACGGTGACCACCAGCCCCCAGGGGAGAGGCATGGAACAGATTCTCATTCACAGCCCTCAAAACAGACTAATGCTGCTGGACGCCTTGATCTCAGACTTCCAGCCTCCAGAACTATGAGAGAGTAAGTTTCTGTTGTTTAAGCCACCCAGTTTGTGGTATTTTGTTATAGCAACCCTAGCAAAAGAATTCACATGGACTTTGGGCCCCCCATGCACGTGACTCCCTCCTCCCTGGCTCCAGCCCTCCTCCCTGGCGCCAGCCCCACACATTCCACAGGCTCTAGAAGCTCCAGATCTTGGCCTTCTCAGCTCAGCAGGACTACTGGAGTCTTTTTGGATTCCACTGTCTCAGGAGAGTGTCCCCAGGCAGAGAGCTGGTAAAGCTCGGGCTCACTTCCTGTGATAGCAGTTCTGTGCTGCCTGTTGTCCCATCCCTGAAAACAGCAGGGTCACATATTTGATCCAGTTTGGTAGTTTTTATGGTGAAAGGCAATTCCAGTATTTGTTACTCTGGCATGGCCAGAAGTGAAATTGCTGTTCTAAATTCTTGGAGTTATTTATTTTGAGTAAGTTATGTATTTGAACTCATTTACTCCTCTCAACACCACTGCGAGCTAGGTCATTAATGTCATGAATTCCAGATTTAAAAAGGGGGGGGGCAAAGAAAGGTTAAATCACTGGTCCAAGGATATATCCTATAAATGGTGGAGTTAGATTTTGAAACTACGCAGTTTAGCTGCAGAGTCCGTGCTCTTCAATATTAACCTGTTATCTTACGTAACAGGTGCACGATGAATGTGTTTTGAATGAATGAATAGAGAGATGGCTGTCTCTTCTACTTTGTTGCCCATTCACCTTACATATTTCACCTGCCCTGGAGGTGCCCTCCCAACATTACATCAGCCTTGTGTCTTCATTTCTCCCCTACCCAGACTTTTGAGATTTTCTGGAGAAAAATCACACTGAACTCCTACCAAGACCAAACTCCTACCAAGTTATCTGAGCCTTTGAAAATACCTAATACTTCTGTCTTGCCCTCATCTTTGCCTTCCGTGGACTGTGGGTTCTGCCTCGAATCTCACACGTGTGTACTTCCCTTCTCATTTTCAGGAAAAACACAATTTCCAGCTGTGAACTCTCAGATTCCCACTCATTTCTCCAAATTCGACTTGCATTGGCACCTATCCTTGCCTTTTGCTCGGCTGTCAAAATATTTAGTGTTGCTCTCTCTCTCTCTCTCTGGCTGAGGCATATCCACGTGTGGCTGCTGCCTGGTGTCCTCCCTTCCCCAGTCAAACATTTGGAAGTGTCGCTTACTACCCTGTGTTCCTACCTGCCCTCTCACCTCCAACTCCCTCCCTCCCTCCAGTCTGGCTTCTGTACTCCTTACCAGTCCATTTATTCATGTTGGCTTTTCTTTTTATTCATTTTATCCTTATGCTTTCTTTAAATGTATTTGTTATCCTTTTAACTCCTGGATGTGGATCCCTAATTTATTAATTTTTTTTCCATTCATTAATCTAACTACTTAAGATCATGAATTTCCCCCTGCTGTGTGTCTTACAGCTTTTCATTTGTGGGACTGTTTTCTATATATATTTAAAAATTCTTGTTTTCCTTTTCTCATTGATCCAAGGGTGTTTAAGAGAAAATTAAAAAATTTCTGTGTGGTAGAGGGGCTCCTGAGGGGCTCAATTAAGTGTTCGACTCTTGGTTTCAGTTCAGGTCATGACCTCACAGTTCGTGGGTTTGAGCCCTGTATCGAGCTCCGCGATGGCAGTGCAGGGCCTGCTTGGGATTCTGTCTCCCTCCCTCCCCTCCTCCACTCACACTGTCTCTCTAAACAAACAAACAAACAAAGCTAAAAAAGATTTCTGGGGTTGTCTAGGTGGCTCAGTTGGTTGAGCGTCCAACTCTTGGTTTCGGCTCAGGTCATGATCTTAACGGTTTCATGGGTTTGTGTCTCACATCAGGCTCTGCCCTGACAGTGTGGACCCTGCTTGGGATTCTCTGTCTCCCTCTCTCTCTGTCTCTCTCAAAATAAATAAATAAACTTAAAAACAAAATAAAAAATAGGTGTTCCTTGGTGGCTCAGTTGAATGAGTGGCCAACTCTTGGTTTCAGCTCAGGTCATGGTTTTGCAGTTCATGAGTTTGAGCCCCACATGAGGCTCTTCCCTGACAGTGTGGAGCCTGCATGGAATTCTCTCTCTCTCTGCCCCTCCCATGCTCGTGCTCTCTCTCTCAAAATAAATAAACTGAAAAAAATGTTGTAAATAATAAATAAATAAATTATTTTTTTGTGTGGTAGAGTATCTTTTTTTCTTCTTCTGGTTTTGTAATGAATATCTGTTTTGTTGCATTTTGATCAGAGTATTTTATTGTATATTGTTTCTACTTTGGGGGAGTTTTCTAATTACTCTGTTGTTTTATATACAGTAAATTCCTGAATATTCCATGGACAGCTTTAACAAAAGGTATTTACTTTCTGTTTTCAGACTACAGAGCTCAACATATAAATCAACCAAATTTGTGTTATTAATTCCATTTTAATATCTCCTCTATCCTTCTTTGTTGAAGAAAATGTGAACATACGAAGCCTATGGCCCTTTCCCTGATTATGGGCTAGGAAGGGTCAAAACCCCAGACTCTCAATATGGTACCAGAGCAGAAGGAATGTTACTGTGGTTGCTTCACAGCCCAGAGCATCCTGCGGGATTGGGAGAGTGATTTCCCTTGTTTCCAAGTGGGAAATGGAAATAGGGCATGGGGAGAGACAGAGGCCTGGAGGTTACCGAAAGGGGATGTTGCAACCCTTGTTAATCAGTAATCTAAGACGGGGTTATGCAATGGAATCTTAGTAGATGCCAGCAGTGTGGACAAATGCCAGCTTCCCCTGCCTGGCGCCACATAAATTCCCCACTTCCTGGCCTGGTGAAGGAGGACTCTGAGTGATTGAGATGTAACGTCTGCCACGATCTGAATGGGACTCAAAGAAGAAATTCAGTTCAGCTATAGAATAAGTAATTTTTGCACATTCATTCCACATCGGCAGCTCCAGCTCAGATCTCTCTGTGCAGTCCAGACTTGGATCTGGGTCAGCTTAGGTTTTTCAGCCTCAAGCTGAAACTAAATCCATCTCTGTTCATCATCTTGTCCTCTTCACCCCTCAACTAAAACCTGCTCTTCTTGTCTTCTTTACTTTCTAAATATTGTCCGCATCCAACAAGTTGTCTGGGGCAGAAACCGTGTGTTGTGGGAGTGGGTGTAATTCAGAAAACGCTAAAGATTGGGGCACCTGGGTGGCTCAGTCAGTTAAGCATCAGGTCATGATCTCCAGGTCCATGAGTTCGAGCCCCATGTCGGGCTCTGTGATGACAGCTCAGAGCCTGGAGCCTGCTTTGGATCCTGTGTCTCCCTCTCTCTCTGCCCCTCCCCTCCTCATGCTCTGTCTCTCTCTCACTCACTCTCTCAAAAATAAATATTTTAAAACATTAAAAAACAAAACAAAACGCTGAAGATCAAAAACCAACTAAGATGTATCCATCCTATTAACAGCCAGAGATACTGGCGGTTCACAGGGGAGTAGTTTAAAAACTGGACATGCTTTTAAAATAGTTTGCAAAACCACTGTAGAAGAGGATCCGATATAGTGGAGCAAGAGAGCCTAGAAATCCTGCTGCACAAGCCAAATCCACTGAAAAGCCTGGGGGCTGGGGTGGGGGAAAGGGCAGGTCGACTACTTGCAGAGGGAGCTGAAGAACAGGAGGGGAGTTGCCAAGTGTGGCAAAGGCAAATGGCTGAAGGGAGGAGGGCTCGGGGAGTGCTTTTCATTGGCTGTTCTGGTCTTTCCCCGAGTATTTTAGGACCGGCGGAGTGACTGTCTGAACTCCATTAAGAAGGCCCCAGAGCATCAGGCTGCCTGCTCCTTCCTGGACAAAACTCAGGATTCTCTATGGCTCTTCAGGAATCCACAGCGCTGGATTTCTACCAGACGTATTTTGAACCCATGGTCTACCTGGACTACTTCAAGATGGGCCAGAGCCCTGTGGGTGATGATTGCCTCTACTTCCTGCTAAAACACTACAACACCATTTTTAAATCAGGTGCTAGTTTCCTTGAACCCTGGAGGAGGTTTGTGGGGGGAAGGGTGGCGATGCAAATTTTAAATCAGATGCTCGTCTTCTTCAACCCTAGGGCAAGTTTCAGGATGGGGGTAGAGGTGGGAGGGGGGGAAGGGTGGCCAATTGACTGGAACTTTCGACCTGGATGGAGAGTTTGTAGAACTGCTCTATGGGACCAGGTTAGATGTACTTGATGTATGGTACATGGTGGGATGCCTAAACCTTTCTGAGGTCTCTGGGACAAGATTTTCTCCTCCCATGAAGTTGAGGAGCTGTGATCTTTCATGGTCCTGCGTGGTCCTATCTTCTAGCAAAAGAAGTCCCTGGCAAAAGAAGCTGCATGGGGCATCAGAAAGTGTAGGAAGCCTCTTTCCAAGTTCAGTGTAGGAAGCGTTCGCTCTTTTGTGTGATTACCGCTGTGGCTCGTGATAACATCGTGGGTGGGTGGCTCTCAGATTTGCCCCTAGGGGAAGAAAGGTGCTCGGCAGCCCGAACTATTAAAATCAAATACTGGGGATCTTTTCATGATTCACATGAGAAGGAAACATAACCCAATAGATAGAATTTCCCCAATTAACAATCTCCTGCTATCACGTTTTCTGAAACTTTTGATGCTTGCTCAATTTATCTGCCACTATAGCCTCCAGGTAACACAAATGAAGGGGAAACAAACAGAATGTAGCAGCAGAATCCAGGAGCAAAGGGGCAGGCTCAGTTCAGTAGCAGGTCAGGATCCCTCGGTCCAGCTGGGTTTCTGTCCTTGCTGCCTTGTTGTTTATCTCGGAAGCCCCTTGCCATATTCCAAATGCTGCTGCCATTTTGTGTTAACCCAGTCTCTCCCTGGCTGGAGAGAAGGGGAGGCCAAGGACTCTGCCGGCAGGTCTGTATTCCCCTTTTAGTCCTCACACTGCTAAGAGAGTTTCTGGGAATGCAGGCGGTGCTCAATGAATGTTTGCTGATTGATCTTTGGAATGTTATAGATGGTCTCGGGGTCATAGGACCCTTCAGCGAAGAGTGCTTGGAATGTGGAAGCCAGTGTCCTCGGAAATGTGACCAGATTTCTTCTCTGAACACTTATTTACAGTGCTAAATTGGCAGTTGAAATGACAAAGCTGCTTCTCTAGTAATTGTCCCCCCTACACACCCCAAATAGGCTCTCCTGCTGCTCACTCTCCCCTCCTACCACGCTCCCCATGCTCAGTGCTGGCACTGTGTGATGTGGCGCCTAAGACTGTCCAGGCAGGTGAAATCCCTAACGCTGGAGTTTACAGTCCCCGATGGTTGACTCCCCGCAGCCTCTCCAAGTGGGAAAGAGAGCGGAGCCTTTGGGAAGGCCCTCAGAGCTGTGGTTTGGTGCTGACGGCTTAGAATGTGTCTGTTCTAAAACAGGTGGGCTGAAAGGAAAGCTCCTGATTGACATTGGCTCTGGGCCCAGCATTTACCAGCTCCTCTCCGCCTGCGAGTCTTTTGAGGAGATAATCGCCACTGACTACACGGACAAGAACCGCCTGGAGCTGGAAAAGTGGCTGAAGAAGATTCCAGGGGCGTTCGACTGGTCCCCAGTGGTGAAATATGTGTGTGAGCTTGAGGGGGACAGGTAAGGGGTTTGTTGTTTGCTTTGGGGTTGCCACGATGCGAGCTGCACTTAGCTGTCCAAATCAAGAATTTATCATGGGCCTCGTGTGGAAATGGCGAGGCAGGTGGAGACTAAGAAGGAAGGAAGTTAGTGGGGTTCCAAGAAGAAGAAAGGAGGAAGAGTGTGACATGAATACAATAAAGACCAAAAAGAGGGAACAGAAACAGATGGCTATAGACAGACCCAGAGCCAGAAGGGAATTGTCACGAGCGCCTACCCAGAATGCCAAGGCATGACCCCAGGCCGATGTGGTTGGAGCAGGGTGGCAGCCAGCTGGTGTTTGAGGGCAGACAGCCGTTCTGATTGGCAGGTGGCCCTGCTGTTCCAATTACAACCTCCAGGTGGCTCCAGACTTGGGGAATCTTTCTGTAGATCGCAGGGGCTGGGCCTAGAATTAAGACCCATCTTGCACAAGTGAACAGAATCTACTTACCTTGGATCATTTCAGGGCACCAGGAAGGTCCACCATAGCACCTCCACTCCCCAAATACCACTCTCCCCAGTTAGATAGGACGGTTGCAGATGTACATTGGATTCTTATTCCTTTTGCTTAAGACCGTGACTTTTTAAAAATACAGAATTGGAAAGGGTAAACCTTTAAGTGCTTGTCCCCGTGCATACCTCAGTATGAATGAGCCCCGTGTGCTGAGAACAGGTGTAGGTAAGAAGAGAACGTATGAGGGGATGAGGAGGTCGAGTGGGGTGGCCAAGAGACACGGGGAGACGCTGGGGGACCCAGCAAAGTCGGCCAAGCTCGCATTATAGCTTTGCTCAGCTGATTTCAGGCTGGCTTTCCATTTCTGGTTGTACTTACCCGGGTCGTGTTAAACACGGACCGAGTGGAGACAGAACAGGCCAAGCACAAGGCATACGTTGCTCAGCGAGGGGCCACGGGTGGAAAGAGCAGCGACCTCGGGGTCAGGGTTTGCAGGTCCTCGGCTTTGACTTTATCCACAGCTGGCTTCACAAGCGTGCCCCTCTCTGGGACTCAGTTTCTTGATCTGTAAGACTGGTGACTTGATATTCCGGGAGTCTGTGTGGAAGGCAGAGAATGGCGGGAGTGATAAACGCCTCTCACATGATGAGCCTGACCCAGCTGGCCGCTCTTCCCTCTTCCCTCCGCTCAGAGACAAGTGGGCTGACAAGGAGGAGCGGCTAAGGAGAACCGTGACCCAGGTGCTCAAGTGTGATGTGAATAAAGAACAGCCCCTGGAACCTGCAGTCCTGCCCCTGGCGGACTGCGTCCTTTCCTCCCTGTGCCTTGAGGCTGCCTGCCTCACCCAGGAGGCCTTCCGGGCTGCCCTGCGCCACATCAGGACCCTGCTCCGGCCCAGGGGCCATCTGGTGCTGGGCGGGGGCTTTGATACCACCTTCTACATGGTGGGGGCGAAGAAGTTCCCCTGCCTTCCCCTGAAGGAGAAATTCGTGTGTGAGGCTCTGCAGAAGTCCGGCTTCACCATCGAGAAGCTGGAGACGGCTCCGCGGGCAGCTGAGACCATGTCGGATGAGCAGTCAGACTACACCGCGATGTTCGTCGTCGTGGCCCAGAGAAATGACTGACGTATTGGACTTGGAAGGGGGGTGAGCATGCAGGGGTCATTTGGCCACCCCGTTTCCTTCCCTCTGCGCTCAGTTGGCTTTATTTAGAACTCTTTCCTTGCCAGCAAATGCTTTTAGAGTCTTATTATATATGATTGCCAGATAATTAGGGATGTTCCTCTCAAACAGAGAGGTTCATAGTATACTCCACTAACGTCCCGGGGTTGGGGAAGAATTGGGCCAGAAAATAAAGCTTGGCCTCCCCTAGTTTTGAGGGCACCTTGGGGTTGCATGGGAGCGAAGAGGGTAGAGTCCCCCGTGCCCTCCTCCTTGAGGCATCTGGGGACGGCTCGCCTTCTGAGCTCATTCATCATTTGCAGCTTCACCCCTGCTGATGACACCGCCGCCCCGTCCCACAAAATGAAAGGAACGCGGGCTTTGGCGCAAGAAGACATGGGTTTTGGTACTTGGCTCTTGTGATGATAGGTAGGTCATTTGTATCTCACAGCCTCAGTTTCCCCATCTCTGAAATGCAAATAATAAGACCCCTCCCCAGGCTTCCTGTGACACCCCAAATATATAACATGAACACACCTGCTGAACAGCTACGTGTGCGATGGCGTATGTGTTTTCACTGACCTTGCAGGTGCAGGTAATAAGCAGTTCTTTTTTTTTTTTAATTTTTTTTTAACGTTTATTTATTTTTGAGACAGAGAGAGACAGAGCATGAACAGGGGAGGGTCAGAGAGAGGGAGACACAGAATCTGAAACAGGCTCTAGGCTCTGAGCTGTCAGCACAGAGCCCGACGCGGGGCTCGAACTCACGGACCGTGAGATCATGACCTGAGCCAAAGTCGGACGCTTAACCGACCGAGCCATCCAGGCGCCCCGGTAATAAGCAGTTCTAAAGGGAGCTGGAGGCGTTGTTCTCTTTTGTCCAGTGCGACCCACCTAAGCCAGTTGCGGACGGGCACGGGGCCCTTGGGGAAGACTCTTGAAGGAAGTAGCAGCAGATCCGGGAGATGGGAGGGGTGAGCGGGAGGAAGCCAGGAGAAAGAACGGGGCGGGAATAGTCTGTGGAGAGCAGGAATTGTCAGTAGCAGTAGCATGTGCCGAGACCCAGAGGGGAAAGAACATGCTGTGTTTGCTGAACTTCAGCAGGAAAAACTGACACCTGGGTGCAAAATTTGGGGCCCTGCCCCTGGAGATCTCTGATAAAACACCTTGGGCACTGGCATGGTAGAGCAGACCAGCGTTTCAAGTGGGCAGAGAATTTGCCAAAGCAGTGACGATTGGCGGGGGTTGGGAGATGGGTAAGCAAGTGATTTGTTCATCCAACAAATATTTGTTGAGTGCCTACGAAATACTGGACACTGTGCTAGGTGTGTCAGAAACTTTGCCCAGGGCTGGTCCTCACAGTAAACACAGTTTTGCCATATCTAAGCCCTTGATCACATTCTACCCCATGTCTGTGTATCTGTGTATATTCTTGTGTGTATATGTGGCTATGGGTGTGTGTGTGTGTGTGTGTGTGTGTGCTGATGATGGTTGTAGAGGGTGGGTCAGATCCATTCCATGGTGTCACCACATGAGTGATAGGAGAAGCTGACTCTCAAAGGCTAGGATCAGATCAGGAGTTAGCTACTAAAAGCTGGCAGTAGATGCACCCAGGGGCTGAGTGTTCGCACCTCCTCCAAGGAGAGCTCCAAGGGCACACTGGAGCGTGCAGCCAGAAAGCTGGGCTGGGCTGGAAAACATAAAGCAAAGAGCAAGGTGGGTGGGCATATGGGGAGGGTGTCCAGGCACAGGTGGTCTCAGTGGGACCGACTTGCCCAATGCTCTACCTCACTGCATCAAGTGTGGGCACGCATCCCGGGGTGTGTTCCCCTGGGGTCCTGGGGTCCTGGTGTCAGTTACACGGGCAGTCACCTCAGGGAGCTATTGACTCCCTTACGTGATATTCAAGTTACCCCTTAAACTTTGTGGGCTGTGAGTGAGCATTGTGTTTGGCTTCATGGGAGGTAGAGAGATACCAATATGTGCAAGATGTGGCTCGTGGCCTGGAAAGTACGGAAAGGGTTTACGATTCACTGGAGTAACAAGAGACACACTTTTGTTAAGTTGACACTGAGTAAGCCTGGGACTCTACTGCAAGGCAGGCTTTATTTGGGAGAGGGATGGTGATGGGAACCACGCCACTGGGCAGGATTCATTCTTGCTCAGGGACTGAGGAAGGTGTCACGGAGTAAGTGGTAGCCAAGATGAGTTTTAAGAGAGGGTGCTGGTTGGAAAAGTGCTCCCACTGGAAGAAATTCTACTGCTAAAAAACATGGCCTTAGGAAGATACCAGGTAAATGATGTGATGTTTTCTTTGCCTGGAGGGCGGGATCCCTATGAGAGAACGCTGGGGGACAAGGAAGGATAGGAAGGTAGCTCAGGGCATTGGACTCTCCAGGGGGTAATCAGAGTTCATCAATAAATACTCATTTAGAACCTGCCATTTGTCAGGCCCTAAGAAGGTGAAAACAAATATGACACAATTCTTGCCCTTGTTGGGCTCATTCACAGACGGTATGACAGCAGTGTTAAGAGGGGAGGGCACACAGAAGGTCATTCTTAATCTGGGGGAGATAAGGGAGGCATCACAAAGAGGCAATATTTCTTCTTAAAGTTTTATTTATTTATTTTGAGTGAGAGTACAAGTGGGAGAGGGGCAGAGAGAGAGGGAGAGAGAATCCCAAGCAGGCTCCACGCTGTGAGTGCAGAGCCCGATGTGGGGCTCAGTCCCACAAATCGTGAGGTCATGACGTCAACTGAAATCAGGAGTCGGATGCTCAACTGACTGAGCCACCCAGGCACACCACAAAGAAGTAATGTTTATTTTTATTTAGTTAGTTTTTAATTTTATTTTTTTCAATTTACATCCAAATCAGTTAGCATCTAGTGCAACGATGATTTCAGGAATAGATTCCTTAGTGCCTCTCACTCATTTAGCCCATCCTCCCTCCCACACCCCCTCCAGTAACCAAGAGGTAATGTTTAAAGTGAGTCTTGAACTCACAGTGAGTACCCGATCGCCAGGCAAACAGAAGGTGGGGTGGAGGTAGGCTGCGGTGTTGAAAGCATTTCTGATGGAAGAAGCAGCCTGGCCAAGGTGGGAGCCTTGGGGGGCGGGGACATCAGTCATGTTTGGGGAACCTCAGTCAGGAAACAGAATAAGTGGCCATTATATTCCTGTCCCTGTTTTGTCTTCTGAGGATATGGTGAATGAGTCCAGCAAGGCCCTGCCCTCATTCAACTTTGGAGAAGGGAAGGCAGACAATAAAGGAATAGACAAAAAAAAAAAAAAAAAAAAAAAAAAAAGTGAGCACTAAGAAGGAAATCAGCAGGGAGGTGCTGTGGAGAGTAACCGGGGCAGAGGGGGTGGGAGAAGGGCTCAGACAGTTGCTGGGATGGACAGACCTAGACTGAGGTCTGGCACAGCTGGACAGGGCTATGAGGGCGGGGCACCTAGGGGAGGTACCAAGCCCAGCAGTGTCCCTCTCTCTATAACAGAGCTCCCCAAAGCTGCAGGGGAGGACGCCTCTGGATGCAGAATCTACAGGCAGAAGGGAGCTGCCCTCCTACCTGTTCCCATCCTGTCTGCAAGCCTCCCCTGGAGAAACCCCCTTTACAATGTTCAAACCCCCCCCCACCCTTATTTTGGCTTCCAGAGGAGGATCCCAGGCACTCAGACCTCCAGGGGAAAGAGCAGGCAGTGAGGGGGATGGGTGGCACACCCCTGGAAGACGAGGCAGGCCGTCCACCTGACCATGTGTCTCTGTATGTGAGTGTGTCCTTCAGGGGAAGGAGGCAGGACAGCAAGATGGCTCCCTGGGGACCAGTCCTAAACCTGTTTTGGATTATTTCCCTTGTCCTTCACTCTCCGGACACAAGGGGGCAGTGGAGCCTTGAGCTTGGCGGACTGCAAGGTCCATGGGGCAGAGGACAGTCTTCCCTCAACCTTGTTTGCCTGAGGCCTGCTCTCCTGTTCAACCTGACCTCTGAATGTGGGAATCAGGAAGAGGAGGGCCACGGCCCGGCCAGAGGACCCTGATTTTCACTGACCTTCACTCAACCATATATAGGATGAATGCCCCCCTCCCCTTCCACAACAGAAACTAAAGCCCAGGTCCTTGTGCTGAAGGATCAGCCCATTAGTAGCTTGGACAAAGAGCAAGGGAGAGGCGCCCTAGCTGGCTGCTGGAGTGGAATTCTTCTGGGCCCTCTCTATTGTAGTGAAAATCTCCCCAAATTTCATGAGGCAGGGGCAGGAGGGTCAAGTGCAGTGGATAGGGCCCAGCAAGTCCATCAGATCCACTCGACAGCTATTAATGCCAATACATGTGTCAGGTCTCATGCTGGTGCTAAGGAAACAAAGGAGAATTGGCTTCAGCTCTTCCAAAAAGTTCACAGTTAGGTGGGCAAATGGCCACTGCCACGCGGAGTGGTTTGTTCCGCACGAGAGTAGGACAGGTACTGGGGAACACAGAGGAGGTGCGTTAACGTAGATGTGGGGTGGGGCGAGGGAGGTCACAGAAGGCTTCCTGGAAGCAATGCCCAGGTTGAGTCTTAAGAATAGGAAGGTTTAGCCAAGGGCTTTTTTAGGCAAGGGGAAAACATGAGCAAGAGATCAAAGTCAAGAAACAACAGGGAAGGGAGATTAAAAGACATTCCAGTGTGTCTGAAAAATTTCCAACGCAACACCCTTGAAGGTTGCAACCATTTTAATGGCACGCGCTCTGTGGTCTGGCTGTCACCCAACTCTCCAGCCAGTAGAAAGGGCTTTCTGAACAGTTTTGTACATTCAGACAGAAGCTTCAGAGAATTGAGTTTTTCCAGGCTAGGACCTATAGGATTGTGAGAAACTGTATGCTGGGGGAAAGACTTGATAGCAGGACAATTAGTTTTGGGGTGGGCTTTTTCCTTTGGGACTTTCTACTACATGTTGCCTTAACAAGTGACAAGGTGCATTTAAGAGGAATTCAGAGGTTAAGCCTGTAAGCAAATAACAAACGCAGTTTCAAAAACAAAAACCATAAGGCTACGTACTGCTTAACTAGGTTACGTAAAAATTAGATTGCTGATTGATGATAGACCCGTAGCCAAAGTGATCAGGCAGACAGACTGGAAGAAATCTTTGCAATGGATAAAACCAACACCTTCTAGAATATACAAAAAACAGCCAAGTCAAAATATACAAATTTGGACTAGGAGGAAGTCCAAAGAAAAAAAGGAGTGAGGGTGTGATTAGGAAATTTGTAGAAGAGGAATCTCCAAAGTTAGCAAACATTTTGTGGCAGATTGTGTAACTCTTCACTGATTTCTCTGTCTTCTCTTCTCTGGCACACCCATTTCTTGGGTCCTTTGCCTCAGGCTGTGGCATTGGGTTCTGGCCCCAGGAATGTGAACGCATCTCATGCCTACTCCAAGGGCTGGATGCAGAGAATCCAGTGGAGACCTCTGGCCCCTAGGAAATGAGACAGCTGCACTGTAGAAGTCTGACCGCCTGGAGCTGTATCCCTCCCCGGACTCCCTCCACACCGGACTGTGAAGTGAACAGAGATGTATCAGCATTTACTTTGTGAAGCCACTGAGATGTGTGGGTTGTTACATCAGTGAACTTACCTCACCGATGTGCACACTTAGATGAGCTCCAATTGGTTAGAGAAAGGTGAAATTTAAAAAATTATAAGGGCACCTGCCTGGCTCAGTGGTAGAGCATGTGACTCGATCTTAGGGTGGTGCGTTCAAGCCCCACATTAGGCATGAAGCCTACTTTAAAAAAATTGTGTAACTTCATGTATTTTCATTGGACTTGAAAAAACTGGTAAGGTAGATCATTCCAAGAATTTTGGTAGGGGTTAGAGGTGTGTATGGGTGTGTTGGTGATTACAGGAACTCCCATGTACTGCTGCTGGGGATGTAGACTGGTATAGGCTTGTCAGGGGGGGCGGACCCTGGTGGTTCTCACTAAAATTAAATATTTAATTGGCTTGTGACTCAGCATTTCTACTCCCGGGAATATACCCTGTGGAAATTCCCACACAGGTCTGCACAGAGGAGACCTGGGCATCTACAGAAACGTTGTGTGGGGGAGTTAGAGGCAATCTGGGTGTCCATCCCTGGGGGAGTAGATACATAAATGGGGGGATTCAAGTCACGGAGTGGCAAGAAGGTATGGCCCACATGTCCACATAGCCACGTGCACGGGCCTTAAGGGCACAGTGAAAACGATGTAAATGAAGATATATACATACAAAACAACAGTACCTATTTCACGGAAATACACATAACGAAAAGAACACGCACTAAACCTCTTAGAAAATCCTCGGGAGGGTGGGAGATGCGTGGGGAGCAAGAAGATAGGATCGAACGGAGGGATCCCCTCCCCCTACACATGTTCTTTTCCGAAGCTTTCTAACAAGAGACCGAAGACAGACAGTCACAGCTTTTACTTCCTAGACTGGGTTTCCTTTACTGAGTCGGATTCCCATGAGGCTGTGACATCTCTCCTCAACTTTTTTTGAAAACCCCACGGTCAGCCATCACTGCTAATTTTCCAGTTTCCTAAGCATTCCCTTTTAATCGCCTGACCTCATGGTTTCTCAAAAACAAAACAGGAGACAGGTACAAGAACAGCAGAATTACAACATCAAGTCTTAGTCTAGCTTTTTTACACAAGAAGTAAGACTAGCTGCTTTTTCACATCTGTATTAAACGCAGAGGAAAAGAGTGACATACATTAACCTGGCAGGACAGGTGTTTCAAATATATGTATTATACTGCGAATGGCAATTAGCAGGAAACAAGGGGGAAAAAAATCAGTGGAAACGGAGACTATAGACCTAAATCAGAAGGTAGCAATTATGGTAAGTGAGTGCATGACAAAGGGACATCACACCACAGGGAAGCAAAGCAGAATCATCTGTATAGCCCAGAAGCCACCCCAGTTCTCAGCTTTTGCCAGGTGGGTGTTGTAGAAGCCCCGCCATGATTTTTAGCCTCATGAACTTGGTCATTACTGACGGCCACCTGCCGCGGCCAAGCCGCTGGTCCCCAGCTTTGCCAAAAGCCCCCAAATGCCATGTCGCTGCAGTTCACAAACCATGCCAAGGGGGTGAGTTGGGGCTGGGCACCTCTTTGCTGGATTACGGAACTGGACCCAGCTGAGGCTCAGGAATCTCCTTCTCTTCCCTCAACCACCCCCACCCCAGCTCTCTCTTTTCTCCTCCAAGAAGAGCTCGCATCCTGTGTCCTTCCTCTCCTTCCCTGCTCTGGCATCCTTCTCAAAGCTTCCTGCACCCCAGGCAATGGATTCAGTGGCCAGTTTAAAATCTGGAGACTCGGGGCACCTGGGTGGCTCAGTCAAGCGTCTGATGGCAGCTCATGATCTCGCTGTTCGTGGGTTCAAGCTCTGCGTCATTCTCTGTGCTGACAGCTCAGAGCCTTGAAGCCTGCTTTGGATTCTGTGTCTCCCCCTCTCTCTGTCCCTCTCCCACTTGTACTCTGTCTCTGAAAAATAAATAAGCATAAAAAAGAAATCTGGAAATCGTGAGTATAGATAAGTAGAGAACTAAACTTTTTGGCTGAACCAGTAGCTGTGTGGCTTTAGGTTGAAAACCCAAATCTCCGTGAGAGGATGCGCTGTTAGAACCCTAAGAAACGCACACACAGGACCCCCTCGCGTTCTGATGGGACAGCCTCCTTTCTTGCCCACAGGGAGCTATGACTCTAACAAGAGAGGGGAACAGAGAGGTGATAGACTCAAGGAAAGGGCTCCCCGCCTCACTGCAATTAAGGCTCAGATGAATCATCCCTGGACTCACCATCCGTATTCATTAAAACCTAAAGCAGACCCTGTGGGGCCGCATCAAATTTGATGAGTTATCATTTTGCTTGTAATTTTGTTTATTATTAATTACCAAGCACATGAAAGGCTCCAAATTGCTGGTTCCTCTGACTCTGGGAGTTGCTCAATTTGGCTCTGCCTTGGATTCCAATCTCAGGCCTCACACCTGGCCTCAGTTCTGGTCTGAGCAGAGAACGAGGAAGAGGCTCAGCGCAGGCCCATCTCTACAGCAGGAGCAAACCCCTGCCCCGCGCTGGCAGCAGAAGCAGGCTCCTAATTGCTGCGGTGTACCTGGGGGTGCGGCTCGCTCTTGGAGATAAGCAGAAGCCAGGGAGAGTAAAAGGCGAGATCACTGCCTACGGGAGTCTGAATCATTTCTGGAGCATTCCGGGCCTCTGATCTCAAGTAGGCCTTGATGTCTGAAGCACAGACTTTTTCTGGTGTTGGAGAAGGGAAACTTGAGTGGTAGTTTCTGTTATGTTCCCCACCATTCTTGCCCCGTTTTTGTTGAACCAGTCATTTATCCTTCGGTGCCCTTGAATGCTGTAACCCCATTGGGTGAAATTGAGTAAAAGGAGCCTCTCTGGGCACGCCTCAGGGAGGAAACCTGGGGCCACCTAAATGACCAAGGATTCTTTATCACTACATCTGTGCACATGTCAAAAGCAGTCCTGCACCTAGACATGCAGGATGTTTTTTTTTTGTTTTTTTTTTTATCATGAGCTTGATCATATATAGAAATGCTCATAAAACATTTGCATATAGTCTGAAGATGAATATAAAATGAACACCAGGTAACTGCCCCCCAAGTTGAGAAATAGAACAGTGAAGGGTCTTAGTAGCACCCCCTTCTTCCCCTCCAGAGCCAACCAGCATCCTGACGTCTAAGGTAATGATTGTTTTTCTCTATAGTCTGCCATTCCTTTATGCATCACTAGATAAGCTTGTTTACTTTTGCCTGTTTTGAGCTTTATATCATTGGAATAAAAATGTGTATCTTCTTGTTTCTCTCCCTCTCCGTCTTTGGAGAACAATCCACGCTGATACCTGTAGCTATAATTGGTGCAGTTCCATCACTGTATACTCTGATTTATTTATTCGACTGTCGCTGGATATTTAGGTTGTTTCTTGCTGGGGGCTACTTCAAACAATGCTGCTAAGAACAGTCACGTGCCTGTGCCAGGTTTGCTCTAGGTATGATCCTGGGTGTGCAATTGCTGGAGATGGGGTATGCCCAACTCAAGTCTCCTAGTTCGTGCCAGCCTGTTTTCCAGAACGGTGCACCGGTTTATTTGCCCACCAGAAATACATGAGAATATCTGTGCTCAAGGTCCTTGGTGCTGGCAGACGTTATTTTTGCCAATCTGATGGCTCTGTAGGTAGTATCTCATTGTGACTTCACTTGCATTTCGTTGATGAGATTAAGCATCTTTTCATAGGGTTCTTATAAAGGGTCTGTTCATGTTTTCTGGGTTGTTCTTTATTTTCATTTTGATTCACAGAAGTTCTTTATAAATTCTGGATCCTGGTCCTTTGTCAGTTTTATGAGTTGTGAGAACTTTTCCCACTCTGTGGTATGTCTCTTTACTCTCTTAATGTGTCTTTGGTTGAACAGATGGTCTTAATTGTAATATACTCAAACTTAAAAAATCTCAAATTTCTGATGAATGGTTTTTTTGTATCCGGTTTAAGAAATCCTTCTCTACCCCTAAGGTCATGAAGATATTCTTCTACATTACCTTCTAAATCCTCAGAGACTTACCCTTCGTCTATGGTTTTTAATCCACCTGAATTGATTTTTGTGTCTAGTGTGCAAAGAAGGTCCTATTCCATCTTGTCCCCTATGGATACTCAATTACCCTGGCACTATTTACTGAAGAGTATATCTTTTCCCCCACTGATCTGGGATATCACCTCCGCTGTATATCAAGGGTTGATAAAGTTATGGGTCTGTTTATGGGCTCTCTACTATTTCATTAGTCTATTTGTCAGTCCTTACACCGATACCATACGGTCTTCATTACTATAGCTTTATAATAAGTATTATGTCTGGTAAAGCCAGCCCTCCTACCTTATTTTTCTTCTTCAAGAGTAGCTACTCTTGGCCCTTGCCACTGTCATATAAATTTTAGAGCTGGCTTGTCAAGTTCCAACAAAAACCTATTGGGATTTTAATTGAGATTTTACCGAGTCTATAAATCAATTTGGAGAGAAATGACATCTTTACAATGTTGAGTCCTTCAATCCATGAAGTGGTCTATTTCTCCATTTATTTAGGTCTTCTTTAATGTCTTTTCATAAAATTTTATAATTTTCTCCATTAATGTCTTGTACATATTTTGTTGGATTTATTCCTAGGTACTTCTCATTTTTTAATGCCATTGTGCATGAAGTCTGTTTTAAATTTCATTTTATAACTGTTGCTGGTTAAAAATGAATTTAATTTTTTATATTCACTTCGTATCCAGAAATTTTGCTAGACTTTTATATTCTAGTAGTTTCTTTGTAGATTATTTTAAATTTTCTCTATATATTATCTTATCTGTTTTTAATAATAATTTTAACTTTTTCATTTCCAATGCTTCTACCTTTTATTTTTCTTACCTCTGGTGCTGTCCAAGACCCCTTGTAGAATGTTGAATAACATTGGTAATCGTTAAGATAGAAGAAATAAAACTTGGCAATTGTTAGCATTCTCACCTCAGTCCTCAGTTCAGAGGGAAAGCTTTTAAAAGTGTCATCATGAAGTATGATGTTTGTTGAAGTTTTTGTAGGTAATCCTTTTCACATGAAGGGAGTTCCATCCTACTCTCCATTTGCCAAGTGGTTTTTATTGTTACTGTTGTGAATGAATATGGATTTTGAGCTCCCCCCACCTCCATATACCTATTGAATGATCAGAAGACATTTCTCCTTAAGTATGTAAATATGATGATTTACATTAACTGATTTTATTAAATTTATTTATTTATTTTGAGAGAAAGTATGAGTGAGGGAGGGGCAAAGAGTGAGGGAGAGACAGAATTTCAAGCAACCTCCACCCAATCAGCACAGAGCCCACTGTGGGGCTGGATCTCACAAACTGCGAGATCATGACCTGATTCGAAACCAAGAGTTTGACATTTAACCAACTGAGCCACCTAGGCGCCCTTACATTAATTGATTTTTGAATGTTAAATTGCCTTGTACTCCAGCAATAAACCCGCTTGGTCATAGTGTAACCACTAAATGAATAAGCTGTCCCGTCAGACTGTTGTAGGTCTGAACCCCAGCTATACAGCTACCTAGCAGTGTGGCCTGGGCAGGGTACTTAACCTCTCTGTGCCTTATACGCTGAAATGGGGATAATAGTACCTAACTCACAGAACTATTGTAAGGTTTAGTAACACATCCAAAATGCTTAAACCGGTGTCTACGCCTAGTAAGCACCATATAAGAGTTTGCTGTTTTATGGACTAGACAAGAATTTGTTTAGGATTTTTGTATTTGTGTTCATGAGTGATTTTTAGCTTATAATTTTTCTTTCTCATAAATAACCTTGGCATTATGGTTTTGCTCAACTTATAAAATTAGTTGAGGGGTGTTTTCTCATTTTCTATCCTCTGAAAGAGTTTGGGTAAAAATAAAATGACCGATTCCTTGAATATATGCTAGAACTCGCTTGTGAAGCCATCTGCCGGGAGGGTTTCATGAAGGAACAATGTTCGACTTAAGTTCTTTGATGGTTACAGGTCAGTTCAGGCTTTGCATGTGTTGTACGTTTACTTGGGAACGTCTCCATCTAAATATTCGGTATATTGGCATAAAGCTATTCACGGCAACTAATAGCCGTCTTTGCGAGGTCTGTACCATATGCCATGAAGTTTCCATTTTCACTCTTGACATTGGGTGTATGTGCATTTTCCTTTGTTTTTTTTCCCCCTTGATCATTAAAAACAGAAATTTGCTAATTATATTTGTCTTTTCAGAGAGCCGATTTATGAGCCTTGCTGATCTTCCCAATTGTATTTTAGCTTTTTATTTCATTAGTTTCTTCTCTATGATATTATTTTCTTTCCACACCCCCATTTACGCTACTGTATGTACATTTGAGGGTTAGAGTTCCCCCTTAAATACTCTTTTGGCTTCAACCCATGAATTTTGATATGTGGTACTTCCATTACTACTGAGTTCAAACTATTTTATAATTTTCACTCTGATTGCTTTTTGGGGGCCACAGGTTCTTTATTGGCATGTTCCTTAACTTCCAAACAAATCAGGGTATTCTAGTTATCTTTTTGGTTTTTTGGCTTTTAACTTCAACACGTTGGTCAAAAATATACTCTGTTTCATTTCAGTCCTTTGAAATATGTGGAGGCTTGCTTTGTAAGCTAGTATAGGGTAACTTCTAATGTGCTTTGTATTGTTAAAACACGTGTGTAGGTGTTGGGTGAAGTATTTTATATGCATCCATTAAGTCTAGTCGAGGAATCCTGCTACTCACGTATTACATATTTTTACTGATGTTTTTATCTATCTTTAACTCTCCATCGACTGCCTTCTTATTTTATGCTTTATATTTGTCTGACAAGTCTATGTTGTTGTTGTTGTTTTTTTCCCTCTCTCTCTTAGTTCTTGCCTCCTTCTGAATTTTTTTTTGTCATTCCATTTCCTCTCCTCTACTAATCTGATTGTGTTATTTTTGTGGTGCCTAAGATTGCAGTGTAGGTATTTTACTTTGGATCCCCCAAAGCACTGGTGAGGGCATGGGAAAGTGAGACAAAGAAAGAAAGGAAGGCAATCAGGCCCCATTCATGAACCAGTTTCTGCTGTGGGCAACTGGGGCTCACTTCTGCTTCGGACCTCTGCAAGAGTTCATAGAACCTGTTTGGGCATTCTCATCCCAGGACCAAGGAAGCCAGTATAATCATTCAGCAACTCTCCTCTGTCACTGGGTGAGGGCCTGAGGGCTGCTGCCCAGCTTTTCTCACCTGCTCTATGTAGGGGCCAAACATACTCCTACAACCAGAGACAATTCTCAGGCTCAGGAAGTATGGGCAGTGTATAATCATCTGCCTGGAATTACAATATGCATAATCTACTTAGCAAGGCCTAACTAACGTCTTACCCTCAGCAAGGTCTTACCCTTCCTGGACAATTCAAAGATCCAGAACACTTCAACTCCATGTATTTACCCTCCCCTGAAATTTATAGGCTATTGATATTGTGTATTTTAGTTCCATCTTGCTTGTTTTTAACCACATATGACATTATTTTTTATACATCCATTAGAATTACCCACAAGTTAGTGTCCTTACTTGTTCTTCATTCTTTTTTTCATCTCAGACCTTGATCGTTTGCACACTAGTATTGCAGAACTATTTTCTCATGAGGTCATGACCTGAGGTAATGAAGCAAATGTTTTATCAACTGACCTCATGGGAAGAGCAGCTACCAGTAGACCAAGTTCCCAGGCTAGATGGCAGTGATGTGCTTTCTTGAGTCCTTTCATTTCTCCTTCCTTCCTTCCTTCCTTCCTTCCTTCCTTCCTTCCTTCCCTACTTTCCACTCTCCCTGCCTCTCTTCCTCCCTTTCTATTTCCTTCGTGCTCTTTGTTTCTTCCAGAGTCTATTGATTTTGGAACTCTGTCTTCACTACATTTTGTCTCCATGAGAGGATTGCCTTTCTGAGCCAATACCCTAGGCATTTTAAATTTCTTTGCTCACTGAAGCCTGTTAGAATCACTGTGGAATCTAGCTCCAGTGGGAAGGCCAGTGGACGAGCAGATGTGCCCTTCGATGCCCATGAGGGTACTGTTGCAACTCCACTCAAGGACTGGTCCCATTTCACCATTGGGATGTTGAATTGCTCCTGAATTCATATCCAAAAGGAAACTAAGACTTCCGGAGACTCCAAATAATCCGGATAAAGAAGGAAGCATTTCATTTATGCATCTTTCTTAGACACGGGATACGGGGTTCTAGTTTTTTTCATAACAACTACTAAGGAAAGGATTTGGAGGTTTTAGTTTAATTGCTTCTAAGAAAAATTCCATAGTGGGCCATTTAGAAGGAAAAAAGAAAAATTCAGTTTGGGATAATGAAATAAGCCACACGCTTAAATTTTTGTTTGAACTGTTCAGGATCTGATTTAAAAATCTGGCCTTTGTTTTATATGATTACACAGTTTGTTTTCATAGAGTATATGTTAATCCTAAAAAAGAAAAGAAGATTTTCCTTCCAGAAAAGCTTCCAGAGGCTGTTGATTTTGGAAGGACGTCTTCACCACGTGTGTATTTGTATATTCATACGTTCATAATTGTAACAGACATTCATGGAACAGTGGGCAGCAGGCCAACACGGGGGCGGGTTTCTATCTGTAGTAAAATTTGATTCTGACCATCCATCTTGGCAGCTTCTGAAAAGGGTAGGAAAAAAATTAATGACGGGACGAGGGGGCGAGGGGTACTACTGTATCAAGGCCACATATAAGCTACATAACCACTATTTTTAAAATTCCCTGTTAAACAGACTCATGGGTGGAAAAAGGGACATTTCCCAAGGTAAGGACTCAGTGTAAGGGAAACTATGAATTAAGTTTCTCAATACCTTGAACAGGGAACACTGAACAGAATAGATACTATTGAAGAAAACCCCAAAACATGTCACTTTGGCGTTTGATTATTTTGAATTAAAGGCATTTAAAAAACAGTAGGTATAGGAAGGTTGCTCTGATCCTCCTTTTTCTTCCTGTAAGCAGGAGATGAAAGTCCCATATGAAAGGTACCCTCTCTGTACCAGGAGGAAGGAAGGCATTCTTATCACCAGACACAGGAAATTTGGGGCTGAGAAATCTGTACAAACCTTGTTAAGCCAATCTTTACTTTCTTAGTTACTTATTTATCACTTACTACCCCTAGGCCAAACCCCTTTGTCTTGTCAATTCTTCACAAATTGATTGTTTCCTTGTCAAAAGATATATAAAAGCTTCTCACTCTGGCCACATCTTGAGGTCTTCATTCTCTTGTGAAGTCTCCCATGTAAAATATTGCTAAGATTCACATTCATTTCTCCTATTAATCTGTCTCATGTCAGTTTAATTCTTAGGCCCAGCCAGAGATCCCAAGATGGAAAAGAGAATTTTTCTCTTCTCCTATATTATTATCCCTATTGAAACTGAGGCTTCAGAAACCCAAAAATTAGTTTTTCTAACTGCCATTGTCATACAAACCGTTGTTGGCAAATCAGGATGGCAATTTGTGTCTTTTGACTTTGAGTTCTGGATGCTCCCTGGTGGTTGTACTCCACTACCAGGGTGGTTGGGGGAAGCAGGAAATAATCAGCATTGCAGCAGCCGTGCCTCCGAGCCACTCACAAGGATACCTCGTGTTGATTCTACGTGCTTCCAGTCTGTGATCTGACTTTTGAAGGTCCAACAGTTACATAATCTGAGACAACTTGTCTGTTCCATCTAAGTCTCTATAATGGGCAGTCTTAATATCACACATACCTCTTTTGTACCTCAACACTTACTGAGAAGCATCGATGACTGACCCATACTGGACCAGACAGGTTCTCTCTCTAAGGTCTGTGGATTTGGACCATGCAGACCTAGTTAGCCAGCTGTGAGGAGATGGGTTAGAAGATTCTGTAAGGTCAGGCACAGAGACCACCATTTGGAACAGTCAGAATGAAGCAATGTGTAGTAGATGAACAAAAGAAGCCTGTTTGTGGAGAATCAAGACCCTATACCTCCAACGAGAGACAAAAAGAAAGAGAGAAGGAGGGAGAGAAAGACAGAGAGAGGGAAATAGAAATTAGCTGCCTAATGATTTTTTCGGTTGGTGAGACCCAGTGAGATACCCTGCAATGTGTTTCCATTATTTTTTTTAAATATTTATTTTTGAGAGAGTGAGAGAGACAGAATGCAAGCAAGGGAGGGGCAGGGAGAGATGGGGACAAAGAACCTGAAGCAGGCTCCAGGTTCTCAGCTGTCAGCACAGAGCCTGACGTGGGGCTCGAACTCATGAACCACGAGATCGCGACCTGAGCCAAAGTCAGACACTTAACTGACTGAGCCACACAGGTGCCCCAGTGTGTTTCCATTATATTCTGTTAATAATTCCTTTCTTCCTTGAGCTTCTTTGAGTGAGTTTCTCTGCTTTGTAGCCAGATGGTCCCTTACTAAGTCATCACTCATGGAATATAGGGCACTCACTGCGATTGCATTTGCTGCAACATGACAAGAGTCAACTCATCAACCAGTGTTTTGAAACCTACTATGTAGATGTGATAGGCAGGGGACCACAAAGAGAACTGAGCCATAGTCCTTGATCTAAAGGAGCTGGTAGCTTAGTGTATCATTCATGTAAAAAATTAGTTTTGGGAGAAGGATTGACACAGACAAAACCAGGAACAAATACATGACATGACAAAATCAAGGGCTTGGCTGGGTGAGAGAATTCTAAGGGCAATGCGAGCTTCAGAAAAGGAAATATAAGGCATTCTTAAAGGAAGTAGAGAACATACATTTCACTTTGAAAGAACCATCAGGATTTCAATGGATTGAAATGAGTGGGGAGGCTTAGGGAGGAAGTAGTTGCCAGCTGCTGAAAACTGGTAGCTTTGGGACTCTGCAGATGTACAGGGAGGGGAGGGAGGGATGTGAGAGCATGAGGAGAGGATCACAGGATTGTGGCTTGCCTAGACATTGGAGGAAGCCTCATCCCATTTTTAAAATTACTTTTACCCTCTTTCCAAATTTCCTCTGAGTTTCCTTCTTTAGCCAACATTTCTTAGCCCTTAAAGACATTTCCTAATCCTCCTCTTTCCCCTCTTTGCTTTCTTTAAGACTGCTTAATTTAAACCATTCTTTGTGGCTCTTTTTTGGGAAAATCATTACAAGAAGAACTGATGGTGCTCTGGGGACATGACACACCTCTCTAGCCTTAGTGGTTCTTCTCTGAGTCAAATGATTTCCCCGATGAGCCCAGATGCTTTCTCCTGCAGTTGAACTTCACCCCTTGGCCGAGAATTGCATACAGCTCATGGCCCTCCCCTTCCCACACCCACTTCTCCTAGGTTCCCTTACCCAAAAATTTCATCACTTCCCAGAACAGCCAGAACATTCTTGGATGTTTCTGCCAGTTAGTGTTTAACCAAATAACAGTCTCTAAGGGGTAGGTTGGACTAACAGAAGGATTGAAGCCTGAGACTTAAAAAGACAACTTCTGCAGGGTGAGTCCCTGAGTCCTGGAGGAGAGGGAGAAAGAGAGAGCAAGAGTGGACACAGGAGCAAAACGCAATGGAATCGACCTTCACCTCCAAGGACACTTATCTGAGACATTTTAACCCTCGGGATTACCTAGAAAAATATTACAACTTTGGGTCAAGACACTCTGCAGAAAATGAGATACTTAGGCATCTTCTGAAAAATCTTTTCAAGATATTCTGCCTCGGTAAGTGTGTGTGTTATCCCTATGTCTCCCCACCAAAATGTGCGTCATATAAATAGAATCTCAGGGCACTGCTGGGTTGGTGTCTAGACATTGCGATGTGACAGCCCTTTTGGCATCACTCATTTATTTAACAAGGATGAAAACTAATGTTGATAGGGATAGCTTACCATTTACAAAGTGCTTTTTTATGTGTTGTCTCATTTGGTTGTGCCAAATGGAAACCAAAAGACAGGCGTTCTGTCCTTTATTCTACATCAATTCTTTAGGTGACCAGAGCCAGCCATTGAACCATGATGGGCCACTTAAGAAATGGAGATTCTAATACTTATTCTGTTCCTAACTCAAAGGAATGTTGCACATGTGCATGAGATAAAGACCTCCCAATACGTGAAGAATTGGATGCTTTTTAGAGAGAGACATGAAAAGTCAATTTTATTTTAATTGAACTTTCAACTCCCTTCTCCCCAAAACCAAAGTCAAAACCAAAAACAAAATTTTAACTTTCCCCAAGTATTTCTTAATAGTTTTTATATTCTCTGTGTAGCATTCTATCTGGATTAAAGGTCTGTACATCAGATGTCAATCTTTTCTTCTCCTACACCTAAAAATATTCCAGCAACATGCTTCCAGCTTGGATTGGATAATGGAAAATGCAATCATGTAAAAAAAAAAAAACCTTTGAGGGAAGAGGAGTGAGTAGAGAGATGGTCTGTCTTTGCGACTTTCTAGCACAGTCCCAGTGAAAACAGTGCATACCAGCTCTGTCCACTGTCATATGAGGCCTCATCCCCTTTCCTTGTTCCCTTCTCTAAACCAGATGGTGTGAAGGGGGACCTCCTGATCGACATTGGCTCTGGCCCTACCATCTACCAGCTCCTCTCTGCTTGTGAATCCTTCAAGGAGATCATTGTCACCGACTACACTGAGCAGAACCTGCAGGAGCTGCAGAAATGGCTAAAGAAGGAACCAGGGGCCTTTGACTGGTCCCCAGTGGTAACCTACGTGTGCGAGCTTGAAGGGAACAGGTAGAGAAACCAGGGTCTGCTTCCGGGCTTTCTGACGGTCCTTGAGTGACAGTTCAGTTTTCTGAACCAAGAATTATCTTTAGAGCCCAAGTTAAAAAGCAAAGGGAACAGGGAGAGGCCAAAGAGAAATCCGGATGGAGAAGAAGAGGTAGAGAGAGAGAACGAGATAGAGGGACGTGTACGTGTGCACGCGTGCCCACCAGAACAGCAGAAGGCACAGACGAGAATTGAAGAAATGGCCACTGAGCCAAGAGGAGACAAAATCTTCCCAGACCAGTGTGGGGGCACAGCATGCAGGTCAGATACCATGAGACAATGACATTTATCCAAGTTCAACAAAGAGGGGAAACTGTCTCCTCAACCAGCAGCTTTTGGGTGTTCCCCAGTGCCATCCTGCTGCTAACTACCCAAGTGCTTAGGGATCTGCTGTGAGGGTGGCTAATGCTGACACCACCAGAGACAACTAAAAGCTGCCCAGGTTTTTAAACTGGGATTAGCAGCATAAAGGAAGTATCTGAAAAGAATGTGTTCCTCTCCATCCACAAAAATCAGAGCTTTACCTACTCACGACTAATGATCAACCTCTTAGCCGACTCTGTCTACAAGTCAGTTTATGTGGACAAGTCTTATTTAAATGATTAATTTCTCTCCACATGAGAAATTGTCAATGGCTTACTAACCAGAAGGGTGAGGTCTGCATTTCATTTTGTCTTTCCCTTGTCCTGATGTACCTCCGTCCTCTGGCAATGGTCCTGCAGTGGCTCAGCCCAGTTCCGCTGTCCCGCCCACCTGACTGTTTGCTGTTATAAGCATGTTGCTGAAGCCCCACAGGCTTCTTCGCAAACTGTCTAAAAAGACCACTTCAGTATTCCTCCCAGGATCCTACTAGACCTGTCCACTACTTCTTATAGGCTCAGTTATCTTTACATTTCTTTTTTTCCCCCCTGCTCTTACTGTATGTTTTTTTGTGCATTTCCCCCTGTCTTTCCACACCTTCTTCCCCATGATTTAATTTTTACATAACTCCCTTCCTTCCCCAATCCACTTCTTCCTGTATTTGCACCCCCACCCTTGCTCATGGACTGCACACTTTGTGTGTTGCACAGCACATCATCCTCTGTCCTTCCTGTTCTTGGCTTTTCATTCACAATGGAAAAGCACACGTATTTTTAATTAACATATCCCATTCTTTGGTCAGGAAAGGGCTCTGATTTCCCAGCAAGACAATCTCCCTCAAGAAACAGGTGCTAACACTTTTTGGTTCTTGGTTAAAGGAACTAGTGTTTGTTCATTCAGTGAACCCATATTGGGCATGTAGGATGTGCCACACAGTTCTAGCTACTCGGATAGACTGGTGGGCAACATGGAGGAAGTCCTGTGTCTCCTAGACCTTATATCAGAGAAGGCAGGCACGTGTCAGATCACTTAGGGCTTTGAGGGCAGGCTAAAGATCCTGTACTTCAAGTGTGATGAGAAGGCATTAGAGGTGTAACCCGGAAAGTGATGTGACCCCATTTACATTTACAAAGATCTCTGGCTGTTGTGTGGAGAATGGCTGTGTTTAGAGGAGAATGAGAGATGCAGAAAGGAGACACTTTAATCCAGGTAAGAGATGATGATGACTTGGACTAATGGATTGGTTGGTGATGGAGAGAGGAAGATGATTTTAAGATGAATTTTTGAGACAGAATGGATAAGAGTTGGTAATGATTGGTCATGGGGAATGATGAGAGGTAAGTATCAGGTATGACTCCGATGTTTCTGAACTTGAGAAACAGGAGTGAAGTAATATTCTGGAATTCCAGGGATAAATTTAAAATCATGTGGTCTTAACATGTCCCCAGGGGTATGCCTACCTCCATACTCTTCCTCTGGAGTTATGGTCAACTCATGTTTCTATATGTGCGCTTAAATTTTCTTCCTCTTCACTCTACCAAATTTATTTATTCCTGAATCAGGTTCTCTTCTGAAACTAACTCTATAGTCTGCTTCTACTTCTTTAATCCTTTCATTTTTTTAATGCTGTGCTGAATTCAAGCTTAGTTGGAATATTCTATACTTTGTTTTCTTACATATTGTTACTACACTAACTGATAGTGTGGATTGTCGGATATAAGTTATCCAGGTGATTCACTGATTATACAATTCCTTAGACTGTAGTGATATAAACGAACTGGGAGTTTTCTTTTGTGTTTCCCAGTTAATGTTTTTGTTGCATGTAGAGTCACTAAACTTCCACTGGGTCTTTTATCCTTTTTACTAGGGAAAGTAAGTATTGAAATCAGAGGGTATAAATCCTCTAACTCTGTTATTTTTCAAAATTATTTTGGCAATTTTTGTATATATTTGTATAATATATATATTTAATTGAAGTATAATTAACATACAGTCTTATGTTAATTTCAGGTGCACAATATAGTGATTCAGTTACTTGGTGCTCATCATGATAAGTGTACTCTTAATCCCCGTCACCTTTTTCCCCTACCCCTCTCCCGCCACTGTCCTGACAACCACTAGTTTGTTCTCTGTATTTAAGAGTTTATTTCTTTTATTTGTCTTTTTTTTTCTTTGTTTTGTTTCTTAAATTCCACATATGGTGGAATTTTAAAAATATGGAATTCTTATGGTATTTGTCTTTCTCTGTCTGACTTATTTCACCTAGCATTATGCCTTCTGGGTCCATCCATGTTGTTGGAAATGGCAAGGTGATCTCATTTTTTATGGCTGAGTGATATTCTATTGGATACACACACACACACAAACACACACACACACAAACCCCACATATCATTACCTGTTCATCTATGGATGGATACTTGGTTGCTTCTATTTCTTGGCTATTGTAAATAATGCTGCAATAAACATGGGGATGTGTACATCTTTTCAAATTAGTGTTTTTGTTTTCTTTGGATAAATACTCAGTAGTAGAATTAATGGATCCTATGGTGATTCTATTTTTAATTTTTTAGAGGTACCTCCATACTGTTTTCCACAGTGGCTGCACCAACAATGCATGAGGGTTCCTTTTCTCCACATTCTCACCAACGCTTGTTATTTCTTATATTTTTTATTTTAGCTGTTCTGACAGGTGTGAGGTGATATCTCGTTGTGGTTTTGATTTGCATTTCCCTGATGATGAGTGATGTTGAGCATCTTTTCATGTGTCTGTTGGCCATTTGTATATCTGCTTAGGAAAAATATCTATTCAGGTCCTCTGCCCATTTTAACTGGATTATTTGTTTCTTTGGTGTCAGGTTGTATAAGTTCTTTATACATTTTGGATATTAACCCCTTAATAGATATATCATTTGCAAATAACTTCTCCCATTCAGTAGTCTGCCTTGTTGTCTGGTTGAGGATTTCCTTCACTGTGCAAAAGCATTTTTAGTGCCATTACATTTTGATATAAATTTTAGAATAAACTTGTCAATCTCTTCCAAAAAGGCTGCTGAGATTTTGATTGTGATCTTTGAACTTACATATCACTTTAGGAGAATGGACATAAGGAATCTGCAGTCCATAAACATGGTTTATCACTTTATTTATTTATTTATTTAAAAAACATTTTTAACATCTATTTTTGAGAGACAGAGTGAGACAGAGCACGAGTGGGGGAGGGGCGGCAATGGGGGGAACACAGAATCTGAAGTAGGCTCCAGGCTCTGTAGGCTCTGAGCTGTCAGCACAGAGCTTGACACGGGGCTCAAACTTGCAGACCACAAGATCATGACTTGAGCCGAAGTCGGCTGCCCAACCGAATGAGCCACACAGGCGCCCCTATTTATTGGGACTTCTTTAGTTTCAGTAATGTTTCGTAGTTCTCATATTCTATATATGTTTTGTTAAAAATTTCCTGTGTTTTGGGCACCTGTATGGCTCAGTCATTTGAGTGCCCAACTCTTAATTTCAGCTCAGGTCAAGATGTCATTGTCCCTGGGTTCCAGCCCCACATTGGGCTCTGTGTTGACAGCGTGGAGCCCTCTTGGTTCTCTCTCTCTATACCTCCCCAGCTTGCATGCACATGCTTTCTCCTCTCTCTCTTTCAAAATAAATAACTAAGCATTAAAAAAATCTTGTTTTATGTTTTTTTAATGTTATTGTTAATTTGCTAGTATATACTTTGCTTAATTGAACACTATTGTGTCTTAAATACTTGCACTAAAAAGTGCACTGCAAGGCCAGAGAATTTTACAATCTTTTTTTCTTTACAATACATTCTGTAGTATGTTTGCCCTCTTTATGAAGCGAATTATCAATTCACTGATTAATGTCCACTTACGCATTTCTGTAGATGCAAAAATTACGATTTTGTGATTACAGTAATAAAATGATATTCCTTGTGAAAAAATATAAAATATAAAAATTTCCTAGTATATGGAAGTACAATTGCATTTTATATACTGACCTTGTGTCCTGCAGTCCTGCTGACTTCATTAATTAAGTTTAGTCTTTTCTATGTATACTCTTATATCATCTGCAAATAAAAATAGTTTTACTTCTTTTCCAGCTCTATGCCTTTTATTTATTTTTCTGGTCTACTACACTGGCTAGGACTTCCAAAACAATATTGAATAGAAAGGTTGGAAGTCGACCTATGTACCTTTTTGCATATCATAAGGAAAAATGTCCAATTTTAGTGTCCACATTAAGTATAATATTAGTTAGATTTTTCAGATATTCTTTATCTGACTAAATTTCTTTACATTTTAATTTCTTGGGAGTTTTAACTCAAATGTTGAACTTTGTCAATTTTTTTCGGAATTCATTGAGATGGCCATATGACTTTTCTTCTTTATTCCGAAAATGTGAATTATACTGGAAGATTTTTGACTGTTTAAATCTAACTGGAATACACCCATTGGTCATGAGGTAGTATCTTTTTTAGGTATGACTGGATGTGATTTGCTAATATTTTGGTAGGGATTTTTGCATCTACAAATATGATCGATATTGAGCCGTAATATTCTTTTCCAGAAATATGCCCGGCAGATTTTGTTATCAGCATGATGCTGGATTCATGTAAGTTGAGGATATTTTTTCCTCCTCTATTTTTGAAGGAGTTTGTGTATAATTAGTATTATTTCTTCCTTAAATGATTGATAGAATTCACTAGCAAAGCTACCTGTACCTGAAGGGTTGTCTCATGTGTATGATGTTTTTAAAATTAAGAATAATGTTTTTCACTGGCTATTTGGATTTTCCATTTCTTCTTTGTCTGTTTTGATAAATAGTATCTTTCAAGGAATTTATCCTATTCATCTTTGTTGTCAATTTTATCGTCATAAGTTTTTTAACAATATGTCTTTATTACTCTTAAAATTTTCTTGATGTTTATTTTTGAGAGAGAGAGAGAGAGATGTTTTTGAGACACACACACACACACACACACACACACACATGCACACACATACACACACAGAGTGCAAGTGCGGGAGGGGCACAGAGAGAGGGAGACACAAAATGTGAAGCAGGCTCCAGGCTCTGAGCTATCAGCACAAAGCCCGACACAAGGCTTGAAGTCACCAACCAGTGAGATCATGACCTGAGACTAAATTGAGCTGTTAAACCAGCCAAGCGCCCGTCTTTACTACTCTTTTAATGTCTGTAGGATCTACCATGATCTTCCTTCTTTCATTCTTGATATTGGCAATTTGTCTTTTAAAAAATATCTTGATCAATCTTGCTAGAGATTGATTGATGTTATTAATCTTTTCAAAGAACCAACTTTTGGTTTTGTTGATTTTTTTCTATTGTCCTTCCATTTTCAGTCGTGTTGATTTCTGCTCTTTTTTTCCCTTATTTTCTCTCTTCCATTTACTTTAGTTTTTATATACTCTTCTTTTTCCTGCTTCTTAAGATAGAAGCTTAGATCACTGATTTCACATATTTCTTTCTTCTAATGTAGACATTTAAAGCTCTAAATTTCCTTCAGGATTGTTCTAGTTGCTGCTCGTGATTTGTGGTATGTCATATTTTTATTATTATCCACTTTGGCGTATTTTCTGATTTCCTTTGTGATTTCTTCTTTGACGGTGAGTTATTTAGAGTTGTGTTGCTTAATTTCCAAAAATTTCAAGATTTTCTAGATATTGTTATTGGTTTCTACTTAAATTTTGTTGTAGTCAGAGATTTATTTTATGGTCAGCATGGGGTCTATTTTGGTGAATAATCTATGTGCTTTCTACACTAAAAAGAATGTATATCATCCTGTTGTAAGTTATAGTTTCATAAATATCAATGAGGCCAGGTAGATTGATAGCATTTTTCAGATTTTTCTACAGGATTTTTTGTTTATCAATTACTGAGAGAAAGGTATTAAAAATCTCAAACTATGATTGTGGGTTTATCTCTTGTTCCCCATCATTATGTTAATATTTGCTTCACATAGCTTGAAGTCTTGTACTCTATCTGCATATATTTTTAGGATTGTTATGTCTTCTTGATTTATTGATCATTTTGTCATTAAGAAATATCTCCCTTTACTGTCAGTAATATACTTTGTCTTGAAGTCTACTCTGATATTAATATGACCACATTAGCCTTCTTATGCTTGGTGTTTGCATGGAGTGTTAGCCTCTAAGAGGGTCCCCAGTAATCTTTACCTCAAATATTCATCTCTTCTTTAATTGCTTTCCCTTGGGTGTCCATCAGATTTAGTGACTAGATGCTTACAAGTAGAGTCTAACAGAGTATTGGCACATCAATTCTGAAAGATTAGGTTACCAAAAGACCATGACTTCCTTATTGGGTGTTCCCTCTCACTTGCTTGTCTGGAGGGAGTTGGAAGCAAATTTTCCCCCAGTCAAACCTTCAGGTGAGACTGAAGACATAGCCAACACTCTGCCTCATGAGGTACCCAGCTAATTGGTACCGAGATATCCGACCCACAGAAACTGTGAGATAAATGTTTGTCTGTTTTAAATTGCTATGTTTTGGGGTAATTTATAATGCAGCAATAGAAAACTAATAGACATGGTTTATCTTTTCCACCCTTTTGTTTTCAATCTGTCTGTGTTTTTATACTTAAAATGTTTTTCTTGCCAGTAGTATGTAGTAGGCCCTGCTTTTCAACCCAGTGTGATGATTTCTGTCCTTTAGCTGGATTCTTTATTTCACTCACATTTAAGGTAATTACTGGTATTGTATAGTTGAGTCTCAGTCAAACATCCTGGTATGTATTTTTTATTTGTCCCGTCTGTTTTGTTATTCATTTGTGCCTTTGTTCCTGCTTCTCCTTGGTGAATGGAATAATGTTTGGTATTCCAGTTAGTATAAATATGAACATTTTTAGTATTCCTTTTTATCTTCTGTTATTGGCTTTTTTTCTATTGACCTCTTTTGTGTTTTGTGTGAGTGTATGCGTGTGTGTGCATGTGTAATTTTTCCAGAAATTACAGTACATATATATTTTTTAATTCTTTAAAAAACTTTTTAATGTTTGTTTATTTTTGAGACAGAGAGACAGAGCACAAGCAGCGGAGGGGCAGAGAGAGAGGGAGACACAGAATCGGAAGCAGGCTCCAGTCTCTGAGCTGTCATCACAGAGTCCCACAGGGGGCTCGAACTCACTAACCAGTGAGATCATGACCTGAGCTGAAACTAGACGCTTAATCGACTGAGGCACCGAGGCGCCCCTATATTTTTAACATTTTACCTCATGAGCCATGTAAGACATTACCACAGTGTAATTCCTACATCCACTCTTGCCCCTGCACTAGTCCTAGATTTTACTTTATTTCTAGGATAATACTATGATATTTTGTTACTATTTTTGCTTTAAAAAGTCAGTAGTGCTTTTACTTATTTTATTTTATTTTACTTTTTATTGTGGTTAAAAAACACATACCATAAAATTTAGCATCTGAACTATTTTTTAAATGTTTATTTATTATTTTTGACAGAGAGAGAGAGAGAGAGAGAGGGAGAGACAGAGAGATAACACAGGCTTGTGAGCAGAGGAGAGGTAGAGAGAGAGGGAGACAGAGGATCCAAAGTGGGCCCTGCACTGACAGCAGAGAGCCCTGTGTGGGGCTCGAACTCACGAACCACAAGATCATGACCTGAGCCAAAGTCGGATGCTTAGCTGACTAAGTCACCCAGGCACCCCCGAACTATTTTTAAGTAGACAGTTCAGTAGTTTAAGTATATGCACACTAGTCAGTAGTATTTTAAACAAACGTATATAAAGTCTTTGATGTTTATCCACATATCTGTCTGCATAGTTTTCCTCATTTCTTTCTACAGATCTAGGCTTCTATCTGGCATCATTTCCCTTCACCTGAAGAGCTTTTTTTTAGTATCTCTTAAAATGCAGGTCTTCTGGAAACAAATTCAGCTTGTTAAGGCCAGGTAAGAACCAGTAATTTTTTTTGTTCCTCATTATATGAGGAATTTAACATTTTTTGATACCCAAAGTCCTTCTGGCATCTATCTCCCCAGTGTTTGTTGTTAAAATTGGTGATTTTAAATCCAAATATAGTAATTTAAAGCATTATTTTATTTTTAAAAAAATTTTTTTAATGTTTATTTTTGAGAGAGAGAAAGCGAGAGAGAGCAATAGAGAGCAGGGGAGGGGCAGAGCGAGAGGGAGACACAGAATCCAAAGCAGGCTCCAGGCTCCGAGCTGTCAGCACAGAGCCCTATGTAGGGATTGAACCCATGAGCCATGAGATCATGACCTCAGCCAACGTCAGATGCTTAACCAACTGAGCCACCCAGGCGCCCCTAAAGTCTTATTTTCATATTTCCTTTCAAGGATCAATTTGGATATTTGCTATCAGTCTGTAATCGTATTTGCAGTTATATGAACATTTAGTTTTATTTTATGTTCATTTAATGTGATTTTTCTAGTTTTTAAGTTTTTAATTCTGAGGCATCTTTTAGTCTGTAGAATAGGTCTTCAAATAGTGTTTTCGAGAAGAACACATAAGTGACATTTTCTAAGTCTGTGTGTGTCGGGAATATATTTGTGTAGCCTTTATAAGTGAACAACAACGCAAAACTGTTTAATGTTGCTAAATATTTCCCTACTTTTTCCTGGCAAGAAGCTGAGAGAGACTACTTTCAAATGCCATTTTAATCCTAGAAACTCCTTACTTAGAATTTTATGCTAGCGATAGTCTTCAAACTAAAGATACATTCTTCAAAATAAATGTAATTTCCAACTTCTTTTTTTTTTTTTTCTATCGACTTTGTGATTCCACAGAATGAACTGGTACTAACTAGAAAAAAAAAAAAAAACTAACCCATAACTCTGAGGATTCGGACAATATTTCCAAATTATTCAATAAATACGGAATTTCCCAGGATTTATAGAATTTCAGGGAAAGTTTATAAAAGAGTTTTCAGTCAGTCAGACAATACACCTTTCCGAAGTCCAAATCATATGTCAAGAAGGCTTTTAAAACTTTCTTCTCAATTTCCCTAGCTATCATAAGCCTTTCCATCTCATTCAGAAGTGAACCCTTAAAATCTAGCAGGATACTAAAAGCATTGCTTATCTCCTGCCAGAATCGTCAGCTCCTAACAATTGGCTCTTGAGAAAGTGTCCCTTCCCAGTCGCTGTTAGAGGAAGGAACTATATTTTTGGCAGGAAAATTCTGCATTCTTGCTCTTATCCTTGTGCCAGATCCTGTGGCTTCAACTATTTTGAGAATGATAGCGATCCCATTCAACGTATGTCTTTCTTGCATCTTCAAGTACCTCTATCAGCTCACAACCTATTTCCTTTGAGATTATTTCTTCTTTATCTGAAGCTATTTCTTGTGCTGAGTGCTGCCGAAGACAATTTGAGCTGTCTCCTGGTCCTCTGCCTTTGGAGTGTGACTCATACTTTTAGAATACCACTCCTTTTTATTTTTATTTTTTATTTATTTTTAATTTTTTTTAATGTTTATTTATTTTTGAGACAGAGAGAGAGAGACAGAGCATGAACAGGGGAGGGGCAGAGAGAGAGGGAGACACAGAATCTGAAACAGGCTCCAGGCTCTGAGCTGTCGGCACAGAGCCCGACACGGGGCTCGAACTCACGGACCGTGAGATCATGACCTGAGCCGAAGTTGGACGCTCAACCCACTGAGCCACCCAGGCGCCCCAATACCACTCCTTTTTAAAACCTTCGGAAAAGTTGTAAGCCATCGGTACCAAATTCTGGCTTCGCATTATTTATTTATCAGGTCAGAGAGTCAAATGCTAAGGTAGAAATGACTACTCAAGCCTGTTTTACCTGAAAAGATCTTAAAAGACGGCACTGATTAACCTCTGGCCCCTACAGCTTGGAGCACATTGCCTGCCTTGTGGTCCTCAGGCTAAGCAGTTTCCATAGCGCCTGGGAGTCTAGTAGGAATGTAGGCTCTCAGGCCTGGCTCCCTCCCTACAGAACCAGAATCTGCATTTTAATAAGATCTGCAGGGGGCTGTACGCATTTTACGGTTTGAGAAATACTGGCGTCTGTATTTTCATGTCTTGTAAAAGATGGATGTTCCTTCTCAGAATTGGCATCTCCACGGTCATGGTGATCGTTTCAGCGATCCCTAGGAAAAGTTTCTCCCTTTTAAAAGCATCCCTTTCTCTTAGATGTTCTCCCTGCATTCTTCCCCTAGGAAAATGAACAGGGCAGACTGAGGAAATGTCACCTGGCCATTTCCTTCAAACTGTAAACATTTCTACTCATGTGTCTGAAAGTGCCCAAAATAGAGCTACAGTCTTCCCAGGTTTGCTCCGCTTCTGCATGCTTCCCGCCCTGGGTGTTGCCATCATATAATTAATTAAAGAAGCCAGGAGCCTGGAAGCCATTCTTGCCTTCTTCCTGTCAGTCATGGTCTATGATCAGCACCAAGTTCTGTCCATTTTGTTTTTTTCAGTAGGTCTCACGCCCAGTGCGGGGCCCAGCAAGGCTTGAACTCAGACCCTGAGATTAAGACCTGAGTTGAGATCAAGATTTGGACGCTCAACCGACTGAGCCACCCCAGTGCCCCAAATTCTGTCCATTTTACTTCTGAGTTTCTCTCAAACCAGTGTATGTTTTCCAATATTTTCTCTCCAGGCTATTTTCCTGGTCCAAGACCCCATCCTCTCCCTCCTAAGTGGCCTTCCACCTCCACTCTCGTCCCAAAGCGATCACCTTCAAATGTAGATCTGGTGGCACCATTTCGTAACTTCCCACAGCTTTTAGGGTAAAAAGCAAAGTTCTTAACCTGGTCCCCAAAACCTCGTCTCGTCTGGCACCTGCTAAACCCCGTTGCTTCACTTCCTACCACGCTGTGCTTTGTTTTCTGAGTCCAGCCTCATCAGCCTTCTCTCCGTATTTCCTCCCACCATCTGGCCTTTGCACATGCTGTTGCCCCTGGCTGGAACATCTCCCCTTTCCTACTCCCCTTGGCCTGGTGAACTCTTATTTATTTACCTCCTGCACCTCTGCTTACCTGACTCCATTTTGGAGGAGATCTCCTTGATACTCCAGACCAAGTCAAGCTCCCAGCATTCTTCTGTTGGCCCTCTGCTTCCTAGTATTAATTTGTCATTTTTGTGGATAAGCATTGGATAAGTTCTTTCTCCCCAGCACCCCTCTGCCCCAGCCTGGGATCCCCATGAGGATAGGATCCATTTCTCATTTGTTCTATCTTGGGTCCCCATCGCCCGCCCCTTTCCTGTCACATCAAAGAGGTTATAAAAAACAAAAAAGTCAAACAAATGACTACATGTATTTTGTTTTCCAGCCTCTCCCTCCTGAAATGTCTGTCTTTCACCTGAGTCAGCGATTGCCTGTACCAGAGGCTTACCAATGATTATTCCTGGCTCACACAATTCTTATATTGATATCCAAGTGTGTGAAGCTTTTTATATCCTTTATACATTCTGCTGGTTCTCCCTCAGGAGGGCCTGCTGGAACCTCTGGGTATGGGGCTTGGGGGAGGCAGTGAGTGTCATCGAAAGATCTCATCCCGGGGCTTTGGTCCGCTACCTGCCTTGCAGAGATGGGGCAGGAGGAACCTCTGTAAACCTCGGGGTAATTTCTTGGAGTGCAGGAATACATTCTCACAAAGCGCTCTTCCCAGGAGTCCTACTCTTTATCCCCTCTCTCCCCAGCTTCTGTGGATTGCTTATTTACAGAAGAAACACCTGCCCTTTTTTGCATAGTGATTCATTTGAAAGGGTAGATCTTTGGAACTACAGAAATGGCCACACTGCTGTTATCTCCCTGTAGAACTGCCTAACACTTTTCTGGTGTGTGTTTATTCCTTACCCCTGGAGCTGGACGTGAAGCTGAGCGGTAATTGCCTGTGTCTCCAGGCGAGTCCATTTCCCTGGTGCCGAGAAGCCCTGAGATGTAATCTGTACACAGCTACCTTGGCAGCCAAGTTTACAGTGTTTGCTCGATGCCCAAAGACAAGCAGGTCTCCACAACAGTGGGTGTTTCCAGCCAACTTGCTCTCAAATTGGCACATTCTCCATGAGCTTTCTAGACTTCACAGTGTATCTTCCAGTTTGGGAACAATTTCCATCGTAAATTGACTGGCAGGTACTCGTTCTGTGGTAACTTGTATCTTTCAAATAGCTTCATAGACAACAGGGCCCAGAGGTCCACCTGCTTCTGACATAATCACGTAAACACACATGCCCGTGGTGTTCCGAATATGAAGGATCATCTCTAAACACATTCAAACCTGCCACGTTGCCACTTCTTCAGCTTTTTGTATACACCCAGGCTATCCATATGTGCAGATAGGTTGTTTGAATGTTTCTCTTCTAGATTCATTTTACCTAGTCAAATCTGTGTTTCACACAGACTTCCATAAGGTTGAACTGTTATCTTTTATTCTTAAAAAGTTCGGCCACACCATCCCCGTTCTATCAGGCTGAATGGCAGCTTTGTAATGGATTTCCCTGCTTTTAGAATGACTGACCTTCCCTGTTTGCCTGGACTGAGAAGGGTTCCCAGGACATGGGATCTTCAGTGGGAAAACAGGGAAAGTCCAGACCAACCGGGACAAACTGGTTACCCTACTACCATTTCTACCCTTGATAGGGGAGTAGGTAGACCCAACCAGAGGTAATTTTCCCTGTGTAGACCAGTTTATTGTCTGGCAGGACTTCCCTCAAACTAACACCTTGCTATGTTACTTCTCTCTCTCTCTCTCTCTCTCTCTCTCTCTTTAGCATAACAGCTTTTCTGAGATAAAACTGGCATAAGACCCATCCATCTAAAGTATGATAGTTCTTAGTATCTTCACGTAGTTGTGCAATCTTTACGCCAGTTTTAGAACATTTTCATAACTCCCCAAACCAACCCTGTACCTACTGGCAGTCATTCTCACGTCTTGGATCCTCTCAATTGCTGGAAACCACTGGTCCGCTTTTGGTCTCTAGAGCTTTGCCTTTTCTGGACATTTCATGTAAATGGAATCACACAATAGGTGGCCTTTTGTGTCTGGTTTCTTTCACTTAGTATAATGTTTTCAAGGTTCTTCCACGTTGTAGCATGAATCAGTACTTCATTCCTTTTTACGACTGAGTATTATTCTACTGCGTGGGTATACCACAATTAATCCCTTCGTAAGTTGATGGGCTTTTAGATTGTCTCCATCTTTTGGCTGTTACAAACAAAGTGATGCTGAAAAACCTTCACAAAATAATACTATATTGAGTTACTACTATCAGGGATTTTGTTTTCTGGTTTATTCTCCATTATTTTTTCAAATGTTTGCTGATAAATTTTAATTTTTTTAACGTTTATTTATTTTTGAGAGACAGAGAGAGACAGAGCATGAGCGGGGGAGGGGCAGAGAGAGAGGGAGACACAGAATCCAAAGCAGGCCCCAGGCTCTGAGCTGTCAGCACAAAGCCGATGCGGGGCTCGAACTCATGAGCCAGGAGATTATGATGTGAGCCAAAGTCAGATCTTAGCCAACTGATCCACCCAGGTGCCCCGTATTTATTGATTAACTTTATGAGACGTGAATGAATGACAAATTG
The DNA here is from genome assembly GCF_046562875.1 of Panthera onca. Taxonomy (NCBI): domain Eukaryota; kingdom Metazoa; phylum Chordata; class Mammalia; order Carnivora; family Felidae; genus Panthera; species Panthera onca. The sequence continues at coordinate 102,945,264 of NC_138348.1, read as the reverse complement.
CAGTTTGAAAAATATTGGTGTAATTGACTTCATCTGACCCCAACTCCCATTTTCAGTCATTTATTTTACATTTGTTTTTTTAAAACCTCTGTGATGTGGCAGGAAAGAGGCAGGCAATGGGGATCCAAGATGGAAGGAATGAGAAACGGATCCTATCCTCTTGGGGATTCCAGTACAGGGCGGAAGGGGGTGGGGAGAAAGAATTAATCCAATGGTCATCCACAACACTATGTGTTCATCTTTTGAGGAACTTCTAGAACTTTCTCCAAAGTAGCTGGACCATTTTGCATTCTCACCAGCTGTGTGTGGAGGTTCCTGTTTCCCCACATCTTTGCCAGCACTTGTTATTTTCTTTTTTTTTTTTTTTTTTTAGTACAGCTATCTTAGTGGATGCGAAGTGCTATCTCATGGTTTGATGTGCATTTTTCTGACGGCCAAAAATGTTGAGAATTTTTTTCATAGGCTTATTGCTAAACTTAGGAAAATTATAACATATAGGATGTCTATAAATAGCTGAGTCTATGCATGGGACTTAGGATTTTAACTAAATATTTAAATAGGAGGTCCACAACCGATTGATATTATCTCAGATCTTTCCATGTGGAGGTAAATCTTCAAGTTTTATTTGAACCACTGACTTCCTTGTGACCCGAAGTGGTCCCGAAGTACGTGCCTCTCTCACCTGCTCTGATGTTGGGCCTTCCTCTGTGGTCTCCGTCAAGAAGAGGCTGTCTTCTCCTGCAGCAAATGGACTGTGTGTTTCCTGAACGTAAGGCTAGATTTGCACCCCTGGGGCTCTGTTGATTAATTTCCTCAAAGCACTAGATACCCACTCATCGCTCCTATTATTTGGGCTCTGTGGCCTTCTGGGCGCTTTAAACACTCATTCTTGCTTTTCTCTTACCCCTCTGATTTTCTGCTACTTTTTTCTCCTTTTCTTTTTTCTCCAGTTTCTCCTGTGCACTCTACATGTTTATTTAATTTGGATCCTCTGTCCGCCTGTTCCTTCATGACTCCCCTAACAAATTCCGAAAGGATCCCAGACACTCTATTTCATCTCCAGCTCTCACCTTCTCTGCCTCTTTCGTGAACTAGTTTTCTCTCCGGAAACCCCACTGATTTTGCAGAAAAGGAAAGTATTCTGAGCAAAGCTACCAAGAAAATGAGCCCCTTCATAAAACACACTCTCTGCATTTTGTTTTGTGGCTGGAGAATGGCAACTAGAGGTTCTTTTCTTTCTAGAGGGGCCCTGGCCACCGTTGTTTGGTGCTTATCAACAGTTTCTCTAAATGTCTGTGGATGACCCCATGCCCCAGCCTGATCAGCAGCTACGCAAAAATACCGTTTCCACATTTTAAAGCCATTATTACCTGATATGTATCGGTCGAATGACCACCATGTTGCAGTTTGGCAGAAGAGACCAGTGTAATAATGAATACACAAACAGATAAATAAGTAATAATAATAATAATAACAATAACAGTAATAAATGAGCCAGGCACTATCCTAAGCAGTGGAGGAAGAATAACTTCTTGGAGACAGTCCATGGTCGAAGCGGGCAGCTAGGTACTTCTGTTATCATTTCCATATTATTACTCACGTTATAAAGAGATTTAATCCAGCACAGGGTAACGTAGTCACATTAATATGACTAAACATCCTTCATTTTTCTTCTTCCTCCATTTTTCCATCAGGGATGGCCCCAAGGATATAACATTTGGGACAATACTGCCATTTTCAGCCCTGATTGCAGAGATCCGGGGTTATCATGAGTATAGGGTAGCAAGTGGTATCTGTTGGTTTGTGTATTTCAGAATCAAGGAGCTGGAGAAGGAGGAGAAGTTGAGGCGTGTGGTCACACAGGTGCTCAAGTGCGACGTGACCCAGAGCCGGCCACTGGGCAGCGTCCCCCTGCCCCTAGCCGACTGCCTGCTCAGCACGCTGTGCCTGGATGCCGCCTGCCCAGACCTCCCTGCCTACTGCACAGCCCTCCGGAACCTCAGCAGCCTGCTAAAGCCGGGGGGCTTCCTGGTGGTGGTGGATGCCCTGAAGAGCAGCTACTACATGATCGGCGAGCAGAAGTTCTCCAGCCTCTGCCTGGGCCGGGAGGCAATAGAAGCTGCCGTGAGAGAGGCTGGCTTCTCAGTTGAGCAGTTTGAGGTGATCTCTCAAAGGTATTCTTCCACCATGTGCGACAACGAAGGGCTTTTCTCTCTGGTGGGGCGGAAGCTGAGCAAATCTGTATGACTCCTGTGATTGAAAATAAAGCAGTTAACTTCTTGGTTCTAACTGCCTGGTCACTATGCTGAGCTGAATCTAACGGCAGGGGCTCTCCAGCTCATGTAGGATGGGATGGGCACGGTCAGTCAGTGAAGGAACAACTGGTTGACCACCTACTCCGTGCTTCCTTTGTGTGTCCGAAGACGAGCAACCAGCACACCCAGTCTTCACTGCCCGTGATTAGAAAAGAAGACCTCATTTTCCTTAAGCATCCTAGTCATGGCGGCCCACACTCACACACGCCAACAGAGCAGTGTCTGCGGTGATTGGCTTTCTTTCCTAGGGCTCCACTGCTTCCTTCTCTCTCAGGAACATGCTTCTCCTATTCCTCGACAGCCACCTTCTCTGGGGACCCCATCCTCTGCTGGGGTCCACTGGTGCCACCACCGCCTCTGGGGTCAGAGAACAGCCATCCCTTTTGCTCCTGGGTCCCCCATATAAGGCAGACCCTTCTCATGCTTCCTTTAAGACACTAGGCCAAGGCTGTGACTTCTACCTGAAGGCAAGTTTAGGAGTTAGCAAGAGAGATAACAGGTACTGTCTTATAGCTGCTATAAGAAACAGGTATCTTCAGAGCTCACATCCTTACAGGGTTCTGGAAGGTAGCCTGTTGGCATAACTCTTGGGCAAGCACCTACTTGGAGTTAGGCTTACCTGCCTATGGTGTATCTACCTCCTTTGGTTCCTAGGCCCCATCCCTTCACCCCGGTGCTCTAAAACAGAGGTAGACAAACTATGGCCCATGAGCCAAACCCAGCCTGCTGCCTGTCTTGTGAGGTTTTATTGGAGCACAGCCAGGCCCGTTCATTTATGTCTTGTCTATGGTTGTTTTCATGCTATAATGGCAAAGTTGAGTAATTGTGACAACAACCAGAGGTGTGGCCTGCAAAGCCTAAAATATCTGGTATCTGGATATTTACAGAGGAAGTTTGCCTACCCCTTTCCTAGAGAGAGGAGTGTCCTCCCTCAAGCCTGAGACCCATCTCTCCGGTCTGTTTCTCATCCCTAGATTTCCCTCTTCCCAGGACTGCTGACAGCGGACATCGCTGCTTCCCACAAGCGAGAGTCCTTCCCTCCCATCCCCCCACCTGCACTGGCAATCAGTCCGAGCATGAGAGCCAATTATCAGCACGTGTTTGTTCATTTGGTTGCGTAGGCTGATCATGTCACAACACAGTATCAGTCCATTTTGGGGATGTTTACAATTGTTCAATCTCATAGGACATTCACATTTGCAATTTCTAGAGATTCCATCCTGAAGGACACGAACAGGCCAACCCAGGCTGCATGGAGGAGGCCAAGTCCATCCCTGTTCCTGTAAGCAGGTGGGATGACCAGGCCTGTGCCTCCTTTCTGCAAGAACGCACTTAACTCCCCAGGAGCCACCAGGGCCCCAAAGAAGCAACGAAGTTTGTGGAGACTGGGGTCCTGTCCATCTCAAGTGCCATGTACCTCCCTAGCCTGGAACAAAGGTCACAGCTTCTGAAACTTTAGGCATTTGGGTCACCTCCCCAAAGGACCAGTCCTTACTCACATTTGCATAACTGGATTGCCTGGTTTAAATGGATGCTGTGTGATCTCTTTTAAAAGCAAGCTTTCAAATAATAGAGCTTTTATCTATGAGAATTTGGGTAAAGGGGGAAATCTGAGACCACACTGGCAACAGTTTTATAAAGCACAGCCCCTTAGTGGACAATCTTCTCTGATTTTTACCTCGAAGGTTACATTTATTACATGGTATTATAACTTGATTTTTCTGTTTCCCCACTGCACTGTGAGACTCTTGGGTTTACATTTAGATTGGCCAGACATGGTCTAGACCCCAGGGACAGAGCAGTGAGTGGTGGATGAAAGAACTCCGTTCTTGGGAATTTATGTTTTAAAGCTCTTTAAAACAATGTTTATTTATTTTTGAGAGAGAGAGACAGAGACAGAGACAGAGTGCGAGCAAGGGAGGGGCAGAGAGAGAGGGAGACACAGAATCTGAAGCAGGTTCCAGGCTCTGAGCTGTCCGCACGGAGCCCGGCGTGGGGCTCCAACTTGCAAACCAGAGATCATGACCTGAGCCGTAGCTGGACGCTTAACTGACTGAGCCACCCAGGCGCCCCAGGGAGTTTGTGTGTTAGAAGAGAAAGTGGGGGGTAAGGAAAGAAATCAATAAATAAGATACTTCCTGATTGTAATAGAGCTATGAAGGACAAAGTACAGTGGAATGGAATGGAGACTGTGTAAGTGACAGAATAGCTGACTAAAAATGGTCCAAACAGTAGGGGTTTATTGGTATCACTAATAAGAAATTCAGAGGTAGGCACTTCCAGGAGAAAATGGTGGCTCAAGAGCATCATTAAGCAGCCAGGTCACATCTATCTTTCCACTTGCCTTTGCCTGTGAGTAGGATTTTCATGTGAGGAGATCTTTCTCAGAAGCCCACAGCAGGTTTCTGACAGCTTATTGACCCAGATGAGTAACACGTCCACCTCTAGACCAATCACAGATAGAAAGAGAACAAACATAGGCACATGCTTGGTGATTTGCTAAGCGAATTCTTAGGTGACAGCAAACAAGCAAGCAAGAAAACCCACCGGATTTGATGAATGATCCAACATCTGTGGCATCGCAGCAATCCTTTTTTCTTTCTTTCAACTACAAAGATCATCCTGTTTTCAGATTCTGGTTCTGCCAGCAAGTAGCTGTTTCTCCTTGGGCAAGTGACATAACCTCTCTGTGCTTTGGTTTCCTCAACTGTAAACTGAGATTCAAGTAGAATTTCTTGTCATGAGAAAAAAAATGGAATTGCTACATATAACAGACCTAGAATAATGCTTAGCAGTTGGTAAACACATCATATTTATTGTCAGTGATAATCATACTCTTCATCTTTTTTTTAAGTTTGTTTGTGTATATTTTAAGTTCATTTTATTCATTTTGAGAGTCGAGAGAGGGCGCAAGCAGGGGCAGAGAGAGAAGGAGAGAGAGAGAATCCCAAGCAGACTCTGCCCTGTCAATGCAGAGCCCAATGCTGGGTTTAAACATGCACACTGAGAGATCATGACCTGAGCTGAAACCAAGAGTTAGATACCTAACTGACTGAGCCACCCAGGCCTATTTATTTTTGAGAGAGAGAGAGAGAGAGAGAGAGAGAGAGAGAGAGAGAATCTTAAGCAGGCTCCATGCTCAGTACAGAGCCCAACACTGGGCTCTATCCCATGACGGTGGGGCCATGACCTGAGCCAAAATCAAGAGATGGATGCCCAGGGACACCTGGGTGGCTTAGTCCCTTAAGCATCCATCTTCGGCTCAGGTCATGGTCTCGCGGTCAGTGGGTTGGAGCCCCGCCTCGGGCTCTGTGCTGACAACTCAGAGCCTGGAGCCTGTTTCAGATTTGGTGTCTCCCTCTGTCTCTCTCTCTGCCCCTCCCCTGCTTGCACTGTCTCTCTCTCTCTCAAAAATAAATAAACATTAAAAAAAAAAAAAAGAGTTGGATGCCCAATTGACTGAGCCACTCGGGCGTCCCAACTGTAGTCTTCATCTTTCAAACTACTTGCCAAAACTGCAGAGCAAAGTTGTCCTGAATCACTACGTAGGAGAGAGAATTGAAATCGTCCTGGGCTGCAGGCACGCAGGCTCTTTTCCGGCACCGCCTGCCAGAGGAGCTCTGATAATAGTTTCTGTGTCACTTGCCAATTCCTTTCTCATTGAAGCCATACATTTACTTACTATTGATTTAGAACCAGGCAGTGGGAATGCAGATGGAACCCCCAGTGTCAGCCGGCTCACGGCAATAACACCCCAAGTGCTTCCAGACACTCCCCAACCTGCAACCGTGGTCCACACCAGAATCTGCCCCGGGCAGCCTCTCCTGCTTGGGCTCTGCTGCTGCTGGTGCACATCCCTGGCCTCTGAACGCTGGGGAAGGGATGACATCGCCTGTCTGGAAAAGGAAGCTGCCCTTTGGGTGTCTCAGAGCCAGGCTGGTTTCCTCGCAGAGACATAGGGGACGCTTTCCGTCTATACCAGAGGTGGGCAAACTTGGTCTGCAAAGGGACAAATAGTACCTACTCGATCTACAAATAGTACATGCGATCGCAGTCTCAATTCCAACTACCCAGATCTATAGTTGTAGCAAAAGCAGGCATGGCCAATATGCAAATTAACGGGCATGGCTGTGTTCCAATAAATCATGATTTATAAAAACAGGTGGACGGGTGGATTTGGCCCGAAGGTTGTAGTTTACTCATTCCTGATCTAGAACCCCGAAGTAGCCTGGTTTGTGCCCAAAGTTTTATAACGTTCTAGTAGTTTCTTTTTTTTTTTCTTAATGTTTATTTATTTTTGAGAGGGAGTGGGGGAGGGGCAGAGAGCGAGAGACGCACAGAAAGTGAAGCAGGCTCCAGGCTCTGAGCTATCAGCACATAGCCCGATGCGGGGCTTGAACCCATGAACCGTGAGATCATGACCTGAGCCGAAGTCGGATGCTTAACCGACTGGGCCACCCAGGGGTCCCCACATTCTAGTAGTTTCTAACACTCAGTCCTACTAATAGGAGCCCAAACCCAGGTCAAGGGGCTGAAAAGGGAATTGGAAGAACATTGTTTTCTCCCTATTTGGCCCGAGCTCATTACTCTCTTCCCTGTGGCATCCCTGGGTCAGAACCCCACCCTCCTCCCCCCCATCTGAAGCCATCCCGTAGCTGCAGACAGAAACCTGGAGTTGGGGCCAGATGAACTCAATTATACAAAAATTTTTCAAGCTGCAGATTGTCATTCGTGTGTCATAAAATGAATCAATGAACATTTGAAAAAATAATAGAGAATAAACCAGAAGACAAAAATCCCAGATAGTAGCAATTCAGTATTGCATGATTTTGTGAAGTTTCTTCGAATTTGTAAAACAATCATGTATGTACATATAACCATAAGTATTTGTTACTGGATTAGGGTATTTGTTACTGTAGGTTGTGATCAGAAAAGTTTGGAAGCTCCTGGGACTCCTCTCTGGAGGCCAACACTTGTGTTCCATACAGAGAGATGAAACATACGACCTCTGTTCTTATAGAAATGTGAGTCACGGGGGAAATTGAGGTGAAACGGTGAAAATCATTGCAGTAGGAGCTCTGAGATGAGTAAGCACAGGGTGCTTTGGACGGGGGATGTCAGGAAAGGTGGCATTTGCTCTGGGTCTTGCCGGCCGAACAGGGGTGTGTTTGGCAGACAGAAAGTGAAAGGGAAGCTGAGGAACACTGCGTACGAAGCCATGAAATGACTCCCTGCTATCACGATCCTCATAGGTTTGTTCTCCAAGTGAAGTCAGGACCTAAGCAAACATTTGGCTGCTGGGTTTTGTTTGCTTTCCCTGAAATCAAACAGACCAACCAAGTCAGTAACAAACACTGAGTTGGGGTCACTCTGGTGCTAACTTATAAATCTCTTTGACCACTGACCCAGCACAAGTGTTTTTGGTCCACTTTCTGGGAAGCGTTCAACAGTCTGCCCCTGAGCCAACTTTTATGATGCAGGAAGACGCAAGTCTGTGTGTAATGTCCTGGTCAATGACCGGGGAAGAGAAAGCTATTAAAAAGGTTGTTCACCCATTTGGTGTCATGAAGCCTGACCAGCCCAGCCTTTGTAATTCCCATCATCTGGCTGTCAGACTAATAAGAGGAGGTGCCCATGACTTACAGGGCTGACTTACAGGGCTGATCTTTTTTTTTTTTTATTTTTTTTTTAACGTTTATTTATTTTTGAGACAGGGAGAGACAGCATGAACGGGGGTGGGTCAGAGAGAGAGGGAGACACAGAATCCGAAGCAGGCTCCAGGCTCTGAGCTGTCAGCACAGAGCCTGACGTGGGGCTCGAACTCACGGACCTCGAGATCATGACCTGAGCTGAAGTCGGATGCTTAACCGACTGAGCCACCCAGGTGCCCCCAGGGATGATCTTTAAAAGCTGTGACTGTCCCATCTAATTTTAGCCTCAGCCACACGGAGAATACAAGGGGACCATTACATCTTATGGAGCTTAGGCAGAGGTGGAACAGCTCAGAGCTGGGACACAGAGAACCTGTGTGAATCTTAGCTTATCACTTGATTGCTGTGAAAGCATCATTCCACCTTTCTTGGGCTCAGGGCCCTTCTGTAAAATAGGGGTGATAATCATTTCTCAGGGCTATTGAGAGCAAATGAGATACCTGTGAAGGCACTTTGTAATCTGTTAAGGGATACATAGCTACCAGATTAACGTTGATACCCCTGCTAGGAAAGCTGCTGAGCCACATGTTGCTAAGTTCATTAAGATTCCCTTCATGGAATCAGTAAGGATGGCCTTCAAAGGCTCTTTAAAAAGCTCTTCAAAAGCTCTTCATCACGTCATAGAGAGGCTCCAGCTATGACTGGGGAAACCTGTCTCGAGTATGCATCGTATCGAAGTCAGCACCACGGGCACCTCGAATCCAGAGCCTTGTTCATAGCTGTTCCTTCATTCAGTAGACATTTATTGTGTCCCTGTTATGTGCCATGCATTGGGTTTGGGTGCCGTGGATGTTATACTGAAGGTCTCACAGACTCTGGCATCGTGGGACTTACATCCCTTTGAAGGACACCAGAAAGTAACACACTCTCACAGAACCTTAGGATAAGTGCTAGATATTCCAGGTCTTTAAGGAAGTCTGTCACAAAGAAAAACAGCACCGTGAGCAAAATCACTGAAGCTTTCTACTTGACATTTTCCAGTGGGAGCAGTGAGTTGGTTTTCCGGAACCTCTCCACCATTGTCTCTTCTCTCTTGTTAGGCAAGTTTTGCCCTGAATGGAGATGTTTCCTTGGCTGTACGGCCGCCAGCAGAGGGCGCACGTGGCTCTTTTTGGAGACCCTCATTTCTGAATTTGCAAGGAATTTAAATTGAGTTAAACCTTCCAAAACAGGAAACCTCTCCACAGTTATTTCCTTTTGTGTACTCCACTTATGAGGCTGCCAGGGAAAGGGGAAGGGAGAAGTCAACCTATTTTTCTTTAACAAAAAAAATGTATAATTATTTTTATAGATACATACATGTAAAACTTTCCTTTTTAGGCCTATACACAACATACAAATTTTAATAAAACCATACAGAGGCTTTGGGCGAGATTAGCATAAGAAATGTTAAATATTAGATTATGCAGTTAACTCACCATCGCCTTCTATTTCCTGTTTATTAAAAAAAAGGAAAAAGAAGTTTTTTGTGCTTTTTCAAAACCCAGCTTTTTTTTTTTTAATTTTAATATTTAAAAGTGAAGAAATCTTTCTATAATTGCTGGCCAAACCGCAATACTTAAAACTTTAATTTTTAGCTGAGTAGTGTCTGATGAATTCAGGGGACCAGTTAGAGTTGAATTTCAAACCCTCCCCAAATAATTGGGAGTTAATATTGCCTTTGTTCCGACCTCAGGAAATACTTTCTTCCCTGGTTGGTTATTATAGAGGTCTTTCTCTATTTAGAGAAAAGCTCCACCCCCCCCCAACCCCCCCCCCCCCGCAAAAAGCATTATTGCTTCTATCTGGCCTAGGGCTTGGGAGAGGGCTCCAGGGTGGTTAAAAAGCTGCCTAGGGGCTGCGGGGAGAGGCTCTGGCAGAAGCCCCCACGCCAGGGGGTGCAGAAGGGCCCCTCAAAAGCCGTGGGCTCTGGAGGCTGCTAGGGGGCAGGAGGGTGAGTCTCTGGAAGAGGCGCTGCGCAGCCCGGCCCCCGGAGCTCAGGCAGGTGCACCCCATCTTCTCGATGAGGTTCACCTGCTCCTCTAGGACTCGGTCCTCTGGCAAGACCCCGAGTGTGTGTGGGCGGGGCCCAGGGCTTGCAGATCTAGAAGGGCCTGCTTCAGGGTTTTCTCCTGGGCGGGGTGGCGGAGGCTTCCACTGAGCTCAGGGTTTTGCCCTGTCAGTCTTGGGAGGCTTCTGCTCGTCCTGGAAGAGGGCACAGCCGCGGTGCAGTGTTGGCATCAAGGGGCTCTCAGTGCCTTGGCGCTGGTCGTCTGCCCACTGGCGGAGGAAATGCCACATCGTCGCGGTGCGAATAGAAGCCCAGAGAGAGGTAGGGAAGGAGGCCCGCAAGATGCAGGTTGGCCAGGCAGCTGGCCACGGCCTCCACGTGGGTGGAATCGTTCTGCAAATCTGGGAGCTCCTGGCTGGTCGGCAATAGGGGCGAAGCTCAAAAGCCGGTGCTGGCTGGTCCCAGAGGCAGGGGGCGTGAAGGTGGTGGAGAAGGCTGCTGCTATGGAGGAGGTTGCAGGGTGATCGGGGGCTGGAAGAAGGCGCCTCCCTGGGTGTGTTCAATCCAAACACTGTTGCAGCAAGACTTACATTCAGGGGACCGCTGGGCGCAGTGACCAGAGAAGAGTTTTCAAACATTTAAAAAAGGAGAGGAGATGGGAACTGTCAAAGGTAAGATTTCTCTTCAGAAAGATCAACGGTACTGGGACCAACTCACTTTGAAGCCGAAGGCAGGGTGACTGGTATTTTCCTTAAGAGCAGGGACAGTGAGTGCCCATGCGCCATAAGAAGAAGATGTTTCCAGGAGGAGGGTATTTCTGTCTCCTTCTCATGACCCTATAATATTAGTTAAATGCCATGGAAATTCCACTCACTTGAAGGGACCCTGACCCTCATGGAATTTGTAATCTTCCTTGTGAGTTCAGGTTTACAAAAGTGAAAGTCAAAACGTCCTATTTTAGGGGGGACAAAATTAAGACGGTGACCAGGGGCAAGGAACTTCCTCTTCCCGTGCCGGTGTCTCTGCTGTAAAGTGAGAGGCTGAATTAAGTAGCTGTGAGGTCCAGCATTGGATGATTCCTGGATCAGAGAATAATACTAAAATAGAGTTCTAACACAGTGCCACCTACATTTATCCCATTCTTCAAGGCTCAAGGGAAGTTGGCTCAAAACTTTCTCCTTCACACAATCCATGATTCCTCCAGGGGGGCCTTGGGGGGCGGTGACTTAGGTTTCTTCAGGTGACCCCTGAGTCTGTGTTCCTGCTGGCACTGAGTTCCGGTTTGCGCATCATCTTACTTTGAGCATGTGCTGATCTTTCTCTGTACCACGTGATGCTCTGACCACACTCCCGATCCCTTCATTCTCTGGAATCCCATGGCACTTAACATATATGAATAACAGACTTTGCTGAGGCTTGGAGGCAATGGAAGGAGTTCATGTGGTGGGATGGCGGCAGCTTAAAATACGGGCACCCTTGCCTTTAACCTTATGGGGACTTTCTCAGTGACTCACTTTCTCTAGCTGCCTCTCATCAGGTGGTTTTGCTGTCCCTTCTCTGGTCTCCAGTCCCCTCCTCCCTGACTTCTTGCCTCCCCTTCCAAATATCTGTACCCAGCTCTTCATTTCACTTGGCTGCTTCAGGTCTAGACCTCACCCCTGTGGCTTCACTTCCTTCACAACTTCAGGGTGTTTTCCTTAAAAGAAACTTTAGTGCCCATATTTAGAATTAGAAAATTTGCCCTCTTGGCTTCATCGGGGGCTGGTTCTGTGAGCTTCCTAGCCCCCAAAGCAAAGAGGGAAAACGTCAGTTACAAGGTTCACTGTGCTTGTCACTTCAAAACAAGCCAGCTGTTGTTCAGCATAAGGACAACATTTTCTGGCCCGAAAACTCTCCCGCTGTTCATGATAATGGGACAATAATGTATATGTCACTCGATGTGGGAAATAAAGGCAGAAAGAAATGTAGATAAAATTAAATTTCCTTATAATCTGAAGCCCGTTGACATATATTTCAGACAGGCCAAGAATGACATTCTTCCAGAAACTCCCAACTGTCTTAATGCTTTTCTAGAGGGAAAAAGAACCTTAGCTGTACAATAGCTGGGCCTCCAGGATCCTAGGAGTCTTCTTTCGCATATGAAAATCTTGTGGGAAAATTCCCCTTATCCTTTCTTCCTCCAACTCCCAAGTATACAACCAGTCACTCCTTACAATCCCAGTCCAGCTCACAGGTCCTGTCCCTGTGCTTTAATAAAACCACATTTTTGCACCAAAGATGTCTCAGGAATTCTTTCTTGGCCGTCAGATCTGAACCCCAGCACTCCAAACGACATCAACTCTCACCCACCTGCCTCTATTGTGGTGCACTCTGTGAGAAGGGAGATGATTCATTTTCGGAAATACCAAGTAAAAAGCAGTGCTATCTACTTTAACGGTAGCTTTACAATCTTTTGGAAATGCATACAAACTGCCCCCTCCCCCAGTGGAGTCCCAAACCCTTAGACACTTCACTTCCTGGTTCTTCCTCCCCTCTCTGTTTGCCGACTTAGTTTTGCAGGCTTTGCAATCAGCATGTGCCAAAGAATAAAGGGAGGGGGGACTGAAATTCTCTGCATCACCTCAGGGAATGTACATTTGTTGCAATCAGACTGCTTTTTGCCTTACATGGGCATAGGTGACTTCTGGTAAGGCTGTAACTTCTGTAGTACTCAGCCAATGAGGAACCAGGGGAGGGACTTACCTCTGTAGTGCTCAGCCAATGAGCAACCAGGGGAGGGACTTGCACACTAGGAGATAAATTGTCTGCTGAAACTGCCCAGATCATGCCTCTCCATCAGACACTGGCTCTTGTAAGAACGTTGATTAAAGCCTTGCTTCACTGTGCTCGGAGTCTCTGTGTCCCTCCATTGACTGGATTGATGGACTTATTTCTAACAAATTGCAACTTCATTTTTTCCAAATTTAAACCCTTAGAAGGCTATTATTAATTCCTGTACCTCCGAAAGTATTTATTGAATGCCAGGGACAGTTCTAAGTGCTGGTTAGAGAGGAACGTAGGTCAGACCTGGTGCCTGACCTCCCAAAGCTTACAGTCAAGTGGGCATGGGCAAGTGGGGAGTCAGCTTTAATATGTCATGTGGTATAGATGGGAAAGCAGAAGAGAATCTAGAGAAGTCTTGAAAGGTTGGCAAGGGCTTCCTGGAGGAGGTTATGTGTAAGATGAGGCTTAAAGGGGAAATAAGATTTATCCGAGCAGAGGGGAGGGAAACAAGTTCCTGGCAGAGACAAGAACAGCACAAAATGCCTGGAGATGAGAGGGATACTACACAGGGTGAGTGACTGTAGTGACAGTCACAAAGTGACAGTGACAAAGAGAAAATTGTTGAGACTGAAATCTTTATATGCACTCGGTTCAAATTTGAGCCCCACCTGTTAGCAGGTTAAGGCTTCACTGACTTAAGTTACTAGGGCTTTCAATAAAAATTCACATATGATATATCCATTTATATTTCTGATTGTTAGATCACAGTTAATAAAACTTAGGCCTGTACCTGAATTTGTTCTAAAGGATGACAAGATCCAGAAAATCATGACCTTTGGGTGAAACCTCTCTGAGCCTTAGTCTTTTTGAAAAGTGGGAATAATCATGCTCTCTGCTTTATCAGGGTAAACTAGACTAAAACACACCTCAAAGATATCTAATGTCCTTTGACCTGGGGTATGAGAACAGGAATGCCCCTGGATCACAACCACCAACTCTGGCAATGCACACTCCTCTCACCAGGTGAAAACAGTCTGCTTTCTGATTATGACTCCATCTGTTAGGAGTCTGAATACTGTGAATCAATGACCAGAGCGGCCATGGACACAGTGATAAATTAAGTTTCAGAGCCTAGAAGACCACACACTGAAGTAAGATAAGTTAACTGGAGACTAACCTGAAAGTGTTCCATGTTTTCCTCTCTCCTCTTAGCCCCTAGATATCAGGGTGAATGACCTACCATAGTGGAACAGGATGGCAGCTGGACATCGAATGGTGAGTAGAAAGAATTCTACAAAACCCCACTATGAATCAAAGAAGCAGAACACTTCCCCACCACTGCAATGTGTTTTTTCCTTTCTTGCTCCTAGGCAATAAGTATAATCCATGAATTAAAGATAATTAGTGTCCTTCTAGAGAATACAACTGTAATTATAGACATTTAAGTGCACTTAGTGCATTGGAGAAGAATCAATTGTTGCACAGTTCACAGAGGGTCCTGCTGGCTGGGGGGCAAATTCTGTATTCTCAGTGACTCGATAATCATTAGAATGTGGGGTGTAAGGAAGCTTGGATCCTGGGGGACTATGCAATCCCCATAGAACAGAATGGAACCTTCAACCTTCAATGTGATGAAAAACCTCCAATTCATAGATTAGGTGAGCTGGAGGCCAAAGTCCCCTGAGTAAATCTTTTCTTTCCCTGCCTTTGGGCTCACAGGCACCTTTAGGGTACCAGGTACTAGGTACCAGGAATACAGATAGTAAATCTAACCCTGTGGTCCTGCCCGCTCAGAGCTTACGGCCTATTTGGCAAGGATGGACCATAAATCAAGTCAAGCAATGCAGTGTGAAAAGCATCCCGTAGGAACGTGCTTGGGTATGGTTCCCTGAGAAAGTGACTTTTAATCTGAGACTGGAGGACAGGGAGGGTAAGCAAAGCATGTGTTGCAGGCATAGGGCTGGGGTGAGGGGCCACCATATTCCAGACCAAATGCAGCCAAGACCTAAGGCAGTAGAAAGCATGGCTCACTGAGGAACTGAGATGCCTTGCCTATGGCTGGTGTGCAGGGTTGAAGTGCAAAAGTGGTAAGAGAGGCTCTGAGAAGCGGGCCGAGTCAGACAGGCTGGAGGCATCTGTATTTAATTCAGATGAGAGACCCTCGAAGCTGTTAGTGAGGGAATAACAAAACCTGGTCTTGAGAAACATAGATTCCACTGCCCTTCAACGTTTCCGGGGAAGGAAATGTCATAGCTTCTTTGGGTGACTTAGTCTACTTTGCAACTATAAGACAACGTTTGATTTTACCTAAGCCTTTTGCACAATGGCTGCACTAGGTCACTCTATACTTCTGCCTGAGATCCTTTGGTGACCCTCCAGTTGCTCATGGATTAATTTCCGACCCCTCAGCGTGGTGTCTGGGGTCTTTCTCAATGGCCCCACCTAGTTCTGCCCCCACTCTCAGCCCCCATCCATGCCTGCCTGGCTCTGGATATGTTCGGTCGTTCCTTGTTAAATGAAAGAATGATGGGTTGCCTTTGGACTTCTAGCTCAGTAGTTCACAGATTTGCCTCCAGGCCCTCGAGCCTTGAGTGTGTTGGCTCACCTCCCTCAATCGCACTAGCCCTCTGATCCACCAGGAAGCTCTCAGTTTTCCTTTGCCAAATCAGCTCAAGTCCCTCCTCTGAGAAGCTTCTTCCCTTGGCACAGCTGACTTATCCTCCTCTGGGTTCTCTGGGCTCTTTGTACCTACAGTTGATTCTTGTTATTCTTGGTGATTCTTGGTTATTCTTGGTGATTGCAGTCTATACGGTCATCTAGTCATCGCAAACACTGAGCGAATGCTGAGCCATTGCTCCTGGGGGAAACACATGGTTAGTGTCTTGAAAGCCTCTAGTCCCAACATCTATATCAACTGATCAATACGCAACCTGGTTTTATGAGTGTTTCTATTTAAAGACACCTTATTTAATATATATTGCTGATTCATACATTGAACTCATGGCCAACAGCGCTGTAACTCGTGCCCAAACGAAGCTTATGTAACATGTATTTTCCCCGTAAGGCACATCACAAGCTCTTTGCTTAGTGACAAGAGACTTCAGCACTTTAGCACTATGCTGTGGGACCATTTTAAACAGTGAAATCACTGACAAAAGCACAAAATTGCAAAAAACACAGCACTAAATAGACCATGAAAGGGACACTCAAAGTAGGATCGCTGAAATAAGACAGAGTATTGGCTTGTTCAGCCTCAGCTAGGAATGTGTATGTCGGGCACCTCAAATGTGTCACTACTTTGTGCATGTCCAAGAATGATCCCTAAAACACTGCAAATATTGATTTGGGGGTTATAAATACATCTTAGCGAATAGGCAGATCCGCAAATACAGATTCTGTGAATAATGAGAATCAACTGTGTTTTTATTATGGCACTTGTTACTCTGAGTTGAAGTTTGTAATTTATGTGTCTATTTCTTCTGCTGGTGTCCGTGACCACACTGTGAGCTCCTCAGGTGCTTAGTGTGCAGTCAAAAATCATGACGACAAAACAGGGAGATCTTTCTGTGAGGTGTTACAGTTGCATCTTCGCACAAGAATTCTCTGAATGGTGTACTGTTATCATTCGCGCTTAACAGGTGGGGAAACCGAGACTTAGTGGCGATTGTAATTCTTGCCCAGGGTAACATCGTAAGTAGTGCGGGAGGCAGGCTTTGCACACAGAGCTCTCTGACTCAAGAGCCCACGTGCTTCATTGGTGGACTATCCTGACTGTGAATTCAAGCCCTGGGAGAGAAATGTTTGGAAAGGAAATAGAGGACCTTCAGCAGAATCAGCCAGTGGGCCTCAGAGAGTGTCAGGAGACCCCAGTGGAGAGAGGGAGGGAGGAGCAGTGGGAATGATGGCAGGAGAGCTAGGTGTGGCCACAACTGAATTCACTCACTGGCTGGAGAGGCACACGGCCAAGACTATTATTGTCTGAAAGGAAGAGTTTTCTCCTTTGGGGGGGAGACAAGAAAGGTTTGTAGTCAGTTGTGGCAGGTGAGTTGTCTGAACTCTTTGCCCGAAGACAGTGGCATAGGCACTGCAGGACCTGGGTGGGGACCAAGGCTGGCACCCAGACAGCAAAGTTTGGGGCCCAGAGGGGGCATGACCCTGGGCCATGAGAGTCTTTTAGTAGCAGTCCGGCACCGGGTCATGTGAGAAGGGGTAAGGTCATGCTTTGATGACCCAGGATCTAAAAGGCCACGTGTAGCAGGAGGGAAGCCCCCCCACCCAGGGAAGACGCCTTAGTAATCATCCCCCACACTCTCTGGGGTCCGAGTTGGGCCTCGGACCAGGCCAGAGCCCTGGCTATCGACTCCTCTGCCGTTATCCACTGACCCTTGAGGAACTGGCCGTTGTGCTGGATATAAAAAGAAGTATCACCTTGGGGACAGGGACAGCGTGACTCCTCCCGCCAAAGGGGAGCTGAGACTCAAAGCCCTATTTGTGGCCTAGATGTTCTGATTCTGAACATAAGTTCACTCCATTCCCCAAGACACTGTCCCCATTCACACTATGAGCTGCTTACAATCTTCCTTTGAGTCCTTCCAGTGGTCACAGGAGATGAGGGGAGCCAGCGTGGAATGTTTGTGGCTGGAAGGAGGCTCTGGAATGTCTCCGGTGAGAGCAATTTCCACACCTCAGAGCAAGTTTTCAGATCTTTTCAGGAATGGAAAGGCCAGGATCTCTAGAGAAGGGGTGGCCACTGCCTATGCGCATTTCTACATTTCTTCCTGCCAGAGGGAATGCTTGTCATTGGTCTCTGTTCCCCCCCCCCCCCCCCCCCCCCCCGCCACGTCAGATGAATAGAGGACCCTCCTTTCTCTCACAGGCCACCTTCCTGAGCCGCTCTGATGAGTTCATCCCGTGGAAGAACCCAAGCCCCCTTCCCCTCTCCCCACTCCCAGCGCTTCTAAAGTAACTGACCCTCTCCAAGAACCACCGCCCCACTCCCCCCTCATTCTGAGGGGGCACCTGAGAACAGTGACAGCCACAGCCTGGATCTGCGGGTGACTTTTTCACCTTCAACAGATTCTCCCTTGACTATACTTTCTATTATTCAGACCAATCTAATTTCTCCAAGGCCTTGGCCTATGGACTTGGGATCATTTGTACAGCAAGAATGGATCTGGTCAAAATGACAAAGCAGATGAAATTTGTCTCCATTAACCCACACCGCCCAGCTCTCTTCCTTCTCTAGAAACTTCCTGCTCACGAGAGGCTGCTAACTGCCTCTTCTCTGTCTCTCACGCAGCAACAGGTTCCTTTGACTGTGATGGGCACTGCTTCCTCGGGACTTTCACGGTGAGGAAACAGTGTATGAATATGTAACCCAAGTAAAACTTGTGGCCAAGCTCTACCAATGTCATCTGAAAATAAAAACAAAAACAAAAACAAAAACACCTGAGTCCAGAAGCATTGAAAAGTAACTCAGGTCTGGGGCGCCTGTCGGTTAAGCGTCTGACTTTGGCTCAGGTCATGATCTCATGGTGCGTGGGTTCCAGACCTGAGAGGGGCTCTGTGCTGACAGCTCAGAGCCTGGAGCCTGCTTTGGGTTCTGTGTCTCCCTCTCTCTCTGCCCCTCCCCCATTCATGGTCTGTCTCTCTCTCTCACAAAAATAAACAAACAAAAAAAAGTAACATAGGTCTTCTCTGAGGCCTCCCAGAAATTCTCTTTTTGAAACTCTTCCTGCAGCCCTACAGCAATTTTCTCCTCTTTCCTCCTTTGTCTCCCCTAAGCTTTTCTGCCCTGAGCACTTGGCTGTCACACCCCACGGATACCCATTTTTTCTGCTTCCTGGACATTCTTCCCTCTGCAGCCCCAGGCTCTGCCCATTTTCTGGGCCTCTTCAGTTTGACATTTTGACCCGTTCCCCCACTTGTCACAATGAAAGCCTGGCAGTACAGTTACAGAAGGAAGACTTCTGAGGTGGTGAAGAAGACACTGTCACAAATAAGGGGACTGGATCACAGCAGTGCTGTTACCTGGCTCAGACACACTGCTCTCGTGTGGATGCTGGGAAATGCAGGATGTGTGGTCCCAGTCAAGGTCCACGGCTGCTTTGAGTGGCGCTGGCCTTTCAGGTAGGTGAGTGGGCCAGGGATATTTTAGGAAAACCTTCTACTGTTCTTAAAATCATCCCAGAAGCACGTTCTTTCTAAGGCTTCTAGCTATTTTGCAAATGCGTTAGTTCAGAATCGGGCTCCTGAGTACTGTTCTGGTATTACGTCTAGCTACCTGCCCACATGTTTCCTTTACTTGAACCTTTCCTGATTACTAGCATCTTTTTTATTTTTATTTCTTTCTAAAGTTTATTTTGAGAGAGAGAGCGAGAGAGCATGAGCAGGGGAGGGACAGAGAGAGAGAGAGAGAGAGAGAGAGAGAGAGAGAATCCCAAACTGGCTCCACAGTTATAGTGAACCATGAGATCAGGACCCAAGCTGAAATCAAGAGGCAGACGCTTAACCAACTGAGCCACCCAGGTGCCCCTAACATCTTTAAAAAAATTTTTAAATTCTTCTTATTATTTTTTAAAAGTTCATTTACTTATTTTGAGAGAGAGAGAGAGGGCATGCCCATGTGTGGACATGAGTGGGGGAGGGGCAGAAGTGGGGGGAGAGAGAGAAAATACCAAGCAGCCTCCTCCCTGCCAGTGCAGAGCCTGACTTGGGGCTCAAACTCACAAACCATGAGATCATGACCTGAGCTGAAATCAAGAGTTGGATGCTTAGCCAACTGAGCCACCCAGGCGCCCCTAAATGTATTGTGCCATTTTCTGTCCAAATGCTCTCATGCCCACTCTTCTCTGTAGTGTGCCCCATATAGTAACTGCCAATGACTTCTCTCATTTCCCACTAGATTATAAAATCCCAGTTCCTTACAAGGACCAGACAGGTAATGGGCTCTTGATGTTTCTTATATGGATGAATGAATGAATGAAGAATTATAAAAAGATTACAGTGTATTTCTAAGCTTTGGTCAACAAGTTTTAAAATCATTATTGTGAAAATTACTACTGCAAATATACCAGTACACGGAATGACTTCTTGTATCCTAAGGATTTCTGTATTTCTGGCACACTCTCAGTTGATTATCTATTGTAGTATTTTCTCTTCCCCACGTGAACAACTCTTGCTACCTGGAACACATATGTTTCATATTCTATGTATGTTGGAGCTTCTTGGTCTCTTCTCTATACCTTTATTTTCATTTTTTCCATGTATTTATCTGGTGTTATTGTATTCAGAGTGATTTGCTGCATATCCAGGCCAGGCTATGCTGTGCTGTACAACAAACAAACTCAGAAAGCAGATCAAAGATTTATTTCTTGGGGTGCCTACATAGTCCTGTCGGTTAAGCACCTCTCAACTTTGGCTCACGTCATGATCCCATGGTTCACAAGACCAGTCCCCGTCTCGGGCTCCGCGTTTTCGCATGGAGCCTGCTTGGGATTCTCTCTCTGTCCTTCCCCCGCTTGTGCTGTCTCTCTTTTTCTCACAAAAGAAATAAATAAAACTTAAAAAGATATATTTCTTGCCTTTGTCACAGTTTGAGGCAGGTTGGGGGGGGGGGTGGTTCTTTTGACAGGTGTCCTCCAATGTATGACCTATATCTTGTGATGTCACCACCATCACAACAATTATCCAGGATGTTTTGTGGCCAGGCCTGGGAGTGATAAAGTTTCTTTTCACTCCTGTTCCAGTGACATGGCCCTGATGTCGCAGCAAGGGCATCTGGGAAATACGGTTTTCTTATGTGCCCAGGTACAGGAAAGGGTCTCGGTGAGAATCTAGCCAGTCTCTCTTTGCCAATATATGGATTTCATTTTACCTTAACTAGTCTATTGATCACACCTACTCAGTTTTTTCTCAGTTTTTATTTTTTCTGTAATTTTTGGTTCATATTCATATATGCCCTTTCCAACTTAATGACCTGTTCTCATTGTAAGCATGCTATTTCTTTATCTCTTTAAGGATCCTAAGCTAACTTGTTTTAAACACCTTGGTGAGTGGTACCATTATGTCTATCCTTAGATGTGATTTGTCCTGTTTCTTGGGTCTGCTAGCCAGCTCTCGTTGTTATGTGTGTCATTATGTGCTCTGTAATTTTTGTATGAAAACTGATTGTGCATGGGAATTTTGTTCTCATGCTTGCTCCTCCCTATTTAATGATTTCATTGATGGCTCAGTCTGGTCCTCTGAGATGCACACAGTTGGACATTTGGTCCAATGTATATCATATGTCCACTTGATCCAATATTTGACCATTTCCATATAGCACCATTTTGGATGCCATACATAGGCCCAATTCCTGTTTTTCTTTAAAAAATTTTTAGTGTTTATTTTTGAGAAAGAGAGACAGACAGAGCATGAGTGGGGAAGGGGCAGAGAGCAAAAGGGAGACACAGAATCTGAAACAGGCTCCAGGCTCTGAGCTGTCAGCACAGAGCCTGATGTGGGGCTCAAACTCAGGAACGGCGAGGTCGTGACCCGAGCCAAAGTTGGACGCTTAACCAACTGAGCCACCCAGGTGCCCCAGGCTCAATTCCTGTTTCTACACAGGAATCCCTGCTTCCTGTCATCCCAACCGGAACAGTTCTAAAAATTTAGTTGGAACTGTCTTATTTTCAGTTCACCAGTGGATGGCTTTGGTGTGGCCCCAGGCTTCCGGCAGGAGGCTAGGTTCTGATTCCCATCCACTTCTGGAATGGTCTTTGGCACTTCTCAGGGAGAGTTCGAAGACCTGGCCTCCACGTCTTCTATCTAGCCCATGCTTTGCTTATACTGCGTGGCTTCAGCTCCCACCTACCTTTTTGTAAAGCCTCCTCCTGTCTTCTCAAACAGAATTAACGGTACGCTGCTTTGTGTCACCCAGCACCTGCTGTGTTATGGTCACTCGTGCATAGCTAGACGGTAAGCACTCTGAGGGCAGAGATTACGCCCTACTTATTTTGCTGTCCTAGCACCTAACATAATGGTTGCAGATCAGAGGTACTCAATACTGGTGAGACTGAATCTGATATGTTTTAGGGCCTCTCGAGAAACCCAATTTTTGTAACCCAGAAATGAGTCTTCAGTGATAGAACATGATGTTTGTGGAAGATAATTTACAGACATAACCAAAAGGCATGTATTTGGACTCTGTAAATGATGTTCTGATCTGCCTGTTTGTGTGCTAACGTGTGCGAGGCCTTTTATTTGCTCTCATTTTGTTCCTTTGAAGATATAATTGCTTCTTGGTTCCATATTTCTCTTGCTCATTACACTGTTCCATACCATTTCATTCTGAAAATAAAACAAAATAGGATATTTAAAATTAATGATGTGGGGCACAGCTTTTTGCTTTCCCTCTACCTCTAGGCAGAATCAGCAAATGGCTTGAACACCAGCCATTCCTTTTATCGGAAGCATCTGGGTTTCATTAGAGTAAGAAAAATGGCTGATTACGAGGGGAGAGGACCCAGACCTCCTTTAGAAAGGATCCCTGGCGTGTTTACCTACTCTTGCCCTCTCTTCCCCCCCACCTGGCAGGCTTGTGGCGGCCACTTCTGCTTCGAAGCAAGCTGAAGAATCATCCTTCTTGTTTTTTGAATTTGAAGAGTCCTAGGTAGTAATCTCACTGGCTTCATTTTCAAAGATTAAGAAAACAAGCAGTTTCTGGGATGACACAAGATCTGATGTGGCAGAGCTCTGTATCTTTTACAGACACTATAGCACGAGTGGGGTCTAGTGGTCAGGTTTTCTAAGATATGATAGTAGTCGAAAGCTTGCCTTTCCCCACCAGCAGCAGAACAAGGTTACAATAGAATTTATGGAGTTTGAGCCACCATTGCAGGGGATAGAACATTCGGTTGGGGGTGTTACAAAGGTAGTAATTATAATAATATTGGTATTTGGTTTTGAGTGTAGGCTTCTATACCAGTCTCTTATTTCATTTAAATTTGTGCATGTTGGAGGAATGTTATTAAAGATCTGTATTCTTATGCTTGGTTTCCTCTTCCTTCCCATTTGGCTGATACAGGAAAATTTGACTTCCAACTCTGGCAGTCATCTTATCCTTGGAAAACTAAAGCAGGAATCGGGCAAACAGTGAGACAGGCTCCCTAAATTCATATCCTTTTTGCAGTACATGTTAACTGTAAATCTGCAGTCACTGACAACGCAACTCAAATTGTGTTGAGAGCACTAGAGGGAAATTACTGGCTCACATGTCTGAAAAGAGTAGAAATACGAGGCCTCAGTCAAGGCTTTCTCCGGCAACTTGGCGTTGACCCCAAGACCCAGCTGGTTTTTCTTCCTCCTCTTTGCCTTCCAATACATGTATTTCCCCTAGTGGCCACTAGATGGCTGCAAGTAGCTTTGAGGACTAAGTACTGCGTGTTCACATCCGAAGGAAAGAGAATGCCCCTCAAGTCGTTTCTAAGGAAAAGTGAAGTCATTTTCCCTAGAATCTTCTAGGAAATGTGTCTTTGTTTTTGTTGTTGTTGTTGTTGTTGTTGTTGTTGTTGTTGTGTGTGTCCTTGACCCGATTAGGTTGTATGGCCATTCCTGTTCCAGTCACGGTCATGGGGGAGGGGTGGGACCTACTGATGGCCTTCAGTCCGTCCATCCTTGGGACTGAGTGTGCTTCCCTTTAAATACACAGGCTACGCGGGGGGCGGGGTGGGGGGTGGTGCTGGAGGGGGTGGAGGTTGGACACCTAGATGGAAACCAGGGTACTGAGTCAGTGGGACCTGATGATATGTGCTCCAAAACAGCATATTCGCTCAGGAGAGAAGCATCTTTACTTTCCCTCCTCTGGTCTTGAGAGGGGAAAAATGGGGGCTCAGTCCAGATAGGGATGAGGCCCCTGTATTATTAGGGAGGAAAGGCAGCATGGAGTAGGCCATCCTGTATCCTAGCCCTGGGGTTGAAGAGACAAACAGGCTCACAGATGTCCTCCCAGCTCACCTGTTCAGAAGACCAGATTGAGAGCAAGACTGCGTGCCTCAGCCAGCCCTCCTTGTCTAGGTTCGCTTTGCGATCTCCACAGAGCAGCACCAGTAGGAAGCTGATGAGCCGGTGGGCGTCAGGGTGGGCGTCAGGGATTCGGGGCGCTGGCCATCTTCTCGCCCTTCAGCATCAGCATCAGCAGACCAAGATTACTACTTACCAGCTGTGTGATAATAACTCAATCATTTCACTTTCCCGTTCCTTCGTTTCATCATCTGTAAAATGGGGATAATGGGATCGCAATAACTTCCTTGCCTGTTTTGTGAAGAAAGAGGGGCTGTTTCTGTTCTTTGTTTCATGTTTCAGTCTTGGCCCATAAAAGTGGGACCTCCCAGCCTGATTTCCACCTACTCTGCACTCCTTTCCCAAAAGGAAGGAAGAGTTACAGATTTGATATGTGGGTCATGTATCCTTCCTCAAGTTACACCGGAGGGTGGGGGTATGTGTGAAAGCACTAGAGGTCAGGGCTTAGACCGGCACACCTTCTGCATCTTCTTCCTCCCGTTGCTGTGAGAGGGACCAGCAGGATCTGTCTTGCACACCCAAACGTCCTTGTAGTGCAATTGGTACACAGACCCCTTGTGGGGTCTGGCCAACCCTCCAGCCACAGGTACCCGTGAGAGTGCAGCTCTGAAATTTGGATAGGAGTTTGGAGAGAGGAGACCCCACTTGACTTGGGCTTAGCCCTCCCAATTCAGCTTTCCTAGACCTTACCGTGGAATAGCGGGCTCTTATCCTGCCAGCTTGAATAACTAGTGACCTTTCCAGAGGGCTACCGACCTTTGTGTCATGGGCTCCTCTGGCAGGAACCTTGGACTTGAGGAGTTGAGGGTGAGGAGGAGAGAAGGAAGAAACAGACACTAACCACTGTGTTGTGGAGATGAATTGAAATTACATATATGAGTCTTTGGGAAATGAAAGCTGAGCACACATTTAAGGTAGTGCTAGTCTCCAAACTGATAAGGTGAGGCATGGTGCCCTCTCCTGGGACCTGGCCTTGTGCAGATGTCCGTTCTCTGAGGAACATTCCCATTCCAGACACCGGCACCTGGATTGTTAGCTGCAAGATTTTCTCCTCCAAGATGTGGCTTGAATTAAAGTGTGTTATGGTGTAAGAGGAGTCCACTGCTCGCAGGTTGACCGATGTTCCCGTGTCGGAGGAGGAGTTAGTAGAAAATCCTCTTTTACCTCCTCTCCGAGAAACCCATCTTCTTGCTAAGTTTGTTTCCTTGCAATCCTTTGAATTTCAGAGTCTCCTGGGACTCTGATCTGGCTACAAAGGGCTCTTCTACCTTGAAAGAGATCTTGTCTTAACTCTGCTCATCCCTTGAGCTACTGCTCACTCTTGTTATTTACTATTACTGTCGAACCACAGAAGGATGTTCATGCCCATGGCTGTACTAAGTTGCTCTCTCTAAGGTCATCAGCGATGGTGTAACTATTGCATTCAAAGTCAGAGGTCTATTCTTGGTTCTCACCTTCCTTGATGTCTTTGTCATTGTTTTTGACCACTTCTTAAAAAATTACGTACTATTTCAATAGCTTATTTTTAAAGCCACATCTCCAGTTTCTCCATATTGCAGTTAGTTGCATATCTATATTATCTCTTCTAGACTTTAACTATATTTATAGTTTTTTTATAACAAAATGGAATTGGAAACAATGTACAAAAAATTCTTTGTTCTTTCATTGAATATCATAGCCAAAGCATATAAGAGTAGAGGTGCAAAAGGCCTAGAGATAGGGTATATTCCCCATGTTTTACAGATTAGAAAACTAAGGGTCGCTAGACATACCTGAAGAAAAGCAGTGGCCAAGACAACCCAGGTCTGGATCCCAGTCAGCCTTCTCCCTTGGCAGTGGGACCCACAGAAGGATTTATCCACATATGGAGAAAGCACCTGGAGTGTTTGTTAAAAATGTAATTGCCAGGACCCACCACATCACTGAATCAGACTCTCTGGTGATGCAACATATGCATTTGCAACTTGAATAATTACCTAGGTGCCTTTTAAGTATATTAAAATTCAAGAACCACTGCTTTGAAGAGCTTAAGTCATGGAAGATACACAGAGAAAAGCAGCACTGCTACCAACTAGGGCTTTTGAGGTAGGCCGGACCATCACAGACTTTGCCAAGACTAGAAGCTGAATGGGCAGCCAGATCCTTATCGAAGCCGGTTAATACCTTCAGGCCTGGAGAAGCAGTAGGTGCATTTGATCATGTGACTTTTTCCAAGTCATGTGGTTCCTGAGATTGGAGTTATGGGAGAGCATAGGAAGGAAGAAATAACCTAAGAAAGTTTTAAGATCGCTGTTAATACCACCCGAGCAACAAGCTCCCCAGCTGCATTAAAAACCACCATTCCTCCTGGTATATAGGCCCTCATACCTAGCGGGGTATAAAATTTGCATGCCTACTACGGTTACTGCCATCTCCCAGCTCTGCTGGGCCACGACCTTTCATAGAGCTTTCTTGGGGTATATTGTGTATGTGTGTGTGGTTGCGGGAGGGTGCGGATATTGAATGGAGAGGTGGAGAAGGGATAGCAGTAAAGTCTGAGCACTCCGGTAAATGAGACGGATGCTGCTTGTGATATATTAGTGGGTTTGAAATCGATGTAGTGACCCGCATTTTAAAATGGAATGGAAAGGAATGAAATGGGGAACAGAACAGAATAGACCACCATGTGTTACCAGTAGTGTGTGTGTGTGTGTGCATGTGTGTGTGTGCGTGTGTGTAGTAGATGAGAATATAAAGTTTTAAGGTTTTGATCAAAATGGTTGAAAACTGCTGGGCTAGAGCAAAACTGCATTGGTAGACAACTACCTTTGGAGAGTTTACATCCTTAGCTGAAGGTCACTTGATTTCAGGACTCTTGGCTCCAAACCCAGTACTTTCCCCCTAACATTTCAGTGCGGCATAGACGCTTCCTCTGTGTGTAGTCTGCGTGTGCTTGCATTCCTAATGAATGAATATTAGGTTCATATAACATTATTTGTTTTACTACTTCCCTACTATTGAGTATTTTGGTAATTTCATTCTTTAGCTATTATAAATAATTCCGCTATAAATATTTTATAATTATAAGTTTGCTCTTCTTATGAATTACTTATATGGGATACATTTTCTGGTGTGATCATTTTTATGGCTCTTTCTAAAACAAAACAAAATGCAATTTACTCTTGTACCAGCAACCAATTCCCATCCGTCACAGTGGTGCTGAGTTTTATCATTTATCCTTATACATGTTTATCTGATATGTGTTAAATGGCCCCTTATAATTGTTTTCATTTGGATTTCTTTAATTACTTGTGAGGTTTAGTGTTCCAAATGTGGGTTTATGTTGGCTTTCCTGGTCTATGAACTGCCTGTGTGTGTCCCAGGCTATGTCTCCACTGGGAATCTGGTTTGAATGACTCAATACATTATGGACATTAAACTTTAAATATGCAGCCGTATTTATAGCAAACATTTTTTCTTATTCTGTTACATCTCTTTTTTGTCTTGGTTTTGTGGAATTTCATTACTGCACAGTCTTCATTTTTATGTAATTCTACACATCATTATTTTTTTACTTTGAATTTCTCCCGTGTCTTAAATCATAAAGAGGAATAATCTCCTTATCATTGAAAAAAGCATTCTATTTCCTTTTTTCATAATATGATTTTTAATTCTTATAGACATACACAACATGAAAAGTCCCTTATTTTTGTGGAACGTGAGGGTATAAGTCAGGAACAGGGTTGTTTTAAGCCTTTTTACTGTTCTTCTACATCAGTCGTTCTCAGCAAGTGGTCCCAGACCAGTAGCACCCCACATCACCTAGGAACTTGTTAGCATCATAAATTCTCAGGCCCCATTCCACACCTTCCAAATCAGAAACTCTAGGGGTGGGGTTTCTGAGTGATCTATGTTCAATAAACCCTCCAGGTGATTCTGACACACTGTCAAGTTTGAGAACCACTGTTTGAAATCACTCCTAATGCATTTTGACTTGGGTACAAACTCAGCCACAATTACAGTCCCTTCCTACTTTTAATTAATTGGTAGTAGAAGCCGTCTGCCTTTACTGAGTAAATTCCCTTGGAGCCCACAGAGCATCCTTTATTTGGTTTATCAAAATGTCTAACTACGGTGTCCCTCCGTCCCCACCCCTTGTTAGTATAACCAATTATATGCCATGCTTTCAATTTGCAGTCCTGCTTGTAACCACCCTCCTCCGCTCCACACCCTTATCACTACTTTATCGTCTTCAAGGTTTGTGAAAAGCCATTCTTCCAGTTACCCTCCTGGGTTATTAGCTTTGAGGTATTATGTGTATTTTTATCTTTGCTTATGGAGAATGTCTCAGCTGCGCTTTCTGATTATTTCCTGCCCTCCTGGGTCTATGCCTAGTGGCTCCGTTGCTGATCTTTTTCTTTCTCTCGAGGTCAGTTTTGAAGCATCCTTCAATAACAAATATAAGATAGCCAAAATACAACATTCTTAAAGTCTTGAATTTTAAATTATCAGAAGGAAATCTCAGATATTTTCGAGAAGAAAAAAAAGGAAATATCATCGTTACTACCTAGGAATGCCACTGGTACAGGAGGATGTTCTAAAGTCAGAACGTTGATGGTGTCATGGGAAATGATCCAGGTTACGGTCCCAGCTCTTGATACCCACAAAGTGAGTTTTATCCATTTGTCTGGAGTTGATTAGGCTCTCAAGAAGCTGAACAGTAAGAGTCAAACTGCCAACACTGTTTGGGACACCTTCTAGGACCCTCCTTTCTCTGATCTCTTGCTTCGCTCATTCTCCCCACCATGAAGGCACAATTTACCTAGTAAACATTCTTTGTGTGCCTTGGCCTAAGCAGATGCCAGTCACCGTAATTCAGCTGCTCTCTACAACCCGAAGTGGATGCAGTGGAATAGGAGCCGTATTCCCCAGAACCAGCGCCAGTTCCATTGTCTGATGCAGTGGTGAAGGCATTGTCCAAAGAGTGGCCCTGGGAACCAAAAACTACCTTGAGAATATCCATAGTACATCACAGGCATTGACCGGGACAGCCCGATGATGTCTCAAAAGTACCTTGCTGGGCAGAGGGTGTTTGAGAATGTTCAACCAGACTTGGATCTGTATGTGGGGAAAGTGCACTCCTATTCCGTGCCACTAGTAACCAATGAGGTTAACCTGGAAACATCTCATGCGTTTTATAGCAATGGCCCGGGCCTCTCATCACCTTCTCCCAACTTGCTGCTATTCCAATCCCCTCCATGGCAAGGACCCAGACTCCACCCCAGACGTTCCCATCTTAAACCTCCTCAGGTAGAACTTTGCTCAAATGGTCCCTTGAGATGCAACCTACATGAGAAGAGGCATCACGTGTCTTCCCAGGAAGTTCCAGGGGATGGCAGATATTTACGACACACATCAGCTCTAGAGCCATACCTATGTGGGGGCGTGAGAAGATCTACGTGCTCTGTAGTCCCTGGACAGAGTGCAGTAGAGAAAGCCAACTCTGCGGGCAGGTGGCCACCTTTAGTAAGTAATTAGCAGAAGCGAGGACAGGACCGCTGCACACCTAGGTTCTGTTCCTCGTGTCATTTGTGGAGACTTTGGGATAGTCTTAACTCCCCAAACACTTTAAGATAATTTAAAATAATTTCTCCTTGTCCAAACGGCTACAAATCACAAATATGTATTTCTTTATCTATGCTATTTTATTTATTTTTATTTTTTAAATGTTTATTTTTGAGAGCAAGAGAAAGTGGGGAGGGGCAGAGAGAGAGGGGGGACACGGAATCCGAAGCAGGCTCCAGGCTCTGAGCTGACAGCGCAGAGCCTGATGTGGGGCTCAAACTCACCAACTGTGAGATCATGACCTGAACCGAAGTCAGATGCTCGACCGACTGAGCCACTCAGGGCCCCCAAATCATAAATATTTATAGCCGGGACCTATGATTATGTGGGAAAGTGAAGAAATGGGTCATTTCATGTTTGAGATAGACAACCCCTGTGGATGGGTTACCTAGGACTTCGGACCTTCTTCAGATCTGAGGGCCCCACAAAGGAGAACTGAGTTAGCTTGTCACTCAGCACTCACTCAGGGAGATAGGTCCAGGTAAGTGGAGCCACCTTAGCACCTGCAAGATGCGGTTCTGAGACAGATACAAAATTGGAGATTTGGGAGCAATAAACAACCCCGAGCATGATAGCCTACTTCTTAACTGGCACCACTGACAGGCCTTCTTTGACCATCTCCCCCCAAAATTAGAGACTTAGGCATTGACATGATGTTTCTTATATACCATAGAGTGTCAGTTTATTAACTTAAGGTGGTGGCTGTACTTTTCTAGTGACTGGAAGTGACTTCTTTCAAAGGAGCCCCGTTATGGTACTGAGTAGCTGGCCACCTGTATCAAGGGCCAAAAGGCTGCTCGGTGGTCAGATAATCAGAATTTAGAGCTGGGATGGTCTTGAGGGATTTCATTCAGTCTACAAAAGCCTCGTGAAGCGTTCTTACTGTGAAGAAAGAGGAGTGATGGGGAAATCTGGGCTCACTAGGTGTAGCCACTCTCCTTTGGAATGTACTGGCTAAGCACTGACATGTTCTTACTATTCAGTTGCCTTCCTTATAAAATTTAAATTCATTATTCCGATAGTGATAAAGCAATTCTAATAATGATGAAATATTAACTGATTTGGATTAATGATGCTTACATTATTAACAATTTCATTCCATTTGTATTCATGTATCCATTTATTTAGCAAATATTTATTGAGCCGCTTTTATTTATCAGTTACCATCCCTAAGCACTGGGGTTATGGTTGTGGAAAAGATAAGATTTCTGTTCTCATGGCACTTAAATCTTGTCCTCTATAGTTTTCAGGATACATGCTGTTTGCTTTAATTAGATCTGGCTTTTTCTGTCAGGACATCACAGAATGATGTTAGATATCACTCTTTGGGGGTGACTACCCCAAGTTTAAGGTCATCTATACACGGATCACAGTTGTGGAAAGAAATATAGTTTGTTTTGGTAATGGCCACTAATATCTGACATTAACACAGCATTTTCTAGTTAAACTTTTGCTAACTTTTGCGTTGGCAGGAAGCAGCAATCAACAAACAAGAGATTATTAACAACATATAAGCAAATGTGGCAGAATTCATGACCAGGCCGGTTTTGGTTTTTTGGTTTTTTTTTTTTTTTTTTTGGTGGTTTTTTCATTTTTTTAGTGACAGGTGGGAAGCACAGTACTTAATTTCAAGGGGAAACTCTGAACTTTTAAGTGTAATTTGGGGGTGTTTGGAGGTTACTCCCCAGAAATGCTTATTCTTGAAATAACCCCACATCTCACCGGAGGTATTTTATGAACAAGAAAAAAAAATGATTCCATAATTTCATGCAAGACCCAGTAAGAGTTTTCCTTTAGTACCTGAGTGCTTGTCACATTGGTTAACACAAGCACTCCCTCTGTAATCGTATCTATCATTTCTGCATCATGCTGGAGGCAGCCAAAGTTGGTTCCCTACCCAATAACATTCCCTCTCTTTCTTGCTAACAGAGCAGTACTTTCTTTGCGTGGTTCCCTTTGAGCCTAGTAAATGAATCATGAGTAGCCTATGATCTCCTACTCCTTGCCAGCGATTGGTTTAGGCAGCGTGAATGTTTGGTGTAAACTGGCCAATGAGAGACGAGGAGAAATTGACCTGAGAGCTTCTGGGGAGGATTTCTGCACTCCCAAAGGAAATAGAGAAGAAACCAATTTTTTTTTTTTTTTTTTGCCTTTGAATATTATGGGATGAAGATGGGATCCTTGAAGTTTCCGTCTTGCAGCCATGAGGGGGACAGACCTGAGGACAAAAAATAAAAACCATACAGAGGATGACGCAGCATAACAATGGAGGGAACGCGGGTCTTTGCGATTGCTTTGGCCATTGTTTTAACCATCTTGGAACCACTCTCTAATTCCAAGTCTGTGATAGCAAAGCCCTTATAATTTAAGCCAGCTATATCCAAAATAGAAGGAAGACGATAATAGAACATTGATTTCAATTTAACACACAAATTTTTAAAAGCATACTTAAAATCAGTCGATTTACTCAGTTCATTTGTGAGACAGCTCTGTCTCCCACAGGGGCCTTGGGGACAGGACAAGAGAGGGAATTCTAGAAACCAAAATGGTGCTTCCCTCCATTTTTTTGTTTGCTTTCAGCATATTGTGACAGATTACAATTGACTCATGCCCAGTTAAGTGGATTCAAGGATTATATCATCCTAAAGGAATTTTTACATAAGAACATCAAGTTATCTAACTTCTATTAAAAAATTTTTTTTAGGTTTGTTTATTTTGAGAGAGACAGAGACGGTGCAAGTGGGGGAGGGGCAGAGAGAGAGAGAGCGGGGGGCGGAGAGAGAGAGAGAGAGAGAGAGAATTACACCCAGGCTCTGCACTGTCAGCACAGAGCCTGAGGTAGGGCTGGAACCCACAAACTAGTGAGATTGTGACCTGAGCTGAGATCAAGAGTCAGAGGCTTAACCAACTGAGCCACTCAGGCGCCCCAAGTTATCCAACTTTTAAAAAATCTTATTTATTTATTTATTTATTTATTTATTTATTTAAATTTTGAGAGAGACAGCACGAGTCGAGGAAGGGCGGGGGGGGGGGGGCGCGGGGGAGAGAATCCTAAGCAGGCCCCCTGCTGCCAGCACACAGCCCAATGTGGGGCTCAAAATCCCAAAGCCGCGAGATCATGAGCTGAGCAGAAACCAAGAAGTCAGATGCTTAACCGACTGAGCCACCCAGGTACCCCTAAAAAATATTTTTAAAGGGAGATTTTTGGTAGGTCTTGGCCCCATTTGTGAAAAATAAAAACTAAAATTTCAATTAGTTTTCAAGAGTAAAGATTTTCATGAGAGAAGTGTGTAATATATTTATTGTCTGTTTTTACGGTTTAGGTGTGGATTGAAATACAGTATCATGCTTTAGAAAGCAGAGTCAGTTATGAACTTCTATGAATATTTATGAGGGGATCACTTTCTACTTCAACAGCCCCTAAAATCTAAAAAAAAAAAACCAAACAAACAAACAAAAAAAACTTAAAATGAGACCTCCAAATTGAGTTTTTCAAAAATTTCAAAATATTTTTCAAGTTTTAGAAAGGATGAAGCAGAATGCTCTTAGTTACCAAATCAGCAATGAAATATAATAGTTATTTAAAAGATTATTTTTACTTATATCGTTAAAAATTATATTTGTGTACATACAGCATATTTACAAAATATACAGACTATATAGGTCCGGTAACATATATACCTTATATATAAATAAGTATAATTTAAAATTTTGTTAGTGTTTATTTTGAGAAAGGGAGACATAACACGAGTGGGGGCAGGGCAGAGAGAGAGGGAGACACAGAATCTGAAGCAGGCTCTCTCTTTTTTAGAGAGAGAGAGAATGCTCAAGTAGGAGAGAGGGGGAGCAGGGGGAAAGTCAAACTGGCTCCATGCTCTGCACAGAGCTCCATGCAGGGCTTCATCTCCTGACCCTGGGGCTATGACCTGAGCTGAAATCAAGAGTCAGGGACTCAACCAACTGAGTCACCCAGGCACCCTGATAGCTCATTTTTAAAAGCTAATTTGTTTTCATCACTGAATAATATTCTACTTTCTGGATGTACCACAGTTTGTTTATCTGTCCACCTAATGGAAGACATTTTGGTTGCTTTCAAGTTTTGACAAATATAAACAAAATTGCTTTAAACACTTACGTGCAAGTTTTTTTGCAGACGTATGTTTTCAGCTCTTTGGAAGGAGTACGATTGCTGGATCATGTAAGAGTATGTTTAATTTTGTAAGAAATTGCCAAATTGTCTCCCAGTGTGGCTGTACCGTTTGCATTCCCACCAGCGAGGGATGAGAGTTCCTGTTGCTCCACACCCTCGTCAGCATTTGGCAGTGTCGGTGTTTTGGATTTTGGCTGTTATAATAGGTGTGTTGTGGTATCCCCTTGTTGTTTTAATTTGCACTTTCTTAATGAAAGGTTGAGCACCTTTTCATATGCTTATTGCCATTTTGTAGATGTTCTTTGGTGAGGTGTCTGTTTAGATCTTTGTCCATTTTATTTTTTATTTTTAAAATTTTTTTTAGCGTTTATTTATTTTTGAGACAGAGAGAGTCAGAGCATGAACAGGGGAGGGGCAGAGAGAGAGGGAGACACAGAATCGGAAACAGGCTCCAGGCTCTGAGCTGTCAGCACATAGCCCAACGCGGGGCTCGAACTCATGGACCGTGAGATCATGACCTGAGCCGAAGTCGGATGCTTAACCGACCAAGCCACCCAGGCGCCCCAGATCTTTGTCCATTTTAAAATTATTTTCTTATTATTGAGTTTTAGTAGTTCTTTGTATATTTTAGATAACAGTCCTCTATCAGATTTGTGTTTTGAATATATTTCCTCCCAGTCTGAAGTTTGTCTTTCCATTTTCTTAGCAGAGTCTTTCACAGAACACAAGTTTAAAATTAAAAAAAAAAAACTTTTTTAGTATTTATTTATTTTTGAAAGAGAGAGAGAGACAGAGCGCAAGTGGGGAGGGATAGAGAGAGGGGGAGACACAGAATCCAAAGTAGGCTCCAGGTTCTAAGCTGTCAGCACAGAGCCTGACACGGGGCTTAAACCCATAAACCATAAGATCATGACCTGAGCCAATGTTGGACACTGAACCGAATCGACTGAGCCACCCAGGTGCCCCACAAGTTTTAAATTTTAATGAAGCATCACGTAGCAATTTATTTGCATGGACTGTGCTTTTGTTGTTGTATCTAAAGAGTCATTGCCAAACCCAAGATCACCTAGATTTTTTCCTGTGGTATCTCCTAGGAGCTTTATAATTTTGCATTTTACATTTACATCTATAATCCTTTTTGAGTTAAGTCTTGTGAAAGATGTGAGGTCCGTGTTAGAATTTCTTTTTTATTTTTCTGCATGTGGATGTTTGGTTTTTCTAGCACCATTTGTTGAAAAGACTGTCCTTTCTCCATTGTATTACCTTTGCTCCTTTGTCAAAGAGCAGTTGACTATATTCGTATGGGTCTATTTGTGGGTTCTTTATCCTGTTCCATTGATTTATTTGTCTACTCTTTGGCCAATACCATACTGTCTTGATCACTTAGTTTTATAGTAAGCCTTGAAATTGGGTAGTGTCAGTCTTCTGACTATAGTCTTCTCTTTCACTATCGTGTTGGCTGTTGTTTTTTGCCTTTCCGTATAAAATTTAGGATCAATTTGCTGATAGCACATGTACATTCTTTGACATTCACAATGGTTCTGACGCACAGGTATGGGAAATGTCATTTAATTTACCCATTCACTGATGAGCTGCCTGAGCCCTGGGCAGTTAGAGATTTGCCCAATATCACGCAAAGACTCAAATTCAGGGCTTCTGTTGCCAAGCCCCCCTTGGGTTTTCCTCACTATTGTATGTCTAGATACCAAGATCAATTATGTGTATTTACTGGCATCAAAATGAGTTGATTGTCTAGTGCCTACCTGGCCTGTGTGCAAATCAGTCCCCAGTATTTATCAGGGACACAGGTCTACCGCACAGCAGCCTGATTACAAAGCCACCAGCAGTGTGGCACGGCTGGGAGACTGACAGCTTGTGGTATGCAGAGGGCTGGAAGCGAGGAAGCTGACAGCCTGATGTGCCCAAAATGAGAGTGGTCAAGCTGTTAGGATGCAGCTGCCTGCACCTGCCTTCAGATACCAAACTCGCCTCATGGGGACTATCACCAAAATACTAAGAGACCAAGCAAATTGCCTGCAGTAAGACAGGGCTATCCTTTGATTTAAATCCCTGGCTATTTCACAAGTACATCTCTAAAGCAGAGTGGAGAATTATCCTCTTGTGTCCTATATGACATATGATACACTTCCCAAACCAAGTCTTAAAAAATTGATTTTTCTGTATTTGTTCTTATTAGAAAATAATACAGGTTTTAAATAAGAATTCAAAAGCACGGACAACTCCAAGAAGAAAAACAAAATCACATCTGTTCTTATCACACTGAGATCACTCTATTGCCAGTTTTGGAATTTTCTTCTAGTGTTGGTTCTGTGCATTTATCTAGTGTCTGAAGATTGTTCTCTTTAAATACTTTTAATGTATTGTTTTTCACTGAGCCCCCATAACTGAATGTATGTGTGTCCAGGTGTTTGGTTATATCTTATCATGGGTGTTTCCTGTGACATTGCATACCGCATATCTCATGAATGTGACTTCCATGCTTGTATTATATCCCATCATCTAACAATTTGCTACTGTTAGAAAATTTGCTGTTACCATTATATTCTCAAAGCACAGCCTTGTGCATATGTATTCCTCTATACCTCTGATTTCAAAATTGTCCTTCTGAAATAAGGACAAGGATGCTTTTTGTCTTAGGAGGCAGGCTTCTTTCTTCCAATGTTTTGTGTCAGTTTTGTCAAAACGTGTGTTTTTAAACACATTAATGCCATATTCTTCCCACTGTGTTCACATCTGAGAACAACGTGAGACACTTATCTTGTCTCTTTTCCATCCTTTTTTTTTATCCTTTTGGTTGTTCTTAGCCAGACATAAGTATTTTTCCCCAGTTAAAATAGCAGTGTGGGATAGTGGCCTTTAAAAGGATGTCCTCAAATGAAAGCTAAACCAAAGAACTGTCAAAAAAACACAACCGCATCCAGACCTGTCATTAGTAAGGACCTGCCAGCCAGAATTTGCCAATAGTTTAGATGCTTCTTTGCGTAAGGAATAAATGAGAAGACCCCAAAGCTTTCTCTTCCAGTGCCAAGAAATTGGATTTCCTCATTTTGAAATTTACAAATCTAAATGCAAGAAAATTATAATTAAATGGGAAAAAACCCAACCCCCCCCATGTATATTTAAATATATATTTGGGTGAATGCTTTCTTTTTCCAATTTAGTGACATTTTTATGCCCAGTTTATCAAATCTGTGCAGTCAGTTGCACGGACTCGTTGAAATCACGTAAGACACTAAGCCAACTATATTTTTATGACAATATTTAAACAAATCAAAAGAGGTTAGAGTGGAAGAGAGCCAAAGCATAAGAGACTCTTAAAAACTGAGAACAAACTGAAGGTTGATGGGGGGTGGGAGGGAGGGGAGGGTGGGTGATGGGTATTGAGGAGGTCACCTTTTGGGATGAGCACTGGGTGTTGTATGGAAACCCATTTGACAATAAACTTCATATATTGAAAATAAAACAAATCATATGTGTATGTGTATGTATCATGTCATATATACATGTAAATATATATACATATATATACACATGTATACATACATACACACACACACATACACACACACACACACACACACACACACACACACACACACATCCTGTCTTAGAATCAAGTAGGTGAGTGGTTTACTGGTATAATTTGAGTCACCAAAAAGCACACCAACCTCGATATGCTTCCCCACAGGCCCAGTTACTCCATACTACTGATTCATAAAAATATAGTCCTTATTACAAGAAAACTACAGAAGCACCTTGGTGGCTCAGTCGGTTGAACATCCGACTCTTGGTTTCGGCTCAGGTCATAATCCTAGGGTTGTGAGATTGAGCCCTGTGTCTGGCTCCATGCTGAGAGTGGAGCCTGCTTAAGATTCACTCACTCTCTCTCTCTCTCTCTCTCTCTCTCTCTCCCTCTCTCTCCCTCTCTCTCCCTCTCTCTCCTCCTCTTCCCCCCTTGTGCATAAGTATGCTCTGTCTCTCTCAAATAAATAAAATGAAATAAAAAAAGAAAACTTTAGACTAAAATTCCTCATGCATAAATGCAAAAATGCTAAAAAAATATTAACACAACAAATCTAGCAATATAAAGCATAATATATAATGACAAAGTAGAGTTCATTCTAGGAATAGAAGTTAGTTTAACATTTGAAATCAATCATTGTGTTCCATCCATCATGCTAACAGAACAAAAGAAAAACACAAATGATTATCTCAGTAGACGAGGAAAAGGCAACTAGCAAAATTCAACATCCATTTACGATAAAAATTCCCAGAAAATGGAATAGAAAGGAACTTCATCCATCTGATGAACGGCATCTATGAAAAACCTACAGCTAACATCAAATCAGCCAAACTCTGAGCACTTTGTTGCTAAGGTGGGGACAAGGCCAGGAGGTCTGCACCTACCATTTGTATTCAACATTGTACCAGATCTCCTAGCCAGTGCAAAAAGACAAGAAGAAGAAAGAAAAGACTCAAATGTTGGAAAGGACAAGGGAAACACTCTCTATTTGCAGGCAACATGATTGTTTATGCAGAAAGACCTAAGGAATGGAAACAAACAAAAAACACCACTAGAGCTAAAACATAAGTTTAGCAAAGTCTCGACATACAAGGTCACATGGTAAAAAATCAGTTATATTTCTATATTCTAGCAGCAAATAATTGGGAAAATTTTCAATCCATTTATAACAGTGTCAAAAATAAAATATTCAGGAATAAGTTTAATAAAAGACATGCAGAATATCCATGTTGAGAGTGATAAAACACGACCTGGGGAAGATAAAGGAATCCTAAACAATGGAGAGATATATCATGTTCATGGAGCAGAAAGTCAATAGCATTAAGATGTCACTTCTTCCCATACTGATTTATAGAGCCAATGCAGCCTCAGTGATAATACCAGCAGGCTGTTTTTTAAAAACAGAAAATGACAAGTCCACTCTAAAACTTATACGAAAATTCAAGGGATCTAGAATGCCAAAACAATTTTAGAAAAGATGAACAAATCTAGAAGACTTATACTACCTGACTTTAAGCCTTATATAAAGCCACAGTAATCCCAGCCAAGCATAGACAAAGAGATCAGGGGAAGAGAGTCCACAAATAGACCTATACTTATAAAGTCTGTTGATTCTAAACAAAGATGTCAAATAAATTCAATGGGAAAAGGCAAGTTTGTTCAGTAAATAGTGCTAGAACCACTGAGTATCCATATAGAGTAAAACAAAGAGATTAACTGTGAATTATACCTTACGCTGGACACAAAAATTAAACTGAGGTTGATTATAAACCTAAATACAAGAATTAAAACAGTGATATTTTTAGTAGAAAACACAGGATAATATCTTCATGACCAGAAAGTAAGCATATAGACAGGACACAGAAAGCAATAACCATTAAGGAAAAATATGGGTGACGACAACTTC
Organism: Panthera onca; assembly: GCF_046562875.1. Lineage (NCBI taxonomy): Eukaryota > Metazoa > Chordata > Mammalia > Carnivora > Felidae > Panthera > Panthera onca. Next base: position 102,906,220 of record NC_138348.1, on the reverse strand, counting down.
ATCAAACTGAAACAATGATGCTCATCAAAAAGAGCATCATTTAAGAAAATGAAAAGGCAAGCTACGGACTGGGGAATACGTTTTCAGAGGACTTATATCTGGCATACCTACAATGGAATAAAAACAGTGTCAAGCAAGAGAGACAAATACTGTGTGGTCTCGCTTACATGTAGTATTTAAAAAAACAAAAATGAAAGAACAAACATCAAAGTTCCGGAAAAAGAGAAGAGATTTGTGGTTACTGGAGGCAGGGGGTGGGAATGAGGGGGACTTGGAAGAAGGCGGTCACAAGGCACAAACTTCCAGTTATACGGATAATGTAAGAAAGTCCTGGGGACGGAGTTACAACATGATTTCTATAGTTAACACTCCCATAGAGTGTATCTGAAAGTTGCTAAGAGAGTATGTCCTAACAGCTCTCATCACAAGGAAAAAAAAGCATTTTCTTCTCTTTTCTTTTGCGTCTATATAAGATGGTGAATACTAATTAAACCTATCGTGGTCATCATTTCATAGTTATCTAAGTCACATCATGATGCTGTACACTTTAGACTTACCCCTGCTGTATGCTAGTGCTATCTCAATAAAAACTAGGGGAAAAAAGGAGCAAGCAGTCCACTGTTTTTAAATGGGCAAAAGACTACACAGGCATTTTGCAAAGAAAAATACGTGGGCTGATAAACCCATGAAAAAATGCCTAACGTCATTAGTCATTTGGGATTGGCAGATTAAAACCACAATTAGATAATCCTATATATCTGCTAGAATGACTATTAAAGAGATTGACATTACCAAAAGTGGGGAAGAACTGGTGCTCTGACACATTGCTAGTGGGGATAGACAACTACTTAGGAGAAGTTTTGACACATGTGTTTGTGTGTGTGTGTGTGTATGCAAAGTTAACTCTATCATCCATCTATCTATCTATCTATCTATCTATCTATCTATCTATCTATCTATCATCTGTCTTCACCCAGCACTCTTTCTCCTATTTATTCAAGAAATATGTGTGTTCAAAATGACTTGTTCAACTTAATTTACAATAGTCATTAAGTGGAAATGACCCAAATGCCCACCAACAGTGAAGGGGTAAATAAACTAGGCTGTGTTCTACAATGGAATCCCAGGTAGTGATAAAAGGAGGTGAGCGGATAAGCACAACAGTGTAGGTGAATCCTATGGGCATTACGCTGAGGCTAAGACACCAGTCACAAAAGGGTCCATATTGTACGGCTCCATTTATATAATATTCTAGAGCAGGCAAAACAAATTTGTCTAAGGAGGAAAAAACATGGCAGTGTTTCTCTGATTTGAGGAGGTCAATGAATGATCGAGAAGAGATATAAGTGGAACATCTGGGGAGACCAAAATTATGATAGAGATGTGGGTTACATAGGCGTATCCTTGTGTCAGAATTGTAAAGTTAAGATTTATACATCCTAAGGTATATAAATTTTACTTTAAAAAAAGAACTGTAAGGAAATCAGTATTTAACTGGGAATATTTGGCAATAAAAATATACGATAAGAATAGCAAAATGTTAGTAATTGCTGAGGCTGGCTCATGGGTACATGAGGGGTTTTTATACTGCTTTGTTTACACTGGTATGTTCTATACTTCTCATAATAAAAAAAAAAATTGCAAGTTTTGAGCCCTTGCTTTCCCAGACTGTAGTGATGTAAGGAGGCTAGCCAAGGGAGTTGAATTATAAAAGCAGTGTTTGGTCTAGTAGTTTGTGCCTGTGTTGGCCAGTCTGTTGACTTCTGGAATACAGTTTTAGGGACCTTACTCACCTCCAGATAAAACTCACATTCTTCAAATATCATCTTTATCGGCATTAAAGGTGGTAATTTGCTTTTAGTCTCCCTCACTCTTCCTTTTTATGTTTTTATTTTTTAAAATTCTAGTTACTTCACATACAGTGTGATATTGGTTTCAGGAGTAGAACCCAGTGATTCATCACTTCCTTACAACACCCGGTGCTCATCCCAACAAGTGCCCTCCTTAATGCCCATCCCCCATTTAGCCCATCCCCCCACCCAATTGCTTCCCTCACTCTTCTTCTTTTTTTTTTTTTTTTCTGGTTCAGAAATTAGTTCGGAGAAAGGAATGCATTTTATTGGGCCTGTTTGGTTCTGTAAGAGTCCTATTACTTCTGCCTGGTGGACTGGCCTTGGTATTGCCCAGGGCACTTCACGTTGTCAATACCATGCTTCCTGAGGTGGGGAAGGGATCTCTCCTCAGCAGTGTTGCTTTACTTAGGTTTCCCTAGAGAGTAGCTTTGTTTTCCCATTTGTTTATAGCCCCCTCTGTCAAGAAACCTGAGACCACAAAGGACCTGCCTCTGTGAGAAGCTACACAGACAGCCTCATGTTCAAAAGCATCTTTCTCCCTGGCCCCCCGTCCAACCACTATCTGGTTGCCTTCTTACCTCAGGGTGAGTTCTTGGCTCTCCTGGACCCTCTTAGATGCAAACAATGATCTCTCTCTCTCTCTCTCTCTCTCGCTCTCTTTTTTAATGTTTATTTATTTATTTTTGAGAGAGAAAGAGGGAGAGAGAGAGACAGCACAATCAGGGGAGAGACAGAGAGAGAGGGAGACACAGAATCTGAAGCAGGCTCCAGGCTCTGAGCTGTCAGCACAGACACAGGGCTTGAACCCAAGAGCTGTGAAATCATGACCTGAGTCGAAGTCGGTCGCTTAACTGACTGAGCCACCCAGGTGCCCCAAACAATTGTTTCCTTTTGGTTTGGTGTTTAATCCAGTTGTCCTAAGGCCTAACCATCTGTCTCCAGCTCCTCTTGATAATTTCTCCCAGTCTACATTGGGTCCTTATGCAAATAGGCCTTCAAGTGGCCCATCCTGGAATGTCATCATTTCTTAGCTGAATATATGGATAAAGCTTCCTTTTCCATGATAGAATTACAGCTATATAAGAAACAGAAAGGACTTCTCCCCACCCAATGGACTTTGTCAGAGAGGCTGGAGGACTTGCAAGGATCCACACCAGGAAGGAGCATGTGAGAACCAGGATTTGGAGGCCCCAACTCCCCATTCAGAATTAAAAGGCTTATCTACAAAGATGTTTGATTAAAAAGCTTTTCTGTGAGGATTTGTTATTTGAAAGAGAGGAAAGAAACTCAATGCAAACTAGTTTAAACCCCAAATGACATTTATTGGAAGGTTAGTGAGTAGTTCACAGAATCTCAAAGAAAAGATCTCTGGAATCAAGGACACAATGGACACCACAGGGACTGGACCCTTGACAGCCTATGTTTCTCCTCTCACGTTACACTTTTCTTTCAGGGGTAGGTCCCCAGAAACTTAAATTTTTTTTAATGTTTATTTATTTTTGAGAGAGAGAGAGAGAGAGAGAGAGAGAGAGAGAGAGAGAGACTAACCACGAGCGGGGGAGGGGCAGAGAGAGAGTGAGACACAGAATTGGAAGCTGGCTGCAGGCTCCAAGCTGTCATCACAGGGCTCAAACTCAGGAGCTGGAGATCATGACCTGAGCCAAAGTCGGACCCTCACCCGACTGAGCCACCCAAGCGCCCCCACAGAAATTTAATACTAATTATAATGTCCTTGAGATTGCAGATGTGTTTGAAAACTAGAGAGGGTTTACAGTTATTCTTATAAATTCATCAGAATTACTTACATTGCAGCGCACAGAGTTTTTTCCTTATGAGTATGATCTTTGGAAATTGGCTATGAAAAATCATCATAAAAGATGGCTTCTTGATAATTGTATGTCGTTCCTGATAACAGTCATTGCACTGATCTCAATCTGCCTTATGTTGGTTTATCAGATTCCTACACGAGACAGCCTCCCTTCCAGCTTTGGATAGACCACCACCCTTGAGTATCACTGCATTTTGTTTATGTACTCACCAGCCAAGAAGCTTAGGGTGAACTTCACTTTCTGTTGTTCCTAAGATGATTATGACAGGTAGTTTTTCACATATGTCCTGCTCCAGCATCCTGCCTCTTTGGCATGTGGGGGATGTTGGGAAGGTGGTCATGCACAGCTTGCTCGACCCCTGTGGGCTGTATAAGAGTGCTGGGGCCTGGAACATCCCCTTACCTGGAGATAAGGAGACTTCCCAGCCTCTGCTGGGCTTACTCTCTTATTTGGGAGAATCTTATCCTGTTACAGGCTTGATGTGTAATCCTTTGTCCTGCTTAAATGTGCATTTCATATGGCAGTGTGCCAACCCCACACCTGTTCCTGGGGGCAGAAAACGGGGTCCTTTGCTTGTAGCACAGGAGGGTGTATACAGATCATCTCTCTGCATTGGCTGTAGGACAAACCCGCGTCGGGGACCAGTGCTCACTGTGGAACCCGATCTTGCTCTGTCTCTTCTCTATGTGAATGAACACGTGTGTGAGTCATGTCTTTCTTGGTGACCCCAAAACCTGCAGACCATGTGGCAGGTTGACATCAGGACTGCGGTTCCTGGTGGTGGGCCTCGTTGTGCTATTTGCTATCCTCCCCTCAGTGTAACAGCTACCCTGGTGGGGTAACAGGTGTCACTTGCTCAACAGGGTAGCCTGTTGAGAGTGTGTGGGATATGCCTTCCCTCTCTCGAGAAGCACTATCTTTTTTTTTAAGTTTTAAAAAATGTTTATTTTTGAGAGAGAGAGAGAGAGAGAGAGAGAGAGAGAGATAGCGCACAAGTGGGGGAGAGGCAGAGAGAGAGAGAGGGAGACTCAGAATCTGAAGCAGGCTCTAGGATCTGAGCTGTCAACACAGAGCCCGACGAGGGGCTCGAACTCACAGGCTGCGAGATCATAAACTGAGCCAAAGTCAGACACTTAACTGATCCCCCAGGCGCCCCTTGAGAAGCACTATCTTAAGAACATATTTGTTGTTTTACTCTTTTACCAGTCCTGGCCCATAACAGATGCTCGCACATGTGACCAACTGAATTGGCCTGTAATAAACCCTACCTCTAAGGTCCTATTGTACAGCCCTCAAGAGTAGCAGCCGTGCTCCTAGACTGGTTTCTATGGCACCTTCTCTAGGGACAGAGGAGGTTTATCTCAATCCCTGCGTCCCCAGGAACCAGGGTGGCTCACCCGAGGCTGCTAGCCTCTAGCCTAACCACCACCGATTCTCCTGGAGTTGGAGCCCCTGGACTTCGGAGGTTCCCAAACCCCTCACCTCAACTGCGTTTTCTGTGACAAATACGGCTGTGTTTTGTTCGATTTCAGCCAGGTTCTGATCTAGTAGCCCATCCAGAAATTTGGCGTCTGTACTTAGGATGATAATGAAATCAATCAATGACCTGCTTTGGGGGGACAATTCTTACTGGCTTGTCCGGTGAATTAAAATGAGAGGGGCTTGAAACACCTGGGGACAGAACTCCTTAGGGTTTTGTCATGTAGACAGCCAGTTTTGTGTCCGTACATCCCCCATTTCTAACTCAAAGCTGTCTTCCTTCTTCCTACCACACATGCATGACTTCCTCGCCGGAACAAATCACGGGGTCCATACATAAATGAATTGCACAGGAAGACAAAAAAAAATATGCTGTTTTCCCTGCTCGGTGCAGATGTCAGTCGGCATCCAAGCATTCGGAGGATGTGATGGATGTTGCATACACAGCAAAGTATGCTGTTAGTGTATTAGCTAGGGTGACCTATTCTTTTAGGCTCTTCAGAGAAATAAGTATCGTTTGCAACGGCTTCAGTCACACGCTCGCTCTGTCGTTTTGTGTAATTAGGGATGGCCGTTTTCTCGAGGGGGGCAGAGATTTGGGCTGGTGTTTCTTTGCTCCCTCCCCTTTGTCCCCACCCCCAGAACAGCTCCATTTCTGTCGCCCTCAGAACGCTAATGGCCTTTGGACAGAGTCAGGCACTGAAGCAGAAGGAGCAACATGGAATATGAGGGTAACCGAGCAGGGAGACAGGCCCAGATGACATGTGCAGTCAGGTCTGTGGACGGAGGAGAGCTGAGTGACAGAGCTGTTTGCTGAATGTCCTACCTGTCCATCACCTGGTGTCAGATGCCCCCTTGGATATCGGCCTCTTATTTTTTCCCCAGAGAACAGAGGCCCTACTGACGCGAAAGCTTATGCATTTTGACATGTCGGAAGAGAAAGTGATGAAGTAAAAATTTTCCTGCCGCACGGGGTGAAGGGATTTTTAAATGTGTAATTGTTTTGAGCATTTGCCTCTTTCTAGCACTACCCTTTTATCTACTGCTCCTAGAAATGACTTCATTGAGCCGACTCTCCTCTCGCCCCGCCACAGGCTGTTTTCAAAGCCTGAGCCACACGGCTTCGCTTCATTAGCGTCTTTGTTTGTGTACCAGCATCATTGATGATATCAGTTATAGCTCTGGGAGTTTGGTTTGTTCATACATTAGCCGTCATTAGGAACAAACAGCAAACAGCTTTTCTCGGGAGCAAAGCCCATTTCTGCACTGGCAGAGCCTAAGAAATAGAGTTCCTTCTAGGTACTCTTTATGCCTGACACCAGGCTTTCTCTTACACCAGCTCCGTTATATTCTCCTGAGCTGGGGTGATGAATCCTGACACCAGTGGAGAAAAGGTTGTTTATAAGATTCACAAGCAGAATGCTTCTCACTACCAGGACCTAGGAAGTCCCGGACTTACCGTTGTGTGACTCAGATGGATCACGCTGTTACATCGTGGACAATCTTATCTGTGGCATCCTGAGACTAAGTGAAGTCTTGGTTGTCAACATTTCAATTCACACAGTGAAATTTTTTTTAAGTATGTATTTTAAGAAAGATCTTTGATCTGCTATCTAATCAATGATGGATTGTGACAATGAAAATCAAACCACTCTCTTGCTAACATTTGAGGGCTGTAATTAAGCACAACTCTAAGTAATGATTACTTTCTCGAGGGAATTTCCTGTGGTTTTATTTGAGTGCTGACAGACCAGCTTTTGAGGAGTTTAAGACCTTGGATATGCCATCACTGAGTCAAGCCCTGCACCCCATTTGTGTCCCCAGTCATCTAAAGGTCATCACATTGCCAGGCAATTCATCGATTCCTGAATTGTCAGTCCTTTCTACCAACTAACTCCTATTTGCTTTCTGTTTTGCTTGATTTCTTAAGCTAAGACCACTGATAAACCAAAAATGGCTCCAAAACAACAGATTCCATGAAACACACAGAAACATGGCCGCATATCTACTTCCTGTCTTTCCAGTGTATCTTTCATCATCTGTAAATGGTGAGGGAACACTTTATCTGTGATCTGAACTGTCCTATTAATAAGTGACCCAAAGGATTAGCCATGTTTTTGTAGTCTGATGTCTCCTATACCATAATAATGACAGGAACAAGTCTTCCTTCTGCCAACAGACCACATCTGTTTGAACTCTTCCTTCTGTGTGGTCCACGCAGATCACTGTGCCTGGTGTGGAAGAAGTCCTTCGGGAGCACATTCCCAGATCTAGGGGAAAGCCCGATGCCATGCGGAACTCTCTTTGCAATTTGCCAGTTGCTGGAGTAGCTCCCTTCCCCATGAAGAAGCTGGTGCTTGGGGACAAGCAATGTTTGTGTTCTCTGTCACAATATCACACCCTGGTGGGTGTGATGTCTGCCACTAATTTGCAGATTTGTCTTTCCCTGCAAGGCTTGATTTTCTGAGGTTATCTGATGCATCCTAGATTTGATGTCGACAATTCAGCTGAGCTACCAGCAGGCAAACGTGGTCTAGACCAGGACTTAGCAAACTTCTTCTGCAAAGAGGGATAGTAAACATTTTCAGCTTTGTGGGATATATGGTTTCTGTTACAACTACTCAGTTCTGCCATTGTAGCGCAAAAGTGTCTACAGATAATGAGTGTGGCTGTGTTGCAATTAATTTTATTTACAAGAATAGGCAGTGGGCTAAATCTGGCCCATGGTATACATACAACATGTCAGTCCCTGCTCTATAAGAGTTGTCTCTAAGTTTTTTAATTGTGTATGCTATCCATTAAAACAAAACACTTTTAAGTTTATATCCCCTGCAGCATTCATATGAATAGAACTTAAAAAAAAATCAATATAGGGGCATCTGGGTGGCTCAGTGGATTGAGTGCCCAGCTTCAGGTCAGATCATGATCTCAGGGTTCAGAGTTCAAGCCCCATCTGGCTCGATGCTATCAGTGTGGACCTTGCTTCAGATTTTATGTCCTCTCTTGCTGTCCCTCCCCTGCTTGCACTCCCTCTCTCTCTCTCTCTCTCTCTCTCTCAAAATTAAAAATAAACATTAGGGGTGCCTGGGTGGCTCAGTCAGTTGAGTGGCCGGCTTCGGCTCAGGTCATGATCTCACAGTTTGTGAGTTCGAGCCCTGCATCAAGTTCTGTGCTGACTGCTTAGAGCCTGGAACCTGCTTCTGATTCTGTGTCTCCCTCTCTCTCTGCTCCTCCCCCGCTCATGCTCTGTCTCTCTCTCTCTCTCTCCTTCAAAAATAAATTAAAACATTAAAAAAAATTTTTTTTAATAAACATTAAAAAAATGTGATAGAGATGCTATAATGCTTTCAAGTATAATTTTTATTATAACTTCTTATTATCACTACTTAAGATTTAAGCAAAAGATTTAAGATTTTTAAGATTTAAAAGCGCAAAACATACCATGGTCTAGGCTCCCAGTTAGTGACAGTAGATTTAAACTCATAATTCAAACAGTCTTCTTGATAATTTCAAATTTTTTTGGCTAACTTGTTAGACCCAACTACATCTTAGTCTTATCTTGTAATGTTGCTGGCAAAGAATTCAAACTATGTCATATTTTAACAGACTCATATTGTTTGCTCTGTACTAGGCACTGTCCTGAGTGTTTAAAAAATATTAACATATTTAATTTTCATAAAAGCCCTGTTGGGTGTGTACTATCATTACCCCCTTTTCACATGTTTGAAACTGAAACATAGAGAGGTTAGGTAACTTGCTCAAAGCTACGCGATTCTAGGTGGCTGGCTCCAGAATCCTTATTCCTATCTACGGAACTCAGCTGCCTCTCCCACTTTCTCCTATGCCCTTCTTCTTTTACTACTGCAAGCAAAATTCAGTCTACGCTTTCTTTTCAGGGGTATTTTAAGTTCCTTGTCTATTTAGGGTAAGCAACTTAAGGGAAAACTAGGTAATGTGGTCACTGTTATGGGCTACACACTGAGTTCCCCCAATACAGTCAAGTCCTACCCCCCAGTATGTATAAATGTAAACCTCTTTGGAAATTGGGCCATTGTAGATGTATTTAGTTAAGGAAAGGCCATGCTGGAGTAGGGTGGGTCCTTATTCCAATAGTCTGGGGTCCTTAGAAGAGAAGGGACACAGACACACCGGGAGAAGAGAGCTGGTGACAATGGAGGTGGAGATCGAAGCGATGAAGCTACCAGCCAAGAGACAGAAGGGCTGCCAACAAGGAAGAGAATCTGGAAGAGGCAAAGAAGGGTCAGAGGCAGCATGACCCTGCTGACATTTTGATTTTGGATTTTAGCCAGCAGAAGTATGAGACAATAAATCTCTGTTGTGTCAAGCCACCTAGCTTGTGGCTTTGTTATGGCAGCTCTAGGAAATGGATACTCTCATCATGTCCGAAACTAATGGAACGTCCCCTTTGTGCACCAGTAACCCAACGTGCCGCTTCTCTGAAGTTCTTTTCTCAAGTAATAGCATTTTAGTTTACAATCTTCTTGATCATACAAGCTAGAAACTTGAATTTATTACACTCATCTTCACCCTTCACACCATACGAGCCACCAAATTGTGTTAACTCTATCCCCTCCTTCAACTTAACATCTTGGCCATTATATCAACTTCCAGAGCAATTTTTTTCTTCACTTTTTTTTTTTTTTTTTTGAGAGAGAGAGAGAGAGAGAGAGAGAATCCCAAGCGGACTCTGCAATGTCAGCACAGAGCCCCATAAGGGGCTCAATCTCATGAACCATGAGATTATGACCTGAGCTGAAATCAAGGATCAGATACTCTACCCACTGAGCCACCCAGGTGCCCCTCTTCACCTTTCTGGATTTTTAAAATTAATTTATTTATTTTGAGAAAAGCAGAGAGAGTGTGAGTGCACTGTTAGCCCAGAGCCTGGTTTGGGCCTCGAACCCATGAAGCTGTGAGACCATGACCTGAGCCAAAACCAAGAGTCAGATGCTTAACTGACTGAGCCACCCAGGTACCCCTCCTCTTCCCCTTTCTTATATTTCCAATGAATTCTTATCTCTGCTACGATGATCTGTCTTATTAAAGAACTTACAGTAACAATAGCTACCCTTTACTGAGAGATTCCCTTGCACCTGGAACTAGGTTAAGCTCTTTCACATGTATTTGACCTTCACATTAGGTGGTGATGACTATCATCTTCATTTTAGGAATGCAAAAAGTGGTGCCCAAGTTTGCTAGTTTATCACATGTCAGAGCTGGAATTTCATGGCTTACTCACTCTGCCATACTCCTTGTAATACACCACCGCACCTCCTTAAGATGGGAAATACTGGAATGGCATTCAGGCCAAGCCTAAGCTATGTCTCCAGGCTTATTTCCCTGCACGTTCCTCTACAACCCTCTGCCCCAGGCACACCAGGTGACTCATCATTCCCTGGACACGTGGATTCACTTTCCTGCCCTTATGGCTTTGGTTATGCCTTTCCCTCAGTCTAAACACCCAACACTACCCACAGCCCTTTGCCAATGCCAGCCTTACCGATGTCTTCTTTCTCCAGCACCCTAAGTCAGAATTACCTGTCCCTTCCACTGGATTGCCTGCTTAGGCAATTTACATGCTAGCTATTTACATGTATCTTTCTCCTGTGGTCTCAGTGGCCTCCATTCAAAGACTAGGTCATTTAATTCTGTCATTGTTTTCATCCCATTTTTATAACAGTGCCTAAGTAACTGTTGGTCTGAATGGCTAATAACAGCAGTAGTAATCATGATGGCAATGTTAGCAAGTCTTTGTTAGCCATTAATACTCAACAGTTTCAGGGGTGCCTGGGTGGCTCAGTCGATTGAGCATTGGACTTTGCCTGAGGTCATGATCTCACCGTCTGTGAGTTCAAGCCCCGTGTTGGGCTCCATGCTAATGGCTCAGAGCCTGGAGCCTACTTTAGATTCTGTGTCTCTTTCTCTCTCTCTGCCCCTCCCCCACTCATGTCTGTCTGTCTGTCTCTCTCTCAAAAATAAATAAACATGAAAAAAAATACTCAACAGTTTCAGTCATGTTTGAAAAATACAGTTTTTAAATTAAAAACATTGTAACAGTTTTTCTTTTCCCACAACTGAAATTTCTTAATCTGTTCACCTATTTTGATGGAATATGAGAAGCTTCACTTGAAATACCGATCCGTTTCTATCCAGTCTGATGATCTGTGTGATAGATTCATTTATTATGTGGTAACATCAAAATCTGTCCAGTCTTCTGCAGAAATGAAATGCTCCCGAAACTGGGGGGAGGGAGGATGGATATCCAATTTGTTTCCTACTCTGCAGAAGATATTTCCTTCGTTCCTGGATCTTGAAGCAGGTCTGCTCTGTGAGTGATTTTAGGTCATGTCCCAGCTGGTTTGGACCTAACCTAGGACTCAGTTACATTTCATGATTGGGGATCAAACTCAGTTGAAAACAGTTCATGCACCTCACTGCTTCCACTGTCCCGGCAGCTTAATCCCAGCCTTCAATTATGGTGGAGTCTCAGAGAACTGACATAAGATCAAATTCCGTGCTTCTGGGCAAGCGGAAGGAACCCAGAGAAGAAAACAGAGAAGAAATTAAATGAGCCCCATGGGAGATCAACCCTGAGTGGACATTCTGGCAAAATGGCAGAATAACTTTCTGCTTAAATAAGAAACTATTTAGAAGTCAGTTACGTGTGAATGATTAACAAAAATAGTTGTCAGTGCGGGTGCCTTCATAAAGAACAGACTGAAGAAAATGATTGGGAAATAATTAAAACAGTATATCGCACAGAGAAATGTTATTCAAAAAGCCTCTCGGGTTCTTTAATTTTTTTCCAGGCGCGAAAAATATCCCTGTTTCTGCCCATAATTTGAAATATCTAGAATGTTGAATTTATCGACAGAAAGTGTACTTACCATCTAATCAGAGAAATCTTAGAGGGAAAAGAGTGCTGTACACATCATAGGTCCCCTAGAGACTCAACTGCTCATAACTCTGCATGAATGGGGGGAAAGTGCCATATTCCCATTAAAGAGCAACACAGTTGGTTAAAGAATGAACAAAAAGCAGCATTTCTTCATTAGTGTCATTGCAGGAAGCTGATGCTCTGAAAGCTGGAGGCCATCAAATGGGATATTGCAGCAATAAAACAGAATAAAAAAATGAAATGCTCCATTCTCTTGTCAATCTCATATGCTTGTCTCTTTCTTGTTAATATACCAGGCGCTACCCTGGTAAGCTAATGCGTATTTGCAGTTTCGTTTTGTGCTTGGTAATTGTGCTATGGGCACTTACTCATTTGACAGAATTTGCTTTAAATGAAGGAAACTGGCAGGTTGGAAGAAAAAAACCCCAATGTTGCCAAATCACCAATTAAGGAAACTGCCAGAGGGCAAACTGGTCCTGAGACTGGTATCTGTAAGATGATATAATGATATTGCACTGCAAGAGACATTTTGAGGAGCCACTTAATGAAGGACAGAAGAGAGGTGGATTACAGGGCTGCTAAGATCAACGACTGCCAGATTTAAACCACAAAGATAGATATGACAGGGTACAGCCGTTTTTGCCGTTTTTGTCCAAGATTTTGGACCTCTAAACAACAAATATATCCAACTGTGATGCAGTTGACGGGAAGGCTGATTGTTCTTCTGTAAACAGGGGAAAGTTGGACTCATAACCCACTCTCTTTAAAACTCCTTATTCGGAAGGGATGTCACCTTAATCAGCAGGAAGGATATGACAATGAAGTCATAATCCTGGCCCACCTTCTTGGACCTCGGTCTAGCGAAGGAATAGGCACACAGGCCTATGATGCTTTGAAGGATGAAGCAGAATATTCTTCTTTCTCCATTGAGTCACCCATCGGCCGCCTATAGGTATCAGGGTGGCCTTTCTGTCTCTATGTTCCTCACTCTTCTTCCCTACGGGAAGTATCCTTGATTTGATTCCATTTCTCCAATTTCCCCCCAGGACCCAGATCCATCTGGCAGTGGGGGTGGGGGATGTGGAGGGTGGTGAGGTGGGGGGAGGACAGCATTCAATCCTGAATGTCTGGAATTGCTAAGAGGCTTTTCATTCCTTCACATTCATAAAGACAGGTATTTTCTTTGGTTTTGCTACTGTGATTGCTTCTCAAGGATAAACTTCCATGAGTTATTACATGAACCCCATCCTTATCTCTTTCCTCTGTTTTGCTGAAGATCCCCTTCCAAGAAAGGATACAGGAGGAAAAGATGAGGGAAGAAAGCCCCATCTTGCCCTGGAGGACACGCATGGAAATCGTGGGGTGAGCCAAGTCCTGAGAAATTACTGAGAACTTGAGGGTAATTTCTGATGAATTACTGAGAACCTCTGCTTTGTGTGGTCACCAGTCCAAAGCTCTCATGTCGTTAACTCTGCTCTATACTAACTAGTTCCCTGATTTGCAAGAGCTGCCCTAAATCACCTAGCCCTTGCCCTGAAATACCAAAAATATCCCTCCGTGATTTCCCTCCCCTGAGAAACCACTAAGACCGTCAACATGGTACTCCCCTGAATTTCAGGAAGTCTAACTTAGCTTTGCTTGATTGAAGGTTTCTTCTGGTGGCCCTTTTGGGGATTGACAGAACAATTCAATAATTTTCCATAACAACAGATGTCTCGGCTACTTGGTAATTTCTCTAGTCATGCGGTCTGTGCATAAACACTTCCTTTTTCTTTTAATGTATCTGAGGATAAGACCCAGAAATACAGCAATAGCCATGACTGAAAGATCATGCATCTTAAAACACTAATAAAGCATTAAAGGAAAATGTTCATCTGAGCAGTGCCCAGAGACCTGAGGGGGTGGCACTGATATTGTAATAGACGAGTTGAGATTTGGATACAGATAGGAGTAAGGTTTTGTAACCTCACCTGAGTCCCTGGGCTCTATAAGCTAAAGTTCCTCCTAGAAAAAGAGCTTACATCATGTCAGTGCCTGGGGATCAGATACACACTGAATTGTCTGGCAAACTAGGAGTGGAAGGATGCACTAAGGGAGCCAAACTACAGAGAAGGGCACAAAAGTTCATCGTGAGATGAGAGGACATAGTGAATGAGCATCTGTGTCCAGGGTCAACAGGTATATGCAGCCCTTGGTGCTTGGACCTACCCACGCCCCGTCATCCTGGGGGCGCACCACACTCTGGGAAGTAGGCGCAATGGAAAGAGCCCTCTCACTGGGCTTAGCAACCCCTGGGGCCCAAGAAACCCTGCTGTGGTTGTTCCCCACAGGGAGAGAAACAAAAAAATGTTTCTCTGGCCCCACCCTTGGCAGATTAGAGGGTTGAGGCACAGAAAACTGGAGCAACAGGGGCTGAGTATTGTAACCTCGAAGGGCAGGGACCCACCGAGGGGGTGGGCCTGAAACATGAACATATGGAACCCCTTGCCCCACTTCCAGAGACTCCCAGAAGGGCTTTGGGGCTACAGTTTTACAAGGAACCGGGATTATTTTTAGGAGTTATCCAAACCAAGAATGAACAAGATTTCGGTGTGAATCTTAAGGAACCCCAAGCTTGAGCCCACAGGTTGATGATGCTTGGAGAGATCTGAGTCACATGGTACAAAATCACTGATTTCCTGGAGGAGTCTTGGTGGGAGGGAGGTGGCCGGGGTGGGGGGGTGGCTGTGCGTGCCGATGCAAGAGATGACCGAACATAATTGTTGCAGTCTGGACCTCTTTGCCCACTGAATTCTTAATCTCCATAGACTGATCATGCTGGGGAAGCAAGCGGTCAAAAGCAAAAGGTGGTCTAGAATAATAGAAGCCAGTGGGACCTGGAATGAGCATAGGAACACACTTGTGGCCGAGATCCACAACATGAAATGGCCTGTTAAGAGGGTGTTATCACTATGTAGGATTCTCTATGCCTGCACACATCCACTCCCCGTGGGCTGGGGACCCAGGAGGCAGAGCAGTTATGACCTCTGTCTCTGCGCCTGAGCGTAGGGAAGAGGAGTTGAACACAGTCTGTGCTATCTTGCATTTACCTCTGTTGGCTCCACATACTGATGTTAAGGATCTGTCCCAGGTCTTCCAGGGCAGTGCTCCTTTAAAGGGTCTGCCCTGCCGGCCTGGGAGGATGGTAGGGAAAAGGAAAAGGGCTGAGGAACCACGCCAGTGTTACTGCTCCCATGCTAACCCTCAGCCAGTTGTGTGCCTTTGAATGAGCCCATTTGTCTCCCTTATTTATCTTTTTCGTCGACTATAGAAAAAGGAACTAATCCCTACACTCTGTGTGACACACTGATGGCTCACTCTGCCCTTCTTCTAGCAAGACACAGTGCTGACAGGCTGTCCTACCTTTCCCCACCTTCTCTGATGAAGATGTGACAAAGTTCTCAACAGTGAAGTATGATGGGAGTGATGGGTCCAATTCCCAGTGTGGTTTTGAGACCAGACCAGGAGGGGTCATAGGCTTTCCCCTTTCCACTTGCTGCAACCCAGATGAGGTACCCTCTCAAAATTAGAAGAAACAAGATGGAGGGGCATCTGGCTGGCTCTGTGGGTGGAGCATGTGACCCTTGATCTTGGGGTCTTGAGTTCAAGCCTCACGTTGACCATACAGCTTACTTTAAAAAAGAAAGAAAGAAAGAAAGAAAGAAAGAAAGAAAGAAGAAAAAAAAAAGAAAGTAGATAGAGAGGATCCAGGTCCCTGAATAATTGTGGGGAGAACTGCATGCTGAGCCAGTCTGTTTACATTTACATGGGGAGGATATAAAGCATCTGGTGTGAGGTATTGCATTTTGGAGGTTCCAAAGGTTAACCTTATCCAGGTTGGGTATATTTCACCAAACTGTTGGAAATCAAAGAAAATAGAGGATGTGATATCCCCTTATAAACTAATGTGTCTTACAAGTAGATTATGACTGCCACATAATTGAATGAGCCATCAGTGGAAGCAACAACTCTGAAAAACTAAACATACTACTGGCAAATGGAATCATCCAGTCTAATCTTACTACACTGAGCAAAGGAAGCAAGGGTGATAGACACATGTTGCTCTCTGAGCGTCAACCCTCTCTTCCTATTAACAGCTCTTCTTCTCTTTGGGGAGTCTTGGAGGTGGCCTCCCAAGACATGAAGCCTGAGGGGCCACATCCCCTCTCCCCGCTTCTGCATATAACCAACCTAACATGAGGATGGCTGGAGTTCATGTCCATCATGCTTCAGAGTGGCAGAGGTGGACCAGACTGTGCCTGGGGCCTGCCCTTTGCTGCCAAGAACCTTGGCTCATGCCCCAGGCGGCTGTCAGCTCTCCACATCTGAGCTCACTCACAGACAGAACTTCAGCAATTAAACAATATCTGTCTCCAGAATCTCCCAGTTCCCTTCATTACAGCCCTTCACGAATCCTCTCAACATCCCTGAGAAAGTGGAAAGCAAGTATGTCTTTCCTAACCTGACAGCAAGCAGATGTTTGGGGAAGGAATTAGCTAGCACACAAGAGCCTCCAGGAGCAGAGGAGAACTTGACTCAGGTGCCCTGGGTATCTGCAGCTGACCAGGGCTTCCTGGCCCACCTTCTTCCTATAATATGTGTCCCTTCTGCCCCTGCTGGGCCAAGGTCCTTGGCATTCCCACTGTTGGAGATTAGAGACTCATTCCTTTGTATTTCCCAGGAATTCTCTTCCTTCAAGATGGAAAAAGTCCTGGGGGAGGGGCTCCGTGTTTCTTTATTACCTAAGATGCTGAGTCACAATGCAGGCTTGGAGCCTCTGGAGGAGGGGCTACCAATGACAAAAGCCATTTCTTTCCCCACAGTAAAGCCCAGGCATGCTCTTTCCATTTGCCACACTTGGTCCCCAGAGCTGAGGGGGACGCAAGTCAAGAACATTAATTGCATCCCGATTTCTAAATCCCCTCTGTTTACTGCGATTTAACCTCCCCAGACACAGATTTTTGCTTCAGGTGCTTTTCTGTTGGTCTCATTTTCCCCATTTTATTGTCTCCTCATTCAGACTTTTCCTGTTGGTCACTGAGCAGTGCAAATGACAGAATCTTTCCCAATAGCCCCAGAAATGTGAGGTGGGGAGAGAAAGAAAGAGTGTGCACCCCTGGACGCAGGAGACAAGCAGGTTTCTGATCTGGGCGCTCTGACATCGCAGCCCCCTGCAAAAACGTACATAGGCTTTACCTTTGATTCACACGCAACCCCCAAACTGACAAGCTTATACCAGACAAGGCATAGTCTGAATGCTTTCGACGCGTTGTTAGAAGCAGAGATCTTTTCCTTTGCCCCCAACTTTCTGACACACTTTTGTTGGCTTCTGATCTTGAAATTCTCCCCCTGCCCTAGGCTCTGATTCTCCCAAAGCCCAGCCTCTCCTCCCAGCCTGTGATCGCCTGACCATTCTTTGAGATGAGTGTCATTTACTTCTTTACAGGGGAAGGGAAGATCTAAGCACTTGTTTCTGACTCCTACTTTCCCTTTATTCTACAGCAAGACAGCAACTGCCTTTGCAAAGGACTACACTAATCAGACACATGCAGTGGAAGGAGGAATTCTGGGCAGGAATTCTGCCTGGACTAATGACTTCATGACTCAGTTTTCTGCTCTGCAAAATGGAAGTAAAAACCCCTTTCTCTCAGGCTTGGTGAAGCCACCACCTTGGTGCCTCTGGCCAATTTAATGGTCTTTAAGTTTTAGCAAGAACCTTTAGCCTGTGTGATTGATTAACTATACCTGTCTTTGTATATTTATTGATCGTGCCTCGTCTCCTAGAAAGACTCAGAACAAAACCCTCTGGTACAACCTCCCCCCGGGGCACCAGTACATAACCTCCAAGTACCGAGATAGGGTCTATGGCTGGCACCATTGTGTCTGCATGTAATCAAGAAATGTCACAGATCACTGTGCTCCCCTTTTGCTGATTAACTTCCCTAAAGTTCCTTTAAAAAATCTTTGGGACAGGCAGAAACCTCGAGTTGGTGTTTGGACAAGAGTCTACCTTCTCCCCAGGCAGATGACCTCCTGAATAAAGCATCTGTTCCTTTCCAATTAAAGCTCATCTCTCTCTCTCTCTCTCTCTCTCTCTCTCTCTCTCTATATATATATATATATATATATATATATATATATATATATATAAAGTTTATTTATTTATTTTGAGAGACAGAGAGAGAGAGGGAGAAGGAGAGTGCTTGTGCAAGCCAGGAGGGGCAGAGGGAGAAGGGAGAGAGAATCTGAAGCACCTTCCTCGATGTCAGCACAGAGCCCTATGTGGAACTCAAACCCATGAACCACAAGATCATGACCTGAGCCAAGATCAAGAGCTGGTCACTTAACCAACTGTATCACCCAGGCTCCCCAACAAGTTTATTTTTTAAAGTATAGAATTGTAGGTGAAATGGGGCTTGATCTCACGGGGCGTGAGATCCTGAGCTGAAACCAAGAGTTAGACACTTAATTGACTGAGCCACCCAAGGTGACCCAAAACTCATGTCTTGAGTATTAGCTTGGCCAGCGATAGGTAGCCAAAAGGGTTTTTTTTTGTAACATTGGGGGTAATAATTAAAGGCATAGCACATGTTAAGCATGGGGCATAAGAGTAATTGGCATTATACCTATTAGCTTCCTTCATCTTCCAGTATCCTGCAGATAAAGAATTTGGGGAGGGTAGTAGCATTCTGACAAATGACACCGTGGCTTCCTGAGGTATGGCCCCAGGCTGCTTCTGTTGCAAAATAAAAAGCAGCACTACATAAGTGATATCACACACACACACACACACACACACACACACACACACACACCACACTGCCCCAGCTCTTGGCTGTCATGTGGTGAGACGCTGTAGTCTTAGTGAGATCTCATCACTGAGAACAGAGAGACAGCCTGCTGGTAACGATGTTACTCCCACACTTATTCAAAACTATAAAATGCAACCTGGAGAAAAGAATAGAATGTGATAATTTATTTGTTTATTTATAACTTTTTACTATTTATGTTTAAGTCTTTTTTTTTTAATGTTTATTTTTGAGAGAGAGAGACACACAAAGAGCATGAGCAGGAGAGGGGCAGAGAGAGAGGGAGACACAGAATCCAAAGCAAGCTCCAGGCTCTGAGCTGTCAGCACAGAGCCTGATAGGGGGCTCAAACTCATAAGCTGTGAGATCATGACCTGAGCCAAATCAAGAGTCGGACACTTAACTGACTGAGCCCCCCAGGTACCTATATATTTTTAAAAATATTTTTCTTTTAAGTTTATTTTTGAGAGAGAGGAAGTGCGTGTGCGAGCAGTGGGGGAGGAGCAGAAAGGGAGGGAGAGACAGAGAATTGCAAGCAGGCTCCCAACTTGGGGCTCGAACTCACGAACCATCAGATCATGACCTGAGCTAAAATCAAGAGTCAGACATTTAATCAACTGAGCCACCCACATGCTCCACCCCTCTATGTTTTTGACTACAGAAGATATTAATGTCAAAAGCAGAGACAAAGTATGAACAGGAGTACATGTGTGAGGTAGGATGTATTTTAGTCTATAAACAATACCTTCAAAATATAAATGACAATCTTTTGAAAAAGAAGGTTTTATTAAATTATTAAAATGAAGTTTTAATTAAGTTTTATCATCCATAGAGTAAAACCTGAAACGGTCGTATGTAATTCGAGGGCCGTTCCCACTCCCACATCTGTTTGTTATAAAATAGCCTTTGAATTTGATTGCCAGGGAAGGAGCTCTGTGTTCAAAGCAGGAACTCTTATGTGACTCCCAAACTCCTTGAAACTTACTTGCCCAATTTTGCATGCATGAAACTATGTGTTGTTCTTTTTCCAGATAGATTGTCAGTCTCTTTCAGCAGATTCTCAAAAGGGTCTTTACCCCAGAAAAATTGAAAGCCTGTGATTTGGGGATTATGCACTGCCATGGGATTTCTAAAGCGTCCTGCTACCACGTCTAGGCCAGGCCATCAACTCCACCTGCTCCCACGGTTGCATTCTCGTTTCTGCTCTACTACCCGCCCCAGGACCCAGTGACTGAGAGTCCCACTGCACTTCTCTTGTATCACAGAAGGAGGAGGTCACCAAGCCTCCCCAACCCACTGAACTAACTCCGTCGTCCTGGAAAGACTTCTTCAGATGCCACCAAAGCAGATCAGTAGTTGTCTACCAGAAGTGCTGTATTCATCAAAACACTGAGCACTGGTTCCCTTCCAGGCACTTTTCTACAATAACAGTTTGTCTCATTTGATCCTCACTACAACTCCACGAGGTAGTCATTTTTGTTACCATTTTAGAGAGGAAGCAACTAAGTGGCTATTGGACTACAGATAAGAGGTGATGTGACTTGGGCTAGAGTGATAAAAGCAGACAAAGTCAAAGCAGAGATGAGGTAGGCTAGACTTGGTGTTGACTAGAGGTGGTAGAGAGAAGGTGTTAAAAGATGACTCTCGGGGCGCTTGGGTGGCTCAGTCGGTTAGGCGTCCGACTTCGGCTCAGGTCACGATCTCGCGGTCCGCGGGTTCGTGCCCCGCGTCGGGCTCTGGGCTGATGGCTCAGAGCCTGGAGCTTGCTTCCGATTCTGTGTTTCCCTCTCTCTCTGCCCCTCCCCCGTTCATGCTGTGTGTCTCTCTCTGAAAAATAAATAAACGTTAAAAAAAAAAAAAAGAAGGGAAGATTCCTTTAAAAAAAAAAAAAAAAAAAAAAAGATGACTCTCAGTTTCTGATATGAACAACTGGATAGAAAGGGGTGGTAACCAGCCACCAAGATGGCCCCAGCGGCTCTTGTCTCCTGGTATTTACACCCTTGTGGTCAACTCTTCCACAATGAATTGTGGCTAGCTTGTGTGACCAATCAAATACTGAGAAAGTGCCAGTGTTTGCCTTATGAGGCTGAGTCACAAAAGATAGTACAGCATCCTCCTTGCTCTCTTTTAGGTCACCTGCTCTGGAGGAAGCCAGCCACCATGTCATGAGGACACTCAAACAGCTCTCGGATCCCTGTGAAGAGGTCCATGTAGGGAGGAACTGAGGTTTCCTATCAAGAGACAGCACCAACTTGAAAGCCATAGGAATGAACCGTCCTGGAAGGGGATCTTCCATCCAGGCCCCCAGATGACTCCAGCCCTGGTCAACATCTTGACTGCAAACTGTTGAGAGACTTTGAGCCAGAATCAGCCAGCTAAGCTAATGCCAAATTCCTGACCCACAGAATTTCTGAGGTAATATATTTATTGTTGTTTAAAGCCACTAGATTTTGTGGTCATTTTTTCACAGCAGTGGATATGTAATGCGACATTAGGGCTAGGTTTGGGTTTTTTGAAGGAGGGGTCATGAGTTTGGTTTGGGCATGTTTACTTTAAGATGCCACCCAAGTGGAGATACTGAGTATACAGTTGTACATGCATGTCTGAGGCTCAGAAGAAAGCTGGACTGGAGATTTAAATATGGTAGGCCTTAGCATATGGACGGTATTTGAAACCAAGAGTGTGAAAAGGGAAGAGAAGAGAGCAAGAGAGGCTTCTGGGAGGAAGTGATAGCCGAGCTGAAGGTTGACACATGACCAGCCTGAAGAGGGAACTGAGGATCTGAACTGGGGTGGGGGTGGTGGGGCATTCCCGGGCCTGTAGGAAGTGAGGGTGTCCATACACTCTTGTGGAAAGTGGTATCCGTTTGATGTGAGATGGTGCGCATTTCTGAGTATCTCCTGAGTAGATAACAAATGCCATCCCTGGTCTGGTGTTCAAGGATATTGAAACAGAAACCATTTTTGGTCAATAAAAGACACATATACTACAAAAGAGTCTGTTTCCAAGATGGATACGTTAGAATTAGCAACAGCAGGGGCGCCTGGGTGGCTTGGTCCGTTAAGCGTCCAACTTCGGCTCAGGTCATGATCTCACGGTCCGTGAGTTCGAGCCCCGCGTCGGGCTCTGTGCTGACAGCTCAGAGCCTGGAGCCTGTTTCCGATTCTGTGTCTCCCTCTCTCGCTGCCCCTCCCCTGTTCATGCTCTGTCTCTTTCTGTCTCAAAAATAAATAAACGTTAAAAAACTTAAAAAAAAAGAATTAGCAACAACAAAGGAATTGGTAATATGTTCTGTGCCTCCTCAAGCCCTCTTTCACAAACCAAGTGGTTTGAGAAATAGGTAGTCTACCCAGCTGACTCTTTTATTTCTTCCTGTGTCCTGATTGCCACACTGAGTCTATAGTATAAATAAAGCTTTGATATTAATATATGGAATGATATATAAAAATGGCACCGAAAATACTTGGAAAGATTTCAGATATGAGTAACATTATAAGACTCGCATAGGAAATACAGAAGTAGTAATCAGAAAAAAAAAAAACATGTATAGATATTTACAAGTATTCCCTATTTATTAGATGAGCCCAAATGATAAGGGCTACGTAAACACAATCCCTGCATTCAACAGAAGAGAGGAATATGTTTTCTTCTCTGGCCACAGACAGGTGAGAAAAGATTAACTCAGCTACCTGACTTCTGAAATTTAATGGATGTATTTACGGAAAAATATTAGAGGTGACTGGTCTTGGTTCAAAAATGCTAAATTTCCTGAACCTGGACTATGTTTTCAAAAATTCAAGATGCATTTAGCAAAGCAAAGAAAAATAAATTCAGGCTGCTAGGTTGGCAGCTGGTCTGGATACAGTATTTTGGTCTGTTTACTCTGTCAGGAAGCCAGTTCCATTTGATTAAATTCTGAAATTAGAATGCATGCACTCTGGAAGATACCAAGCAGTTTCATGCTTTTACCCGTATGGAAAATGTGATTAAGGAAATGAACTCAACGGCTGTAGCATCAGAAGAGATCAATGCAATAGCTGTATTCAACGAGGCTCAATGGGCTAGACCTTTACTTTATTAAAATGGATGGCTTTAGCATAGAAACTGTGTCCACATCACAGAACTGCCGTATTGCTCTGAACTCAGGCCGAGAATGGAGCCAGGTGGAACTGCCATCAAATATTATGTCAGCAGTGCAAAATTCAGACCCACTCTCACATCACAGAGCTAACATTTAGCCAAAAGGAGAGATAATTAAAGAATTTATATGCACAGTCTTCCCACATCAACATACTGGATTATTTTCAAAATTGCTGGCATGTCCACATTTGGCAAGTTCTACAGAGTTTCCCCACAACAATCTTGAAATTCTCTGTGGGGTGGCAATATCTTTTGCTTTGCCTAAAATGAAGTAGGCTATGAAAATAATTTATATGTGAAATACTGTCAGAAGCCAGACATAACCAGATAATCCAGGCCAAAAAAACAAAAAACAAAATAAAACAAAACACGAACACAAAAAACAAAACCTGTGTATTGTGCTCATTTACCAGCTAACTGAGAGAAAGTTAGGATTTTATTGGAAAATACTTAAATTGGCACCTGCGATTGCCAAGTCTTCCCTTTGGCAATGCAAGGCTTGTTAATAAGTTGAAAAAAACTGAAATGGCATTGAGGTATTGTCATTGCACCCATGAGGCACAGAAGATGTGAAGGGGTTGTGATCTAAGAAATGCTGAACCAGAGGACCGTCTAGATAAGGCTTTCTAGAACAGCGGTACATTGACATGGATGCTGTGTTCCAGGATCTAATCTTCAGGCTTCATATGTCAAGGAACGTTTCGTAAGAGCCTCCAAATGTAATCAGATTGTCTGGGACTCTTTTCATGCTAACCAAACTCACAAGAAGCAGATACATAAAGCAGAATGCCAACAATCATGGGACTTGGAATGCTCAGGCAAGCTGCTGGTAGACAAGCTAAATATGTGTCTGCTTGGTCAGCTTGGAGCCCAAGCAAGAAGAGCTGACAGATCGTCCCTTGTCACTTTTATCTGGCTACATATCCATCTCTACAGGTTACGTATTGGTGCACATCGGGGCATCGTCTTCCTTTGACAGGAGAAAATCTGGCAAATTCTTACCGATTGGATTGCTTTTTTAGAAATACCACACACGTTCTCCCTTCTGTGAATGCAATCTTTGTTTGATAGGGTTTAAGACAAATGAGTCAGCAGAGCTAATATATTTATTCTTTAATCTAGACTATACATTGTGCCTGGCTGTCACCCCTATATTTCATCCAGATTGCTGTGTTGTGATCTACTAAGAGGACAATGCAAGAACTGATGGGTTTATGTTAAGTAGTTAAAAATATCAACATAACCTAATTGAAGTTGATATGATTAAGGAATAAAGGGAAACAATAGTAGCCCTATTAAAATATTTTATCGATGACTTAAATTTGGGGTGGGGGGGGAGTGTGCGTGTGCAGGAGAGGGGCAGAGGAAGAGAGAGAGAGAATCCCAAGCAGGCTCCAGGCTCAGCACAGACAATGCAGGGCTTGATTGCAGGATCATGACCCAAGCTTAAATCAAGTGTCAGACACTCACTCACCTGACTGAGTCACCCAAGCACCCCGATGGTTTAGATTTTTGAAAAATGTTTTTTGACAAAAATGAACAATTATTTTGTAAATTCAGAAAAATATAATGAGTGCATATCACAAATCACACAAAATGCCACCAGCCAAAAATAACATTTTGGCAAAATTATTTCTAGCCTTTCTATGCATATTTTGTTCATATAGGTGAGAGCATAATATATGCAATTTTATATCATTTTTGTCCAATAGAACATAAGTGTTATTATAATGCAATATAACACATGTAAATTTCCATGTTATTAAAACTTTATATGTGAATGGCTACACAGGATGCCTTCTTAAATCAGGGACTGCAAGCTCAAATGGCTTCAGGGGCCTGATGGGTAATTAAAATATGTGAAATGGATGGGTGTAAGACATAGGAGGTGATAGTAACTGAAATATATATCCCATCAAAAAGCGTTCAAATTTAGTTTGTTTGTTTATTTATTTATAGCATTTCTTTATTTTTGAGAGACAGAGTATGAGCTGGGCGGAGGGCGGGGCGGGGGGGGGGGCTGGGCAGAGAGAGAAGGAGACACTGAATCCAAAGCAGGCTCCAAGCTTGGAGCTGTCAGCACAGAGCCTACTGCGGGGCTCAAACTCACAAACCTGAGCTGAAGCTGGTCGCTTAAGGGACTGAGCCACCCAGGCACCCCAAAATTTACTTTTATTTTTAAATGTGCTAGCAAAACCAAGTGGCAAACATAAGCAAGCCATAGAGCATGTTTAGTATAACCATTTATATTGTTTCAAAGCAGGTGAAACAATTCTATGTTACCCTTAGAGATACACTATGGATACATATGCAATGAAAGTAGTTTTTAAAAATAAAGGAGGCAGTGCAAAACACCAAATTCAGAACAGTGATTACTCAGGAAATGGTATGGACACAATGTTATCAAAGTAAGGTCGACAGAAAGGATTTTTAATGTGGAGTGATTTATTATTGAAGTTAACTGGGAAGTACACTGAGAGTGGTTGCATTTTACTTACTCTGTTTTGTGCATAGTAAATACTGCACAATGTATCTTTTTAAGATAAAACTGCAACTGTTAGGCAAAGAACCCCACCCCAGCCGCTGGCTGTGTCCTCCACCTTGAGTGACTATGTCCCTGACATGCCCCCTTCCGGGGAAAATTGCAGAAACCTCAGACCACGCCTCCTCCCTTTGAGTAACCTCCCGCTCACCCGTTCAAACTTCCCGGTCAAAACACGCCTGGTGACCTGCGTAACAGGACTCCGACCCTTCCCCAGCCAATCGGCCGAGGCCACGACCCTTCCCCAGCCAGTCGGCTGAGGCCACAGCCATTACCTCACCAACTGCCCCTAGACCCCTATAAAACCTTTGTGCTTTTGAAACTCGCTCTCTCTCCGGTATCTCACCGCTGCGTCGGTGCACGTAGGGGATTGAGCTCGAGCTAGCTCGAATAAAGGCTCTTTGCTTTTGCATCAGACTCAGCTCCCTGGTGGTCTTTGGGGATCACGAATTCTGGGCATAACATTTGGGGGCTCGCCCGGGATCCCCAAGACCCCCGAGGGACCCGCGACCTGGAGAGCCTGACTGGCCACGGTTAGTGTCTGTTCGTTCTGTCTTTTCTGTGTGAGCTCATTTCTGAAATTCTGGTAGTGCCCGACGCGGTCTAAGTGGATGCATTGGAGGACCACGGGCCGGAAGTTTCGGAAGACATTCCGATCCTCCCTTCTGGAGGGATGTGGAATCCCCTCATCGGTTTTGGAGGGACGTGGAATCCCCTCAAAGGTCTGAGACAAGGCAGGTCGCTCCCGCCGGTCGGCGCGAGGCTGTCATCTAGCTTTCAGTTTTGCTTCCATGGAGTTGGAAGACTTTCTAGGGGCCCTCTGTTTGTCTGTTTCTGTGTTTCTCTGTTTTGTTCTGTGGACTTACTGGATGACATTATGGGACAGACTCAGACTACTCCTCTAAGTATTATGATTGAATTAATTTTTCCTCCCCCGTATAACTCCCCTAGGATGCTGGAAGAACACCATCCTCCCCCTCTGGGGGAGGCAGACGCTGTTCCGAGAGCGGGAGGCGGAAACGCTCCAGTGGGAAGCCCGCCCTTTACCAGACAAAGGGCTCAGAGGGAGCAATCCGCCTCCACCGCCGACTCCACTAGTCTGCCCCCGGGAGCCACCGGACCCCCAGACGCGGAGGGGAATCAGCCCCATCACTATTGGCCTTTCGCCACTAGTGACCTCTACAATTGGAAAGCTCAGAATCCTAAGTTTTCCAAGAAACCGGCAGGGCTTATTGATTTATTAGACTCTGTTCTTTTTGCTCATCAGCCCACGTGGGACAATTGCCAGCAGCTTTTGCAGGTCCTGTTCACGACTGAAGAAAGAGAAAGAATCCTCAATGAGGCCCAAAAACTAGTTCCGGGCGCAGACAGGAATCCCACCACCAACCAAGCTCAGATAGATGCCTCCTTCCCCTTAACTCGGCCCCAGTGGGATTTCAACATGGCAGAAGGTAAGGAGAGGCTCCGGGTCTACCGCCAGACTCTAATGGGGGGTCTCCGAATGGCTGCTAGAAAGCCAACCAATTTGGCCAAGGTAGGAAATGTACAACAGGGAAAAGATGAATCTCCGCCTGCCTTTTTAGAACGGATCATGGAGGCATTCCGTACCTATACCCCCATGGATCCAGAGGCTCTGGAAAGCAAGGCAGCTGTTATCATGGCCTTTGTAAACCAATCGGCCATAGACATTAGGAAAAAATTACAGAAAATAGATAGACTAAGAGAAAAAAGTCTGCAGGACTTACTGGTGGTAGCCAAAAAGGTATATAATAACTGGGAGCCTCCTGAGGACAAGCAGGCTCGCGCCATGGCGGCTGCCAGCAGTAAGCAGACTCGACACCTGGCCAGAATACTACTAGCTACCACTGCTGACTCCCCCGAGGAACTAGACCGCTGTCTCCGGCAGCTGGCAGACGATTCAAGAAAAGGTAAAGGAACCACCAAGGGGGGAAGCAGAGGCTGTAGAAAGATCAGTGCGCATACTGCAAGGAGATAGGGCATTGGGCCCGAGATTGTCCGAAAAGGGCCGGCGGGAAGGGAAGCAAGACTGATCGAGTAAAAGTCCTGGAGCTAGATGAACTGAGTGATAGGGGAGTCGGGGTTCGGACCCTCTCCCCGAACCCAGGGTAACTCTTAAAGTGGAGGGGACCCCTGTTGACTTCCTCGTTGACACCGGAGCACAACATTCGGTCCTCCACACCCCATAAGGAAAACTAGCCAGCAAGAAGTCCTGGGTACAAGGGGCAACTGGTATGAGCCAGTATTCATGGACTACCCGAAGAACGGTAGATTTGGGGACGGGCCGGGTATCCCACTCCTTTATGGTAATACAAGAATGCCCCTACCCGCTCTTAGGACGAGACTTATTGACCAAGATTGGAGCTCAGATAACTTTCAGACAAGGGGGGGCCTCAGGTCACCGATGGCAAGGGCCACCCCATCCAGGTCCTGACCATGAAACTGGAGGATGAATACCGCCTCCACCAGGAGGCGCTCCTGAGAGAGGATAATATAGACAGATGGCTACAAGAATTCCCCTCCGTTTGGGCAGAGACGGGGGGGGGGGGGGGGGGGGGATAGGACTAGCCGCTCACAGGACCCCAGGCCTGGTAGAGCTCAAGCCAGGAGAGAGTCCGGTAAGGATCAAACAATACCCCATGTCTCGGGAGGCCCAGGAGGGGATCCAGCCACACATCTGGAGACTACGAAGCCTAGGGGTACTAGTTCTTTGCCAGTCTGCCTGGAACACCCCCTACTGCTGGTCAAAAAGCCTCACACAAATGACTACCGACCGGTACAAGACCTCCAGGAAGTAAATAAGAGGGTCGCGGACACACACCCAACTGTTCCCAATCCATATACTCTCGAGCTCCTTGGCGCCCTCCAAGGTCTGGTATACTGTACTAGATTTAAAGGACGCCTTCTTCAGTCTGCCGCTGGCACCCCAGAGCCAACCCCTGTTCGCCTTCGAGTGGCATGATCCGGAGGAGGGCTACAGTGGGCAACTCACCTGGACACGGCTACCTCAGGGATTCAAAAATTCAACCACCATCTTCGACGAGGCACTACACGAGGACCTGGGTGAGTACAGAAGGGAGCACCCTGGCCTCACCCTCCTACAGTACGTAGATGACATCCTGATTGCTGCCGACACGGCCAAAGACTGTGAGCGAGGGACCCAGGACCTGCTGGCTACCCTGGGGGCCTTAGGGTACCGGGCATTGGGCATCTGCGAAGAAGGCTCAGATATGCAGGGAGAGGGTAAGTTACCTGGGATGTATCCTGGAGGGCGGACAGCGGCGGTTATCAGATGCCAGAAAAGAAACTGTCCTAAGGATCCTTACTCCCACCTCCCGAAGAGAAGTAAGGGAATTCCTAGGATCAGGATCAGCCGGCTACTGCCGCCTCTGGGTTCCAGGTTTTGCTGAGATCGCCAGGCCCCTATATGAAGCTACCAAAGAGGGAAAACATTTAAATGGGCTGAAAAAGAAGAAACTGCCTTTAATCAGTTAAAAAAGGCCCTCCTAAGTGCCCCAGCCCTGGGCCTACCAGACATTATGAAACCCTTCCACCTCTTTGTAGACGAACATAAGGGAATAGCAAAAGGGGTTCTAACTCAAGCCTTAGGCCCCTGGAACTGCCCCGTGGCTTACCTGTCCAAGAAAATAGATCCAGTGGCTGCCGGCTGGCTGCCATGCCCAAGAATTATTGCGGCGACAGCACTCCTAGTCAAGGATGCAGACAAACTGACCCTAGGACAGGAGATCTGGATCACGACCCCACACGCCATTGAAGGGGTCCTGAAACAGCCTCCTGATAGATGGATGAGCAACACACGTGTGACTCATTACCAGAGCCTCCTACTCAACCCTCCACGGGTGCAGTTCCACCCCAGTGCAGCCCTCAATCCTGCAACCCTGCTGCCCGACCCTGACCTAGGTGCTCCACTACATGACCATGCGGGAATCCTGGAACGAGGACATGGATTCTGGACGGACCTGACTGACCAGCCCCTCCCCGATGCCGAGGCTACTTGGTTCACTGATGGCAGCAGCTTTGTGCGGGACGGACACAGGTATGCCGGTGCAGCGGTGGTCACCGAAACGGACACCGTATGGGCGGAGGCTCTACCCTCCGGAACGTCAGCCCAGCGAGCAGAGCTCGTCACCCTTACCAAGGCGCTAATGTTGGGGGTTAGAAAACGGCTTAACAACTACCGGACTTGGGAGACCCAGTTTTATCAGACCAGCCCAAATAATCCCAGGAGGAGTTAACAGCAGATCAAGAAACTCCCCATGGCCCAGGAGATAAAGGGATGGTGGTATACACCTAACAAGGAGCTCGTGCTGCCAGACCGGCTCGGAGTCTCAATATTAGAGCACATGCATCGGTCTACTCACATGGGGGCCCGAAAATTAAAAGACTTAATTTGACAAGCCAGAATCAAGATTCACCAACAGGACACCAAAATGGAGCAAGGTGTATCTGCCTGCAAGACCTGCCAACTCACCAACGCAAGAGCCACTTCAAATAAAAAAGGAACCAGGCTCAGAGGCACCAGACCGGGAGCCCAATGGGAAGTCAACTTCACTGAAGTCAAACCAGGAAAGTATGGTTATAAATATCTTTTAGTATTTACAGACACCTTCTCTGGCTGGGTGGAGGCATACCCAATCAAGCATGAAACGGCTCAGACGGTGGCTAAGAAGCTACTAGAAGACATCTTACCCAGGTATGGTTTTCCTGCCATGGTAGGATCAGACAATGGACCAGCTTTTATCTCGCAGGTAACACAGGCAGTAGCCAAGGCGGTGGGGGCAAACTGGAAATTACATTGTGCTTATAGGCCCCAGAGCTCAGGACAGGTAAAAAGAATGAATAGAACCCTAAAAGAGACCCTTACCCAATTAACCATGGAGACTGGCGGGGACTGGGTGACTCTCCTACCATATGCCCTTTACCGGGTTAGGAACACCCCTTACACCTTGGGTTTTACTCCCTACGAGATCATGTTTGGCAGGCCACCCCCTATTATTCCCAACCTTTGAGCTGAACTTCTTGCTGAGTTTAAAGATCAAGAACTTTTTCTTTCCTTGAGAGGGCTCCAGAGGGCACAGGAGGACATTTGGCTGTGCCTCTGTGCCATCTACGAGGCTGGCCCGACCCCGATACCTCATCAGTACAGGCCAGGATACTGGGTCTACATCAAGAGACACCACCAAGAGACCCTTGAGCCGCGCTGGAAGGGACCCTATATCGTGCTGCTGACAACCCCCACCGCTCTCAAAGTAGATGGCATTGTGACCTGGGTCCATCACACCCACGTTCGGTCAGTGGACCCCTCCTCGATCCGGAAGGATTTCGTCACGCGATGGGCTGTCAATCGGGACCAACACAACCTGCTCAAGCTCAAGCTACAGCGCATTCGACCCACCTAATATTGGTAACTGTTAGCTCTGCTTGTCACTGCTCATGCTGCCGGGAGTCCCCACGCCCCCCAGAACATCACCTGGCAGACCATAGACACCAGCTCGGGGACAATACTTAATCAGACCTCCCAGAGCCACCCCAGGGACACTTGGTTCCCAGAACTCTGCGTAGACCTCCAAACTCCGTTCCCCTTGTCACCATACGCCCCCGGATTCCATGCGCAGAACCAGTAATCCCTTACTTCCTTATCAGAAGTAGTACTCCAAGACAGAAGGGGATTAAACTTATTATTCCTGCAGCAAGGAAGACTATGTGCAGCTCTAGGGGAAGAATGTTGCTTCTATGCTGATCACTCGTGGGTTGTAAAAGAATCTATGGCCCTCATAAGGGAAGGGCTGCAAAAACGAAAGTTAGAACAATCTCAGTCCTGGTACGAGTCTTTGTTCAACTGGTCTCCCTGGTTAAATACCCTCGTCTCAGCCCTTGCCAGACCCCTCACCATCCTCCTCCTACTAGTAACCCTCGGACCCTGTATAATCAACAGACTGGTCCGGTTTGTCGGGGACGGCGTGGGGGCCGTCTAACGGTCCTCTGTGCTCAGTGCAAGCACCTAATAACAGAAGAGGACAAAATAGAAATGCAGCTGGTCCCATGATTGGGTCCACAAGCTACATGACGAGGGGGGAATGAAAGAGCGGACCTACGCCGGCCGACTCCATCTTGTTCTGTGTCTTCCACCTTGAGTGACTATGTCCTCGACATGCCCCCTTTCCGGGAAATCGCAGAAACCTCAGACCACGCCTCCTCCCCTTAAGTAACCTCCCGCTCACCCGTTCAAATGTTCAAACTTCCCGATCAAAACATGCCTGGCCACCTTTGAAACAGGACTCCGACCCTTCCCCAGCCAATTGGCTGAGGCCACAGCCATTACCTCGCCAACAGCCCCTAGACCCTATAAAACCTTTGTGCTTTTGAAACTCGCTCTCTCTCCCAGGCATCTCACCGCTGCGTCGGTGCAGGTAGGGGATTGAGCTGGAGCTAGCTCGAATAAAGGCTCTTTGCTTTTGCATCGGACCCGGCTCCCTGGTGGTCTTTGGGGATCACGAATTCTGGGCATAACAATAGTTCTGTGCCCTAAATAAGGTTCTCTGCAAACTAAGGCACACAGATCAAATCCAGCCCTTTGCCAATTTTTGCACAGCCCTCCACCTAAGTATGGTTTGTACGTTTTTCAGGGGTAGGAAGAACTGCCCTCCACCACTGTCACTGAACCATGAATGGCTTAGGAAATTAGCTTTTGCTGCAGGCTTGATGTTTCTTGATGAATTAACTCTAAAGCTATAAGGCAAAATGGCTTGTACACACCAAACTTAACACTGTGGTGAGATAATGTCAACAATTATCTTTGAATCACAAGTGACCTCAAGCTGCTTCATATACTTCCTGTTAAAAAGTTTAGAAGCAAGGTCTCCCTACCCGCACAAACTTGTAGTAGATATATTTTCTGAGTTCAAACTACAGTTCCAGCAGCATCTTTTGGACCTGGATGTGAATGCAAAAAAATTTCCATATTTCAAAATCCATTCAACTGTGCAATTGAGGAGAGCTTCCACCTTCAAATGGAAGCAATTAATCTGCAACATAATGATACACTAAAAGGCAAATATCAAGAGAAGAATTTAACAGAATTGCGTAAATGCCTTCCAAGCAATGAATATGCTCAATTAAAACCATATACTCACGGGTTGATATCAGTATTTGGCAGTACTATGAAAAGAAATTTTCAAAGACATTTTCAAAGATAAAATATATAAAATCTCACTAAAAATCAACATTAACAGAAGAACATTTCCTACTGATTTTGATGACAGAGAACACTAACTCTGAACTTCAGTAAAGCAAAATGCATCCCACCCCTGGAAAAAGAATTCCATCTTTTTAGTAGTATAAACATCACCAAAAAAAAAAAAAAAAAAAAGTATCAGCTATTAGATTTTGAAATTCATCAGTACAAATTCTGTGGAAATTTGTTTTCTCTCGTTACAGAAGTACCCACAAAATACCGTCAATTGTCCCTTGGTCTGCAAAGTCTGAAATATTTACTACCTGGGTCTTTACACAAAAAGTTTGCCACCTCCTGTCATAGAATGATTATAAGGATTAAATAAAATAATCCTTGTGAATGTGGTTAGTAGCAACCTGGTATACAGTAACCACTCATTTTTTTTTCTTTACTCATCATCTGTTTTGTACATATAAACTCCATGTTTTTAAAATTATAAAAAGGGACATTTTAAAGTGCATGAAATATTTATGTGCATAAATATTTGTCTACATCTTGGATTAGGATTTATCTTTAGGTTATATTTCTGGAGGCAGATTGATTCCATATTGAAGCAAAACCTTTAAACAAAGCTTATTTTGTCTTGCCATACTACTCTTACCTGCCCAGCAAACTGGATAATTTTAGACTGAGGGGACTACACTTCCTGCCCTTGCCTTCCTGGAATGCTCCTGGGTTTTGATTCCAAGGAAAGATAGTCTATGTGACGTTCATCCATTAATTCCTTTTACAGGCATTCATTAAATATCTAGTCTTTGGATAACAGAGACAAATGGATATAAAAATAAATTTGGATGTGTTTGTCTGCTTTCCCGGAGCTTCAGTGTGGGAGAGCATGTAAGACCTAGGTGATAGCTCTATCTCTGGAGGTAGGTGTGAAGTTTCTCCCCAGATACATGAATGGAGGAGGAGGGAGGGGCTCCAAGGAATGGCAAAACCAAAGTGCTGTTAGATGGGGGATAAGCAGTTGCTAGGTAGAACATCAGCTTATTCACATTTTTCCAGCTCTGTGCATCAGTACAGTCCATGTTTTGCTTAACCTGGTTAAAATGGGTGTGTCCTTTGCAACGTAAAGAAACTTGACCAATCTAGATGGATACACGTTTAACTGGCAGAAAATGAGAAGTACACACATTTTAGTTAAGGGGACAGGAATAGGCACAGACACAGAGGCAGAAAAGAGCAGCAACCACCAGGGCATATTATGAATAAGAAAGAAGGCTGGCCGTGTAGCGTGTTCAGATTATGGAAGGTCTTAAAGGTCTGTGTAGGGAGTGTGCAATGTTTTTTAAGAGTTGCGTTCCTTCAGTTACTCTCAGGTCTTTGCGAAGCTTATTAAGGCAGAATTTTTCTCCTCCAATTTAGAAGAAGTGTATTTTTAAGAAAGGCTGCCTTCACTTACTCCAGTGAAGTAATAGCCAAGTAAGTCATTACATTTTTTTCTTTTGTAAATAATCGCATTAAAAAATATATTACATTATTAGCATACTTAAGAGATAATTGCATCTACCTGTATTCCCCAGGGGATGTTCCTAATGCTTTTCCTTAGTAACAACCCCCGTCTTGATCCTTGTAGCTAGGGAGTGTGCAGCCTCATGCCTGCCTCCCTCCTCCCACCCCACTCACCAAAGACAATGGCAGGTACCAGTCAGTCATCATATGGAATAAAGATGGGGTTGAACCTTATCTAACCATGAGTGGGGAAACCAACCAGTTTGCCTAATAACATTCTGGAAACTTACTAAATTCTGCTACATTACATAAAAATCCATATCTAATACCCAAAGTGGGGAGCCAATGAAAGTTCTTAAGTGAGGCAGCATATAGAATGATGTTTCTGTAGAATTGAGGCTCCTCATTGCAGTGCCTGGGTGGCTCAGTCTGTTGAGCATCAGACTTCAGCTCAGGTCATGATCTCGTGTGGTTCATGAGTTTGAGCCCCGAGTCGGGCTCTGTACTGACAGCTCAGAGCCTGGAGCCTGCTTTGGATTTTGTCTCCCTCTCTCTCTGCCCCTTCCCCACTCATGCTTTGTCTCTCTCTGTCTCTCAAAAATAAAAACATTTTTAAAAATTTAAAAAAAAAAAAAGAACTGAGGCTCCTCGGGAAGATAGGTAGTATGCAAAAATTTAAAACTTTATGGACAAATAAATTTGTGAAACACTGGTTAAAATGAAGTTAAACAGCTTTTTTTTTTTTTTTTTTTTTTTCTGTAAAGGAATTATCAGAATAGTTAACCTGTGATTATACATCATGACTCCCTGACAAGGTGATAAAACATACACCACTCATCAAATTTATTGATTTTTTTTAACGTTTATTTATTTTTGAGACAGAGAGAGACAGAGCATGAATGGGGGAGGGTCAGAGAGAGGGAGACACAGAATCGAAAGCAGGCTCCAGGCTCTGAGCTGTCAGCACAGAGCCTGACGTGGAGCTTAAACTCACCAACCGCGAGATCATGACCTGAGCCGAAGTCGGACGCTTAACCGACTGAGCCACCCAGGCGCACCTATTGATTTTTTTTTTTTAATTTACATCTAAGTTAGTTAGCATATAATGCAATAATGATTTCAGGAGTAGATTCCAGTGACCCATCCCCTATGTATAACACCCAGTACTCATCCCAACAAATGTCTTCTTTAATGCCCCTTACCCATGTAGCCCATCCCACAACCCATAATCCCTCCAGCAACCCTCAGTTTGTTCTCTGTATTTAAGAGTCTCTTCTGTTTTGTCCCCCTCCCTGTTGTTATATTATTTTTGCTTCCATTCCCTTATGTTCATCTGTTCTGTGTCTTAAAGTCCTCATATGAGTGAAGTCACGTGATGTTTGTCTTTCTCTGACTGATGAATTCCGCTTAGCGTAATAATACCCTCTTGTTCCATCCACATAGCTACAAATGGCAAGATTTCATTCTTTCTGGTTGCTGAGTAATACTCCTTTGTACATATATACCACATCTTCTTTATCCATTCATCCATCGATGGACATTTGGGCTCTTTCCATACTTTGGCTATTGTTGATGGTGCTGCTATAAACATGGGGGTGCATGTGCCCCTTTGAAAGAGTACACCTGTATCCCTTGGATAAATGCCTAGTAGTGCAATCGCTGGGTAATAGGGGATCTCTTGTCTTTTTACAATGAAGTATCTTATTATTTCTAGTGGAAGTTTTGTGGAAGACACTTTGGGAAACACTGAAATAAAAACTGTGATCAGAGATATGCTTTAGGCTCATCAGCCTTGAGGCTGTATACATTTAGGATGAAGTAGAAAGCCAGAGGCAAAGAAAACAGGTTAAATATCCAGGTAAATAAAATCCATGTGATGAAAGTGATTACAGAAACATACATTGTGAAGATAAAATGGGCAGGACTTTGCTTTTGAACGATCACAGGTGATAAGGACAAGAAATAGGTGGTATGGAGTCATGGGTATTCAGACATACATTTGGTTGGTAGGAAAATGAGAGCACTTTTCATGGAAATTGGTAGACAAAGGTGCACCTTAACAGCCCCTGGATAGATTCACTGAAGGAAAGAAAGACAATTTTGCTTGCCAGACAGTTGAGCCTCTCTGACCATCACGAGTTCACTTACTCATCTTTCCTGTAGGACTTTGTTCCCTCCTTGCTTTTCTTTCCAAGTTACCCTTCTTACAGAGGCTTATCATGAAAGCTGGTTACCGAGGGAAAACAGTCTCCTTGGCCTCCATTTTCTATATCCCTAATCGGCATTCTTTTTAACAGTTTTAGTGCTGATAGAGGAAGTAAGTATACTAATAAGACTCCACTTCAACACATGCTAGTCAGTTACCGAGTATGATATAATAAATATGGGACAATAGAAAACAGCAATTTACACTGGCTTTAAAAATTTTTTTTAATGTTTATTTTTGAGAGAGAGAGAGAGAGAGAGCGCGCGCAAGAGTGAGAGCGAGCATTATCAGGGGAGTGGCAGAGAGAAAGGGAGAGCCTGCTTCGGATTCTGTGTCTCCCTCGCTCTCTGCCCCTCCCCAACTCGCACTCCGTCTCTCTCAAAAATAAACATTAAAAAACTTTTAACTGGAAATGAGAATAGGATGAGAAGAGAAAAATGAGGTATAATACATAGAATGACCATATTTACTGTGCAAACCAGAATACTTGAGAATAGAAGAGGGTGCTCTCACTTATGCTGAGGTAACAGGCATACTGTTCCAGGCAGACGGGTTGGACCATCTAACCATAGGAGGGGGTACAGCGCTAACTATGCCCTTAAAGCATATTTCTTAGCTTCAGGAAAAAGCTGGGATTTGTAAATGAAGAAACAAAAGCCTGGCATGAAAGTGCACATGAGAAAAGGAACACCCAGAAGGAGTGACTTCATTTGTTGGTTTAGGTGTGGGGTCATCAGGAGTAGGGCTCTGCTTGAATAATGGAGCGTATGTGCCAGAGGGGGTGATGGGGCGGGGTGGGGGGTGGGGCGGAAGAAAATAGTGTGGTTTATTGTGTTTTGTCTGACAAGAGGAGAACCTTGTTCACATAAATGTTCCATCATTTTAAATCTGAGCCAACGAAAATCTAAATTCTCCTTAACATCTGCACTACTGTCCAAGTCACACTGTGTTCCTAGAGTCACAAAGACTGTATTATGGAAACGAGAACCAACATAAACCTCTGTTGATGAGATTATCTAGAAGCAGGGACGACGTTTTCCCATGAGCAGTCCATGTTATTAAAACTGTTAGTGTACAAAATGAATTTTTAGTCAGTAACAGTGGTTAAGTATAGCATGTTGTCATTCTAAAATAGATGCATCTTCCTTTATTTCTTTTCATGTTTATTTATTGATTTTAAGAGAGAGCATGTGCATGAGCAGGGAAGGGGGCAAAGAGGGAGAGAATCCCAAGCAGGCTCCACGCTGTCAGCACACAGCCCTATGCAGGGCTCGAATTCACAAACCATAATTGTGAGGTCATGACCTGAGCCGATATCAAAAGTCAGACGCTTAACCGATTGAGCCACCTGGGCACCCCAGTAGATGCATTTTCTAAGAGTAAAAATGGGTGGTTAAGTCTGTTCAGCGGTGGGTGGTTCAGTTGGTTAAGTGTCTGACTTGGCTCGTCATGCTCTTGCGGTTTGCAACTTCGAGCTCCGTGTCAGGCTCTCTGCTGTCGGTTTGGAGCCTGCTTCGGAGCCTCTGTCCCCCTCTCTCTCAGAAATAAACATTTGAAAAAAAAGAGTAATACAAAAAATAGTCCACAAAATCAATACTTATGTAAGTTTTTAAAAAATCATTATAGAGGCACCTGGTGGCTCAGTCAGTTAAGCGTCCAACTTCAGCTGAGGTCAAGATCTCGCGGGTTGTGGGTTCAAGCACCCTGTCAGGCTCTGTGGCTGACAAGGGGCTCCAATCCACAAACTGGGATATCATGACGTGAGCCAGACAAAGTTGGACGCTCAACTGACTGAGCCACTCAGGTGCCTTTCTCATTTCCAATTTTAATGTTTATTTTTTAAACATTTTTATGTTTTTTTAAGGTTTTTTTTTGTTTGTTTGTTTTTTTTGAGAGAGGAAGAGAGAGAACATGGGGGAGGGACAGAGAGAGAGGGAGAGAATCCCAAGCAGGTTCTGCACTGTCAACAGAGCCCAACACAGGGCTCGAATCCATGAACTGTGAGATCACCACCTGAGCTGAGATCTAGAGTTGGTCGCTTAAACACCTGAGCCACTCAGGTGCCCCGACATGTTTATTTTTTAAAGTACAGTATTATAGGGGCACCTGGGTGGCTCAGTCGGTTAAGCGTCCAACTTCGGCTCAGGTCACGATCTCACGGACTGTGAGTTCGAGCCCCACATCAGGCTCTGTGCTGACAGCTCAAAGCCTGGAGCCTGTTTCAGATTCTGTGTCTCCCTCTTCCTCTCTCCTCCCCCACTCATGCTTTGTCTCGCTCTTCTCAAAAATAAATAAACGTTAAAAAATAAAAATAAAAAAAATAAAAAAAAAAAAAGTACAGTATTATAGGTTAAATGGGGATGATCCTAGGAAGACATTTAATCCTGTTTCATACTTGATAGAATTTAATCTCTATCTGAACTTTATGGCTGAATTTATCTTACTTTGTGAGGTATTATTTTTCACTATTAGGCATCTGTAAGTTTTATGAAAACCTTCTTACCTTCAGTCTTAATTGTATTATTCTTCCCCAGTCTAAAACTCGTAAAATATAGACTTGGGATTCTTTTCTCAACCATAGATTTTTGTAATGCCCAGTCTAAGGAAGGCACCCGTCATATATTATGAGTTAACTTTTTAGGTATGTAGAAAAGTGTTAGATATACACTATCCTTGGGAGAATTGAGAAATAATTCTTTTGTATTGCATGGTTCAAATGAGGAACCTGGGTTGAACAGCTGCAAGCCTCTATCATTCACTAGCTGTATGATCTTGGACACTTCATCTCTTCATGCCTTGGTTTCTCAGCAATAAGATGAAGTATAATGTCTTTCTGGGCCATTGTGAGAAATAAAGGACATATATAAAGCTCTATCAAAATGGAGACATTATTGATCTTGTTCACCATTTTAGTCTGACTGCCTTGTACAGGTAGCATCAGGCAGAGAGTAAGTTCTCAATAAATATCTGAATAAAATGACTAAAAGCCCCTAGCACAATGCCTTACACATAGCACTCAATAAAAGGCAGTCATTTTTCCTATGACCTGGTTTCCAGACCTCTCACTGTATTAATCACGCTCTGATTTACCAACATTCTTCTTCAGACATGGTTCTAACAACTCAATACTGTATGGCGTGTGGCAATTTGGCTTTATCTGATCATAATTACAGAGGAGTCCACTGGGAAAAAGCTAGTCTACCTGCTTACATAGAGGTGGCACTTAAAAAGCCCACTGTCTCCCAATATTATCCTTTAAACCTTAGGAAATGGATGATGCAGAGAATAAAAATATCAGAAAATAAGGTGCAATCAACCAGGTAAGAGAAGAGCCAGGATAGTACAGGGTAATGGAAAGTCATTGCTACTAGTGCTTATTAAGGCTGCACCTAAGGAAAAGTCCGGTGGTGATTACTATTGGTTAGTCTCCCTATCTAGAGCACACTCCTTGATCCCTTTGATGGCCTGACTGTAAAGTTTGTCTACAGTGCTCACCACTAGGAAGATCTTCAAATATTACTGAACGGTTGAATGACTGAAGACAAACAAGAACGTCTGAAGGAGATGCTAGAGTGAATAGATGAACAGCTTCTAATAAGGAAACTGTGAGACTAATGGTTTCCACCATTGGATCTGGGGACAACAGACGCAGGTCAAGGAAAGAATGCTAATAAAATCACAAATATAAATGTGAAAACATTTTGGAGCCTTTGGCAAAAACAGAAATGTAAATTGGCTTAATAATTTGAATGGGCAGCGAGGTTTAGGTTCGCTTTTGTTCTTAGTATGATTGAGATTGGAGTTTGTAAAGTGGAGGGAGATGGAAAAGGATTAAGGACTAGATAATAGGCCAAGCGTTGGGCCCTACGGTAGGATGAGCCAGGGTGGTAAATAAAAACTAAGCATTTCCTTTCCACCAACAAAAGTAAAGGTAATGGGAATAGTCTGGGGTATAGAGGTAGCAGTTAGGGAAGCTCCAATCGCCAATCTCAAAGTAGGACAATTGGCGAGGAAGAGGAGAGAAGACTGGCAGAGCAATTTGGATCCTTTGTTGGGATGGAGTGCACAAGGGGAAACAAATGGTTGCTGACCTCTGGGAAGGGTGGCTCAGCTTTGCGACTAAGAAAAAAAAAAAATCTCCTCTACCTTCTTCCTGATCTAATCATCCCGGCCGCTTTAAAACCATCGGAATAAAGCAGTAAGTAAAAATTTCCTCCGTATTAAGCCGTTATTAACAGGACTCCTACGTGTTTTTATATTAAAATTTAAATACATCTCTAAAAATAAGACTGCCATGGCACCACGAGAGGATTTGAGAGAGGCCTTGTTTACAAGCGGATCGAGGGCCGACGGGAGATTTGCATATTAAGCCGAAAGACGGGCTGCGACAACACTCCCAACTGCAATCAGACGCTGCTGCAGCACACTCCTTAAGAGATCCAGTTTGACCGCGGGGGTCGGATAAGGTGAGAATCTGGCCTGACGGGAGCGGTTCCGCCCATCAGCTTCCCTTCCCTTTCTAAAGCGTGGCGGGCTGCGGCCGACCCCAGTCGCCCGACGGCTGTCGGCCTGAACGCTCTGCCGGACGGCCTGACGAGGAGCGGGTCCTGGAAGAATCGCCTCACGCCTGGCAACGAGGAAGCTGTCTCCAGAGACCATCGCCAGGGCTAAGGCAGACGGGTTGAGATCGCCGTGGGAGGCGCGGTAGGCCATCCTGCTCCTTTGATCGCCGGCCGACAGGGGCACGTAGTTCAGGGCCATCTTCAAACACTGCCCGCAGTGTTTGTTACGTCCCTCGGTCAAGGTAGGCTCTTGGCGGCTACGCAGATCAGTCCAGCCGGTCTCGAACGCGACCCCCGCCTACAGGGGAAGCCATTAACTCCAGCAGCGGCCGATGGAGGAGCCGCCTTCAACCGGCGCTCTCCTCTCGAGCATGCGCAGCCCGCCCGCGCACGTCGACGCCAGCCGAGAGCGAGCGTGAATGACGTCTACGTCCGTGACGCCCGGGTCGACGAGGGCGTGGGGTTTCCGAGAGTGCGCAGTGAGTGCGGCGGCGATGACCCTTCGGCCTTTTTAGGGAGGGGGCGACATTGCGATGGGGGCGGCGGCAGCGGAAGCGGATCGCACGCTCTTTGTGGGCAACCTTGAAACGAAAGTGACCGAGGAGCTCCTTTTCGAGCTTTTCCACCAGGTAAGCGGCCGAGAGCCGGCTCTTCCTTTCGTTTATCCGGCTCTCCTATGGCTCGGCCCAACGGCGAGGCCCGCCTTCTTTTCGAAAGCTGGGTTGTGGGTCCCGTCGCCCTAAGGCTGGGCCGCTTGGGGCCGGAGGTCACTCTGGGAAAGTGACGCGCTCGCTGGGGGTCGCTTTATGGAAAGAGCCCTGGTGAGTTCACGCTGAAGTGACTCATTGGTAGAGTATATTTTAATTGTTTGGTCATTATTTGTTTTCCACGTAAGTTTTTTTTTTTTTTTTAATTGCAGCATTAGAATATTTAAAACAGACTCCTAAATACGCTGTAGAAAAGCAGGCTTGTAGTGTCTCTGTGTTAATATTTGCATTAAAATGTGTTAAAAATTCAGAGTATCCTTTTCTCTCCAGTTCTGTTCTCTAACAGCTAGTAACGATTGGTTAATCGGTAAAAAAGCGAATTTTTAGTCCGAGAAAACCGGACTAGTCTTGATAAACCGTTACCTGGAGTGAGAAAATGATGGATGTTGGTCGCCCTGTTAAAAAGTCATAAGGTACTCTGAAATGTAAATTGAGCGACTGCTTCCAGTTCGTTATGGTCTTCCTTCCCCCACATAAATTAATCAAGTGTTTGGTCGTAGCTATAGGATCTGTAACCGAGGTGGAAATTCTTGTGTGTCCATTTTTTTAGACTTTCTGATTACATTTTTGTTGTTTTTCATCTTTGCAAAATTCGAGATTTTTCTTTTCGTCTATAGGCTGGGCCAGTAATAAAAGTGAAAATTCCGAAAGATAAGGATGGTAAACCAAAGCAGTTTGCATTTGTGAATTTCAAACATGAAGTGTCCGTTCCTTATGCGATGAATCTGCTTAATGGAATCAAACTGTTTGGGAGGCCCATCAAAATTCAGTTTAGATCAGGTAACTGTTCAGTGTTAATTGTTTGGGTCTTTTTGTTTGTTTCTCAGTTCTTTGTTTTTAATTTTGTTCAATTTTAAAGAACCTCTTTTTAGATGAAAATATTTCAAACTTTGTGGATAGTAAACTATATATCCCTGAAAATAGGTAATATTGACAACATAGCTTTTGAAAGTTGTCATTTTAAAATTGAATTTGCTGTTTCAGATTCTGTGTCTCCCTCTCTCTCTGCTCCTCACCTGTTCATGCTCTGTCTCTCTCTGTCTCAAAAATAAATAAACGTTAAAAAAGAAAATTAAAAAAAAAAAAAAAAAAGGGGCGCCTGGGTGGCTCAGTCGGTTAAGCGTCCGACTTCGGCTCAGGTCATGATCTCACAGTTCGTGAGTTCAAGCCCCGCGTCGGGCTCTGTGCTGACAGCTCAGAGCCTGGAGCCTGCTTCCCATTCTGTGTCTCCCTCTCTCTCTGCCCCTTCCCTGCTCATGCTGTGTCTCTCTCTGTCTCAAAAATAAATAAACGTTAAAAAAAATTAAAAAAAAATAAAATAAAATAAAATTGAATTTGGGTTGGTGAAGAGAATGTAAACTTTGTTGTTAGAATGACTTGGGTTTGGGTCCTTGCTCTGAAAGGAGCAAGGATTATTTTCTGAAAACGCTTTTCCTAGCTGCTTTGTAATTCACATTTACAAATTTTGATTCTGGATCCTGATGAGGGTGAAATTTTCTGTGTATCCAGTCTCAAAATTTAGTGTGGGGATCAGAATATTATGGCCAGATTGGATATTTATACATTGGATAATACCTTGTTTGGAACCCTTTGTTTTGGAAGTATCTGGTATTGAACACATAAGTTTTACTCTGATGAAATTGTAAAGCAGTCTTAGTGTAATTTAAGGTTTTCTTTTGTAGCCTCTGTCTACATGATTTGGGGTAGGGGAGACATAATTTCAACTTAAGGTTTCTATCAATAATTTCTCAATTTTTTTTATTTTAGGAAGTAGCCATGCCTCACAGGATGTCAGTTTGTCATATCCCCAGCATCATATTGGAAACTCAAGCCCTACCTCTACATCTCCTAGCAGGTAATATTTTACACCTATTGTTAAAATCATTTGTCAGAAATTTTCCTAGGTAGTGATCCCAAAACGCACAATGAGTGATTTGTTTCCTTCTTTAAGCTCCTTCTTCTTCATTCTTCTGCTATATTATTTGTATGTTGACTTATAATTAGGTATAATTAGGTTTCAAGGGGATTATAGACAGACATGTATGTATAGTACCTCTAAAACGGATGCATATGTTAACTATATGTTCATTTGGAAAGACATACACCCACATATTTTTGTACATAACTGAAAGAAAACTTCTCAGAACATTACTTAGCCCTTATTATTTTCAGTATACTCTATTTTCTAATCTGTTTCCTTTAAAAAATTTAAATTAGTTTTG
This sequence comes from Panthera onca, assembly GCF_046562875.1. NCBI lineage: Eukaryota > Metazoa > Chordata > Mammalia > Carnivora > Felidae > Panthera > Panthera onca. The sequence goes on along the minus strand of NC_138348.1, from coordinate 102,862,128 downwards.
ACCACCAGTTGGTTGTTAATTGCAGTTTAAAAATCACTGTCTGGAAACAGACTAGTGGACTAAGAGTTTGTAGAATTGGATTCTAGGTGTGCCTCCACCGATTGCGTAATCTTGAGATAGTGTCATTTCTCTGATCCTGTCCTTCCATTTGTCAGGAAAAGCTGAGTTGACTGATGTCTAGAACCTCTTCTAGTTACTAAGGGTTAGAAAAGATCCCGTATTTACATAAATAATTTTATTTGCGCTAGGAAAGCCGATATTTCACCAGGGACAGTTTTTTCCTGGATTATCCACAGAGTTATTCCATCAATCATAATGGGCTTCATTTAAGGAAGAGTTAGCAAACATGTGTCAGGTTCTTCAGCTCCTTTGCATTTATGCTCTCGTGTCTCACGGCAGTCTTATGAGGTAGGGGTTATTGTTAGTTCTACCGTATATGTGAAGAAAATGAGGATTGGAGGTTAACTTGCCCAAGTTTGAACCGTTCGTAATAGTGGACTGGGATTGAAACCCAGGCATTGTGACGAAGCCTCTAGGATAGGCTGCCTAATGGAGCTTACAAGTCTTCATGAAGACATGTGTATGTTTTGTGACTACCTGTTTGATAAGTCCTCTAGAGAAAGAGTAGAACATGCTTGGAGAAAAGATCCAGCGAGGAGAGATGATATAAACGAATGAGGAACTAAAAGGGGCCAACGTACCTAGATCACAATGAATGAGAAATGGAGAGTAGCAGATGGTGTTGGTGCGGTAGAAGAGGTGAGACGATATAGGGTCTTTCTTCTAGGCCATAGTTAGAAATTGGGAACATTATCCTAAAAACCGTCAAAAGATACCAAAATGTTTTCAGTAGGACAATAACGGGAACAGGTTTGTATTTTAACACTTTGTTTGGTTGCTGTGGGAGAACAGATTGGGGGGACAAGGCTGAAAATAGACCAATGAGGAAACTGTTGGTAGCAAAGTATTGGCATTAGTTGGAAGATAGCAAGGAAGTTCCTGGGATGATGTTGATGGTTTGGATTAGGGCGGTGCCAAGAGCTGGGGCAAAGTGGCTTCGATATGACAAGATGACTAGACAGCAAAGTTGCGGGAAAGAATAGTGTACAAAGGGTGCCATCTTCACATCCTTTCTTGCTAACTGAAATTGTGTTTAAATACTTCTCAGCACATCCGGAACTTGAAGCATCTCAAACCACTTTTGTAGAAGCTTCAAAGGTATCTCAGGTGGAGGAAAAATGAGTTTTTAGCTCCCTCAGAATTCTCTTTGGGAAAAAGTATGCAACTAAATGATTTGTTTTTAATTTAAGGCTAGAACATACATCGTTTTTATACTCTTCTTATAAGGAAAATTATACTTTTTACCTCTTTAGCATATGGATATATAACTAATTTAAGAAAACCCAAAATGGGAAGTGGCTGGGTGGCTCAGTCAGTCAGTTGAGCGTCTGACTCTTTTGCCTCAGGTTCTAATCCCAGGGTCATGGGATCGAGCCCTGTGTCAGGCTTCACACTGAGCATAGAGCCTGCTTGAGATGATCTCTCTCCCTCCGTCCCTCCCTGCTCACACACGTGCCCATGCTTGATGTTTCTGACTCTCTCTCCCTCAAAAAAAAAAAAAAACACAATGAAAATATCTAAACTATGAGGCAAATCAATTAGTGATATGATTCTAAATATTTTAAAATAAATTTAAAATACTTGCTAAGTGAGTTTTTCTGTAGAGTAAGCTTCCTTTTTAGGAGGTGGGGAATAAGATATAAGTCCTTGAAATTAATATCCTATCTATGTTACAGAACTCTTAATTTCTTGTTCTCCCAGATCTATTCCTCTTCCCTGTCTCAGTAAATGTGTGTGTAATTGCTCAAGCCAGAAATCTGCGTTTTTATCCTTAATTTTTCTTTTTCCTTCATCTGTCATATCTAATTAACCAAATCCTTTTCGTTTCAGTTTTCAGCCTAAGCCTTTGTGCTAGTCCCAGGATTGACCTTTTTTTTTTTTTTTTTTTTTCTATAAAGGCCACATATATGTTTCAGGCATTGCAGGCCATCGTAACACTACATAGAAAATACAGACACAAGAGTGTTACAAAAACTGGATTGGCCCATAGGCTATATAGCTTGCTCACCCCTGTGCTCGTTCTTCCTGCAGCTGGAATGTTTTGCCTCCAGGTGATCTTGTTACTCAGTTTTCACTTCAAATGTCTCCTTTTTAGAAAGGCCATCCCTGACCAGCGAGCTAAAATAGAACTCCTGTCTCTCACCTTACTTGCTTTTTAGTCGACTATTCATAATAACACTTGGAACAAGGTAAATTGTCTTACTCTCTGAATCCTTTCCCTTATCTATGAGAGCAGATACCTTGTTTTTCTTGTTCATTCCTACCTTTGGGACCTGTGTCTTGCTCATGATTAGTATGTAGTAAATATTTGTTAAATGAATGATTATATGTTGTTTTTCTTTCACAGGCATGAAAGGACTGTGGATAACATGATTCCATCAGCACAGATAATTCAGAGGTCTTTCTCTTCTCCAGAAAATTTTCAGAGACAAGCAGTGGTAGGTTGATTTATCAACTTGACTTGGTTAAAAAAAAAAAAACAACCAACCAAAAAACAACAAAAAAGCACAGCAAAACACTTAGATTGAAATGTTCAAATAATTCTTAAGTAATGTCCTAAGTTTTCGTTAGACTAGCATGGTCTTTGTAGATTGATTACTCATTTTAGTTTTCACTGGGCTGAAGTACATATTTGAAGATTGAAGATAAATAGAAGAGCTGTGTTTCACATTTGTATTTTTCTTCATCCATTGTTGTGGGGGTGGTGTGTTTAAAAGACAGGAAATTTATTCTCTGATGTTCTTGTAACCTAGGCTGAAGGACTTATTAGCATATGTTCTCTTTGATGCTTGTAACAGTAATTGAATATATTGGAGTCTTCAGACCATCTTCCTCTTGCTTTCCATTTTTTCTATAATATGAGGTTGTGAGACTAGGCTTAAAATCCTTCATATGTTTTACTGTTCCATCTTTGTGTCCAGTCCTTCATTTTATCATTTTGTCGTCACGTCCTTTATTTGTTTCTTTTTCTTGAATTCATTTCTTCTTTTTTTCACTGCCCAATCACAAGCATGGCTTATGACCCCTTGACCTTTTGCAGGCCTGCAAAATAAAAATAGAAGAATGAAATAAGGTAAAATTGAGCTCAGTATAAAGAGATGTCCACTTTTATGTACATATCACGTATTTTTCTCATTTTGCTGTAGGCTATTTAAAAAAAATGATCACTGGCTTATAAGCTATCTGCAGGCAGAATTTGGGGGACCACTGGTCTAGTCAGTTCGTACTTGTCTCCATTTTCTCCTCACCGGTCCATCTTACACACTTGTTTGAAAATTATTGTAACTGTTTTGCTTATCTTCCTGGTAATTTGACTTTCCCTCTTGTAACATAAAGTCAGAAGTCTCTAGCTTAGTTATTAGGTACTCTGAACATCTGATGCCAATAAAGCTTTTTAGCCTAATTGTCCATTAATCAGTGCTTATGAGGTCTGTAACCTCTCTCAGAGTTACTTGCTATTCTGCGAACACATTCTGTTTCCTTGTTATCTTTGTGTAATTTCCTTTCCTTGATATACTTCCCCCTTAAAATATTCTATCCATATTTTTAATACTCAGGTCCTATGCCACCTTCATGAAGCCTTTCCTAATGATACTGAGCTCTTGACTCTTTATGTGTTCATCAGACAGTGATTTACATTATCATCATTTGTATGACCTCTTCCCTTCTACGTTTTGTTCTTGAGGGCAGGGAGTAGTAGGGGTAGTCGTAGAGGTGGTGGGGGAGCCGGTGCCTGGGTGGCTTCGTTGGTTAAGCTTGCGACTTCAGCTCAGGTCGTGATCTCTCATTTCGTGAGTTTAAGCCCCTCATTGAACTCTCTGCTGTCAGCACAGAGTCTGCTTTGGATCCTCTGTCTCCCTCTCCCTCTTTCAGAAATAAACATTTAAAAAAAAATAGTAGTTATGTACAAATATCTTGTAGTTGTCCATTGGAATGAACAAACTTTGACTTGTTTAACCTAAGATCTACCTGGGCAGGTGGATCTACTAAAAATATTTGTAGTTAACATTTCCTTCTTTTTCTCTTAGATGAACAGTATTTTGAGACAGATGTCGTATGGTGGGAAATTCGGTTCTCCACATCTGGATCAGTCAGGATTTTCCCCATCAGTTCAGTCACATAATCCTACTTTTAACCAGTCTTCAAGCTCCCAGTGGCGCCAGGAGACGCCATCCTCACAACGTAAAGTCAGACAGAATTCTCATCCCTACATCCTGGACAGACATTATAGCCGTGAACAACGCTACACTGATCATGGGTCTGACCATCATTACAGAGGAGGCAGGGACGACTACTTCCATGAAGATCGGAATGCTGATGGCTGGAGCCACGATTATGAAAACAGAAGAGACAGTAGTAGAGATGGAAAATGGCGTTCGTCTCGACACTAACAAGTATTAAAAGGACAATGTTTTTAGAGGGTCATTCTAGGTCCCTTTGGCTGAATTGATCTGGAGGTGTTTTGTTAACTTTACAGAGCAGCTTTACAAGTTGCCACATTTCTTTATAAAATTTTTAAAACCTATAGCTGCAGTCTAATACAGAAATAAGAATTGTGGTTCCAGTTTTATTACATTAATAACCTTTCACCTCAGGGTTTTATGAAGAGGAAAGGGTTTTATGCAAAAGAAAGTGCCACAGTTTCTAATCATTTTAGACAATTAACGAAGGGATGTATTATATGGATTGGTTGTATTATAAAGCAGATATTTTAATTATCTGTTATCTTTTTGTATGGCAAGAAGTTTGTTGTCAGTGAATCAGATTTTGGTGTATATAATAGAAAACATTCAAGTTTTGATAGTCTGAAATGACTGTCAGTATTTTGTTGATAAAAGAAAGTAATTTCAGTGACTCATTTTACTTAAAACTTATTGGGGTTTTAAGGGGATACTTAAAAAAAATTTAAGGTTTTAAGTCATATTTGACTTCTTAGAGAATTTTTAGTGTAAGTTCTGTGACATGCTCATTTGAGTTTTACTCTAATTGAACATAAAATTGTAAATCTATACATGCTGTCTTATTCTAAAAATTTTTAAATTTACTCATTAAATCATGTTTGATGTATAACTGAAGTTACTCAGGAAGTTAAATATCTCTAAATGTATTTTTTTACGTTAAAAAAATACAGTGTTAACATAAATCCCCTTTTCAGGAATAACAAAAATGTAAAAGCAGAGGTAAAATGGTAAAATGTTTTACTGAAAGTATTCTTTTTGCAAAAAGAAGGTTCATGAACCGTTTAAGTGCTGCCTCTGTTACTCAAAACTTTAAAAACTTTAACATTTTCAACGTGCCCAGGACATGTGTACATGGGTATGTTTTATTGTGGAGATTGTACAGATTGCTTTTTTGTTTGAACGTTTGAAACAATTTAAACTTTTTCTGATTTAAAAATTTTTAAATCTTGTTTAACAGAATTGTGTATCAAGATGCTGTTTCCCATTTATTGCAGAACTTGTTTATAAAAAACCATTCCTTGAAAAATTTTGATCCTTTTTAATATTAGTAACCACAGCATTTATACTGTGTTCTTTTTTAATATATTGAAAATCTAAAAAAGAGTGTGTCTTATTTTTTTGACATTACTAACTTTGGAGACCATGTATACAAAGTTAGCAACATACTTTTATTCAGTGATGGCCTGGTGTTAAGAATGTTGGTTCTTAGAGCATCCTGAAATATTCCTTTTGTACATATTGAAATTAATATTTCAGAATCAGATTTTCAGTGATCTGGATTATAGTTCTTACCAGTTATGAACTGGTTACCCTCCTTAGTCTCTGGGAGTTCACGTACTCTCAGGTCTTCCCTGTGTGTAAATGCATGCCGTTTTTTGGTAAGTGGAACTATTGACTCCGCATGATTAAAAGTTTGTTTGCTTACACAGTTTAATAGTAGAAGGATTTGTTTGCAGTGAGCTTGTTCTCCAGTATCTTACCTATGTGAATATTTGGTAGCTTATAGAGATTAACAAAGATTAGTACTGCTTTATTGCAAGGTATCTCTGGGTCCGATCCTTTCATATTGATTCATAGGTAATCCTGGTTCAGGGTAATCTTTTTTAATGATTTTAATGACGGGGCACACCCTTTAGGAGGTTCCAGTGGATCTCTTTCACTTCAATCCCACCCAGTTGAAAGTAACCAAACTAATAAATGTACTGGGTAAAGGGACAGAACGAGATGGCCCCAACAAATTGGACATAGTTGGGGAGCTCGTTCACCCAGGCTTGAGAGCTACAGTAGAAAGGAAGAGGTGTTTTTGTGGGAGCACGGTTTCTCCCCAAGGGTGTGGCACGAAATACCACTCTGTTCTGTAATGAAGTGTCGGGTAAATGTTCTGTACTGTCTGACATGGTATAACCTTCTCTTAGAGAGTGGCAACACCATAAAGCTTCTGACAAGTACTGCAGTAAAGAAATCTTTATACTTAGTATTCCGAACTTTTTTGACCCTTATTTTACCCTTTTGTACATAACACATATTAATATACTAAGACCTCTAAAGAATCTGACCCCACCCTTCTCTATCAAATCAGTCAATATTTTTGGTACCACTTTCCAGTTCTGTTGTGTAGGCCCATATTCCTCACACCTACTGCCTATCATGCTAGAAGGGGCACTCATCCTCTTCCAGGATTATTCTATCAGCACCCTACTGTAGCAGTTTATGTATAACAATAGTACCCTGTATTTCGCTTGTCGTAACCTTATACTGTGTTATAATTTTCTTTTTATTTGTATCTCTCTAGAAAGTTCCATGAAGGCAGAAACCATGTCTTAGCAGTGAATTCTCAGTATCCAGTACCTGGCATTAAATTACTTGGTAAATTTTTGATGAATGAATGAAGGAATGTTTGTCAGATAATTGAATTAAAAAAGGAGGCTTAATCATAGTGGTAGTAGTTTTTTTTTTTTTTTAATAGGTTTCCTAACCATGAACCATCATTGCATCCTGTTATAAAAACTCTGTATTACAATATATTGTGCCTTTAATACACTCTAGAATTCTATTTGCTTTCCAAAAGTGTTAAGGTTTTGATCTGTATTCATGAAGTTTTCTTTTAAAAATTATTTTATTATGTTGGTTTGGTTTTGGAATTATGGTTCTGCTAGCTTTATAGAATGAATTGGCAAGCTTATTTTGTTCTATGCCCTGGAAAGAAAATTGAAAAATATAGGAATTAACCTGTTTCTTTAAGACTTGTTAAACTCCTTTGTAAAACTAATTTCTTAGAAGTAACTGGTTTTTTCTCCCGTTTTTTGTTTTGGTTATCAGTCTATCCGTATTTCCTACTTTCTCAGGAATCAATCTGAATAATTTATACCTTTCTAAAAAAAAAAACAAAACCATTTTCTCTGTCTTTCCAAATTAACTGACAGTTGTACATGGTATTTCTTACAATTTTTGTTAAACTCTATCTGCAGTTATAGTTGTTTTAGTTCCCGATATATTTTACTTTCCCTCCCACATCTTCATTAGACTCGCTGTGCTGTTATACATTGTGCATTTATTTATGTAAAAGCAGCATACTACATTGTTTCTGTTTTTGAAACCTTCCCTTTTAAAGAGATTAAAGTAAAAATTATATATGATTCCGACAGTTAACCATTTCTGGAGCTCTTTGGTCCTCCGTGTAGATCCATCTGGTATCTACTTGGAAATTTTTGGGATATGTCTTGTAGTGCAGCCTTGCTGGTGATGAATTCTTTTAGCTTTTGTGTCTGGAAAAGTATATTTCATCTTTGTGTTTGAAATATCTTTTTGCTGGGTATAGAATTCTAACTTGACAGTTTTTTTCCCCCTTTTGATATTTTAAAAATGTGGCTCCACTGTCCCCCTGCTTGCATTTTTTCCTATAAGAATACTGTTGGCTAGTACATAATGTGTCATTTTTGTCTGGCTGGTTTTGAGCAATTGGATTATAATGTGCCTTAATACAGTTTTCTTCATGTTCCTTTTGCTTGGAGTTTTTTGAGATTCATGGGTCTGCGGGTTTATAATTTCAATCATAATTGGAAAATTTTGGCCATTGTTTGAAAAAAAATTTTTGTCCTCACTTTCCTCTTTGGAAATTTCAACTACGCTTAATACGAGACTACTTAATGTTATCCCATAGCTCACTGATGTGTTGTATTTTTTAAATTTTGTCTTCTCTGTGTGTTCATTTAGATAGTTGTATTACTAGGTCCTCAAGACTACTTTTTCCTTTTTTTTTTCCCCCTGCAGTGGCTAGTTAGCAATTAATTCCAATATAATCTTCATCTTAGATGTAGTTTTTCTCTCTAGCAGTTTGATTGACGTCGCTTTTCTTCTGATTGGTACTCTGTTTTTTTTTTCTCTTCAGCTTCATGAGGTACAATTGACAACATTGTAGTCTATTTAAAGTATAGAGCACGATTTGATACACATTGTGAAAGAGTCCCCCCAGTGAGTAAATTAACACATGACTTTTGGATCTTTTTTTTTTTTTTTTTGTATCTTCACTATCTTTACTTAATTTTTTCAACAATTGGAATAAAGTTACAGTAATTTTTAATGTCCTTGCCTGCTAATTCTAATATTTTTGTCAGTTCTCAGTTGGTTTCTGTTGGTTCACTCCCGTTATTGGATGTGTTTTCCTGCTGCTTTTGCACACCCTGCAATTTTGATTGGTTGCTGGTCAATAGGGATTTTACCTCATTGGATACTTGATAGTTTGTATTTCTGTAAATATTCTTGAGCTTTCTTCCAGAACACACGTAAGTTACTTGTAAACCATTGTAGCCGGGACATGATTTAAGATTTGTTAGGATTTCACAACTATTTAGGATTAACTCCCCCATTACCAAAGCCAAACTCTCGAACACTGCAACAGATGCAAACACTGTAACACATGCTCGTGAATTACGAAATGTTTCCATCTATCTAGTGGGAATAGATACTATTCCTGGTCCTCTGTGAGTGCTGAGTAGTAGTCCCTCTAATTCTCTGGGACAATTCTTTTCCCAGCCTTAGATAGTTTCTTCAAACCTGTATGCTGATCTCTACTCTCATGAAAACTGGAGGAAACCCGCAGATGTCAGAGTTTTCTCCTGGGCAACTTAACCACGTGCAGTCCTGTGTACTAGACGTTGTAGCTGCCTCGGTTCCCTGAGACTCTCCTGGAGTTTGCCAGGCTTTGCCTACCCCGCCCCCAACCGCACTGCTGCCTGGAAATTGCCTCAAGGCAGCAAGCTGAGGCAATCTTAAGGCTCACCTCATCTGTCTCCTGCTCCTGAGGATCATTGTCCTTTCCACCTGACGTCCACTGTTTTGTGTTTTTTTCTTTGCATTGGTTGTTCAGGCAGGAGGTTAAATCCAATCCTTGTTACCCCATCTTGACTGGAGGTGGAAATTAAGTCCTGGGTTTTGACACATAGTGTACTCACCATTCTTCATGTTAAATGGTCTGTATTTTCATGTTTGATTTTTCTTTCTAACTTGAGTTATTTAGTTCCTTTTTAAATTTCTAATTGATTTTTTTTCCTTCTATTGTGACTTTTTATAGCCTGTGGAGAGAGAACGTGGCCAATGGGATAAAATAAAAAACAAATAGAACAAATTTGTAGAGATAAAACCCGATCACTAGCTGGATGATCACAGGCTTTTTTTTAGGTTTCCTGGCAATGAGCTAACAGGGCTGACCCACGGCCCAGGCACACCTGTCCCAAGGCTGCAGAGGAGAACTTGGAAGGCACACCCATCCTCCTTGCCTGGCCCTTCTGCCTGTGAATTCCATCCTGCCCTGTGGGACACCCGCCAGGTGTTCGCCTAAAGGTTTCTGTTCCAATTTTTCTAATGGTTCCATGCATGTGTGAAAAACAATGATTTTCTCTGTTTCAAAACTCTGCCTTGACAAAATTATCTCTTACCTGACAAAACGTGTAAATCAAAAATGTCAGAATGAGGAGTTATTAAAAAAAATTAAAATGCATGCATATTAATTTAATACACATAAGTATACATTCACTTGCCAATCTTTTGATGTGGAGCCAAAGCCCTTTCCTTATATCTAGGTATGCTAATTGGAGGTTAGTGGCTGTTCTTGCATAAATCACTACCAGATTGCATTGCCTATAATTTCCATTTTGAGTTTCCTCATGGTGGAAGGCAGTTGCAGAGAAACTTGTGAAGGATTCAAGTTTTCTGTTTCTCCTCCTTAACAGTTGTCTTGCTCACACTTAATCTCAGCAAGTTCTTATAATGATTTATCCTTCCTGAATCTTTACAAAGTAATTCAACTAGTTTTCTAGAAATTTTTATGTTCCACATTCGTATTCGTATTTTATATTCATCCACATTCTTATTCATCGGTTTATATCATGTTTAGGTTGAGAATTTACATTAATGAGCACTAAGCTTAAGCAGGTTTGGAACAACTTAACTGGTAAGAGGAAGCATGGGTGAACTTCTAGGAGTGGCTGACCAGTCCCTAGGCTGCAGCATGTCAAGGACGCAGACATTTATTACAGAAAGAATAGGGAACACCAGTGAGTCCAACAACTCAGTTAAGTGGAATCAAAGCAGAGAAATGTGCTAATTTGGTAGATAAGTTCTGTTAATTATATGTTTCAAATCCTACATGTTTTTCTCTTCTTGACCTCTTAGTTCTGAAAGAGATGATTCTAATTTATGATGTTCTCTGAGTAATGTATCCTGAAGTGGGTATGTATCCTGAAGCTATTCTAGATACAAAATGAAGCATGACATTCCTTCACCGTGTACTGTAACTGTTACCAGTGTAAATATCCTCAACCCGTTCTCCTGCTATTAACTTTGGGTTCTCTTCTGGTTCATATTGCTATTTCACACCTCCGTTTTTGTTAGTATTAGCCAGCTGTGTCTTTGACTCTTACTTTTGAATACCTCTATGTCACTTGACTTTAGGCATGCCTCTTATAGTAAGGGATGTTTTGATTTCTTCCTTCTATACTTCCTTGCATAGGTATGTTTCCAGGATTGATCCCCTTTTCTTTCCCCCCACCCCCTTTCTTCTAGGGTAGCGTTTAATAACTCTGGATACACACTGGCATCACCTAGGAGCCTTTCAAAAAAACAACTTAATGCCTAAACTTTACCCCAGAGCCTCAGGGAGGAAGCATGGTGTCAATATTTTTTAAAAGGTTCTGGTATAAAGTCAGGATTGAAAACTGTACTGTCACACGATTTCTATTCCTGTAGTGTATCCCTGTACATTCTCATCAATCATATTAAAGTTTATAGTTGTTTTTTTTTTTTTTTTTTTTTATCAGACAGGCTGAAACAGTTGTAGCAGTCAAGGTAAAATCAGAGTGATAAAGTATAAGGGACTTGTTGTAGAGATTTAACCTTAAGCAACTGTGATCGCTGGTGGAAAAATCTGTTGCCCTGCATCTGGTGTTGGGCCTGAAGTCATGGTAAGTCAGCCAGATCAGCAGCTGGGAAGAAAAGCTGAACAAGAACAGGAGCAGGGACAAACCGGAAAGTGGTGGAAAACAAACACGGAGCTTGCATCTGTCTCTCGTTACCCTGCCTTAGTTGACTTGGACGATGCCTGCAGTTGTGGCTGGCACTCTCGGCCACAGAACTGCACGTATCCTTTGGCCCAGGACTCAGAGAAGTTGGAGGACATGTGGCAGAACCTGGAGGAGCCACAGCCCGGGCGCTGCCCCACGCCAACAAGGTGAGCCAGGAGACCAGCAGCAACGTGCGTGAGGTACCACGGTGCCTGGCACCCTCCTCTAATCTTCTGGAATGTAGAAAATATGGCTGCTGTTTTCCTTACAAGGTCCAAGTCTCAAGCAAATTTCCCTTGCGGTCAAAACCGCATTGCAATTCTAACACTCTCCACCTGGACTTAGGCTAAGAGCTTGTCTCTCTAGAGACTGTCCTCACTTCAGACGCTAGCTACAAGCTCAGGGATTCCTGGGCCATAACTCCTGACCAATCTGCTACAAATTCAGGGGTTCCCACTACTCCCTCACGTCTGATAATTCACGAGAATGACTCACAGGACTCAGCTGAGAGCTATGTTTATGGTTGCGGTTTTATTATAGCAAAAGGATACAAATCAGAATGAGACAAAAGAGGAGACACCTGGGGTGAGGTCTGGAAGGGTCTCAAATAAGGCTTCCATGTCCTCTCCCCATGGAGTCAGAACGCATCACCCTCCTGGCACATCATTGTGTGTTACCAGGCAGGAAGCTTATCCAAGCTTTGTGTCCAGAGTTTTTACTGGGGCTTCGTGACAGAGGTATGATTGATTGAATCCTTGGCCGTGCGATTGAACTCCGTCTCCAGCCCTCTTCTCCCCCAGGAGTTTGGACTGGTATCAATTTGGCTCAGAGCCTCAACTCCAGTCGCAAGGCTGATCTTTCCAGCATGGCCAGCCCTGATCCTGAGACTATCTAGGGGCCTACCATGAATATGAAGGATGCTCTTCTCACTTGGGGAATTCCAGGGATGTGGAGAGGCTCTCTCCCAGGGACCAGGAACAGAAGCCAGTTGAAATCTTTACTATAGAGCACCAACTCTAAATGGAACTAGACAGGGGAGGCTATTCTGGTTGACACAGTGCAAAACCATCACAACAGGATGATACCTGACCCCCTTGCGCCCCACCAAGAAAACACCTGTGGAACACTTTCCCTTTCCTTGCCACGTCTCTCCTACCATGAGCATACAGACCACCTTCCAAGCTCAATCTCTCGGGTTTTAGTTTCAGACTGCCATTACTGTTTAAACATTTTATCTTCTCTGTAAGGTCATATTTCTCAACTTCTTTATTATGTATTATATTATAGCTTTTTAGAACTACAAAGTTATTTATTATACTATATAATATATTAAATTAGCTTTTTTTACCTTATACTTCTAAAGAAGAAAGCAACATTACTTGGCAAATTTATTTTTTATTTTTATTTAAAAAATTGTTTTTAATGTTTTTATTTATTTCTGGGAGACAGAGAGAGACAAGCATGAGTGGGGAAGGGGCAGAGAGAGAGGGAGACACAGAATCTGAAGCAGGCTCCAGGCTCTGAGATGTCAGCACAGAGCCCGACGCGGGGCTCAGACTCACGAGCCACGAGATCATGACCTGAGCTGAAGTTGGACACTTAACTGACTGAGCCACCCACGTGCCCCTTGCCAAATTTAAAATGATGTGTATCGTATTTGGTTTGGGTCTTGGTATGGGAATAACTTTTTTCAAACACCTAGCATTTAGTGAGTATTTACTATGTGCTAAGGGTTGTCAAAAGCTACTTAAGACTGTTTTGCAGAAGAAAGAGTTGAGGCTTACAGAAGTTAATAACATCCCCAAGATTACACAGTGGTGGAGACCTGGTTCATATCCAGTCAGTCTGATTCCAGATGTCAACCTCTTAACTCTTAACTATTCTTTTTCTTCTTCTTTTTTTTTTTTTAATGTTTATTTATTTTTGAAGGAGAGACAGAGCGTGAGTGGGGGGAAGGGCAGAGAGCAAGGGGGACACCGAATCCGAAGCAGGCTCTGGGCTCTGAGCTGTCAGCACAGAGCCCGACTAACCCACGAACCATGAGATCACGACCTGAGCTGAAGTCGGACGCCCAACTGACTGAGCCACCCAGGTGCCCTCCCCACCCCTTTTTTTTTTGAGAGAGAGAGAGAGAGAGAGGGCACAAGTGAGCAAGGGTCAGACACAGAGCGAGAGAGAGAGAATCCCAAGAGGGGCAGAGAGAGAAGTGGGGCTCACCAGAAGCAGGGCTCAAGCTCACCCCAAGCAGGGCACGAGGTTACCCAATGTAGGCCTCAAACTCATGGACCTGTGAGATCATGACCTGAGCTGAAGTCAGATGCTTAATGACTAAGCCACCCAGGTGCCCCTATGCTTCTTTAGTTATGTGTGACAGCACCAAAGGTAGACCGTATTGCTTTTATGGTTGATGTTTGGAATGCTTGTATTTTGTGCTTAAAATAAGAAATTACTTATTTTTATAAGTTTGGTATTTTTTTCTTTCTGTAAATGATAATAGAGCAGATACCAGGAGTGTAACTGCTTCACAAGAGTTATAGTAGTAGATAGTTTTTATTCTCATTTAATGAAAAACTAAATGGATAGGCTCTTTATTACATTTATGTTGATATTGGTACTTGAAATAAAAGATATACTAGTGTACTGCCTAAAATGTTTTTATTAATGTTGCTAATATAACCTGGAGATCTTTTTTAAATTTTTATTTATTTATTTTTGAGATGGAGACAGGCAGAGAACAAGTGGGAAAGGAGCAGAGAGAAAGGGGGACAGAGGATCCTAAGCAGGCTCCCCACAGACCACAGAGAGCCTGAAGTGGGGCTTAAACCCATGAACCACGAGATCATGACCAGAGCGGAAGGCAGCCACTTAACCATGAGCCACCCAGGCGCCCCTAACGTGGAGATCTTGAATTGTGATTATTTGAATGAAATTTTCATGGATGTGATAAAGAACCTCCTTTGGGAAATTTACAGAATTATTATCATTTTTATGCGCCTTACTAATGTGCTTTATTTCAACATCAATGTGCATTATACTTTCTTTTTAAGAACAAATAATTACAGTGTTCCTCAAATGCATTGGTTAGTATTTCTTTGCCTAAAAGAGTCACAAAAAATGTGACTCAATTCCTGTTGGTGAAGGTAAAAACTTTTGCATGTATCCCGTTTGTTCTAGTTTTCTACTGCTGTTTAATAAACTACCCTAAAACTCATTGTTAAACCCCAAACATTTGTCCGGGACTCAACAGGGATGGCTCTTCTCTGCTTAGCAACATTGGGGTGACTCAGTTTGGGGCTGAATGATCCCCTTTGAGATTGGATTACTCATGCAGCTGTCAAGTTGGTGGTGACTATTGGCTGCGACCTCAGCCGGGGTGGTGAGCTGGGTGGTTTTGTTCCTCTCCATACAGGTCTGCTTGGGCATCCTTTCAGCACAGTGACTGCGTTCTAGCAGTGAGCATCCCAAGAGAGCAAATACACAGCACTAAATAATCTAGCCTGAGAAGTCACTTCTGCTGCATTCTGTTGGTCAAAAAAGTCACAGTGGTCCACCCTGGTTCATGGAGAGGGGACAACGAGAGCCCAATGGTCAATGAGAGGAGTTTTAAGATCATATTGTAAGAGAAGAATGTGGGATAGGAACCATGGTTGTGACCATTTTTTAAAAGCTAAATCTACCAGACAATTCTTCCAGGACCTAGATTCGGTAAACAGCACAACTAAAAACAACTACTGTTGTTTTCTTCTAGCTATTTTATTTAAACATTTTCCCACTTAAATGTTTACTCCATTTAGATTTTATTTCGGTGTAAGTTTTGAAGTCAGGAGCCAGTTTAAGTTTTTCTTCAGGTATAGCTGCCTAGTCACTAACACAATTTGTTATCAATCCATCTTTCATCACTTATAAGAAATGGTATCATTACCAGATTCTAACTTTCCCCTTTGTTTTGTCTGTTTCTGGCCTAACAACCTATAAATGTCTGGCTCTTCCTACCCTAGAACCGAATTATTGCAGGACTAGTTTCTTCCACGCCCACCCCACCAATTGTTTTTCTAGCCCCCCCACCACCAAATTTTGCTGGCTCATTCTTGGATGCTTATTTTTCTTTGTAAACTTTTCTGTATCAACTTAGCTTGTCTAGTTCTAAACCAGTCTGTTGGTATTTCCATCAAAATAGTGATTACTAATTTTAAATCACTCTTACCATGAATGAAACTGGGTATTTTTGGCTTCTTTGTGTCAGCCAATAATATTTCTTCATGAAACGTTCATATTCTTTGACCATTTTTCTACTAGGGTTTTGATTCTTCTTATCGAACTGTGAACACTCTTCGTATTTGGGAATATCAGAGCTTTGTTTGAAATGTTTCTTGTAAATGTTTTCCCCAATTACGGTAGTCCAATTCTATCTGTGGTTTTTCTTTCTGTGGTTTCAGTTTTCTACAGTCATCGGTGTTCAGAAACCAGACTGTCCTCTCTGACAATGTGTGAGTAGAGCCTAGTGCTACGTCACAGCGCCTACGGCATTCCCCTCACTTCATGTCTTCATGTAGGCATGTTTTCATCTTACATCATTGCAAGAAGAAAGGTGAGTACAGAAAAATAAGATGTTTTGAGGAAGAGAGAGAACACATGCACATAAATTTTATTATAGTATATCATGATTGTTCTATCTTATTAGTTATTATTGTTAACCTCTTACTGTGCCTAAGTTATAAATTAAACTTATCACAGATGTTTTGTGAAAGAAAAAACATAACATATATACGGTTAGGCACTATCTGACATCCACTGGGGTTCTTGGGACATATCTCTTGCAGATAAGTGAGGACTGCTGTGGTTTTGCTTCTGAGGTTTTTTTTAAGTACTGAAATAAATAGTAAATGTGTGTGTGTGTGTGTGTGTGCGCACACGCATAAGTGGGCAGAGGGAGTGAAAGCTATCTTTTCTTGAGTGGTTTCTTCTGCTAGTTTGAGATTTATGCATTCTTTGCCTACCCCCCAAACAGCCATAGTTTTTCAGGATTTTTTTGTGACCTTGTTTTTATATTGAAGTGTTTAATCCATTTAAAATTTTTTTCAGTGTATTGTGTGAAATTCTGACCAAACCAGTTTTTTGCTAGTCTATCTTTCCAACACTATTAAACAAATGCTTTTATTTAACTGTTTTTCAGAGTTCAAAATATAATCAAGAACACATAATTTTTCAAGTTGGAAGAAGAATCCAATTATGATTTTGACTTTAATTGTGTGAAGTCTTGCACTAATAACAGCCAGAACTGCTACTCAGGCCTCAATGTGAAATGACTCATTGCTGGAGTATAAGCACATTCAGGTCACAGACTTGACGTCCTTTAGTTTCTGTTTTAAGAAGATGGCCCTCCCACCAGCTTTGGTGATCTGTAAACTTTATTTAAAAATTTTTTTTTAACTTTTATTTATTTTTGAGAGACTGAGAGAGACAGAGCATGAGCAGGGGAGGGACAGAGAGAAGAGGGAGACACAGAATCCGAAGCAGGCTCCAGGCTCCAAGCTGTCAGCATGGAGACTGATGCGGGGCTCGAACCCATGGACCGTGAGATCATGACCTGAGCCGAAGTTGGACGCTTAACCGACTGAGCCACCCAGGTGCCCCGAGATCTGTAAACTTTAAATTAAAATTTTTAGTTCCTGTTCATAAAGGAATAATTCTATTAAAATTTTTTTTGTGGTGAAATACATTAAATTTGGCACTTTAGCCCTTTTAAACTGTACAGTTCAGTAGCATTTAGTATATTCACACTCGGCAACCGTCACCGTATTTCCAAAACTTCCTTGTCATCCCAAACTCACTCTGTACTCAGTAAGTAGTAACATCCAGTTCTGCTGTCCTTCCCAACACTGCCCGGTCCCGCCACTCTCCCCCCTCATCACCCTCCCACCCCCCTGCCGACAATTCAGCCCACAGACATTTGGTCTTTATGAATTTGCCTTTTCTAGATATTTTATATGAGTGAAATAATGCATCATATGTCCCTTTCTGTCTGGCTGATTTCATTTAGCCTAATTAAGGGAATAGTTGTAGGAAGCAGTTGTTGCTATTATTTAATTTTTTTTTAATGTTTATTTAGTTTTGAGAGACAGAGAGACAGAGAGACAGAGCACAAGTGGGGAGGGGCAGAGAGAGAAGGAGACAGAATCTGAAGCAGGCTCCAGGCTCTGAGCTGTCAGCACAGGGCCCCACGCGGGACTTGAACTCACGAACCATTAGATCATGACCTGAGCCGAAGTTGGACACTTAACCAACCGAGCCACCCAGGCGCCCCACAGGTATGTCAGAATTTGAATGTAGGTCTCAGACACCCTAGTACCACAGTTATCCCCCTCTGCCACCCTCCCAAGATGAAGTGTTATGGTTTGGAAATAACTGTACAAATGGGGCAAAAAAAAAAAAGAAAAAAGGGGGGGGGGATAATTGATTAGTTTTTTGTGTCCATAACTTCTACATCCATAACCTTTTCTTCTCAAGATGGAATTCAAAGGCTACTTTGAGGTCAGCACAGAAACAGATGATAGGAAATGGAAGAGGTCTTCCTATTTGAATAGTTAGGATTAGTCATCAAAGTATTCTCTAAAGTGAAGTGCATATTTCTTACTGCATTTCCTAGGAAGCAAAATAGATACAAAAAATTCCAAGAATGAATGAGTCCTAAGGGGTTTGTAGAGTTTGTTTTTAAAGCAATGCTTACTTTAGCTGTATCAATAATAAGTTTTATAAAATAAAAGGAGAGATGTACAATTAGATGAAAGAGAAATAGGTCATTAAAGCTTGGGCTGTGGCACGAGGTGACTAACATCCAAAGGTAAATGATGAGAGCTCTGAAGAGAGTCTAATTTTATGAACACACTTCTGGTGTATTAGTTTACTCTTAGTTTATTTGCTGTTAATGACAATTTAAAAAGTATAGAAAACCCATTTGACTTAAGCTAATTATGCAATTTTCCCAACAATCACTTTTCTTCCGCATGAAGTTTTCTTGTCTGTGTTGCAAGATTTCTCCCCTTTCAAAATTACATTCTGAGTGCTGTTATGCTCATTTAAAATTTAATGCAAGTGTTTGAGGATGGCACTTAATTTGCCACATAGAAAGGGAATTATTGCTGTCAGCACTTATGTTTGAAAAATTTTGTCAGGACAATACAATTATTTAAAAAAACTGTTCATTCGAAGAAGGTTTCATTTGTTAAAGTGATCATCCTAAGACTTGTCCCAGCCACTCTGTTTCTGATTGTTCTTCTGGAACCTCGTGCAGATACCCTTTTCTCAGTTTCATTCTTCCCCACCTCTTTCCCTTTATTTCCCAAGCTTCCTGCTATTGGTGGCAACGTGGTTCTTCTTCTCAACAAACTTGTTTGCTCCTAGACTGCTTCTCTTCCATTCTCTCTGAGACACCACGAAAAAAACCTTTACTACTCGCTTTGTTAACTTGCAATTCCCTGATTTGTTTCTCAAGCTGCAACAGAATTTTGTGTTCTAATGGCCAAATACAATGACATCTTTCCGGCCTCATCCTGAGTTTGATACCAATGACTTCACACCTTCCTTCATATTTTTTCTTCCTTTATTTTCTGTAATGCTGCATTTTATTTTTCTTCTTCCTTCCCTCCTTTCTTTTTTCTGAGAGAGAGAGAGAGCAGGGGAGAGGCAGAGAGAGAGGGTGATAGAGGATCTGAAGCGGGATCTGTGCTCACTCTGGGCTCAACATGGGGCTCGAACCCTCGAACCATGAGATCTTGACCTGAGCCAAAGTCTGGCGCTTAACCACCTGACCCACCCAGGCGCCCCTGTAATGCTGCATTTTCTTGACGCTTTTCCCATTCCTACCGTTTTGACCAATGGTTATCTGTCTCTGATTTCCTTTCTTCACTCACATTTAAATATAGGCAATCTCCAAAGCATGTTCTATAGGGGTTAGGGATTGTTTTAGGTTATCAAGAACAGAGGCTCAAAAATAGTGTCATAACAAAGTAAGGATTTTTCTTTCACCTAACCCAGGTTTCCGGCTAATATGGAAGCTCCCCTAAGTCACCATGCATAGAGACACCAACATCGCTCCTATCTTTCTGCTTTACCATTTTCATCACTATTCCTGCTCAAGATCACATCATAGATGCGAAGGCTTTGACCACTGCGCCAAAATTCCAGGTATCAGAAAGGGCAAAGAACACTTCCCAGTTAATTCCTATCAAGAAACCTTGTGGAAATCCAATAGTATCATTGGCTAGAACTTAGCCGCATGACCATAGCTAGCCACAAAGTGCCTGCTGAAACTCAGAGATATGTTATGCATGAAGAAGTGTATTTTTTTCAATGTTTATTTATTTATTTTGAGAGAGAGAATGTGAGCAGGCACACATGCATGCGGGGGAGGGGCAGAGAGAGAGGGAGAGAGGGAATCCCAAGCAGGCTCCACAATCCATGCAGGGCCTGACACCAGGCTTGATCCCACGACCATGAGATCATGATCTGAGCGGCAATCAAGAGTCACATGCTTACTTGACTTAGCCATCCAAGTGCCCCAAGAGAGAAATGTATTTGATAGTTAATGATTAGTGTCGGCCACAGTCTGTTTTCTCAGATGCTGGCTACGTGACCGGACGTGATCAGTATTTATAAATAGTGAGTGGGGTGGGCCTTTTAAATAATAATAACAATGATTTATTTATCCTATTAAGGACTTGCCACATGCCAGGCATTGTGCTGCCTTTGTGCCTAGTATCTCAAACTCTTACAATAATTCTTCAAAGGAAGTAGTTGGTGCTCTCAGTGTTTCGAAGATGAGGAAAGGGAGTCTCAGAGAGATTAGAGTCAACTTGTTTAAGGAAATATAGGCAGAAATTAGCTGAGGTAGGGTTTGAATTCAGCTCGTTTGTCTCCAAAGCCTATTGTCTTTTTCATTATACATGGCCCACGCTGAATATTGATGCCCATATTCTTTTGTCCAATAATTCATTAGACTGCTCTAACTGGATGTCATAATTTCCAGTAGCATGTACCTTGGACTATTCAGAACTAGAGTTGTCTAAATTTGGTTGCCATGACGATTACTAATCAATCCAAGTTTGTCATCAAGATAGCTGCAGACCACCACGTACATTGGTAGCACAGGGAAGTAGTTAACTCTGAACAAGCTGTGGGTGCCAATGAGGAACCCACAGGAAGGACTCACACTTCATCCTGGGGCCCTCTACCCGAGTCACTCAGGACCTCAGGTCTGCAAAGCCTCAGGCCCCAAGTACCTGTAGGCGTGCTAAACAAGCCCACCCCCTGGGACACTGCCTTTGCATGGGGTGGCCCTGTTCCAAATCTTGAAATTTTACTTCATGTTTTCGTGAGAAATAAGACAGGCCAGGTGCAAGAGGCCAGGACTGTCAGGCCTGTGGTACATCCTCCACATGGAAGGGAAGTCAGGAGTGAGAAGAAATACCCCTCTTCATTCCCCATCCCTGCTCCTACCTTGCTTCAGTTTGTTGTTGTTGTTTGGTTTTTTGTTGTGCTAGTGGAGAACTCAAGCAGTGTTGTGCCATACCATTATCATACGTACTTTTCATTGAAAGAGCTCTTTTAGAATACGTGCAGCCGCTCTGTTCTCCGTGGACCTTACACACACATCCAGTAGAGACTAAGCCAGGAGACAAATCTACTACATGATAGTTGCTGTGCTGTCAGAATTACCCTTTCCCTCCTTCTAACTTGGTCAGCTTCTTCTCTGCACTGTGCTCTTTGTTTCTGGCAACTTATTCCTTTAGTTGATTTCTCTCCCGGGATACTCCTTACTTTTCCAAGAAATGGTCTTCTGGTAGGCTTGCCTCACCAGTTTGTTCAATGTATGCCAACATGTTCAAATCCAGCTGAGAATTTTTTTTTTTTTTTAATTTAAAGCTTATTTTGAGAGAGAGCGAGCAAGATTGGGGGGGGGGGTAGAGAGAGATGGAGAGAGAGAATCTGAAGTAGGTTCCACACTGTCAGCTCAGAGCCCAATGCGGGGCTCGATCCCATGAACTGTGAGATCATGACCTGAGCCGAAATCAAGAGTCAGACGCTTAACCGACTGAGCCACCCAGGTGCCCTGAGAATCTTCTTTATATGCTAACCAGGTTTGCAAATTAGGTTTGCATAAACTGAAGACCTTAGGGCTGGCCTGAGCCTATAGGTGCAGTGTTTGGACAACCTGCCACCTTCTTCCCTCCCGTTGCTTCATCTACCCTCTCTGTGTGGACGACTTCCAAGTTCATGTCTCCATCCCTGCACTCTTCCTATCTGCCTGCTGGGTCCCTCCATGTATTGTCCCTTTCAAAGTGAGATTTCAGCCTTTCTTAAACAGAACTCTTACCTGTTCTTCTTGCACTTGGACTCTCCTTTGGGTTTCTCTCTTAGAGACCCATGACTCTAGTTGCTTAGGTCCAAGATACTCTATCTGGAATAGGCTTACCCATAATATTTGTTGTCAAAGTTACCTTCTTTAAAGATCTAATTCAGTTTCCATCCTCCTGTATCTCTTCAGAAAAGATGGATCCCTTTCCCCTATATTCCCATAGTACTTTATAATTCTTTAAGGCATTGGCACAACTCTCTTGTATTAAGTTTTGCATTCTCTGATTTGCTTACAGAAATCAATGAGTACTTATTATATATTAGATATTGTATATGCTTTGGTTTAATCATCATACAACCCATTTTACAGATGGAAAAATTAAAGCTGTTTCCTTATCTGCAAAATAAAGAACTCTAAACTCAAAATGAATCATCTTATTCTTGGAGCTAAGACTATCTTAATATCTTACATACTTACAGTTTCTGGTACAGTAAATATTATCTTAATAAGCGTGTTTTTACTTTGGTATTCTAGCACAGTATTTGATACACACCAAGTATTTGTGTTTTTTGAGCTGAATTGAGATAAAGTGCGATTCAAATTTCATGAAAGCCTTTATAAAGTGTCCATTTTGTGCAAGGTGGATTTTGAAGATTATGTTTGGCTTTTATTTTTACCTTGTTTTTACCTTTTTTCCCCTTTATTTTGCAGTGATAAAGGGTAAAGGCAAAAGATTTATCATCCTTTAGTTCTCCCCAGACCACTGGCAGGAAGTAAACAGCACTTATCTGCAGTTATCAGCAGTGAACCTGATGTCAGTATTTCTCAAGACAAGGTTGCATAAGGCAGTGGAAAGGAAGAGATAGTATCATCAACGGTTAAGTATTCATGAGGTACCGTCTGCCTGTTTAAAAATATTTTATAAGCTGTTGGACAGTTTACAGGTGTGAGCTAGTTTCATTACTTTGGGGACCACTGATTGGTACGGCCACCATTGCTCTGTGGCTCCATGCTAGTCCTATGAAAGTACAAAAATAAATGGATTTTGGAAATAAAAAGTCTACTTTAACAGGATGGTGATAAAGCATAGCAGATAAAGTTTACTAGAACACAATTTTAACAATGTTAGTTTTATGAACCCGCTGCTACAGTTAACAGGAGGAACCAGGGGTCTCTCCTAAGAGGGAGTAATAGGAAAGGACATTTTAAAAGACAGGATTTGGGATGATTCTAAAGAGGGACCAGGGGGAGTGGGGATCACCTCTGGATTGATTATCATTGTAATCTTTCCTTATAAAGTGAGAGACCAAAGCAGGCCTGGGGAAGTCCTGGTAAGAAAGCTCAATTTAAAAAATAATATTAACAATAATGTCAGTGTTCACAGTAACCAATGGATGGAAACAACCTAAGGGTCCATCAAGGATAAACAAGATGGTATGTGTGTGTGTGTGTGTGTGTGTGTGTGTGTGTGTAATGCAATATTATTCAGCCTTAGAAAGGAAGAAAATTCTGATGCATGCTATATAACATGGATGAAATTTGAGGACATTATGCTAAGTGGAATAAGCCAAACACAAAAGGACAAATACTGTAGGATTCTACTTATATGAGGTACTTAGTGTAGTCAGATTCAGAGAGGCAGAAAGTGGTGGCTGCTGAGGGCTGGGGGAGAGGGCCGGGGAGGTTGGGAATGGGGAGTTAGTGTTCAAGGGATATGTAGTTTCAGTTTGGGAAGATGAATAAGTTCTGGAGATGGATGGCAGTAATGGCTGCATAATGATGTAGTTGTTTCTAATGCACTGAACTGCATACTTAAAAATGGTTAAAATGGGAAATTTTATGTTTGGCATATTTTGTCCCAAGAAGAAAATAAAAGTAAAAAAACATGTAAAAAAGAAGTAGTGATCTCTCAGTGAGGGGAGTGTTTGTGTGGCCTTGGCCGTGTTCTGTTAGAAACATTCTCATTGATTCTGTTAGAAACATCATAGTCTGACTACCAGCAGTGTTGAGAAGCTGACTCAGAGCCCTATTCATTTAGAAACTAAAAAGTCAAGATGAATGTGGAATGCTGTGTCTGACAACCTTTTATCTGAATCTCTGCCCCTGGATTGGAAATTGAGGCAGCTTTTCTGTGTCACTGACTCACATGGCTCAGATTCTTTAAAGTGAGAAGACATGGTCTATTGTCACTAAAATGACTTCACACAGCAAAGCTTATCATAGTCTATGATATCAGAGAACAAGATTTCTTAGCACTATAACCTTGTTGTTAGTTAACAAAAGCAGTTTTTATAGGATCCAAATAGAACTGAGAAAGCAAAGTCTCTGAGCAAAATGGTGTGGAAAAGAGAATTAAATTATTGAGTCCACTATGGGATGAGGCTGCCTTCAAATATTAGGGTCCCATGTTCTTATGTCTGTCCTCCTTATTTACATGGTGTGGATTTGTGATTTTGGAGCGTTTGCTTTTGGGATGCTAATCTTTAAGACCACCAATGTAATGATATTGTACACAAAACCCAATAAGCTATTAAGTCTCCTTACATTATAGCGCCAATCACCTAAAATGGGTCTTTCTTGTTATAAAGTAAATTGCTACGAAAACTTAAGTTTCAAAAATGTCCACGCATAATTTTAACTACACATCATTTTAAAATTAAGGTCATAAATTTTCAGAATATAAGTTCTTAAATCTAAATAGCATTTTCTAATTTGGAATTTCTAAGAAAACTGAACAGTGTTCCAGGGAACTTTGAAAACACAAGTGTTCTGTGAAAGTTTAAAGAAATAATAATACTTTAGAATGATGATAAAAAGCCCAATTGGTAAAAGTTTCTGTACTTCAACTGATTCTACTTTTTATGAATCAAGGTAAAAACTGAGCGGGGGGGGGGGGGGGGGGGAAGGAAGAAATGTAGACTATCTCTTATAACGTAGGCTACAAATGAATAAAAAGCTACAGCGAAACAATGTGACTCATCAGGCAATGCAGTTATAATATATACACATTGTGCACAATAAAAATCTTTATAAGTATACAATCTGCGCACACAATTTTGTTTCCATATGCCCGAGCAGGTGGGGGGTTGGCTGAACGTGGCATCCAGCACGCTACAGTATCCTTACAGCTCTGATGAGGCAACAAAGTTTCTCTCTCACAAAACCAGCTCACCGGGTACGAATTACTATGTGATGGACCACAAGCTCCGTAATTAGTGTCAATATGGCTTTCAGGAAAAAAAAAAAAAAAAAATGTAGAGGGTATAATTCCAGGCTGAGATCAATGTTTGCGACAACATTGCACTCTGCACAAGGAATTTGCTACTGTATAGCAAAGCTTTAAGGGATTCCTGCAATTTGACACTACAAGGTGGAAAGGTCCTGTTGGTGACCATCTTTGCTCCTGGAAATGATGGAAACTGTAGCTATGCCCAGAGGAGATAACAGATACTTTGATCAAAACCAAAGCAGATTTCAGACCAGGCAGAGCCGTTTTTAGTTCATTTTAATTTGCTGCAGATTCGTTATAAAAGGACAAGATTTAAACTTGGAGGGACTTGTAAGAGTGGAGCAGGACGTCTTCATTAGCACTGATACACCACAGCTGAACTGAAACACCGACCACCTCCCTTCACAAGGAATAAGGAGCGACCCTTTGCCAAGGAAGTCTTATTGAACACCTAATACATGCTAAGTGATCACTGATACAAGATCTCAAGGATTTCTAAAGGATTTGACAGTGGAATTGGCCTTCTGGCCTAAAAATAGCGCACCGCCCTGCTGCATTACGTCAACGAGAAAAATACCCTGCGTGGAGGGGCAGGTAAGTAACAAGGTTGGGGGTGGGAGGGGGAGAGGCAAAAAGAGGAAAGATCTGTTTGAAAAAGTATATGTATACATGTATAAATAGATAACCATATCTCCCTTGACCAAACAAAGTAAGAGACTTCTTTCTCAACCAGGCGGTTCGCAACTAATCCAAACTCAGGAAATAACTCTGTGAAACGAATAAACTTAGTTCTGAAAAACATGCGCGTCCAGTAACATCCGAAAACACGTGGCGGGGGTGGGGAAAGCGGTCGGAACACCAGTCGAGACTCCAAATACCATCATCCCATTCGGCAGCTAAGCCGGGCTGCTCACGGCGAGCCGGCGCACTGGATGCTGGGACTTGTGGTTTTCGCTCCTGCGCCTCCCCGCGGGTTTGCGACGTTTAGCGACCATCGCGCCTGCGCCAGCGCCGGCTGAGAGGTTGGGGCCGTGGCGGCTCGTGCCGGGTGATGCTAGGCGGCTCCCTGGGCTCCAGGCTGTTGCGAGGTGTGGGTGGGAGTCGCGGGCAGTTCGGGGCGCGGGGTGTCCGCGAAGGTGGCGCAGCCATGGCGGCAGGGGAGAGCATGGCTCAGCGGATGGTTTGGGTGGACCTGGAGGTGAGTGCGGTCGGCGGGGCGGGGGAGGGGGGATGAGGGGAGGCGAGTGGGGTTGGGCACGGAGACCGAGCAGCTGAGCCTGTCCGCGGACGGCGGCGGGTCTCTGGGTCTCAGGTGTGGCAGGTGAGCGCCGCCGGGCTGCGGGCTGCGCGGGGCAGGTCGGCAGGCTGGACTCCTGCGGGTGTTGGGGACCGTGGTGGACTTGTGGGGTGTCTTTTCAAAAGGGAAGAGTCATCCATATGGCTGCATCCCGCCCCCTCCCCCCGCCCCAACTCCCGAACTCCGCTCGGGTGTGACCTCCCTAACGCTTTGGTCCTTCTGGGCTTAGGGTCACCGGGGTGGGGGGTTGGGGCAGCGGCTGTGCCAGCCTCCACACTCCCCTTCCGCAGCCTTATGGGACCCTAGGTTGTTCGAGCTGGACGGGACTCCGGAGATGACTCAGCCTTACTTCTCATTCCATAAACGAGAAAACTGAGGCCGAGAGAGAGAGTTCGTCCCATTCAAGGTCATGCTGTTAGGGTCTCACTTGGGACTAGAACCTACTTTTGATCCCTTTAGGTTTTCCAAACCCATGCCGAGGACTCCCCCCTCCGCTGAATCTGAGTTTTCTTATATATGAAATGGGGGGGGGGGGGGAGTGGTGGTTAATAACCGTGCTTTCTCCATTAGATTGTGGTCAAGATCAAGTGGTGTAATTAATGTGAAAACTTTGTAAGCTGCAGAGATGTAGCGATGTGAGTTGCCTAACTCTTGACCAAATTGAATGGTGTCAGCCCTCAATTTTGCTGACTTTGCATCTGTCCTACAGTAGAACTGGGGTGCCTCACATAAAGTAGGCCCTTGGTAAATATTTATTGAATAAATGACTCATGTTTAATGCCTGGAGGGCTAGCCCGGGAAGCATCATTGTCTCTTTTATCCTGGCTATGGGAGATGAATGGAATATGTTTGGGGGGATTCCAGTTAAATAAAATTGGGTAAAATAGAGAGTTGGTTCTGTGTGTGTTACATATTTACTTTTGATTGCAGATGACAGGATTGGACATTGAGAAGGACCAGATTATTGAGATGGCATGTCTGATAACTGACTCTGATCTCAACATTTTGGCTGAAGTAGGTGATGCCGTGTAATACAGTCATACTATTTGGAGTGTATTGGAAATCTAAATTGTTGTTTCCCCATCTCTTTATGTGAAAAATAGGAAACCTGAGGCCCATATATAGGTTAAGTTCCAAAGTAATGTGCTAGGTCATGGTAGGGTTGGTTGTAGAACCGAAGTAGTCTCTCACAACCTATTTAGTTTTCAATATTCCATGCACCAAATGGCAAAGGGAATTGCTCTCGTTTACTGAGACCCTACTGTGCACCACGCACAGTTCTAAGTGCTTTACATGTACGTACTCTCAGTCCTCACAGCGACTGCGAGGTAGGAGATTACACTCATTTTCTAGAAGAGGACATTTTGGCAGGGATCTTGGGTAATTTGCCCAAGGCCACCTGGCTTGTTATTTGGGGGAGCCAGGAGTTTCACCCAGGCATTTGAAGTAAAGAACTGGTAACCAACCAGACAACCAGCTGTTGTCTCATCAGGATTAGTGCCTCATGCCAAACTGTCATCTTTGTATCATCACCTTAATTTTAACTTGAGTCTGTATGTCCACTTTCTGCCTTCTCCACTAGGATGTGTGGTTACCTAGATCTATATTCAGATTTTAGAATTTGGTGATGCAGAATCGGCATATTCTCCTATTGATATATTGGGCATGATTCACATGCTGCTTTTAACCGAAACATTAAGCAAAACAACACACCTGTTGCCCTTTGGCCCCTTGTGAAGCATTTGAGAAGTGTGGGAGAGAGCTTCTGATTGGTAGACGGTGAAATCCTGGTCTTGAATTGGTCCCTGGTCTCATACTGTCAGCAGTTTCAGAGGTAGTAAGAAACTCCAGGAACACAGTAGGGATGCTTGTGGAAAAGGCGGTTCTGTTAAAGTCAGTTCCTGGAGAGTGGTAGTGATGTGTAACTGACATTGGATACATTTCATAAATCTCCAGTAAGACCTCTACTTCTCTTGGTAGGTAAGAGACGGGAGAAGGCATTTATAGATGAATTACTACTTTTGTGGAGTACTAGGCACACATCCTGGAGTACCTCTTGATACATCAGCTGGAGGAGAATCATGAGACTTTGTGTTTCTCATCATAACAACTAGCTCTTTTTTTTTTTAACTTTATATAAATACAGTTCTGTGTTTTGGGTTTGTTTTTTTTTTTTTTTTGTCACTTGGGATTTACTGCAAATGAATAGTGAAGCGAAGTGTCTTTATTTTGTCAGCCCTCCTTACTCTTGGCTGAAGAAGAGTTTTTCCCTTAGTCTGTTGATATAATGTGAAATACTGACAGTTTAATGGACCAGTTAGTTAATATGTACCCTGGAGGAAATTTGGGTCTGTATTCACACAGCTGCAGATGACTGTGGCATTTGTAAATAGACTCAGTCAGATGAGGATAAGAATGTTAAAAAAAAAAAAAATGCTTATGGACTATTGGCACTTAAGTGTCATTTCTGTGGAAAATATGTTTTATTTTTGTATATGAGTCTGTGGAAAAAGTTTTATGCTGGTAGAGGAAAAAACATCCTACCCTGAAAATTTTTCTGTAGATAGTGCAGGGTTCTGAGCCAGGACCTAGAATAAGTTATAGAGCCTTAGATTAATAGTTTGCTTTTCCCATCAGAGTTTGTTAGAATTGGTTTTTTTTGTTGTTGTTGTTGAATGTGTGTTTTTTTGTTTTTTTTTTTTAAACAATAGGAGGGTTTTGTGTGTGTGTTGTGTGTATGTGTTTTAATATATGTAATCAGTGAATTTTTTGCTTCTTGGAGATTGCCTTTACCAGTTTTCTTGTCTGGCTGAAAGTCCTTGTTAGTTGTAAGATGTCTAATAGTCAAACTCTAGCCTTTTCTCTCAGTGATTGCAAACTATTTTTATCACCTTAATTGTAATAATACCTTGGATTCATAGAGTACTTTTCTTCCAAAAAGGTTCAGAAACTTTGATATCTGTAATTTCTTTTACCCTGTTAAGCAGCCCTTTGAGGGAAGGGGGTGGTTTGTTATCTCCATTGTACAGAGAAACAACGCCCAAAATGACCTGTTTTAATGCCACAAGTGAGGCTTCTGTTTCTGCTGGGACTGTGTCTGAGACACTCAGAAGTTGAATGTTCTGTTAAATGGAGAGGAGAATTAGAGGGCCACGTGTTTCTCCCCCCCCCAGATGTTACCAGTTACCCTTTTAACTTTTTGATATAAAAATATCATTAAAATTCAACAGTGTAACTTTATCTAAAGTGTATGTCTAGTCACCTGTTAGTTTTTTGCCCCTTTCTGCTGCTGCCTCCTACTTCCCAAACTCTGTGTACTTTCTTGATACTTTGTATGCATATACAAATGTGTGTATTTTTATTTATTTGTTTTTATCCAGCGTAAATGAAATCACATGCACATACTTGCTGTTGTGCAATTTGCTTCTTTCACTTGGCAATATAGACACTTTCCAAACTGAACTCCTAATTAAAGGTTGGCAAGCTTTGCTAAAAAAGACTGAACAGTAAATATTTTAGGCTCAGAGTGCCACATACCCGTCACATGTTTGTTTGTTGTACAACTCTTCGCGATGTAAAAATCATTCTTAGCTCACTGGTTAAAAAAAAAAAAAAAAGAAAAGAAAAAAGCCAAAGGTCAGGGCTGGGTTTGCTGACCTTTGATAGGCAACTAGTGTCTTCTTATTAGGGCATTTCACTCATCTGAGGCGTGCGTGTGTGTGTATGTGCGTTTGTGTGTGCGTGCGCACGCGTGTGTGCATTCCTTTTCACCATTGTACACAGTGCTGGCATGAACGAGGACCACTTACAGAGATAACAAAGGGCCCTCAACTCTTTCTCTGCTACCTGTGTGTTTAATCCTCACAAAGTGAGGTTAGACTTTACCTCAGACACCAAGGTTGTCCCTGTTGATTCTGGATGACTAATGGCTTTTCCCATCCACAGGGTCCTAACCTGATTATAAAACAGCCAGATGAGTTACTGGACAGCATGTCAGATTGGTGTAAGGAGCATCATGGGAAGGTAACATTACCAAATAACAGGAGTGCTGCTTTGGGGATCAGTAATGAGCGTGTTGCTCCCACATCTGAATCCTATACCATTGTTGGATGGGATTTTAAAAAGGGTTAGAGGAAGATTGCTTGGCAAGCCTGGGAGACCACTTGCTTGTTTACCTGTCATCTTTGGGACCTGTCGAGATCATCTTCTGAATGTTCTCTCTTTTCCTCTCCTGCATTCAGTCTGTCGCGAACGCATTGCGGATTGTCAAGTATTGCTCAAGTCAGTCTTTTGGATAAGGTTAGACGTCAACTCAGAAAAGGGGGAATGCTGCTCTCCTGTTCATAGTTGTTTCTTCCCAGAGCTTATATCCTCGGACTCTGAGCACCGTCTTTTCTGACTGTGTGGAAATGCTATTAACAATCAGGAACATAGCCTTTTGGGCCTGGATTCTTTAAGAAAAAAAAAAAAAATCAGTGCAAGGATGGCAGTTTCACTTTGAACTTGAGCTTTACGAATAGTCCATCTGTGGTTATATTAGCCCATTTTAGAAGTGAAGTTTCATTTCTGGATGCCTTTGAAAACTGACTTGATGTGTTTCTGGTGGGGGCTGGGGATTCTCTCTTGCAGTCTGGTCTAACCAAGGCAGTGAAGGAGAGTACAATGACATTGCAACAGGCAGAGTATGAATTTCTGTCCTTTGTACGACAGCAGACTCCTCCGGGGCTCTGTCCGCTTGCAGGTAAAATCCGATCCTATGTATATCTCGTAGATAGTCTTCCATTGTGGTAGTTCAAGAGACCGCAGTTCCAGAAAGATCCACTAAGACCATCATGCCTTCTACTTACCCCGATTTAGAGTATACATCTTAATTTCGTGTTCTGTTTTCCTTGTGTACGTTATAACATGAGTATTGGAAAAATACCCTGAAACCCAGTGTGAGATCGAGAGTACACGGACTTAATAAAATTTTCCCTCCTATTTTTACTATGGGAAATTTCATATGTGCAGAAAAGCGGGATTTATAATGGTTAACCTTGTGCCATGTATGTTTTGGACATTTGAAAGTAAATTGCAGGCATTCTGAAACCTCATTTCTCAATACTTCATTAAGCATTTCCTTTTTTTTTTTTTTTAATATGAAATTGATTGTCACATTGGTTTCCATACAACACCCAGTGCTCATCCCAACAGGTGCCCTCCTCAATGCCCATCACCCACTTTCCCCTCCCTCCCACCCCCCATCAACTCTCAGTTTATTCTCAGTTAAGTATTTCCTAAGAATAAGGATGTTTTCTTCGGTAGCCACAATGTCATTATCACATTTAAGGTAATTAAAAATAATTCAGTAACATCATTTGATATCTAGTCCATGTGGAAATGTCTAATTGTTTTTGAACCAGGACTCAATCAAGACTCATGCACAAGTTTACCTGTTTCTCCCCGCCCACCCTTCCCCCCTCCCCCCTCATCCCCCACCCCGTGTGACATTGACTTTTTAAAGAGACCAGGCCAGTTCTAGGTTTTGAAAGCACTGCCATTGTCAGAGGACAGTTAATGGTCTGTGGAGATGCGTTTGTATTTGTATATGTGAATTGATGTGATAGCTTATGCTTTCCTTGAATTTCATTAAAAAGTTCTGACATTAAGTACTAGAGCATATGTTGTATATGTAATCTCCCTCTAGCTAGTGTCGTTGGTGTCTATTTTAAAGTACATATTTAAAATTTAGTGTTTTTAATATAAATTACTGTATGGAAACATGAATATGGATATGATTTGTTAAAATTGGAATGTGAATAAAGGTTTATTTACTTAATGTGATTCAGTTAAGTTTTTAGTGTTAGTAGTGTGGATTTCATGACACGGGAGAAAATTTGCACATCTGGTATGATCCGAAAAAGTAACGAATAGATGTGTGTGTGAAGTATGTGGAGTGGTAGATTTATCCTTTTTTTCCGGAGAGAGGCCGTTAATAAATTTACCTTGAGCCTGACTAAGTACTCAGAAATCTGCACTTGTAACCTAATCACATGCCCTCAAACCTGATTTAGAGATTTTGAGATGCTTTTAGGAATTGTTTAAATTTAAAAAAAAAAAAATCCTTTCCATTTCAAAAATAGGTAATGAGTTTTTATATCCTGTTGTATATTGCTAGAAATACACAGATGCGGTATGCTTGGTGTCTTTCTAGGAAATTCAGTTCATGCAGATAAGAAGTTTCTTGACAAATACATGCCCCAGTTCATGAAACATCTTCATTATAGAATAATTGATGTGAGCACTGTTAAAGAACTGTGCAGGTAAGGGCTATATTTAGGATCCATTGAATTGCCCCATTTAGCATGTTTTAATTGAGAATTTGTGGAAAGTAATTGAAGAGAACTCTAGAACTTGAGGGTGCCAGGTGGGTGTGCAACATTGTCCCTCGCTCGCTGGGACAGTTCCTTAATTGATTCTGGACTGGTAAGAATTGCGAGGAATGATGCCAGAAATCTTCTGTATAAATTTCGTTAGTTGAGAAAACATGTTGAGCACCCATCCTGTGCCACGCGTTGGCCTGTGTGCTGGGAACATACAGATGAAAAGCCTTTAAATAGCTTAGAATCTAATGGGGTGACAGATGTGTAAAGCACACACCCTCCAAATATACTCTATGATGACTCCTGTCGTGGAAATGTGCATAGAGAATATCGAGGGCACAAGGGGGAAGGAGCCCTGAAATGTACCGGATTGAGGAATGGGAAGTCGGGGAAAGCTCTGCATAGGAAATAAGTTTTAAGTTGTTATTTAAAGAAGAGTGGACGTTTTCTAGGCATCTAGGTGAGGTGGGAAGATTCTTTAGAATGGGCACAAGTATGAAGAAATAGAGGCACAGGAAGATACGGGCAAAATATAGTTGAGGCCTTACAAACAGTTCACTAATGCTGGAGGGCAAAGCATGATGTTTGGCAAAGGTGGGAGGTGAGGCCATTTGCAAAGGGCTTGTATGCCTTGCTGAGATGGTTAACATTGTAAGGGATGGGTTCCTTTAAAAAAGTTCAAGTAGAGAAATGAGTGATAACAATTAGATCATTCTGATTAGAAGGTGGCAAGAAAAGAGGGAGATCAGAAAGGAGGCTTTTCCCTCATCTTGGAGAGAGGAGAATGAGCAAGGGAAATGGCATTTGGGTGGCAGAGAAGGGTACGGAGATAAAATACCTGAGAACATCCCTTGGCACGGTATCGAATGAACGAAGGAGTGGGGGAAGGAAGAGCGGTAAAGCAATTCTAGTGTTCCTGGTTTGGGCAGTTAGGCAGTTGATGGAACTGTTCAAAGATAAAGGGGAAGATAGGAAAAGCTGATTTGGTGGATGGGAGAAGGGAGGCCTTGAGGATAAGTATGGTTTTATATATGTTGATTAGAAGTGTGATGTCCAGCAGGTGGTTGGCTGCCCATGACCAACTGGGGGAGGGCTGAGATGGTGTGAATCTAGGAATCTTACACGTTGACGAGCTTGCCTAAAGAGAATATCTAGGGTGAAGCGTGGGTGGAAGAGAGAGTCCCAGGCAAGGAGGCAACTTGATAGTTGACCCAAATGCCTTTTTCCATGTTGATAAATTGCTTGAAGGAGGTAATTATCCAGTATATTTGAGACAGTTTCCTTTGAGAGTTCCGTTTTTGCTGTGTATAGACGCTGGTATCCAGAAGAATATGAATTTGCACCAAAGAAGGCTGCTTCTCACAGGTAAGTTTGGGTCCTTCCAAGAGCTTGGCTGTCTGACAAGCACATAACTCTTGAACTCCTGACTGCCTACAATAATGTCTGTTCTCTGCTCTTGTTTTCTTGGGGGAAAAATAAAGGTCCACCAGTGTAAAGACAACTTTCTTTTGCTAAGATGATCTGGAGCTCTGTTCAGGATTCTGTTATTCCATTCTGACATATGTAGTATCGTATGTCTTTATTGCAGTTTTAAAACTTTTAGATAGCTTAGTGTGTAGGTATGATGAAACAGTCTATAATCTTTCTAGTAATGAGCAATATTAATTTTCCTCCCAGCAAGAGCATGAACTTGTAGCCATTTGAAATTAATTACAACACTTTGTGGACAGTTGTATTAATATAGCCTAACTTTGATACTTTTTAGTTTTTCAGATCCTTTCTTTTATGTCTATAGACTTAGGCCCAGGAACCAAAGAAATTTGAAGATCTTGTTTGTTTAGTGTCCTGTACTTACTGGCTCTTTAAAAAAGTTTGGTTTTTTGTTTGTTTGTTTGTTTTTTTTAAATTTTGTCATCATTCAGGAGGAACATAAAATTTGATGGGGGATTTAGCAGGCAGCTTCTAAGGGCAGCATTTGGTTCATTCCTTTATGGAGTCCCCACCATGTGCCACGCACAGTTTTAGGCAAACAGACCAAATCCCTGCTCTAGAGAGTGTGGTGTTCTAGTGTTTTTTGGGGGGGAAGGATTAAATGGGCTACAGCACAATAATACAGGTTTAGAATACCTTATCTGAAACAGGGTTTGATGTCTTTCAGATTTCAGAATTTTTCAAGCTTTAGAAAGGTAATAGTGTATCTGTAGTGTTTACTATTATATAACATGCCTAATAAGGTCAGAGGAAGCATCCCCTGATCAAACTCATTGATATTTCTGCAGTGAAACATAGGGATATTCACACCAAATAGCCTAACTACTGAGTATGAATAGCCTTGTATCAAGATTAATCAGGTTTTGCCACACAGTGAGTCATAAAAGTACTTTGGGTTTTAAGATCCTTTATGGACTTAAGTGTTGTGGATAAGATGTTGTATACCTTGATTTAGTCAGAGGCTTTATTTTTGATCGTTTCAGCTGTCCACTGGATATCCAAGACCTGGGAGGAAAGCAGAACTGTTAGGTTAGCCACAATAACCGCCGTGAAACTCCTGCTCTAACGTTTGTGCAGTTTATTCTCTAGAAGAGGCCCTTGGCTTATCATTCAGGGCTTACTGATTGACCTGCACACTGTTCTAATAATCTCGGTTACCCGATTTCTCAGGCCACGACAGACGAGAAACAGCATGTTGGAGGAGAAGAGAGGCTGTTAGATGGAGTCAGGCTGCCCCTGGTTATAGCACAAATCTCCACCAGAGAGAGAAGTAGATCTTTCATGGTTAGGTGCTGTCTGGTGATCGATGTGCATTATGACTGAGTCACGAGTCATGTTTGAGCATGCCAGTGTGTATTTGGTGTAGGGATGTCATTAAGTATTGCACAGTGTTTCCCAGACTTTGTTCCATGAGCTGTTAATGAGTGTTCCACAAATGTGGCCGATTCAGTTTTAGAAACACTGTGTATGTAGTACAGCCTCCCTTTGGAAACTCGCGATACACATGGGTACATGAAATGCTTTGCAAAGAAGTTCAGACAAGAAATATTTGACCTAGATTTTCAACTAAACTTACTTGACCCCAGAGTTCTTTTTTCCCCATGGAACCCTCCACCATTTTCTAGGACAGTTTGGGAGACTTTATCATCTGATATATTTTAGAAAAATATTTTTCAGCAAACTTATTTTTTATTAGATGAAGCCCTTAAATTTGATTTATTGAAATGTTCCTCTTCTTAATGATATCAGATAGTGGCATTTACAGTAATACCTGTTCTTAAGTTCTTTAGTCCATTGCTGATAACCTCCGTGGACATTTCAGTTCAGCGTGATGTGTTTGCTTGTAGGGCACTGGATGACATTAGCGAAAGCATCAAAGAGCTTCAGTTTTACCGCAATAACATCTTCAAGAAGAAAACAGATGAGAAGAAGAGGAAAATTATAGAAAATGGGGAAAATGAGAAGACCGTGAGTTGATGCCAGTTCTCACACTGCCAGCACGTAGTTCTCTGGAAAAGCAGCTGCTGGCGGTTTTGTTTCATTTTGTTTTCTGTTCCTGCTGATTGCTTGGTACAGCGCCTTCTTTCAGTTACCTTGCGTCTCCAGATTATCCAAACAGACAGCACCTGAAATCTTACTTTTCCCCTAACACTCTGTTTTCATTTATGACACAACAGCTCCTTTGTAAGTACCGGGTCATGTCCATCCCTTGGTACATATCTGCATTTGCTTTTAGACCATTTCTTTTGTTTAAAATAATAATAATAAGAAGAAGAATAATAAAGCTAGTTCTATTGAAATGCAAACCTTTTTGTACCATCTATTCTTTCATAGTTTGATTACTGGAAAATGGTGGCGTTTTCTAAGTGGTATGGCTAATGTTTCAATTCTCGTAATGACATTAGGGATGGATTAACTCTCTTATGTTAAACAGGAAGTGAACTTGTTCTGTCTTGCTTCATACATCAAGACTAGAATAACTGGAGATAGATCCAGAGAAGCAAATTTCATTGTTACAGTTACCAAACTAACAGAGCTCTGCAATAGCTACTTTTAATGGCGTCCGAGAAATTCAAGTCAGTCGTCCCACAGGGATTCTGTAAGTAATAACTAAGGTTTATTGAACAGATACTGTGTGTAAGGCAATCACTGCTAGTTTTGTGGAACGTCGGCTGCCCTAGGTTTCATGGTCAGTAAGTATTTGAGAAAGGATTTCAGTCTGAATATGCTAACTCTGAATTTGCCTATTTTACAGCACGATGCTAAGGTGAATCCTTAGAGGCTATATCAGAATCATCTGTCTGTAGAACACAACTCATTCTGACAAACTCCTCTTAAGGCAAGAAATCAGAATTGGGAAAGGCCTACAGGTGATTTCTGCCTGACCTAGAGAACCACTGTACTTGAACGACTTTCCATGGCAGACTCAAATTGCATTTCTAAGTCCATTATGGTCATTATGTGAACATAGGTAGCAGCGTGATCCTAATGTGTGAAAGTTGCAGATAAAGAAATCACTAGAATGTAGAACAGAATTATCATAACTTTATTTACCAAGTTGTTTGAGCTTTGCAACAACCTTATGAGTGGCGAAAGCCTTTAGTGTAACTTTTTCCAAATGAATAAGTTAATTCTCAAATTCATAAGTGCAGTTAAGTGTAAGCTGATGAAAACATAAGTCTGCTGACTTTTCTGACCAGTGTTCTTTTCTGCGGTCTGGAGTAGCATGGGTTTCAGCCTATGTGCCGACTTCAGTGGTTTGGACAACAGGATTGTATGATAGTTGAAGACAGGGTTCTTGAATCAAACTCTGGCTTCAAACCCGAGCTCTGAGACTTACTGAGTGGCTCTGCCAGGTTCATTTCTCTAAGCCTTAATTTTTTTTATTTATAAAATGAGAATGATGGTACCTAACTCAAAGAATAATGTTAGAATGAAATACTTCTCTTATTGTTCTGGGCTCAGTGCTTGGCATGCAGCGAGCACGCGTGATAGCTAATGCAGAGTGAAGGTGCTGTGATTGATGAGCTATGGTGGTTGGGGGCATTACTGTAAATCGGTATTCACTCAAATGACCTATGACTGACTATATGCTGCTGAAGATCGTTTCACTACCAGTGTGACCTTGCCTCGTCTTTGGGCTTCCAGCTGAAATTTGGCAAGAGAGTCTTTGTCCTTACTCAGCTCTCAGGAACGTTACAGATTCTAGTGCAAGGATGGGTATGTAAACACTGGGCTTGAGCAACGTTCATGGGAAGCAGGTTAATGGTTTGAGCCCTACTGTTTGGCTTTCTTAAGAATTTTAACTCCTGGTGTTCATTTTAAACCTTCCATCACGTAAGTGACCCTGCTCACTGATTTAATCCTCTGTTCTTTATCTCCATAATGTCGCAGTGTCTCCTCCTAATGGAGTGAACACACGTTAAGTTTTAGCAAAATAATTGGCAGCCTGGGAGAGGAGCAAATCTGGTCTGCTGCAGGTCTGTATGAAGGCATGATGGTTCAGTGATTTGTTCATTATTTATTAGTCGGCTTTAAAAAAAAGAAGAAGAAGAAGAAATTTAAATTTGTAGTGCTGGTAACTGATTTCACAGGGGATTCCTGAAGCTATGAAGTAATTTCTGTGAAATGAACTGCCATGCAAATTGGTTTAAATATATCTACAGCCTTAAGAATGATCAGTATGTTTGTTGAGCAGAGTTTGCTGCTCCAGTGCTCCTGAGGGCTTTTCATTTGGTGGTTCTTCGGGCTGTGCTATAATTACCCTGCAAGCTATATTCTTAGGATTATTCAGGTATATATCCCCTGCATTAAACTCCTGAGGTGAATGAATTAGTACAGTGGTGATAGTCTCCAGTCAGCATTCCTTGAGTGCTCATGGTAATCTTGCCCTTAGAGTGAGTGGGCAGGAAAGACACCTTTTTTCCAGTGGCTTAGCCATAGGAGATAAGAATGCAGCCTGAGACACCTGTGCTTCCTCATTTACAAAACAGTAGATCTCTTTATCAATAAACCAGTTAACAAATTCGTAGGGGAAATTGATAGTTTCCTTTGGGAGAAGCGGTGTTCTCAGATACGTAAGCCTAAAAGAAAAAAAAATAATAGCTAGTTGTAATGTTCATGTGCAATTTTGTCGTTCAATAAATTTTGATATATTGATTGCCTTGTGATAGTGCATGAGAGTCTTAGGTACACTCGGGTGTTTACATCTTGAAAAATTAATAAGCAGCAGGGACAGTGGAGAATTGATTTTTAGGGTAAGCCATTTGTAGCAGATTGATGGAAGCAAAAGCTGTTAATGTGTATCTTTTGATGAGGCACAAACTAATGCTGTATACTTTGATATGTGCTGTATGTCTGTTGTGAGTATTGAGTTTTGGTTATGTGAACAAAGCCTTTTAATTTTAGGTGGCTCCTGATTTATTCCACAGCTGTGGTGGTAATGTAAATGAAGAGTTTCTCCCTAGTTGAGTATTTTGTACTGAGTAGAGGAATACTCGAAATTTTCTAGGAGGACAGATCTTCAGTCTACTCGACACACACAGAAGGGTTACTGTGTATGGATATTTAGCTTGACAGTGGTTTTTTCACAATGTATACATATATATAAAAATACAAAGATGTATCCCTTCAATATATCATTACTGTGTGTCAGAGATCTCGATAAAGTTGCTGATAGGTATATGTTTAAAAGGCTGCCAAAAAGAAGGGATTTATAAATCTCCATTCCGCCAGAATGCAGACAGACAGAAGAGTTGCTTTCATAACTGACTTGTCACGTTGAATGCATCTGACCTGAGACTTAACTTGGCCTCCAGGATAATTTAATCCGTTTAGTTTTGCTCATGAGTTGTAATACCACTGGTATTCTATGATACAGAAAACAAGAGTCTGTCATTTAGAAATAAGCCCTTGGAAATGGGAAGGTTGGGGAGTGTGGACCAAAAACACGTTCCTGTGCAAATGAAATCCTGCCACCGGCAGCCTGTGGAATCTTTGGGGACCCACGATAAGTTGCACAGTTTGGGCTGCCTAACAATATGAATGTGCAGTTGGCCCTCGAACAACACGGGGCTTGGGGGTGCCAACCCCTGCCCAGCCAAAATCTGCATATAACTCTTTACTGCCCCACAACTTTACTAATAGAATCTCTAGAGGTCACTTTTTGTTGCAGAACTCATGCAGGGATGTTGAGTGCCACACAACATTCTACGTGGATGCTCGCAATGCTGGAGCTCACCACGATAGCCAAGATGGCTGCGGAATTACTGCAGTAGTACAGTTTTATGCAATTATGATCTAATACATTCATACAACTATGGATGGTGCTGTGTACAACCTGTAAGTGTGTAGGTGTTGACAAATTTTAACTTTTTATAATAGATTTGTATACATTTTGTGGTAGTAAAGGATGAAAACTACGTATATTTTACGCATTTGGGACATAACTTTTTCTTAATTTTTTTCATATTTGTAGGCTATGCAGTTCACTTGTGAGTTATTTCAAATTGTCGCAAATCTCCAAAAATTGTCCAACATATTCATTTCAGTATAAGCGGACATGTGTTCAAGAGTCAACTGTACTTAATGTCACTGAACTCTCTACACTTACGGCAAAAATGGTAAATTTTAGGTATATTTTACCACACACACACACACACACACACACGCGCGCGCACACACAAAGATGAGTAACTTGACACAACCCATTTTCAGAATGATCCTGTCTGAGGACGAATGTGTGGATGAAAGCCGGCCTGGAGGAGCTGAGCTTGGGGACAAAGTTCCCCCTTGGGAAGAAGAACTTCTTTCCTGGTTTGGAATGGCAGGAAGTGGACAGTTTAGGGAGCTGCGTTCTCTTAGGTGTGCATCCAGGTGCCATAAGGGATGGCTGTTATAATTTACGGACAAAGGAAATTTGACAAATACTCTTTAGGAGCATCCAGCCCTCTTCCCGCCACATGAGGTGGCAGAGAGATGCTTCTGCTTCCTGAGTCAGCTGGACGTCCTGTGCATTCATGGAGGCTGCCCTGGCGTCCAGGCCTGTTTTGCTTCTGAGGGAAACCTTTTCCACTTTTCATTCTGCCTCACCAGCTCTCTGCCCTGGGCAATAGGATTCACTGTTAAATTAGAGACTGTATCCAGTAAATACTTTGATTCTCCCTTGGTTGTACTTTGCCCAGGTCATTCATTTATTTTTCTTACACACTTGTGTACTATTCTAGGGGTTCTAAACCACTTTCTTCTACCTTCTACCTTATTCTGTCCTTAGCGTGCTTCGTGAGACAGGTCGATAGGGTAGCCCCATCATTTTATGTTCGCATTTAACAGCTAGCAGAAAGCAATTTCAGAAGAAAAGTAGGACAAATGTTAGAGACATGGCGAAGGGAATTCCTAGCCATCCCTAGAAGGGAATAGGGGCAAAGGGAGTGCCTGTTAGAACTATGTGTTAAATAGAAGCTTCCAGAAATGTCTGGTTGGCATTACATGTTCCAGGGCCTGCTCATACTAGAAAACCTTGTTTTTTTCCCTCAGACTGTCAGTGTTTGTTTTACACGGTTTTGGTTTTATAAACAGTAAAAATGTTAAGTTATTCTTAACTCTCTCTAGAGATCGCCAACTTTTATTTTGCCAGATGAGGATGTTAAAAACACCATCTTCTATCCATCATTTCATAAAAGAAAAGTCGTTTTAAAACCTAACAAAGGTACGTACTTTCAGGATAAGGGACAGGTACTTTAAGTGGAATACATTTAGCTTTGTGAAAAATCCAATTGTGTCCTTGTTTCCATTGCACTTTAGATTAAAAAACACACCATTTTCATCCTTGGCCTGTATCAGTTCCCAGATTGGAGTTTGGGAATCACTGGTGTATTTATGCATGGGACATCTGTCCAAAGCACTCCTGGAAGAGAGAAGAGAGAAAGAAGGTACATTCTATACTACCCAAATAATTCTTTTTTTTTTTTTTTTTTTTTTTTTTTTGACAGCTATTAAGTGAAAGGAATTGAAAGATAGGCAAAAAGACTTGCTGTGGTCTATATTGAGGTGAAGTTGTGGGATGGGTTAATGATCAGAACATCAAAGCAAGGGCTTTGTCCATGTGTTTTATTCTATTCTTGATCTTGTACAGTCTTTCCAGGTGATTCTCAGAATGCTGTGAATTCTTTTGTTATTTGAAACTTTGTTTTTCCAGTTTTGACATTCCAAAATTGTTTTTGTGTGACCTTTAGCTACAAAGTCTTTGATGTTCAGACACTGACTTTCTGCAGATGGGTGGGGACAGGTACTAGTTTTAAAGTTATTTGAGTTTCAGACAAAGCCTCAAAAGTTAAAAAAATAATTTCACTCGAAGTAAATCCCAAATCTAGTTTAAGTTTGAAGAATATAGGTGTTTCCTGTGTTTAACACTGGTTTTTGAGAAAAGCGTGACAACTACTTTTAAATACTGAGCTTCTGAAAGACCCTTGGATATGCAGTGTTACAGATCACTGATAAAAATAGTTCTAAAATTAGGTGGGAGAATGGTCCATGCTTTGGGAGGGGTTTTCTTCTCTGGAAATATATAGCTTCCACTACCTAAATGTGATAGCATACCTCCATAGTTCTAGAGAATTAAATTAGCTCTTATTTAGTTGATAGTGAGAAAATGACAATTTTATGAATAAAAATTTTTTACGTGTTTCAAAACGTATTGAAGATTCTGATTGTGCTGTTTGTTTCCTTATGAGGTATACTTGCACACAAAGTGTTAGGCTACAGAGTCAGGTATACAACACAGTGACTTCACAACACATTACTTGGTGCTCACTCTAAGTACAGCCACCCTCCGCCCCCACGTAATGTCATTACAGTACTATCCACTATATTCCCTATGCTGTACTTTTCATCCTCCTGCCTTATTTACTATATAACCGGAAGTTTGTACCTCCTAATCCCCTTTATCTATCTTGCCCATTCTCCTACCCAACTCCCCTCTGACAGCCGTCTGTTTGTTCTCTGTATTTGTCTTAGATTCCACATATAAGTGAAATCATATGGTGTTTTTCTCTAACCTGTTTCACTCAGCCTAACACACTATAGTTCCATCCATGTTGTTGCAAATGGCAAGATCTCTTTTTTTATGGCTAAGTAACATTCCGTTGTGGGTGTATATACCACATCTTCTTTATCCACACATCTATCAGTGGACACGTGGGCTGCTTCCATATCTTGGCTATTGCAAACAGTGCTGCAGTAAACATAAGAGTGCATATATCTTTTAAAATTAGTGTTTTTTTTTTTTTTTTTTTTTTTGAGGGGGGGATGTTTTCTTTGGGATCCGGTAGAATTACTGGATCATGTATTATTTTTCCTTTTAATTTTTTGAGGAACCTCTGTACTGTTTTCCACGGTGGTTGTACCAATTTGCATTCTCACCAACCCTGCGCAACTGTTCCCTTTTCTCTACATTCTCACGAACACCTGTTATTTCTTGTCTTTTGTTTGCTAGCCATTCTGACAGGTGTAAGGTGATGTCTCTTTATGATTTTGGTTTGCATTTCCATGATGATTAGTGATGTTCATCATCTTTTCGTGTGTCTCTTGGCCATCTGTATGTCTTCTTTGGAAACGTGTATGTTGAGGTGCTCTGTTCATGTTTTAATTGGATTGTTTCTTTTTTTGGTGTTGAGTTGTATAAATTCTTGATATATTTTGGATATTAACCCATTAGTGGATATATCATTTGCAAATATCTTCTCCCATTCAGTAGTTTGCCTTTTTGTTTTATTGTTGGTTTTCTTTGCTGTGCAAAAGCTTTTTATTTTGGTGTAGTCCTAATATTTTTGCTTTTATTTCACTTGGCTGAGGAGACAGATCCATAAATATGGTGCTAAGGCTAATGTCCAAGAGATTATTGCCCTTGTTTTCTTTTAGTTTTATGGTTTCAGGTCTCCCATTTAGGTCTTTAACTCCTTTTAAGTTTTACTTTTGTGAATTATGGAAGAAAGTGCTCAACTTTCATTCTTTTGTGTGTAAACTGCCCCAGTTTTCCCAATATCAGTTTTTGAAAGGACTGTCTTTTCCCTCTTGTATCTTTTTGCTGCTTATGACCATAGGATTGTGGGTTTATTTCTACGTTCTGTCCTGTTCTGTTCATCTGTTGTTGTTGGTGGTTTTTTTTGTTTGTTTGTTTGTTTTGTGCAGTACTAAACTATTTTGATTATTGTAACTTTGCAGTATATCTTTAAATCTGGGATTGCGCTTCCTCCAGCTTTCTTCTCTTTCAAGATGGCTCTGGCTGTTCAAGATCTTTTGTGGTTTCATACAAATTTTGGGATTATTCTAGTTCTGTGAAAAATGGTGTTGGTATTTTGATAGGGATTTCACTGAATCTAGATTGCTTTGGGTAGTGT
The DNA here is from genome assembly GCF_046562875.1 of Panthera onca. NCBI lineage: Eukaryota > Metazoa > Chordata > Mammalia > Carnivora > Felidae > Panthera > Panthera onca. Next base: position 102,817,861 of record NC_138348.1, on the reverse strand, counting down.
GGACATTTTAATGATATTTGTTTCAATCCATGAGCATGGTATATCTTCCCATTTATTTGTTGTCTTCAATTCCTTACATCCATGTCTTGGAGTTTTCAGAGTACAGGTCTTTGACCTTCTTGGTTAAATTTACTCCTAGGGGGTGTGTGTGTGTGTGTGTGTGTGTGTGTGTGTGTGTGTGTTTGTGCAATTGTAAATGGGATTGTTTTCTTGATTTCTTTTTCTGTTAGTTCGTTACTAGTATATAGAAATGCAAGAGATTTCTGTATATTTTGTATCTGGCAACTTTACTGAATTTGTTTTGATAGGGTTTTGTTGTTGTTGTTGTTGTTGTTGTTGTTGTTGTTGGGGTCTTTAGGGTTTTCTGTGTGTAATCATGCCATCTGCCCTCAGTGACAATTTTACTTCTTCATTACCAGTTTGGATGCCTTTTATTTTTTCTTGTCTAATTGCTGCAGCTAGGTCTTATAGTACAGTGTTGAATGAAAGTTGGGAGAGCGGACATCCTTGTCTTGTTCCTGATCTTAGAGGAAAAACTTTTAGTTTTTCACCATTGAGTATGATATTAGATGTGGATTTTTCATATGTGGTCTTTGTTGAGTTATATTTTCTCTAAGCCCACTTTGTTGAGAGTTGGTTTTTTTTTTTTTTAATCATGAACAGATGTTCTATTTTGTCACAACCTTTTTCTGCATCTGTTGAAATGGTCATGTGGTTTCTATCCTTCTTCTTGTTAATATGATGTATTACATGGATTTGCAAAATTGAAACCACTCTTACATCCTGGAATAAATCCAGGTTGTTGCGGTGAATGACCCCTTTAATACATTGTTGAATGTGGTTTGCTGATAACTTGTTGAAGATTTTTGTATCCATGTTCATCAGGGATATTGGCCCACAGTTTTCTTTCTTTCTTTTTTTTTTTTTTTTTGTCTGGTTTTGGTTATTAGAGTAGTGCTGGCCTCACGAGGATGAATTGCGAAGTTTTTATTCCTCTTCTATTTTTTGGAATAGTTTGAGAAGAATAGGTATTAACTCTTCTTTAAATGTTTTTAGAACTCACCTGTGAAACCATATAGACCTGTACTGTGGTTTGTTGGGAGTTATTGATCACCAATTCCATCTTGTTACTAGCAGTCAGTCTGTGTGGATTTTCTATGTCCCTTCTTGATTCAGTTCTGGAAGAGTATATATTTCTAGAAATTGATTTGTCCAATTTGTTGATATTTAATTTTTTGTAGTACTTTCTTAGAATTCTTTGTGATTCTGTATTTGTATCCACATTTTTTTTTTCTTCCTTCCTTTCTGATTTTGAATCCGCTCCTTTTCGTGATGGGACTGGCTACAGGTTTATCCAATTTGTTTCTCTTTTCAAAAAACTAGCTCATGGCTTCACTGATTTTTTTCTAATTTTATTGTCTTTATTTCATTTGTTTCTGCTCTAATCCGTATTGTTTCTTTCCTTCTATTGGTTTTATTTCCCCTTTTTCTGGTCCCTAGGTGTGAGGTTAGCTTGTTATTTGAGCTTTTTCTTGTTGCTTGAGGTAGGCTTGGATCACGATATATATGCCTCTTAGAACTGCTCTCACTGTCCCAAAGATTTTGGACCATTGTGTTTCTATTTTATTTGTCTTCATGTATTTTTTCATTTTTTTTTTTAAATTGCTTCATACCCATTGGTTGTTTAGTATCTTGTTTAACCTCCACGTCTCTGTTTTTTTCTAGTTTTTTTCTTTGTAATTGATTTCTAATTTCATACTATTTTGGTTGGGAAAGATGCTTGATTTCAGTCTTAAATTTATTGAGACTTGTGGTCTACCATATGATAAGCCCTGGAGAATGTTTCATGTGGCCTTGAAAGGAGTGTGTATTCTGTTTTGATTGGAATGTTCTCTATGTAGCTCTTCTAAGTCCATCTAGTCTGATAAGTTATTCAGAGCCACTGTTGTCTTGTTGATTTTCTGCCTGGATGATCTATACACTGATACAAGTGGGATGTTAAAATTCCATCTTATAGTTGTTTTACTGTCAGTTTCTCGCTTTATGTCTGTTAATTTTTGCTTTATATATTTAGGTGCTTCTGTGTTGGGTGCATAGATATTTATAATTGTTAATTTCTCTTGTTTGATTGACCCTTTTATCACTATGTTCTGCCCTTCTTTCTTTGTATCTTGTTACAGTCTATTTTGTCTGATGTAAGTATTGCTACTCTGGTCCCCCCCCCCCCCCCCCCCGCCTCCTTCTATTTGAATGGGATATCTTTTCCCATCCATTCACTTTCAGAGTCTATGTGTCTGTAGGACTTCAATGAGTCTTTTTTGTGCAGCATATAAATGGGTTATTTAAAAAATCAATTCATTTATTCTGTGTCTTTTGATAGTAGCATTAAGTCCATTTACATTTAAAGTAATTATTGATAGTTATGAACTTCTCGTCATTTTGTTAATTGTTTTTTGGTTGTTATTGTAGTTCTTTTCTGTTCCTTTCTTCTTTTACTCTCTTCCTTTGCCGTTTGATGCCTGTCTTTAGTGTTGTGCTTGGATTTGTTTGAATGTATTTTTGCATATCTATTTATAGGTTTTTGTTTTGTGGTTACCACTGGATTCATATATGACATCCCACATTAGTTTGATGGTTGCTTAAGTTCAAACACATTGTAAAAACACTGAATTTATACTCCCCCCTCCAAGTTTTTTGTGTATGATGTTATATTTTATATATCTTTATTTTGTGTATTTATTTTGATTGATTTTTGTATATATAATTGCTTTTCCTACTTTTGTTTTTTAACCTCCACACTGGCTTTGTTTTGTTAGTGGTTAAGATACTCTCTTTACTACATGTGTGCCATTACCCGTGAAATTTTTTTCTTCATAATTTCTTTTACTTATGTCCCCCCATCTCCCCCCCCCCCCCCTTTTTTTCTCATTTAAAAAATTCCCTTTGACTTTACTTGTAAAGCTGGTTTAGTGGTGATGAACTCCTTTAGGTTTTGTCTGGGAAACTCTTGATTTGTCTTTCATTTCTGCATGATAATCTTGCCATATTGAGTATTCTTGGTTGTAGGTTTTTTATTTCTCTCAGCACTTCAAATATTTCATGCCACTCCCACTTGGCCTGCAAAGTTTTTGCTGTAAGATTAGCTGATAAACTTAGGGGAATTCCCTTGTATGTAGCTGTTTTGCTCCTTTTGCTACTCTTAAGATTCTCTGTTTTTTAATTTTTACCATTTTATTTATTATGTATCTTAGTGCAGACCTCCTCAGCTTCATCTTGTTGGGGATCTCTGTGCTTCCTGGGTTTGGATGTTTGTTTCTTTCCGCAGAATAGGAAAGTTTTAAGCTATTATCTCTTCAAATAAGTTGTCTGCCCCCTTCTCTCTCCTCTTTCTGGGATCCCTATCATGTGAATATTAGTATGCTTGGTGGTTTCACAGAGGTCCTTTAACATGTTCTCAGTTTTTTAAATCATTCTTTTTAAAAATTTTTTTATTTTATTTTTTGATCATTTAAAAAACTATTTAAATTCAAGTTGGCTAACCTACAGTGTAGTATTGGTTTCAGGAGTAGAGCCCAGTGATTCATCTCTTACATATGACACCCAGTGCTCCTCCCAACAAGTGCCCTCCTTAATGCCCATCACCCATTTAACCCACCCACCTCCTCCACCCACCTCCCCTCCAGCAACCCTCAGTTTGTCCTCTGTATTTGAGAGTCTTTTATGATTTGCCTCCCTCTCAGTTTGTAACTTTTTTCCCCTTCCCTTCTGCCATGGTCTTCTGTTAAATTTCTCAAATTCCACATATGAATGAGAACATGCGATATCTGTCTTTCTCTGACTAATTTCGCTTAGCATAATACTCTCCAGTTCTCTCCATGTCCTTGCAAATGGCAAGATTTCATTCTTTTTGATTGCCAAGTAATACTCCATTGTATATATAAACCACATCTTTATCCATTCATCTGTCGATGGACATGTGGGCTCTTTCTGTACTTTGGCTATTGTTGATAGTTCTGCTATAGAAAAAATTTTTTTTAATGTTTATTTTTGACAGAGACAGAGTATGAGTGTGGGAGGGGCAGAGAGAGGGAGGGAGACACAGAATCTGAAGCAGGCTTCAGGCTCCAAGCTGTCAGCACAGAGCCCTACACGGGGCTCGAACTCATGGACCATGAGATCATGACCTGAGCTGAAGTTGGATGCTCAACCGACTGAGTCACCCAGGTGCCCTGATAGTGATGCTTTAAATCCTTTTTTGTTGCTGTTGTTCAGCTTGGCTGCTGCTTCTTTACTTTGTCCTCCAGATTCTGATCTGTTTTTCTGCATCCTCTAATCAGCTTTTGATTCCCTCTAGTGCATTTTTCTTTTTAGCTACTGTGTTCTTCAAGGTCTGACTGGTTATTTTTTTATATTTTCTCTTTGTTGAACTTCTTACTGAGCTCACTCCTTTCTCAAATCTGTTATTTTTATGACTATTACTTTGAGCTGTTTATCTGGCATAGTGCTTATCTCTGTGATTTTGTCCTGTTTGTTTCATTTGGGACATACTCCTTTGTCTCCTCATTTTGTCTAACTCTGTTTCTGTGTATGAGGTGGGTCAGCTCTGTTCCCCGCTTTTGAAAGTGGGGGCCTTGTGCAGAGGTCCTGCTTTGCTCTGTAGCACAGTGCCCCCTGGTGGCCACCAGAACTGGGCGCTCCACAGTGTCCTCAGTGGGTTGCAAGTTCTGTTTTGGCTGAGACACTATTGTGTGGGCATGTTTGTCAGTGGGCTAGCTTTTAGCCCAGTTGACTGTAATGACACACTTCACCAGCTGCGGGCCACACTGTGCGGGAGTTTGCTCTGCAGGCTGTGGGAAGGCCCAGCTGTAGCTGCTGTGGGCCTATTGGTTTCTGGGGTTGACATTCTGCCTAGCCACCTGTAGTTAACCTCTGCCACAGTTCAGGCCCACAAATGGCAGGCATCACCCCCTGCACAGCCAACGGAAGGGCTCACCCACAGGAACTGTGGGCATGCTGGCAGGTTGACTTACCCCTCCCCACTACCACTCCAGGAGTCTCTTTGGAGTGGTGCTCATCCTGGCCAGGGCTGCCTGAAGTGTGGTGGGGCAGGAGCTGCTTTGGAGGGGCACCTGCTGGGGTGGGTGGGTTGGGTGGGGCAGGTCTGCAGGGGAACAGGCTGGGTGAAGGCAAGAAAAATGGCACCCACTGGCACTTTTGTTCCCAGAGAGAGCCCCTGCAGATCTCTGTCCCTCTGGCACATGTTCTAAGCTAGGTTGATAAATCTTCGCGTATGCCCCAGACGCTTTTCAAAGTGCCGTATCTGCTGTGTCCAGGGCTAAGTTATTTAGTATGCTGGCCCTTTAAGGGTGGGGACTCAGTTTCCTCCCACCTGCTGGGTCTCCTGGAGGTAAGCCCTGCTGGTTTTCACAGCCGGATGTAAGGGAGACTTCACTTCTCAGTGTGGGTCCCCAGGGCTGGAGGCGCCCTGTGTATAGTCTGTCCCCTCTGAGTGCACCAGGGATTTGGTTCCTAAGTGTGTCTTCAGCCCTTCTACCCTCTTCTATGTGGCCTTCTCTCTACGACCAGCTGTGGAAGATCTGTTCTGCTAGTCCTCAAGTCACTTTCAGAGTTCGTTGCTGTGGATGTAGTTGTGTCTGTGGGAAAAGAGGAGTCTGGTCCCCTCACTCCACCATCTTACCCCAGCCGCCTCAGTGCTGAGCATCTTTTAAAAATTGGGGATCGAGCCAAAACTTACATTTCCCTCCCTTCATGGAGTTTATGTTCTAGTGAGCAAGACAGACATTAGATAAATAAATAATTGTGCTGTTAAATAAAAAGGTATTGTGGTGAGGACAAAGCATAGTGGGGATTATGGGGGAGGAAGGGCTCTTTTATGTTACTTTATTTTTTTTTAATGTTTATTTTTATTTTTGAGAGAGAGAGAGAGCATGGAGGGGAGGGGCAGAGAGAGAGGGAGACAAAATCTGAAGCAGGCTCCAGGCTCAGAAGTCTCAGCACAGAGCCTGACGCAGGGCTCGAACTCATGAGCTGTGAGATCGTGACCTGAGCGGAAGTCAGATGCTTAACTGACTCAGCCACTCAGGTGCCCCTGGGCTCCTTTAAATAAGGCGGCTAGTACAAGATTGTGTTGATTGCACAACATTTTGGTCTGGTCCAGAAAGTTGAGGGGGGAGGCTGTGGGAGGCACACAGACTATCGCCTTGAGGGTAGTAAGGGGTGTAGTGTATTCTGAAACTGTCAGAAAGTCAGCTTGGATGGAACTCAGTGAGGTGAAAGAGAGGGGAATACTCCAGGTTCTTTTTGTAAGTATTTGCTTAATGAATGAATGAATGAGCATGAGATTTTCATAGCCTCAATTCTGGCAAATCATTACTGCACACCAAATCCCTTATTGCAGGGTGAAAGAAGGTGATCATGAGTGAGATGGGTATCACTGGGGGTGATGGTCAACTGGTCAACTCAGAGACTCTTGAGTAGTGACTCAGTTGGTACACAGATCTGGGCTCCTGAGGGTTATAGACCCAGAAATCTGATTTCATCAGTGCACCACTGGTCCCTTAAGAAGGAAAGTGTTCTGGTCATACACCCAAGGGACTAATGTGTAATTCTGAACGCTGGTCAGTTTACATTGGGATCTTTTTTTCTAATAAGCAAGATAACCCTGTTAATGTGTGCTGAGGCATCCCTTTTTCCAGCATCAGGGCATTGGGAAAATGGGTTTGTAATTGGAAGTCCCCCTAAGTAAATTTAGAGAGAAGAAAACTCTAATGTTACAAGTGTTTTCTGCATTTATTATCTTTTTAGGTTTTAGGAAAGGACTGGATTCGTGTGTACTTCCAGGTCACTGGTTTGATTTTACTGGGCTCCTTTTTTCATTATCTTTTGACAGTCTTTTTTTGTTTGTTTGTTTTGTTTTAATTTTGTGTTTAAAATTTATTTATTTTTGAGAGAGAGACAGAGACAGAGAGTGCAAGCGGGAGAGGAGCAGAGAGAGAGGGTGACACAGAATCTGAAGCAGGCTCCAGGCTCTGAGCTGTCAACACAGAACCTGATGCGGGGCTCAAACTCACAAACCACGAGATCATGACCTGAGCTGAAGTCGGACAATTAATGGGCTGAGCCACCCAGGCACCCCCATCTTTGTTTGTTTTGTATGTATTTTTGTGTTTTGTATGTTAGTTTTTTCCTATGATAGCTGTCTTTTTTCTTTGTGAATCCATGTATATAGCAGGCTGCTCAGGCCGGTTTAAAAATGTAGTTCTCCCACCATAAATATTTAAAGCAGATTGTGGGGGCGCCTGGGTGGCTCAGTCGGTTAAGCGGCCGACTTCGGCTCAGGTCATGATCTCGCGGTCCGTGAGTTCGAGCCCCACGTCGGGCTCTGTGCTGACAGCTCAGAGCCTGGAGCCTGCTTCCGATTCTGTGTCTCCCTCTCTCTGACCCTCCCCCGTTCATACTCTGTCCTCTCTCTGTCTCAAAAATAAATAAACGTTAAACGTTAAAGCAGATTGTGTCAGAGGTGACACCAAAGCATCTTTGAACAGACTTTTTGCTTTAGTGAGGCCATCAAAATACCTCTTGGGTTATGATCATAACCAAATACTCTTGTATTTTTTTTTTTTTTTCAATGTGAATAAACAATCAGAATACAAAAAGTGAGATGGAGATGCTAAGTAATCTGTTTAATAATAATAATTGATTCTCTTGGGGGAAAGTATGTCTCAGCAGAAATTTATTTTAAAAAATGTTTAATAGAGTGTTTAAGACATCTGCAAAAGTTGAGACTAGAATAATGAGCCCCCAAAGACCTTCAGCCAGCTTGAACAGTTATGTCTACCCTAGTGTCATTTATACCCCCAAGTAATCTCCCCCATTATTTTGCAGCTAACCCCAAGCAGCATATCATTATTTTTCCTGTAAATATTTCAGTATGTATCTCTCTAAGATAAAGACTCTAAGAAAATAGAAACAATAACCGTGATAGGATTTTTATTCCCACCCCCCCCCCCCCCCAAAATTGACAATGTCTTCCTAATACCATATAGTAAATACCTATTCTGTATTTCCCAAGTATAATTTGCGGTTGTATCTGGTAGATTGAATGAAATTTCGGTTTGATTTTCACTATATTTCCTTTTCCATACTTCAAAGGTCACTGGAGCCAGTAACTAAGTGATCCCGCATTAGAGGACAGGAGATGTTAAACCCTTCCTTCTGGCGAAGGGGAGAGAATCCAGAGAGTAATGTGATGTCAGGCAATTTTTTCTTTTTTTTCCTGGTTGTCTCCTTCAGGCTGGTAAAGAGTGGAAGATGGAAGGAAGAAGAACTCAGAGCTGACTAGGTATTCCAGGCTGGTAAAGTGTAATGACTTCAATTTTGGGTCTTGTTTTCATGGGTTACAATTCATAAGTTCAGTGACGCTTGTTCTGTGTCTACTATCCAGCATCAGCAGGTAGCCAAGCAAACTAGAGGGAAGCAGAGCTTGTAAGTTGCAGTGATAAACTGAACCAGTGGCTCTCAGCAGCCGTAGAACAGCAGTCATCGGTGACAAGTGACAACCCAGACATCCAGGCCCCTCACAGGAATCCTCAGACATTCAGGAGGGACTTGAATTTCCTGTAGTAAAAGGAGAGGTTTGACTTCTTTTCATTAGATCTTACAGAAGAGGACAATTCCAGAAAGCAAGAGTTCTGGGGTTACTTGTGATGCACACAAGGTTTCATAAACCAGTGGGTACAACATGATGAATCAGTTAGGGATTATGGTGTGAAACAAACTTACTACATAGGCTTCCACTTGCTATAAAGTATCATTGTTTTTAATACAACATACACCCAAATAGGAAAATAGGAACACAACTTTTTTTTTTAATGTTTTTTAAGTGTTATTTTAATTTTAGTTAATATACAGTGTTATATTGATTTTAGGTATACAATGTAGGGATTCACCAATTCCATACATCATCCAGTGCTCATCACAGGTATACTCCTTAATCCCCATCACCTATTTTAACCCATCCCCCTGCCCACCTCCTTTCTGGTAACCACCAATCTGTTCTCTATAATTAAGAGGCTATTTCTTGTTTTGACTCCCTCTTTCTCGGTTGTTTTTGTTTTGTTTTGTTTTGTTTGGCTTGGCTGATTTGTTTCTTAAATTCCGTATGGTGCTTATCTTCCTCTGACTGACATTTCACTTAGCATTATACTCTCTAGCACCATCCGTGTTGGTGCAGATGGCAAGCTTTCATTCTTTTTTGTGGCTAAGTATTATTCCGCTGTATATGCATACTACCTCTTTCTTATCCATTCATCATTTGATGGACACTTGGGCTGCTTCCATAATTTGGCTATTGTAAATACTACTATAAACATAGGGGCACATAGGCCTGGGTGGCTCAGTCTGTGAAGCATCCAACTTTGTCTCCGGTCATGATCTCCCGGTTCTTGATTTTAAGCCCCGTGTCAGGCTTTGTGCGGGCAGCTCAGAGCCTGGAGCCTGCTTCGATTTCTGTGTCTCCCTGTCTCTCGGCCCCTACCCCACTTATGCTCTGTCTCTCACAAAACAAACAAACCCAAAAACAAGCAAACAAACCCCATAGAGCCACATGTAAGTCTTTGAATTCGTGGTTTTTTACCCTTTGGGTGAATACTAAGCAGCGTGATTGCTGGATCTATTTTAAAGGTAGTTCTATTTAAAAATTTTGAGGAACCTCCATACTGTTTTCCACAGTGCCTGCACCCAGTTTGCATTCCCCCAACAGTGGATGAGTATTCCTTTTTCTCCACATCCTTGGCAACACCTGTTGTCTCTTGTGTTGTTGATATTAGCCTTCTGACAAATGTGAGGTGGTATCTCATTGTTGTTGCGATTTGCATTTCCCTGATGATGGGTGATATTGAGCATCTTATGTGTTTGTTGGCCATCTGTAGGTCCTTGGAGAAACATCTGCTCATGTCTTCTCATTTTTTAGTTGGATTATTTGTTTTTTGGGTGTTGAGTTTTATAAGTTGTTTATATATTTTGGATACTAATCCTTCATCAGATACGTCTTTTGCAAATATCTTCTCCCATTCCCTAGGTTGCCTTTTAGTTTAGTTGATTATTTCCTTCCCTGTGCGGAAACTTTTTATTTTGATGAAGTCCCAATGGTTTATTTTTGCTTTTGTTTTTTTTGCCTCGGGAGACATATCTAGTAAGAAACTGCTATAGCCAGTGTCAGAGAGGTCACTGCCTGTGTTCTCCTCTTGTATTTTGATGGTTTCATGTCTCACACTTAGGTCTTCAGTCCATTTTGAATTTATTTTTGTGTATGGTGTAAGAAAGTGGTGTAGTTTCTTTCTTTTCATGTGGCTGTCCAGTTTCTTCAATACATTTGTTGAAGCGACTGTCCTTTTCTCATTGAATGTTCTTTCCTGCTCTGTCAAAGATTAATTGATCATATAGCTGTGGGTTTATTTCTGGGTTTTCTATTCTGTTCCATTGATCTTTGTGTCTGTTTTCTATTCTGTTCCATTGATCTTTGTGTTTGATCTTTGTGTCACAACCGTCCTGTGTTGATCACTACAGCTTTGTAATATAACTTGAAGTCTGGAATTGTAATATCTCCAGCTTTGCTTTTCTTTTTCAACGTGGCTTTGGTTACTTGGGGTCTTTTGTGGTTCCATACAAATTTTAGGATTGTTTTTTCTAGCTCTGTGAAAAATGCTGTTGGTATTTTGATAGGGATTTCATTAAATATGTAGATCGCTTTAGGTAGTATAGACATTGTAGCAATATTTGTTCTTCAAATTCACAAACATGGGAAAACACAGAACTCTTTATTTGAATGGCCTGCCACTTAGGTTTTTTAAATTAAATTTTTTATTGTTATTTTGTTTACTTTTAGCAGCAGTGAACTGCTACCAAAATTGCTAGCTCAAGGCCAAGAATAATAGAATTTTATTAAATTCATAAGTGTCTGCATTCAAAGGCTTATGAGGTTTGATTTTTCTCAGGTTTTTATTAAAGTATTTTTCTCTTCACTTTCCACATTTACTGAATTGAATTAATTATACCCCTCAGTCCATTCATGGCACATTATTATTGATTAATGCAAAACGCTTTTTTGTTTTGTGTTAATGCATTCCCTATCTCTAAGCTACCATATTGAATTCCTTAATCCCTGTTATGTTGAATATATGTTCTTCCATTCTACGTTTTTAATTCTTAATGTGTATGTGCTGCATGTGTGTGTTTTAACTTGGTATAAATGGTATTTGGACTTTGGTGACTTTCTTTAGAGTTTTCTCTAAAGTGTGTATTCAGGAGTAGGATTTCCAGGTCACTGGCTATTCCTATATTTAATTTTTTTAAGTACTGGTAACATTTTCTTATAATGGCCGCAACAGTTTTAGTTATGACCAGAAATACAGTCTTACCATCTTCTGAGGATCTTTGTCAGTCCTTGGGTTTATACGAATTTATAATTTTTGCCATTTCATGTGCATAATACTGTTTCCTTGTTAAATTTGCATTTCTCCGAATATGTGCTTGAGCATGTCTTCGTGTGTGTTGCGGTATTTTCTCCTTTTGTAAGTCGTCTAGTCGTATCTGGTGTACATTTTTCTATGAAATTTACTGTCTTTTTCTCCATGATTTTCATTTCACTTATTTCTTGCCCATTTGCTATCCATGTGTTGACTTTCTTTAAGCAGAGACCTCTGATTTTGTACTGTAATGTCTGTCACTTTTCTTCTTCAAGGTTTGTTCTTGGAGACTATTGTATAATAAATAGTTGTCTACTTCAACACAGTTGAAGTTAGTGCAACAGAACTCCTACGTTTCCTTTCATTAACTTTATACCTCAATTTTGCTCTTGATGTTTTGGTTTCTAATAAATTTGGAGTCCACCTCTGAAGATTAAGTGAGGTAAGGATTCGACCTTACTTTTCCATAGACCCCACTACTTCCCTGTCATTATTTGTTCAATAATCCATTGTATCTCACTGACTTGTGATAACACTTCTGTACACCAAATTTCCTATGCAGATGGATTTATTTCTGGGCTTTTTTTTCCTCTTACATTGGTCTTTGATTCTGTGTCGCTGTTTTCGTTTGTTTGTTTTTACTGCAGTTTTATACTATGTCTTGATTTCTTATAAGGTCTTTCGATGGGGATGGTGATCATCCTGGGTTTTCTGTGTGGACTATACAGTCAGCTTCAAATAATAACATTACCTTCCCTTTTAATTGCATTTGCCTTTATTTCTTTAAAAAAATTTTTTTTAATGTTTTATTTATTCTTGAGAGAAAAGAGAGGCAGAACATGAGTGAGGGAGGGGCACAGTAAGAGAGGGACACAGAATCCAAAGGAGACTCCAGGCTCTGAGCTGTCAACACAGAGCCCGATGTGGGGTTCAAACTCACGAGCCGTGAGATTATGACCTGAGCTGAAGTCAGACGCTCAACCGACTGAGCCACCCAGGCACCCCCTTGCCTTTATTTCTTTTTCTTATTACATTGTCAGAATATTCTGTACTATGTTGAACTGTACCTGTGGTAGTGGCATTTTTATCTTGTTGTTGACCTTAAAAGAAATACATCAAAAGTTTTTCCATTAATAATGATGTTTGCTCTAGGGCATTAATATATAGCCTTCCAAGAGTTAAAGAAATTCTGTTCTGTCCCTATTTTTTTTTTTTTTTTTTTTTTTTTAGGGAAGAATGATAATTACATGTTGAACTGTCTTTCCTATGCCTTCAGAGATAATCATGTGTTTTCTTCGTGATTCCATTGCTCTGGCAAAGTCCATCTATAGGTTTTCTGATATTATATTGTCTTTATACTTATAGAATAAACTCTTAATAAAAAATACTTAATAAAAAAGTATTATTGGAGTTATTTTTCAAACTCCCAGTTGGATTCTGTTAGCTGATATTTTATTTAGTGAGTTTGCTTCTATCTTTGTTAGTAAAATTGGCCCGTACTCTTTTTTTTTTTTTTTTTTTTTAAATTTTTTTAATGTTTATTTATTATTGAGAGACAGACACAGAGTGTGAGCCGGGGGAGGGGGTGGGTAGCGAGAGGGGGGAGACACAGAATCCAAAGTAGGCTCCAGGCTCTGAGCTGTCAGCACAGAGCCGGACCTGGGGCTCGAACTCACCGAGTGCGAGATCATGACCTGAGCTGAAGTTGGTTGCCTAACCGATTGAGCCACCCAGGTGCCCCGGCCCATATTTTTCTATATTGTCTTTATCAGTTTCCTTTTTTAAGGTTGTACAACCCTGAAAAATGGGCATCTTTCACAGTTTTTCTGATTTTGGATCAGTCAGAGACTTAACTTATTTTAGTGCAACAGAACTCTGTAAAACCATCTGGGAAAAGTTTCTTCAAGAGATACTTTATTTTAGATTACTGTTTCAATTTCTTTTACATTATTGGCATCTGCAGGTTTCTGTTTCATATAGTACTAACTTTGTCATGAATATATTTTACCTAATCTATATTGTAGGTTTCAATTTGAGTATATTTGTGTATAGTTTTTCTTACAGTAGAACTTGACTTTTTAAATCTTTACGATAGCTATAGTTTGTCCCTGGAGTTAAGTATGTTCTGTTTAGTTGAATTTTATTATTAACTTGTTGAACAGACTTTCCTGAGGTTGTCTATAATTGTCTTCTTAAAGAAGGAGCTTCTGGTATTATTAATCTTTTTTTATCTATGCAATTTTATTGTTTGTTGTTTTATAATAAAGGGTCCTACCCTTTATTGTTTTTTCTCTTTTGGTGTCTTTGCATGTATTTTCTTGCTTACATTTTCAGTTATGTTTATTTTTCAACTTCATTTATTTGTATTCAGAGCCATGAATTTTCTTCTAACTTCTCTTAGATCCTATGTAGCACATTGCCCCTAACAACTTCACGATAAACTTTCTTTGCAAGCACTTGACACTTTAAACAAATATTAAAGGGTTGAAATGCTTCAAAGAGTGTTATTTGATAACAATGCAACTAAGCTATAAGTCCGTAACTATAGGGTAACTAGAAAAATTTAATATAATTCCAAACAACTCAGATCGCAGAAAATTTTAAGTAGGAATTAGGAAACATTTGGAACTGAAGGTTCATGGAAACTCTACAGATGAAAACTTTTAGCTAGATAGTACTTTGAGAAAAAAGTATAGCTGCAGATCCTTATTATTATTTTTTTAATGTTTATTTATTTTTGAAGGAGAGATAAACAGTGTGTGAACAGGGGAGGGGCGGAGAGAGACACACACACAGAATCCGAAGCAGGCTCCAGGCTCTGAGCTGTTCAGCCCATGCAGGGCTTGAACTCCTAAGTGGTTAGATCATGACTTGAGCCCAAGTTGGACGCTTAACCGACTGAGTCACCCATGCGCCCTTGCAGGTCCTTATTTTAAAAAAGGTGCTAGGCAAATGGAATAATAAAATTATGAACAAAAGTTAATGGAATAGAAATGAATATTGAGTACTGAATGTCAAGTGAGCTCAAAGAAATGTAACACTGACAAATGTGTGTTAACTCTGTGCCAGAAGAAAAGAGGCACCTATAAACCAAAGTTGGGAGGGAAAAGGATATAACTAAGGATGCGGGAAGCCTTGAAAATATAAGAAAATATTGTGAACTACATAGAAAGGCTACAGTCCAAGCATCATTTTATACCCATTCAAATGGAAAAATCAAAGGTCTTTTGGCACTAAGTATCTGAGAGGATCTCGATCAACAGCATCACTTAACACTTTGTGGTGGGAATGTTAGTATAGCCATTTCATGAAGCTGTTTGGCATTATCTCAATAGTTAAACATTCACATACTTTACCAGCACTCCCATGCCTGGGTGAAGAAACTTGCAAAATATGTACACATACAGTAGTTCCTATCAGCTGTATTTGTTAAAGCAAAAACATGGGAACAATCCAAATGCCCACAAAGCAGGGGTATGGATAAGTCAAGTATATTCCCAATGACAGTATAGCTATCGAAAGGAGTAAGCTAAATGAGTATGCAAAATTTCTACATAAAATTGAATGAATAAGTTCCCGAAAGATTAAAATGTACTATGATGCTCAGTGTAAAGTAAACAAAAAACACAATCTCTAAGAATGTACATACACGTACACATATTCCACTTTGGATGAGATGCCTCATCCATCTATGGCTCTGCCCTGTGCAATAGGGATTATCCCTCACAAAATTTTGTTGGATATAAGTATAACAAAAGATGCTCTGTCTGAACAGCGTCTGTGCACAACATGGGTTTGAACTGCACAGGTCCACTTTACATGGATTTTTTTCCAGTAAATATATTGGAAATTATTTTGGAGATTTGCAACAGTTTGAAAAAAACCTGCAGAGGAAACATGTAGCCTAGAAATACAGAAAAAATTTGAGAAAAAGGTGTGTCATGAATGCATAAAACATAGGTTGCTCTTAGCCTGTTCTAACATTTACTACCATAAAATATACACAGATCTATTATAAAAAGTTTCAGTTTATTAAGATCAGTGCATACGCTTGGAGACCGTTCGTGGTGCTGTTCATAGTTGACCAATGTTAAATGAAAAGATGAGCATTAAATTATAACATTACCCGTATAGTACATACTGTATTACTGTAGTAACTTTGTAGCCACCTCCTGTTGATATTTTGGTGAGCTCAAGGATTGCCAGGATCTGCTTAAAAGGCTACATGAGGCTAACCACCTCTCTGTAAGCAGTCTGCAGTAAATTGCATATCACAGTAAAAACGGATCTTGGTTCTCGTTTATTTTTCTTCATGTTTCGCACAGTATCGTAAACATTGACTAACACCTTGGGACTCATGGGACTCTGTATGAGCGATTCTAGCGATGCCGGAAGTGCTCCCAAGAAGCAGAGAATAGTCACAACGTTAGAAGGAAAGGTTGAATTGCTTGATATGTACCATAGACTGAGGTTTGCAGCTGTGGTTTCCTGCCATTTCAGGACAAATGAATCTACCATAAGGACCGCTGTAAAAAGAAAAGAGAAGAAAGAGAAAGAAGAGGGAATTTGTGAAGCCATCGTGCAGCCACACCAGAAGGCACAACAACACTGCGCTTTTTGTGAAATACTTTTTTGTGTGTCGTACTGAAAAAGGAGCTTTTATGTGGAGGCGGGACTGCTGGAAGAAAAGCATACCTCTGGGTCCTGATATGATTTGAGAAAAAGGCAAGTCGTATGCAACTTGAAAGGAAGTTGAAGGATGTAAAGCTGAAGAATTTAACGGCAGCAAAGGATGATGTAGTAAGATTACAGGTTTGGCTTAAAAAACCCCAACGGGGGCTCCTGGGAATCTCAGTCGGTTAAGCGTCCAACTCTTGATTTTGGCTCAGGTCACGATCTCATGGTTGTGAGATTGAGCCCGCATCGGGCTCTGTACAGACAGCATAGAGCCTACTTGGGACACTCTCTCTCCCTCTCTACTCCTTCCCCATTTGTGCTCTCTCTCTCTCTCTCGCTCACTCGCTGTCTGTCTCTCTCTCTCTTTGGGGTGCCTGGGTGGCTCAGTTTGTTAACTGTCCGACTTTGGCCTAGGTCATGATCTCATGGTTCTTGAGTTCCAACCCCACCTTGCCTCTGCACTGACAGTGTGGAGCCTGCTTGGGATTCATTCATTCTCCCTCCCTCCCTCCCCCGCCCTGTCCTGTGAGCACTTTCTCTTTCTCTCTCTCAAAATAAATAAATAAACTTAAAAAAAAAAATGTCACGCTAACTGGAGAAGAAGCTTCATCCGACCAAAAGGCAGCAGATGGGTTTCCAGACTTTCTTAAGAAAATCACTGAGGAGAAAAGATACCTGCCTGGACGGGTTTTTAAAAAAAAAAATTTTTTTTAACGTTTATTTATTTTTGAGACAGGGGGAGACAGAGCATGAACGGGGGAGGGTCAGAGAGAGAGGGAGACACAGAATCTGAAACAGGCTCCAGGCTCTGAGCAGTCAGCACAGAGCCCGACGCGGGGCTTGAACTCATGGACCTCGAGATCGTGACCTGAGCCGAAGTCGGATGCTTAACCGACTGAGCCACCCAGGCGCCCCCTTAACAGGTTTTTAATGCAAATGAAAGTGCCCTGTTCTGGGTGGAAAATGCCACAAAGGACATTTATGAGTAGGGAAGAGCGTTGAGCCCCAGGATTTAAGGCAGGAAGGGATAGGTTAATTTTACTGTTTTGTGCAAATGAAGTTGGGTTTGTGATCAGGATTGCCCTTAACTATAAAGCTGCTAACCCTCCAGCCTTAATGGGAAAAAGATGAACACCAGCTTGTTCAAAAGGCCTGGGCAACAGCAACATTCAGCATTTATTCTGGATTGGTTCCTTCAGTGCACGGTCCCTGAAGTCAGGAAATAACCTTGCCAGTGAGAGACTGCCTTTAAAATCCTTCCAATATTGGACAACGCCTCTGGCCACCCAGAGCCCCATGAGTTTAACAGTGGAGGCATTGAAGTGGTCTACTTGCCTGCAAACACAATGTCTAATTCAGCCTCTAGATCAGGAGTTTATAAGGACATTTAAGGCTCATTACACATGGTACTTTGTGGAAAGGATTGTTAAGAATGGAAGAGCATTATGAAAGTCTGGAAGCGTTACACCATTGAAGATGCCGTCATTCTTAGAAAACCGTGAAAGCCCTCAAGCCCAAGACGATACATTCTGGCTGGAGAAAACTGTATCTACATGTTGTTGCATGGCACAGGATTTAAGACAGAGCCACTCAAGGGAGTCATAAAAGAGATTGTGGATATGGCAAAAAGAAAAAAAAAAAATGGGTGAGTGTGAAAGGTTGCAAGATAATGCATCTTGGAGTCATTCAAGAGCTAATAGCGCACCAGAGGAATTGACAGAAGACGATTGGAAGATGAGTGTTTCTCATGCCAGACAGTGAGGAAGAAGATGGAGAAGAAACAGTGCCAGAGACAAGATTGACGTGACACAGTCTGGCAGAAGGGTTCTGATCAAGATTGCTTTTGACTTCTTTTATGACATGGGCACTGAAGCTAAAGCAAATGGTGAAAGAGAGTTTGGTGCTGATAGAAACATTTTTAAAGAAATTAAAAAAAAAAAACCAAAAAACCTCAGAAACTGTGATGTATTCATGTAAATTTCCATCAGTGTGCCTCCCTCCCCTCTTACCTTCTCCACCTGGTCCCCCTCTGCCACCCCAGAGACAGCAAGACCATCAGCCACTCCTCTTCTGCCTACTCAATGTGAAGATGGGGGGGAAGACTTTGATGATGATCCACTTCCATTTAATGAATAGTAAATCAGCTGTTCGTACATCTATCCTAATAAACCTATCTGTGTGTGTGTGTCTTTGTGTGAACATCTATCCAATAACCATATAGCAAGAACTGTAGGTGTTTTTATGTCGCCCATCATCATCGTCTAAGTTTTCACTGTGTAGAACATCGTGTGCAAGACACGGATGGCTTGTCTCTACATAGGCATCAGGTGAGTGATATTTAATATAAAATTACTAATGTGTTAGTTTTCTTAGTGTTTTATAACTTTCCTGTCAAAGAGTTACATCCCCATACAGTATGCCTCTCTCATAATTGGAGAAACTGTTTTAGCCTGTCATCACTGGTAAGTGCGTTTTTTTTTTTGTTTTTTTGTTTTGTTTTTTTTTTTAATGCAGCTGTTTCCAATTCTGTATCAGGAATATGGCTGGAATACTCTATTCCATAAAAGTTGTATAAGGAGTCATTCATTAGTGGATAGACTAGGCTGCCATGGAGTACTGTTCGTCTACCCTAAAGCAGTCATCTTGCTGCTGCTTTGTTATCAGTGCATGAAGTCATTATACTTGTAAATAAGTATGCATTTCTTTTTCATGTTATCTTTTCAATTTTGGTATCTGGTGTTAGTGATACATGTAACATCTACAGTATAAGACAGTATTGATGTAGATACTGGCAAACGGTTCATCTTGTAAAAAGTTGATAGAAGTTTTTTTTTTTTTAAATTAAAAAAAAATTTTTTTTTTTAACGTTTATTTTTCAGACAGAGAGAGGCACAGCATGAACGGGGGAGGGGCAGAGAGAGAGGGAAACACAGAATGGGAAGCAGGCTCCAGGCTCTGAGCCATCAGCCCAGAGCCCGACGCGGGGCTCGAACCTGCGGACCGTGAGATCGTGACCTGAGCCGAAGTCGGACGCTTAACCGACTGAGCCACCCAGGCGCCCCAGTTTTTGTTTTTGTTTTTTTTTTTTAAACATTTATTTATTTTTGAGAGACAGAGCCAGAGCACAAGCAGGGGAGGGGCAGACACACACACACACACACACACACACACACACACACACACACACACACACAGAATCCCAAGCAGGCTCCAGGCTCTGAGCTGTCAGCACAGAGCCCGATGCAGGGCTCAAACCCACGAACCGTGAGATCATGACGTGAGACGAGGTCGGATGCTTAACTGACTGAACCACCCAGGCACCCCGGTGATATAAGCTTTTGACACAGTGGTACTGTAAATGTTTTTTTTCTTAATTTGCTTTTTTCTCTAGGTTACTTTATTGTAAGAATATAGCATATAACATGCATACAAAGCATATGTTAACGGTTTACATTATTGATAAGTCTTCTGGTCCACAGTAGGCTATTAGTAGTTAAGTTTTGGGGGAATCAAGTGTTGTATAAGGATTTTCAACTATTTGGGGTCGGGCAGATGCTCGTAACCCTACATTGTTGAGTCCACTGTATTTGTGTGTGTGCGTATGTGTGTAAATATATGTGTGTGTGTATATATAAGTACGTGTGTGTGTATATACCTGTAATGCATATATATGTTGTAAGTTTCAGGAAATACTCTGGGTTGGGGTTATGGAATGGAGGAAGATCACAAAGCTGTATAAAAATTTGTGCCTGTTTCCTAGTTTCTTTGTAGAATGCACAGGTATTTACTATATTATTAAGATAAAAGATAGCTTATAAACCACTGGCTTGAATGTGCGAAGCAAGGGTTCTGAGCTCAGCAAACATTCAAATAGCCAATAATTTAGCATGTTGATGTACTGAGGGAGAAGAATCATATGATCATCTTGGTAGATGATCACAATCATTTGTTAGTGTCAATCTATTTGTGATTAAAACTGGGCATTCAAGAGAATTTGCTTGTTTTTAGTGTAAACACAGTAACTTTACGTTTTAATACGTCACATGGGATACATAAATTATTAGAATTTTCTACATGGCACCTTGATGTCACCAGTACCATTTGCTTCTTTCTTTTACATGAATAATTAATTCCATAAATATTGATGATTGATGCACTTTTCAGCACGTAAAGATTAACACAAACAACAGCAAAGTGGCCATCCTGGGATGCACTTGGAGGAAGTCTGGATTGAGCTGCAGGACATTTGGAACAAACAGCAAGCAGAAAGTATGAATTCATAGAGGTGGGGAGTAAGAAAAACCCATGCGGTCTTTAGGAGACAGGCCCCCCTGCATGAACAAAATATTTCTTGTTGAATAAATGTGCTTCGGCATAGATTATCCAAGAAAAACGTATCTCAGAATGCAGTGAGGGAATTGTGATGTAGGGAGTAGGGATATATGTAGTGTTTGGAAAAACCATAGAATTTACTTAATCTGGCATATGGTATGCATAGAAAATACTATCATAAACACCAGACATCATCTCCCCGCCCCCCAACCCTGACTACATTCCTTGTTATTATTACCTTGCATTAATGCAGTATACTTGTTATAATTGTTGAGGCAATACTGATAATATTACTATTGACCAAAGTCTGTAGTTTACATTAGGGTTCACTCTTCATGTTGTACATTCTTTGTTACTGGCAAATGTATAATGACATATATCCACCGTTACAGTATCCTACCAAATAGTTACACTGTCTTAAAAATCTGCATTCTACCTGTTGATGCTTTCCTCCCACACTTTCCTGAGCCTGTGGCAGCCACTGATCTTTGTACTGTCTCCATAATGTTGCCTTTTTTGGAATGTCAGGTAGTTTGGAATGATACAGCATGCTTCTTCAGGTTTCCTTCTTTCAGTTAGTCATATGCATTTAAGTTTCCTTCATATCTTTTCATAGTTTAATAGCTCATTTGTTTTTAGCACACAGTAACTTTTCATTGTCTGGATGTACTAATTTATTTAGCCATTCACACAGTAAAGGACATTTTGGTTGCTTCCAAAACATCATTCTTAATATTAGCTGAAAGTTCAAAGATTTCCTGTTGAGAATGGCAGCTTGTCAGGCATGCTCACTGCCAGTTCTGTTGATCATCATACTGGAACTACCCCACATAGTAAAAAATAAAATCATGTTAGGGTGTTGGGAGGTAAGTAATGAAACTTACTATCTATAATGACTTGAGTAAGTTTATATGGAGGCCCAAAGGAATGTACAAAACATTTTCAGGATTAATAGAATTAACAAGTTGACCAGATTCAGAAGAGAATATCCTAAAACAATTTGCATTTTTCTATTAGCGAATATCAGTTAGAAAAGGAAAATTTAAAAACATGTCATTTATAACAGTGTAGACAAATCTGAAACAAATAGGTATAAATTTAACAAAAGGTTTATAAGAAACTAAGGGAGAAAATGATAAAACTATATTGAAAGAAATTAAGGGATATTTAAATAAGTGGAGAGAGGCACAGAAAAGACTCATACTGTGAATGTCAGTTTCCCACGTTACTTATAGAATCCCAGTAATCCTAGTAAGAATTCCAACCTTATTATTTTGTGGACCTTTGATGAAATGATTCTCAAATTTATATGGAGTTTCAAAGGCCTACCTATTGGCTTACTCGAGAAGAAGAATGTAAGGTGGGCCCTCTTAAATATAATGACTTATAAATCTAAAGAATTGAGGTGAGTGTGTTACTGTTGCTGGAGTAGACAAATAGAGCAATAGAACAGAATAGAGGATCGAGGAAGAGAACCTCATATTTCAGGACTCTTGGTATATAACTAGATGGTCTTCAAATTGGTGGAGAATGGGTAACTTTTTTCCCCCCAATACATAATTATAACATTAAAATACATATTATTCACAAATGGGACAATTGGGTGCCCATGTTTTAAAAAATGAAATGGGACCCCTACTTCACACCATATACAAATAAATTCCAGGGAACTATGTCTATATTTTCCAGGTAGGGAAGAATTTTCTAAAGGAGACTACACTCACACATGCAGGCCAAAAGCAAAATAAAGTGCGTGCGTGCCCAAAGACACACATACGCATAGCATAACGGAAAAGATTGTTACATTCAATTACCTGCAACTGAATTTCCTTTCTTAAAAGCTACCATAAGACAGTAAAGATGCAAGTTACAAACTGAGTGAAGATAATTGCAAATCATATAATTGACAAAAACCGATATCCAATGTGTGTGTGTGTGTGTGTGTGTGTGTGTATCTCCAGAATAAAGAGATGAAATCTTACTGAAAAGTGGAAAACACAAAAGAGGAAACCTGAATGTCAGTAAACGTGAAAGTGGTCAACTTCATTATTAGGAAAATCAAATTTAAACCTATAATAAAAAACATTCCTACCAGACTGGCGATATTGTAAAGTCTGATAATTCCTGGGATTAAGAATTTGGCACCATAGGAACTCTCAAAGCACTACTGATGAGGTTGTAAATTGGTTCAACTACTTTGGAGACCAATTTGGCATTACTTAATAAACTTAAATATGTGCATATCCTAAGATCCATTGGTTCTACTTCCAGATATTTAACCCAGAGAAAATCTGGCCCGTATGCACCAGAAGACAAGTATAAGTATATTCATAGCAGCCCTAAAATGAAAATGACCCATGTATTCATCATCAGTAGAATGTATAATTGTGGTATGTCTGGATGAAACAGTAACAATCTACATACAGCAGGGCGCAGCCAGTGAACTAAAAGACAATGTTAAAATAATCAGGCTACAAAAAGATAAGTGTAATATGATTCCACTTAAGTAAAGGAGTGGCCCAAATTAAGCAGTGTGTTTTTTTTAAAAAATGTGTACATAGTTGGAACAACGATGAAGTCAGGGTATCAGGACAGTGGGTTGCTTTTGCAGGGAGGGAGAGGATATCACTGGGAAAGGAACGCCCAGCAAGTCTTTGAGATTTTGGCAATATTTTCTTTATAAAAGAAGTGTGGCGTTCACCTAGGTGTTTGCTTTTTAGAAGTGATTATTCTTTGAAAAGTATATGTTTTATTTTCACAAAGATATATTAAAAAGAGAACCACAGGCCCCAAATGCTGTCAGGCCCAGTCACCAAGCCAAGGCTTAAATACCTAACTTAATTGTAGTTTCAACCTCCTCCTGAATGGAGTTTTGACTTGTCAGCCAGGAATGTTCTGGTCCACACTGATGAGGTAATCTGTCCTCTCTCTGTCCCCCAAAGCAAGATAAGGTAATCTACCTATAAAGACTTCCTGCTCTGCCCTCTAAGGGAAAGTGACCTTTCCCTAAAACAATCCTTTCCACTGCTAAAACTTTCTTGTCCCACCTCCCTTCCTATGAAAACCCTCTATTTTATACAGCTTCCCTGCGCTCCCCTCTACGTGCTGGCTTGGGTGCTCTCAGATTCATGCATCCCTTAAAGGCAATCAGGTCTTCAAATTTACTCAGTTGGATTTTTGTTAATATTTTACAATAAAAATGCAATTGAGGGGTGTCTGGGTGGCTCCGTCAGTTAAGCGTCCAACTTCAGCTCAGGTCGTGATCTCACGGTTTGTGGGTTTGAGCCCCACATCAGGCCCTGTGCTAACAGCTCAGAGCCTGGAGCCTGCTTCAGATTCTGTGTCTTCCTCTCTCTCTGCCTCTTCCTTGTTCATGCTGTCTCTCTCTCTCTCTCTCTCTCTCTCTCTCTTTCTTTCTCTCTTTCTCTCTCTCTCAAAAGATGAATAAAAATGTTTCAAAAATACAATTAAAAAGTTTAAATGTGATAATATGTGAAAATTATAATATGCATGGTGTATATAAAGTATTCTACATTTTGTTATTTATTAATATCAAAATGTTCCCTTCTAAATATAGTTGTAGCTACATCTCACAAATTTTTCATGTAGTGCTTTTATGTAGCTTGAAGTCTTTTTAAAATTCCCTTATAATTTTGTCCTTAAAAATATTATTTAGTAGACTGTATTATAGTTTAGGGGACATAAGATTGTTCAGTCACCCTCCTTCTTTTTCATAATAGTGCTGCCTTGTATTCAGGAAACATGGTCTCTGTGGAGATAGGTTTTTTTGTTTTTTGTGTTTTTTTTGGCATTTATTTTTGTCCTCTTTTTTTTTAAATTTTATTCTTTAAATTTACATCCAAATTAGTTAGCATGTAGTGCAACAATGATTTCAGGAGTAGATTCCTTAATGGCCCTTACCCATTTAGCCCATCCCCACTCCTACAACCCCTCCAGTAACCCTCTGTTTGTTCTCCATATTTAAGAGTCTCTTATGTTTTGTCCCTCTCCCTGTTTTTATATTATTTTTGCTTCCCTTCCCTTAGGTTCATCTGTTCTGTGTCTTAAAGTCCTCATATGAGTGAAGTCATATGATATTTATCTTTCTCTGACCCCTCCCTTAGGTTCATCTGTTCTGTGTCTTAAAGCCCTCATACGAGTGAGGTCATAGGATATTTGTCTTTCTCTGACTAATTTCACTTAGCATAATACCCTCCAGTTCCACCCATGTAGTTGCAAATGGCAAGATTTCATTCTTTTTGATTGCCGAGTAATACTCCAGTGTGTGTGTGTGTGTGTGTGTGTGTGTACTTGTGTACTTGTGTACTTTATCCATTCATCCGTTGATGGACATATTTGGCTCTTTCCATACTTTGGCTATTGTCGATAGTACTGCTATAAACATGGGGGTGCATGTGTCCTTTCGAAACAGCACACCTGTATCCCTTGGATAAATGCCTAGTAGTGCAATTGCTGGGTCATAGGGTAGATCTATTTTTAATTTTTTGAGGAACCTCCATACTGTTTTCCAGAGTGGCTGCACCAGCTTGAGGTGTTTTTTTTTGTTTTTTGTTTTTTGGGTTTTTTTTTGGCACTTACTGAATAAGTTTATTTGTAGCTTGAAATAACAAAATGTACTCAGATGAATAAAAATAACTTTATTGAGAGATGCCTGGGTGGCTCAGTCAGTTAAGTGTCCACCCTTGGCTCAGGTCATGATCTCAAGGTTCATGAGTTCAAGCCCCTCATCGGGTTCTGTGCTGACAGCTTGGAGCCTGAAGCCTGCTTCAGATTCTGTGTTTCCCTCTCTCTGCCCCTCCCTGCTCATGCTCTATCTCTGTCTCCCTCTCTCTCTATCCCTCCCCCCCTCACGCTCTTTCTCTCTCTCTCTCTCAAAAATAAACAAACATTAAAAAAATACCTTTATTGAAATTCCTGCGATGAAAATAATCTTGGTATTGCAGTTCTGAAATTCTCTACACCATTCCCCCTTTGCCCGTTATGGCCTTGACTTTAATATTTTTGTTTTTGATAATCAGAGGCTTCTTAGTACTGTAACCATAATGATATTACAGAGTAGACCATCATTTCCTGTTTTTTTTTTAATTTTTATTTTTTAATTTACATCTGATTTTCTCTGTTTATACATATTGTTTAATGTTAGAATACCCTCAGCCACACCCATTCCTTGTTTTGTGTGTGTGTGTGTGTGTGTGTGTGTGTGTGTGTGTGTAGTTACATGAGTAAAGTTTAATTTTTTATCCTGTATTCAATTATCATTCTATGTGAGTTGTTTATGCTCTCTACTAATTTTGTATTGTGGAAACAATGTGTCTTTTAAAATTAACTTAATTAAAAAAAATTTTTTTGGGGTGCCTGGGTGGCTCAGTCGGTTAAGCGTCCGACTTTGGCTCAGGTCATGATCTCACGGTCCATGAGTTCGAGCCCCGCGTCTCAAAAATAAATAAACGTTTAAAAAAAATAAAAAAAAAATTTTTTTAACGTTTACTTGTTATTGAGAGACAGAGAGACACAGAGCATGAGCAGGGGAGGGGCAGAGAGAGAGGGAGACACAGAATTCGAAGCAGGCTCCAGGCTCGGAGCTGTCAGCACAGAGCTGAATGTGGGGCTCGAACTCCTGGAATGTGAGATCATGACCTGAGCTGAAGTTGGACGCTTAACTGACTGAGCCACCCAGGAGCTCCTAAAATTAACTTTCACAACCTATTTTTATATTAAGGATGATATCATCCCTTGTTGAAAATTTCCCTCTAAATTTCACATTTTAATTTGAACGTACTCTTTCTTCCTTTTCTTCATCTTCTTTAGAAGCAAATGTCCTCACCTTTTCCTTCTTATTTCACCTACAGTAGTTTAGTCTTTTATCGTGGGGAGAAGATGGTCATTTGGCAGATAACGTAGCCCGGGTTGCAGAATCAAGTTGGAAGTTGAAGTATGTGAGCTCTGATTTTTGACAGTTCTGTAGGTCAATGACTATCACATCTATTCAGACAGCTTCTAGATAATAGATAAGTTTACAATAGAGTGACCCCACCATTATGCATGTCAAGAAAATATAACCTTCTGACTCCTTGACAAAATTTTATCTTAAGTGACTTCATAAATACACTGTGCACACTTTATCAAGCAATCCATGGTATCTCATCTGTCTATAGTGAAAGCATAACATTGACATTTGTCAAAGGTCAGGGATTCAGAAATTTAATCTGTGAACTGCTAGTATTTTTATATTGTGGTAGTAAAAATCGCAAGATTTTTTTTTTTTTAAAAACACATGTTTTAGTTCCTACCAAGAGTTTCTAAGCACATTGTTTTTGTACTAAAATCCAATCTGTTCCACATTTTTGACTGAAAAAAGCTAAATGTTTTCTTTTTAGAAAAAACACATCTATTTTTAAGGATATCTATATAGAAGAAAGGTCTAGGAAATATGTAAGCTTTAGTACAGGCTTTCCCACATTCCCTGAACTGATTTAAAATGACTCCATGATGACACAAATCTTAAATGGGCCCTGGAAATAGGGAAGAAAGCCATCCACATGCCATAATCCTAGAGATCATTTACTAACTGTAATATAGGAGATCGGTTGAAAGAAGCCTGCAATATTGCTCTTTAAAAAAACTCATCAGAATCACAAAGAATGAGCAAAGAAAATTATAGGGAAGCCCTGCAAATAGCCCTTAGTTTTGAGGAGTGAGCTAGAGGTGAGGGCAGGCTGTGGGACAGAAAGTGAGCCCTTGTAAGAATCAGCTACTGAACTACTGGTATTTAACAAACTTTGGAGTTGTATGTGGTGGCCCTATCTAGTCCACTCCCAAAGAAGGGATTCTTTATTTTTATTTTTTTAGATTGAAGCATAGTTGACACATAATGCCACATTAGTTTTAGGTGTACAACATAGTGATAGGACAAATCTATGTATTATATTATGCTCACAAGTGTAGCTGCCATCTGTCGCCATATAATGTATATGATACCATTGACTATGTTCCCTATGCTGTACCTTTTATCCCCCATGACTTATTCCATTATCTGGAATCCTGTACCTCTCACTCCCCTTCACCCATTTTGCCTGTCCCCCAACCTCTTCTCCTCTGGTAACAACCAGTTCTCTGTATTTATCTGTCAGTTTCTGCTTTTCTTTTTTTTTTTTTTTTAACTTCACATATAGGTAAAATTATCTGGTATTTGTATGACTTATTTCATTTAGCATAATATCCTCTAGGTTCATCCATGTTGTTGCAAATGGCAAGATCTCATTGTTTTTTAAGGCTCAGCTATATTCCTGTTTGTGTGTGTGTATTATATATAAAAATAAATATAAATATATATATACACACACCATATCTTCTTTATCCATTTATCCATGGACACTTGGTTACATCCATATCTTCACTCTCATAAATAATGTCTCAATAAACATCGGGGTACGTATATCTTTTCAAATTAGTATTTTCATTTTTTGGGGGGTGGGTAAATACCCACTAGTGGAATTACTGGATTGCATGGTATTTCTGTTTTTAATTTTTGAGGAACTTCTATACTGCTTTCCAGAGTGGCTGCACCAATTTGCATTCCCCCCAACATTGCACGAAGATTCTCTTTTTTCTGTATCCTAGCCAACCCTTGCTTCTTTTTCACACCACCCATTCGAACAGGTATAGGGTGATAGATCATTGCGATACTGATTTTGATTTCCCTGATGATTAATGATATTGAGCATGTTTTATGTGTCTGTTGGCCATCTGTATGTCTTCTTTGGAAAAATGTTTATTCAGGTTCTCTGCCCATTTAAAAAATTGGATTTCTTGGACTTTTTTTGGTGTAGCATTGTCAGAGTTCCTTATATATTTTAGATATTAACTCCTTGTTGGATATGACATTTGGAAATATCTTCTTCCGTTTGGGAGGTTGCCTTTTTGTGTTGTTGATGTTTTTCTTCGAAAGCTGTTAATTTTGATCTAGTCCCAGTAGTTTATTTATGCTTTTGTTTCCCTTGCCTGGCAAGACATATCCATAAATATGTAGCTAAGGCCAATACTGGTTGCTGTGGTTAGGACTTCCAGTACTCTGCTGAATAAAAGTGATAAGGGTAAACATCCTTGTCGCGTTCCTGATTTTAGAGGAAAAGATTTCAGTTTTTCACCATTGAGTGTGATATTAGCTGTGGGTTTGTCATGTATGGCCTTATGAGTGTTGAGATATGTTCTCTCTAATCCCACTCTTTTGAGAGTTTTTATTATGATTAGATGTTAAATTTTGTCAAATACTTTTTCTGCATCTATTGAGATGACCATATGATTTTTATCATGCATTGTGTTAGTGTGGTGTATCGCATTGATTGATTTGCAGCTTCTGAGCCATCCTGCATCTCTGGAATAAATCCGTCTTTATTGTGGTGAATGATCCTTTTCATGTATTGTTGAATATGGTTTGCTGATATTTTATTGAGGGGTTTTGCATCTATGTTCATCAGGGATATTGACTTGTGGTTTTCTTTCTTGCTTTCTTTTTGTAGTGTCTTTGGTTTTGGTATTAGGATGATGCTGGCCTTGTAGAATGTATTTGGAAGCTCCTCTTCCTGTTAAAATTTATTTTTGGAATAATTTGTGGAGAATAGGTATTAACACTTCTTTAAGTGTTTGGTAGTATTTACCTGTGAATTAATCTTGTCCTGGGCTTTTGTTTGTTGGAAGTTTGTGATTACCCATTCAATTTCATACTAATTAATTGGCCTGTCCAGATTTTCTATTTCTTTCTGGTTCAATTTTGGATGACTTTATGTTTCTAGAAATTAGTCCACTTCCTCTATGTTGTCTAATTGGTTGGCATATAATTTTTTGTAGTAGTCTTTTATAATCCTTGTATTTGCATTTCTGTGGTATTGGTTGTCATTTCTCCTCTTTCCTCTCTGATTTTATTTATTTAGATCTCTTATTTTTTTCTTGATATGTCTGGCTAAAGGTTTTCAATTTTGTTTCTCTTTTAAAAGAACCAATTCTTGATTTTATTGGTCTTTCTATTACTTTTCTTTAGTCTTTCTTTTTTTTTTTTTCCACTCTGATCTTTGTTATTTCCTTCCTTTTACTAACTTTGGGGACTGTTCTTTTTCTTGTTTATTTAGGTGTAAAGTTAGATTATTTGGGACTTCTTTCTTTTTTTTCTTCCTCTCTCCCCCTTCCTTCCTTCCTTCCTTCCTTCCTTCCTTCCTTCCTTCTTTCCTCTTCCCCTCTCTGCCTTTCTTTCTTTTCCTTGCTCTCTCTCTCTCTCTCTCAGAGAGAGTGTGAGCAGGTGAAGGGCAGAGAGAGTGATAGAGAGAATCTCATGAAGGCTCCACGCTCAGTGTGGAGCTCATCACAGACCACGACCCTGGGATCATGACCTGAGCTGACCTCAAGAGTTGGATGCTTAACTGACTGAGCTACCCAAGTGTCCCTCTTTTTTTTATTTTTTATTTTGAGAGAGAGAGCGAAGGAGGGGCAGAGAGAGAATCCAAAGCAGACTGTGCACTGTCAGCGCAGGGCCCAACATGGGGCTAGATCTCATGAACCGTGAGATCATGACCTGAGCCAAAAGCAAGAATCAGACACTTAACTGACTGAGCCACCTGAGTGCCCCAAGACTTTTCTTGTTTCTTGAGGTAGGCAGGTATTGCTGTAACACCTCTTAGAACTGCTTTTGCTGCATCCCAAAGATTTTGGACCATTGTATCTTCATTTTCATTTGTCTCCAGGTATTTTTTGATTTTCTCTTTGATTTCTTCATTAGCCCTTTGGTTGTTTAGTACCATGTTGTTTAGCCTCCATGCTGTTTGTTTTTCTGTGTGTGTGTGTGTGTGTGTTTATAATTGATTTCTAGTTTCATATCAGGTTGGTTGTGAAAATGCTGGATATGATTTCAGTCTTCAATTTATTGAAACTTTTTTTGTGGCCTAACATGATCTATCGTGGGGAATGTTCCACGTGCACCTGAAACGAATATGGATTCTGCTGTTTTGGATGGAATGTTCTGTATATCTCTGGTTAGGTCCACCTCGTCTAATTTGTCCTTCAAAGATGCTGTTTTTTTTTTCTAAGTTTTATTTATTTATTTTGAGAGAGAGAGAGCGCGCAAGTGAGTGCGTAAGTTAGGGAGGGGCAGAGAGACAATCTCAAGCAGGTTCCATGCTGTCAGCTTAGATCCTGATGGTGGGGCTCGATCTCATGAACTGGGAGATCATGACCTGAGCCAAAACCGAGTCAGACGCTTAACTAAGTGAGTCACTTAGGCGCCCTGACACTGTTTTTTTATTGATTGTCTGCCTGGATGATATGATGTAAGTGAGGTGTTAAAGTTATCTCGTGGTGGGGCACCTGGGTGGATCATTTGGTTGAGCATCTGACTTTAGCTCAGGTCATGATCTTATGGTTCATGAGTTGGAGCCCCCTACTGGGCTCGCTCCTGTCAGTGCAGAGCCTGATTTGTATTCTCTGTTCGCCCCTCTCTCTGCCCCTCCCCTGCTCATGCTATCTCTCTCAAAAGTGAATAAACATTACAAAAAATAAAAGTTATCTACTGGTTTTGTATTACTGTCAATTTCTTCCTTTATGTCTGTTAATATTTGCTTTATGTATTTAAGTGCTCCAATTTTGGGTGCATAGATATTTACAATTGTTATATTCTCTTGTTGATTTCATCATTATGTAATGCCCTTCTTTGTCTCTTTTTATAATCTGTGTTTTAAAGTCTATTTTTTCCAATATAAGTATTACTATCCTGGCTTTTTTCCCCCCTTCCATTTGCATGCAATATCTTTTTTTATCCCTTCATTTTTGGAACTCTTTAGAACTTCTTAATTGTACTGGGCCTTCTAAATAGTGGTGACACTTGTTACAGAGGAATTGGCTAGCAGCAAATTTCTAGGGTCAGTCCACTCTTTCAAGTAAAGCACATAAAAACTTTTTGTAGTCTCATGACAGACATAATGGGTCCAATGTCATCTTATAATTGATTTTCCTTTCTTGGGAAATGAGAAACTGAAAAAACAAACAAAAGTTTTTCTTTTCTTTTTTAATATTTATTTTTGAGAGAGAGAGAAGGAGAGAGATTGGGCAAGCCGGGGAGGGACAGACAGATAGGGAGACACATAATCCAAAGCAGGCTCCAGGCTCTGAGCTGTTAGCACAGAGCTCCATGCAGGGCTCAAACTCTTGAGCCGTGAGACCAACACCTGAGCTGAGGTCGGTCACTTAACCAACTGAGCCACACAGGAGCCCCAAACAAAAGCTTTTCTAACAAAAACTTGAGTACGCTCTTGAAAGAAAGTATTGAGCAAGTGATTTTGAGGTGCTATTTTTCTCATGTTTAAGTGTAGAATATCATTTGGGAAAGAGGCACACAAGCATTGCTACAACTGAAGAACAATGGACAGTAATCTGCTAATTTTATCTTCTTCTTTTAGAAAAGAAATAAGAATATGGTTTCTCAAAATACTAGTTTCCTCAAGTCAGTCTGGGGATGGTGGTTGAATTAGATTAGGTCAAGTATGTTCAGTTTTCTTGCCTCCTGCCTGAGCAATTTTATAGTTTTCCATTTTTTCTGTCTTCCTTTTTTTCAGAATAGGACCTTTGTCTTTTTGCAAAACCAAAGAGTGTGTTTGCCCAATCATTGCGTGATGGTTAGCAGAATGTGACGTCCTAAAACATTTGTCTCTGGCATAAGGAGTATTTTGAGATTTTGAGAAGCTGCACACACTGGAGAAGCTCTGGAAACTGAGAAGTTACCCTTTCGTAAGGGAAATTTACATGAGAAAGGGGGCCTATGGCAGGAAGTGGGCAACTGCCAGAGATCACTCTTTCATCTGAGAGATTACCTGCCTGGTAGGGCTGTTTTTGTTTACCCTGCATTTCCTCCCTTGAAGTCCCAGAGGCTTATCCCTTTCTTTCGTTCAGGATGGTATATTAGCCACATTTGCCTGGTAGCCTTTTGAGCCTCTTACCTTTGTGGAGCTCCCATACATACATACATACATACATACATACATAATTAAAATAGTTTTTTTCTCCTGTTACTCTACCTTTTTATTGTGTGGCCAATGGGGGATCTCTGCCAAGAATCTAGAAAGGTAGAGGAAAATTTTCTTTCTTTCCCTATAGTGAATTAACCCTCTGTTTCTAGAGAAATAGTATAACTGCTTGATGTTTTAAAATTACAAATTTCCTTCCAGTCCTCAAGGTTTCCAAAAAATTGACGTTTATTATAGTAAGGGTACTCTATTATGATGGCTAAAGTGTTATGATACATGTTTAACAAAATCTGATTTAAAAATTATGTACAGAAACATAGATTGTAAAGTCGAGTGGGAAATTTTCTTATGGGTTGTTAAAGCTATGTTTTGGTTTACAAAGTTATGTTTTCTATTAAGTGTAAGTTCACTTAATGATCTAGTTGGAAGAAACTTAGAAATTCTTTATTTGTTGTCTTTATCAAAAGGATTCTTGAAATTATACATAATTTTTTTTGTTAGCCTGGACAAGAATTGAGAAGATTTGCCATTTCAAAACTCTAAAGTTAGCCTACCTAGGCATGCATGGATCCCAATTCTGTCAAAAATCATTTATGTGACCTGGACAAGTACATAGCTTTTTCTGTGGCTCAGTTTTCTCATCTCTAAAATGGGGATAATTCTAATGACCTGAAGGTACTAGGTTGAGAGAATAATGCCAATGGCTTTGATGTGGGGGTATGTGTGTGTGAGAACAGTGAGGTGGGAGAGGAGAGAGAGGATGTCTCTGACATTTGGATGTCAGAGAGAGAAGAGTAACTGGTAAAGGAAATTGAAAGGGATCCATTTATAGGGCAGGTGGAAACCAGGAAAATGTTTGTGGTGTTTGGAAGCCAAGATCTTTTCTAATGAATTGAATTAAATGCTGCTGTCAAGAATATTAAGATGTACAGCTACCATTGGATTTAGCCACTTAGAAGTGATGGGTGACTTTGAGAAGAGCAGTTGTGGTGAGTGGTGTGGACAGAATCCTGATGGGAATTGTTTTAAGAGAGAACGGAAGGGGAGAAATAGGAGCAGCAAGTATAGACATTAAAAAGCAAAAAACAAACAAACAAACAAAAAAACCAAAAAAACAAAAAAGCAAAAAAAAAAAAAAAACCCTAAAAAAACCCCCAAAAACAAAACAAAAAAAACAACAAAAAAAGATGACACAACAAAACAAACAAACCTACAAAAAATCTTTTGCATTAAAGCTGAAAAACAGTAATGTCTTTGAAATAATAGGTGACATTTATTGAGCATTTATTATGTGACAGACACTGTTTTAGGCACTTCTGTTCACTTGTTTAATGAGGAACATAGTCCTTGCTTTGCGTGGTTAGTGGAAGACCACGCAAGCTTAAAACCATATGCAAAGCAATCTTGAACATCAGTAGGAAAGATTACAAGTGTTCTGTGAACTTTAAAATGGCTTGTGGCAACATCCAACATTTTAACCAGCTCTTACTGTTGGTTATTAATGTGCTGGGAAGTGAAAAAAAAAAGTAAAAATAATATTTGCTTGGAGTACACTGTAACTGAAAACGTTAGAAACATTGGAAATTAAAGTGTGTTATTTCGTTGTGGGGTTTGTTCTGCTCGTCTTCAAAATAATACGAAGTGTTTTATTTCATCGTAAAAAACTTACAAACACTAGTTTGAACAGTGCTGGCCTTCTCATCATAAACTTAGGGTATAGAGAAAGCATCTTTTCTCTTTGTTGTACTCCTTTCTATGTTTAGATCAGTTTCCAACATTTTATCCTTTCCTCTTTCAGCATGCAGCATAGCACCAGAGAGTTCATCTAATGTGAAGTTTTTGCCAGGATCACTCCCTCTGGGACATCTCATTCTTTTTTTATCCTAACCACTTCCTCGTTTCTGTTTATAAAACTGCCTTCACTAAGTTGTTTGGGCTGCATACATGCCCCTCTGTGGCATGAGTATGAGTCTGGGTATGTGTCTTTCCTTACTCAGCTTTCCATTGCTAATATGCCAGAGGTTTGTTTTGTCTGTGTGTGTGTGTGTGTGTGTGTGTGTGTGTGTGTGTGTGTGTGTGTGTGTGTTTAAATGGAGGAGTCAGGGGAGACAGGAGTGTGATGGGCAGAAGTAACCTACAAGGGGAGGGACGCCTGGGTGGCCCAGATGGTTGAATGTCCAACTTCAGCTCAAGTCATGATCTCAGAGTTCATGGGTTCGAGCCCTGCGTTGGGTTCTGTGCTGACAGCTCAGAGCCTGGAGCCTGCTTCGGATTCTGTGTCTCCCTCTCCCTCTCCCTCTGCCCCCTGCCCCCCCCCCCCCCCACTCGTGCTCCATCTCTCTCTGTCTCTCAGAAATAAATAAACATTAAAAAAAAGGGGGAAGAGACTTTTTCAGGGCAGGTAGTCCCTCCACTTGTAAGGGCCCCGATGAAATGCACAGCTGCTTCAGCTTGCTGTCACCGTTGCTAAATGTTTTCCAGATACAAATTCACCATCTTTCACTTGGTCAGTGTGGCTCGTGATTGGTCCTGTTGGGGAAATAAAATTGAAAACAGAATCTCCTGCCAACCCAGAAGACCTCTCCACAAAGGTAGAGGACAGATTTATTATTGTGTAAGCATTCATCAAAATGCGACCTGTGTCGCAGCCAATCAGCTAAAGAGAAGATAAAGACAGGAATCTCCCCCTTTCATTTAGCCACGCAGGTACAACCTATCACACCCATGTTCTCAAGATAAATGACAGCTGGTCCTCAGGTAAGAGGACATGACACACCATTTGTCATACGTAGTTCATCCTAGATTTGCTTGGTAATTGGGCTGACCATTGGTGTTTGCTAATTATCTTTATCCAGAAGAAGAATAGAACTTCTCAAATCTCTGTGACAGGTAGGTAGTTATAATTTGAGGCCAGATGTCCAAGTTAAAGCCTCCTGGAGCCTGAGATAGAGGGGCTATCTTCCCTTATGTTTACATTTTAAAGAGATGACTTCTAGGTCCTTGAGAAAGACATTCTTGGGTTGTAAAACTGTCAAAAGGCTTATTTAGCTTTTAAAAAGATCTACGTATACTTTAAAAGGGCAGAGAAAGAATGTGTGATTACAACTTTTCCAAAGGAAAGCGCTCTAAGAAAAGTGAAGTGAGGGGAGAGGTCTCTTTCTTTTCTTTCTTTTCTTTTTAAGATTTTTAAGTAATCTCTACATCCTGAGATCAAGAGTTGTGTGCTCTACCAATTGGCCCAGTGAGCCAGCTGGGTAACCCCCTCTTTCCTTATACCAGAGAAAATTCAACTTTTTTTTTTTTTTTTTTTTGAGATTTGTATTTACCCATATGGTACCTACGATCAGAAACTCTTTGAATGTAATCCAGAGCTTATTTCTATTCATTTGATCTCACTGGAGACTGGAGGAGAGCTTATTATCAACCTCCAAATAATTGCTTTGATTTCGAAGATTAAACCTTCCTCCTTCAGGCCACTAATTAATTACTCCAATCATTGTTATCTGAGCCCTTTCTTTTCTTGGTCTGTACACTCCATCAACAAATGAAGACATTTTTAGTCATGTTTAACCAACCATGCTGTGAAGAAAATCTGTATTAAATTCTCTTTGATTCCGAATGGTGAGGAATATTATACAGATACTGCGCCCCACTGTCCTGGGTCCTAGGGATATACGGTAAACATGGCAGGCATGTTGTCTTCTGGTCCTGGAGCTTACCCTCTGGCAGGAAGTCAGACATTTAATATATAGTAGCCTGTGCCATGAGTGCTTCTACTGGAGAAGTTTGGGGTGCTTTGGAACAGAATCATGACTAACACACGCTAACCTAGCCTGGAACCGCAAGAGGTCAGATTGTGAAGGTCCTGTAAACCGT
Source organism: Panthera onca (assembly GCF_046562875.1). Lineage (NCBI taxonomy): Eukaryota > Metazoa > Chordata > Mammalia > Carnivora > Felidae > Panthera > Panthera onca. The sequence goes on along the minus strand of NC_138348.1, from coordinate 102,781,464 downwards.
AGTAAGGATTTGGGATGAAACATCAGTATCTTGGACCTAACCCTAGAGTTTTTGATTCTTTGGGTTTGATGTAACTTAAGAGGCAACGTTTTAATAAGCTCCACTATAGGACTCTGGTGCAGTTAGTCCCAATGCATCTGTTTGAGATAGTCTGGGCTTTATAGCATTTGAGAAAATTTTTTTTAATGTTTATTTTTGAGAGAGAGAGAGAGAGAGAGAGAGATTATGGGTGGAGGAGGGGAGGAAAGAGAGGGAGAGAATCTCAAGCAGGCTCCACACTGTCAGCGCATAGTCCGACGTGGGGCTCGAACTCCCAAACTGTGAGATCACGACTTGAGCTGAAATCAAGAGTCAGATGCTTAATGGACTGAGCCACCCAGGTGCCCATGAATGATTACATTTAGATTTAAATAGATTGATGGAGGGAGGGAACAAGAATGGTTATAGGGTGGTTAGGTGGCTACTGTAGTATTTAAGGACAGAATGATGGTAGTTTGGACTAGTAGGCATATGGAGAAGTGGATGGTTTTGAGATAGGAGGTAAAATAGGATTTTGATTGTTTCAGTGTGAAAGATGCTGAAGGAGAAGGAGGTATCACAGATGCCTCCTAGGTTTTAAATGTGAGTAGCGGGCTGGATGGTGGTATCATTTCCTGAGATAATAAACACTGGAGGAAGAGCATACTGGGCTTGAGGGGTAGGAATGTGGAGTTAATTTATGGACACAGAGACAGTCACGGAAATGTTTAGTAGGCAATGAGATGCAGTACTTTGAAGCTCAGTAGCTCTGCAATGGTGTATGGCGGAGATGTGGATTTGAGAGATAGTAGTTGAGTGGGAACGGACCCCACAAAGAAAGGCTCTCTATAGGTGAGAAGGGACGAAGGTCTAGAACGAAGCTTGAGCAGTGTCAGGATACATTTTGGTGGGAAGAGGGAGAGGAGTCAGCAGTAGATGTTGAAAGGGGATGGCTAAAGAGATGGACAGAAAAGTGGGACAGTGTGCTATCCATGTGGATAACTCTGCAGAGTGGCCCCAGGTGGTTTTCTGTTTTTGTAATTGGGCCAAGTCAGGTTAACAACATTTCTATTCACAGGATCTGAAGGGTGGATATTCTTAGTGCCGTGTGCAATGGTTTTATCCCAGGCATCAATCACACTTACACTGAGATCTTAAAACATCCCCTTGAGGATAAGTGAGTTAATAGAGCTACAAAAATCACTCAACCCCTCTCCTTCCATATGCACATTGTTAATGTTTTCCATCTCGCTTTCGTGTCCAGACTTCTCAGGGGCAGACATTCGATGGCTCTTTGATCCTGTGAATGAAAACATTGGTAAGAAAGGGTCTGAAGTGCTGGCCTACGGTGATGGCAGTGACTGTGATGTTTGCTGCTCCTGGGTCAGTTTCTTGGGTGATAATACTTACCTTTCACTGAGAAATGCTTCAGTGTTAAATGGAATCCACATCTTTTCCACTGAAATTGAATGTTTTTTCTGCATCTAGAAGTGCATCTCTTTTTCCCCCTTTTTCTTTCTTTTTAAAAGAAGTCTACCTAACTCTCGGCTATTGACCAGGGGTCGGCAAATGTGGCCTGCCATCTGCTTTTGTACAGCCCACCAGCCGTGAATGGTTTTACATTTGTAAATGGTTGCATTTTAAGGTATTATGTATTTATATAACCTTGATTTTGCCTCTTGGACACAAAGCCTAAGATGTTTACTATTTAGTATTTTATGGAAACACTGGGCAGTCCCTGCTCCTTGAGTATTATTCCTTAACTACGTGAGGCTGAAAAGAAATCTGTTCACTTGAATGGGAACAGATAGGCCAGTGGTTCTCAAACTTTAGTACGGGTTAGAATCCCCTGTAGAGGGCATCTGGGTGACTCAGTAAGTTGAGCGTCCAACTCTTGATTTCTGCTCAGGTTATGTTCTTATTGTTCCTGAGTTCAAGCCCAGCATCGGGCTGTCTGCTGTCAGCACAGAGCCTGCTTCAGATCTTCTGTCCCCCTCTCTCTCTGTTCCTCCGCCACTTGTGTTCGCTCGCTCTCTCATGTTCTCTCTCAAAAATAAACATAAAAAATAATAGAATCCCACGTGGGTTTTGTTAAGTGTGGATTGCTGTACCCCAACCCTGATGTCTGGAGTGGGACCAGAGAAGTGCAGAAGTGGAATTTTCCTTTTCTTTCTTTCTTTCTTTCTTTCTTTCTTTCTTTCTTTCTTTCTTTCTTTCTTTTTCTTTCTTTTTCTTTTCTTTCTTTTCTTTCTTTCTTTTCTTTCTCTTTCTTTTTCTTTTCTTTCTTTCTTTCTTTCTTTCTTTCTTTCTTTCTTTCTTTCTTTCTCTTTCTTTCTTTCTTCCTTAATTCATTCTTAAAATTGAGGTTCTGTTTGACATTTGACATTATATTCATGTCAGTGGACAATATAATGATTTCACATTTGTGAATACTGTGAATTGTTCACAATAAGTTTAGTTAGCCCTCATCTGCATATACAGTTATAAATTTTTTTCTCTTGCTGAGAACTTTTAAGATCTGCTCTCTTAGCACCTTTCAGATGTGCAACACAGTATTACTAACTGTAGTCACCATACTGTACTTGACATTCCCAGGACTTATTTATAACTGTGACTTTGCACCTTTTGACTCCCTTCCTCCATCTGCCGACTTTGCACCACCCACCTCTGGCAGCCACCACTTTGTTCTCTGTATTTATGAGCATGTTTTTGTTTTTGTTTTTGTTTTTTTAAGATTCCACATGTAACTGAGCTCATACAGTATTTTTATAGAGGTTTTTTTATTTGTTTGGAAAAAAATAGTATTTGTCACTTTCAAATGTTTGACTGTAGCAGCCATATAGCCACCAAATCTATCCCTCTCAGGGAATAGTCCCCCTTATTCCACCTATCAATCTGTCAGGCTGTTAACCTGCCATGTCCTGTGCCCTTCCTTTCTACTATATGGTTGTGGACACATGACCCTATCCCCTAGGCCAAATGGTTGGTTTAGGGATGGGCACATGGCCCATAGGTTCGTTCCTGGGATAGATACATGGATGTTAGGGGAGGAGAATCTCTTTTTCCTATTGTGGTTGCTCAGCTGGAAGAATGTGAATGTGGGTCTGTGGGCAGCCACTTTTCACGCTGCACGATGAGGGCTTCTTTGAGGTGGGAAGCCGGCTCATGACCAGAAGTTGAGAGATGGGGAGAGAAGTGCTCCAGTGACACCATGTGAGTGGTGGGTCCAGCTGTCATTTTGAATCCCTGTATTTACGGATAATACCCCTTCTCCCTCAACCTGGTTGGAGATGGCCTTTTGTCAATAACAACTGAAAAAGATCTAATGAATCCAGTTACCCAGTGGTCAAAGTATTCACCTTAATGTTCTAGGAGATATTTATTAAACATCCTTAATGGGCCTGACGCCCACTGCTCTCTGTCTCCCTCTCTGCTCACCATAATGAACTAGAAAAAGGTTCATCGAATTGTGACATTTTAATTTTAGATTCCTTAATAGTATGCTCTTTTTTAGGAAAATAAATGATATTTATTAGAATAAGGCTAGAGAATAGATAACATTTGCTAGGTTCCCTTGAGAAATCTCTCTCTAGAAATTATGCTTGCTTGCTGTTTTAATGTTTAGTTAGCACACAGAGACTCTGTCCATTGAACTTGCCTCAAATGATATTCTAGAGTTAGGATTAGATTCACCAGGGACTATTTATTTCTCTCCCAGAGGATGAGCAAAAGGAGTTAGAACCCTTGTCCTGTTGTGTCCACAGAACTTGGTTTTCTAACCCTTGGTACCAAGTTAGTTTCTGGCTTAGTGTGGGGGTGGGGTGAAGGTATCACACTATGGCTGGAGGTTGGCAACTGTGATGTAATATTTGAATATTGTTTAGTGTTGCCTTCAAAATGAGTGGACAGAGATCTTTGATTGGTGTCCTGAAATTTCCAACTTATTGTTTAACAAATTTCAAGGTAAGCCCAGCGCTGAAAAGGAACTCATCCCAGATTTTGGGAAGGGTTTAAAACACATGCTAAGATAGTCACATTTAAACCACTGTTGTCTAAGAAGGGCAGGACCCTAGCTCACATGAATTAGAACTGCAATGACAGAACTTGTTATTAGAACATGTTATGAGGATAAATATTTTTAATTTTTTATTATTGAAATAAATTGGCATACAATGTTATATCAGTTTCACGTGTATATCATAGTGATTCAATAGTTCTATACAGTACTCACTGCTCACCATAATAGGTGTAGTTACTGTCTGTCACTATGTGATGTTATTAAAATATCACTATATTCCCTATGCTGTACCACTCATCTACCTGACTTATTTATAATATAATTGGAAATTTGTACCTCTTAATCCTCTTTATCTATTTGGCTCATGCCTTCACCCACCTCCCCTCTGGCAACCACCAGTTTGTTCTCTGTAATTAAGAGCTTGTTTTCTTTGTTGTTGTTGTTGATTTTTATTTCTTATTTTTTTGCTTTTTAGATTCCATGTATAAATGAAATCATGCTATTTGTCTTTCTCTGTGACTTACTTAGAATAATATTGTCTAGATCCATCTGTGTTGGCAAGATCTCATTGTTTTATATGAGTTAGTAATACTCTTGTGTGTGTGCGTGTGTGTGTACCGTATCTTTATCCATTAATTTGTCAATGGATGCTTAGGTTGCTTCTATATCTTGGCTATTGTAAATAATCCTGCAGTAAACACAGAGGTGCATATATCTTTTTGAACTAATGTGTTCATTTTCTTTAGGTAATACCCAGTAGTGGAATGACTGGATCATATGGTATTTCTATTTTTAATTAAAATTTTTTAAATGTTTGTTTATTTTTGAGAGAGAGATAGAGAGGAAGGGAATGTATGAGAGGCAGAGAGAGATGGAGACATAGAATCCGAAACAGCCTTCAGGTTCTGAGCTGTCACCATAGACCCTTATGCGGGGCTCAAACTCACAAACCGTGAGGTCATGACCTGAGCTGAAGTTGGATGCTAAACCAACTGAGCCACTCAGGCACCCCTATTTTTAATTTTTTGAGGAACTTCTGTGCTATTTTCTACACTGGTTGCATTAATTTACATTTCCACCAACATTAAGATTCCCTTTTTTCCACATTAAAAAAAATGTTTTATTTATTTTTGAGAGAGCTACATTGACAGAATGACCATGTGTGCGGGGGGACAGGGGCAGGGAGAGTGGGACGAGGATGTGAAGCTGGCTCTGCACTGACAGCAGAGAGCCCAGTGTGGGGCTTGAACTCATGAACCATGAGATCGTGACCTGAGCCGAAGTCGGATGCTTAACCAACTGAGCCACCGCCAGAGCCCCCTTTTCCCACATTTTTGACAATACTTATAATTTCTTGTCTTTCTGATACTAGGCATTCTGACAGGTGTAAGGTGATATCTCATTGTGGCTTTGATTTGCATTTTCCTAATGAGTAGTGTTGTTGAGCATCTTTTCATATGTCCATTGGCTATCTGTATGTCTTCTTTGGACAAATGTCTGTTCAGATCCTCTGCCCATTTTTTAAATTGAATTGTTTAGGTTTTTTCGGTATTAAGTTGTATAAACTCTTTATATATTTTGGATGTTGGCCCCTTACTGGTTGTATCATTTGCAAACATCTTCTCCCATTCAGTAGTGTTGCCTTTTTGATGGTTCCTTTGCTGTGCAAAGGCTTTTTATTTTGGTGTAGTCCCAATAGTTCACATTTTGCTTTTGTTTTCCTCTCCTGGGGGACACGTCCAGAAAAATGTTGCTATGGCTGATGTCAAAGAAATTATTGCCTGTGTTTTTATCCAGGAGTTTTATGGTTTCAGGTCTCACCTTTAGGTCTTTAATTCATTTTGAGTTTATTTTTGTGGATGGTGTAACAAGATTGTCCAGTTTATTTTGCATGTAGCTGAGAGGGTGAATATTTTTTTTTCTTGTGAAAGGAGAAATGAAATTTAAAAAATAATAGCTCACAAGTCAAAAGGGTGGATAAACCCATATAAGATCAAGAGCATAGAAAGATGTAATCATTTAAAGAAATTAAAAAACTTAAGGTTGAATTTTTTTAAAAAAGATACTATTTTTAAGTAATCTTCACACCCACTGTGGATCTCAAACCCACAACCCCGAGACCAAGAGTTGCATGCTTCACTGAGCCAGCCAGGCATGTCCCCTAAGGCTGAATTTTAAAATGATGGTTTAGAGGCACCTGGGTGGCTCAGGTGGTTGAGCGTCTGACTTCAGCCCATGTCTAATGTCCTGGCTTGTGGGTTCGAGCCCTGCGTCGGGTTCTGTACTGACAGCTCAGAGCCTGGAGCCTGCTTCAAATTCTTTGTCTCCCTCTTTCTCTGCCCCTCCCCTGCTCTTGCTCTGTCTCAAAAATAAATAAACATTAAAAAATTAAAAAAAATTTGAGCATAAAATGATGGTTAAACTTTTGTTATTTTGGCTTTACAATGGTGTGAAAGCAATATACATTTGGTAGAAACCATATTTTGAATTTGTAATTTTGATCTTTTCCCCAGCTATATGTATGTGGTACCATCCTCTCCTGTGATGCTGGGTGGTGCCAGTGAGCCACAGCTCCCTGTCACCACGCAGTCACGAGGGTAAACAGTTGACACAAACATTCCACATCCATACAACCATTCTGTTTTTCACTTACATTACTTGAGATATTCAGCACTTTATTACAAAGTAGGCTTTGTGTTACATGGTTTTGCCCAAGTGTAGGCAAATTAAGTGTTACGTTCAAGGTGGGCTAGGCTAAGTTATGATGTTCTGTAGGTTAGGTGTGTTAAATGAATTTTTGACTTAAGATACTTTCAGTTATGAGGGGGTTGTTAGTATATAACCCCATAAGTCAAGGAAGACCTGTAATTTTGAAAACTTTGGGAAATAGTAAATCCACTGGTATAGAATCTTCCATGAGGTAAACAAATTTTCCTTTCAAATGGTCACGGATGGTTTTAAATCCAATCTGTTTGCAAACTTCTGAAATTTATCTCTCTTCCAAAGGAGAACAGGTGGGGGTGGAGAACTTACCTCAATTTTTGTTTCATTTTTTAATTTTTCTGATAAATCCAACACCCCTCAAAAGCAATATTCAGCATCATTGTTTTTGTTATAGCCCTTCCTATATGCCCACAACTATCAGATGAATTAGCCATATTTTTCTCCAACCTTGGCATATGAAAGAATGTAGCACAGGTACTGAGTGAAGAATATTCATACATAGGTTTCAGCTGAAAAATACATGGAAAAAATCTCTCAGTTTGTGCTCCTTATCAAGTGGTGGTTGCGTGACTGCCTTTTCCTTACTCATTTATCAAGTGCCTCCACCGTAGCTATGCAAGGTTCAGGGGATACAGAGATGAAAGAAGTATTTTCTGTTCTTTTTTTTTTTTTTTTAATTTTTTTTTTTCAACGTTTTTTATTTATTTTTGGGACAGAGAGAGACAGAGCATGAAGGGGGGAGGGGCAGAGAGAGAGGGAGACACAGAATTGGAAACAGGCTCCAGGCTCCGAGCCATCAGCCCAGAGCCTGACGCGGGGCTCGAACTCACGGACCGCGAGATCGTGACCTGGCTGAAGTCGGACGCTTAACCGACTGCGCCACCCAGGCGCCCCGAAGTATTTTCTGTTCTTAAGTAGCCCACAGCCTAGTGTAAATTCAGATAGGAAACACAATAGTATAAAGGCTCTTCCCCATTGACTGAGGTTAGGAGTGCACGCTGTAGCTCTGAAACAAGGCATTTAACTGACCGGTGACACTCAAGACACTGGCCTTGTCAAAATCCGTGTTTTAACAAACTGAGTTAAGCAACTAGATCTGTGTGTGAAATCCAGGTGTTACCTAAGTACTCATAAAAGTATTCAGAAAATAACTCTCAAGAAGTCTCTTTACAAGCAAAGGAATCCACACGTCTTGATGGCTTGAGTTTTGGAGTGTTCTTTAGTTTTAGCTATATTTTGAATATTTATACATTTTCTTCCTCCCTTCTTGCTTATATAACAAAATATATTGCTTTAGTTATGAATCTTTGTTATTAAAGCAGGTGCAAGGTACCTTAGCTAATTTTTCTACAACTACTAAGGTCTGGCACAACTACCTTCGCCTCATAATGCATACCACATATTGTCACATTGTCCAATCTGTCATTCCCATGCTTTCCACCATTGTATCTTGAATATGAATACACTAAGACTTTGGTTGTCCCACACAACTCTTCATGTATGTCACTTATTAAGATTTTTTTTTTACTTTGAAAAAAGCAAACACTGGGATATTTCATAAGTAATACACACTTTAGGGGCACCTGCCTGGCTCAGTTGGTAGAGCATGTGACTCTTGATCTTGGGATTGTGAGTTCAAGCCCCATGTTCGGTGTAGAGATTACTTAAAAATAAAACCTTTTAAAAATAATATTCACTTTAGACATTATATTTTTAATTTAACAACAGCTTTTTCAGATATAACTCTCATACTATAAAATTCCCCTTTTAAGGTATACAATTAAATGTTTTTAGTAAATTCATAGTTGTGCAACCATCACCAATGTTATTATTTTTTAGTTTTTAAAAAATAGGCTCCATGCCCATGTGGGGCTTGAACTCACGACCCTGAGATTAAATGTTGTATGCTCTACTGACTGAGTCAGCCAAGTGCCCCACCAACATGTTATTTTTATATATATTTTTAAATTATTCACTTTATACTTAATGTCATAGGAATCTTGACACAGAAGAAAAAAGTAGTGCCACTCCAGTACAACTATGTTGATTTCCTGAGTCTCATAGGTGGGCTTACCAGATAACCTGGGAGATTTTAAGTTGGTAAGTTTTTTGTATTTGATGTTTTTTTTTTTTTTTTATTGACTTTTGCTTTTTACATATAGTCAGGATGTTTATAAATTTTGTATCCTGCATTGGCCACTTTATCATAAGCGTTTTCCATTTGTCTAAATGATGTTCATACTCATGATTTATAATGGCTGCATAACGGTATAGCACATGGATGTATCATAATTTACGTAACTATTTCCTTATTTTAAAGTATTTAGGTTATTTCTAATCATATAATTTTATGAGTAAGATGGAATAAAATCTTTATGCATATTAAATTTTTTTTTTTTTTCGGTAAGAGGTATGGTTTTCTTACGAGGTCTGAGCATGTAAAATCCACAAAGGTTTTCTCAGCATTATTTCTTGGGCTCCATACCAACTCATTCGATCATACCCATTCATTCAGTGGGATTAGTTGTAATCCCACTTTGTTAGGTTACAATGATTAGGTTCCTCTCACTGTTCCCAGGGTTCAGCTACCAACTTGTCTTTCTTTCATTTATAAAACTTTACTGAAGTTACTTTATATTCTGTTATCTTTTTATTTTTTCATTTGTCACTATCCTAATCTGGTGTTTTCCATAGTTATGAAAGCAACAGTAAGGTTTAAAATTTCAGTAAGTAGATTTGTTAAGACACTTAAAAATTGTTCAAGAGGTAGAAACTGGCGTATCTTGAGCAGAATGCCTCGGTTCAAACCCCAGCTCTGCCACTTGCTGTTGGGTTAGTCTTTTGCCTTTTACATACAGTCAAGATGTATATAAATTTTGTATCCTGTATTGGCCACCTTATCATAAGCGTTTTCCATTTGTCTCAACGATGTTCATACTCATGATTTATAATGGCCGTGTAACGCCTCTTTCTTTTAACATCTGCAGAGGAGGCATAATGTTAGCACAGAGGGAGTATTACATAGTGGGTAGGATGAGTGGCTCTGGCATTGGGTTCAGATCTTTGCTTTGTCACTTATTTGCTGTCTAAACTTGGTTAGATTTATTTGACCTTTCTAAATTGCTCTTTGTTCTTCTTTGGTCCAAGGATTATGCTATCACCTGCCTCTTTTGATTGTTGTATGGAATATGATATGAATGTAAAACATTTAGCACAGTGCTTGGCAGACCATGAGTGGTAAACACGTGATAGATATTAGGGAAAACACATACCTGGGTCAAAATCAATAAACAGAAAATCAGATATGCAAAACAAGATCACCGGTCAGTGTCTCTTGCAGTTTAAAATGGTATCATTCAGATTATTTCCCCATTTCTTACTTTGTGAAATGGACAGTGTTGGAGGAGTCTTCTTCTTGCCCTATCCCTCTTGATCACCCTCCTTTTCTTCTTCTCTTTCTCTGGTTTCTATCCTGGCACAGAGAGATGGTTATATGACCTCCTGGTAGCAGGAGAATTTCTATCCTAAGAAAAAGCTTTCTCTGCTGGTCCTGACTGTTCTAATTCATGAGATTCACTGCACCTCATCTCTGAGCATCTGTTGCTGTCCTTGCCTGTTTTCCAGTCAAGGGAAATGCAAGATGGTGGCTCTTGGGGAAGTTCTCGATCATGTCCCACTGATGACTCTGCTCCCATTTGAATCTTACTAATGCTGATGACCTTATGTGACCCAGTATCATTGTTCACCTCTCCCCTCCCCTGTCCCTTGGTGTTGTTTCTTTATGTCATTGTTTTCACTCTATTGTACATTGGCGAAATACCTGCTAGCCATGCTTTTATCAAAGTTCAAAATGGAACGTGAAATCCAAGTCCCCCCATTGGTATGACCTCAAACTATCTCAAGCTATTTTGATTGTACTTTCCTCAAGGTTTGACTATGGTAGTTGTAGGGGCAGAATCGAGGACTTCCTTGATGGCTTCTTTCCCTCCCGTCTCCCAGCTGCTTTTCCTAGTGGCTAAAGGGCTCTATTCTTTTCCTGTCTATGTGTTGGAAGTCCTCTATCGTCATGGATTTTGTCAAACTCTGATTAAGTTGACCAGACTTAACTCTCTTGATATATGAAGGGCATTAAATATCCTTTTGAGGGTATTGTCCTCTCAGAAACCAAAAAAAAAAAAAAAAAAAAAACAAAACAAACAAAAAAAAAACAACCAAACAAATCTAGCTTTCAAGTTTCCTGTTTCTGTGTGCTAGAATTCTGGTTTGAAGATCAAAACTGAGCAATACTTCTTTTTTCTCCCCAAAATGATGAACACTGTTGATTAGGGAACACAACATATGGGAAATGAAATTTGCATCCATTTACTGTTTCAAATATTATCCTTATTATTTCTATTTGTTAGAAAGGGATCATCACAAAGTAGAAAAATAATTATCTGTAATCCCATCTCCAAGAAATAATCACTGTTAATAACGTTTTCCAGCTGGATGCTAACGATGATATAGAGCAAGTTACTCTACTTGTGATCCTCTCTTTTCTCTTCTGTTAAATGGGGTTAACTCCTCCTCCTACACAGGGTTCTTTTGATTCCAGATGGCATTTTTATCTAGAGAAAATGGTTATATGTAATTGGTTCTTTTTCTGTCTATTCCTGTTGCAATGCTCTTACTCTAATTCCTGTGTCTTCATAGTACATTTTAATATTTGACAAATATTCTGCATCTTTTATTATTAACTTATTACTCATGTTTCAAAGTAATTTCTGCCATTTAGAACTTGTCTATTCTTTCAAATGAACATTGGAATTATTGTGTTAACTTCTTAAACATTCTGTTGGTATTTTCATTAACATGTTCATGATATTAAACCTTCTCATAAAGAGGTTTTCTTCTCTGGTCCTTAGTAAAGCTTGATAGCTCTCATATAAGCTGTTTCACATTTCTTATTAAGATGTTTCCTAGGCATTTTATGTCTCTGGTTGTTGTTTAAAATGGGGTGCTCTTTTTCCTTTTAAATTTCTCAACGGATTACTTGTATATAGAAAAAAATGGTAGGTTTGGTATATTTCTAAAGTAGTTACCTCTGCTAGTAGTTTTCATTTAATTGACTTGGGTTTTCTATTTAGAGAAGCATCCTCTGAAACTTGTCTCCATTCTTCTAAAAGTTACCAGTTAAACAAATTCTTCTGTCCTTTATTGAACTGGCTAGAATTTCCAGAAAAGTGCTCGACATTAAGCACACTGCTCTTGTTGAATTTAATGTGAATGGGCTCTAGTCTTTCATTAACAACTATATATTGGCTATATATATGTAATTGTTCTCTAATAGATTGAGGAGGTTTTCTTCTATTATCAGGAAGCTTTTGAATTTACTTTAATATTGCATTTATTTTAATTATTTTTAATCTTTCATTTCTTTTCAATATTCTGAGGTATTGAAGTGGTTAATTAATTGACTGGTATATTTAATATGCTACTGGATTGGTGTGTTATTTACATTAATAGGGAGATTAATCTGTGTTTTCTGTTTTTGTGCTCTCTTTGTTGGGCTTGAAATGAGAATATTGATGGCTTGGGAAAATGATTGGGAAACATGCCATCTTCTTCTGTGCTCTGGAACAGTTTAAATTACATGTGAAATATCTTTCCTTGAAGCTCTGCTAGAATTCGCTAGTTAAATTGTTTAGATATGGTACAGCATTTGGAGTTATTCCCTAGGCAAATTTTTTATTTCTTCCATGGTTATTGGTACCCAGATGGACTACTTTCTCAAGTCATTTCTGGAAGTTTATGTGTTCTTAGAAAATTGTGTGTTTCATCTGTATTTTCAGAATTTGTAGCTTAGAGTGGTGCATGAAAATTTCTTATATCATTATAAAGTACTTCTATATCTGTGAATAAAGTCTATTTCTCACTTTAATGATTTGAATGTGTTTTCTATGCAAAACTGCTATATGCTTTTCCATTTCATTGGTATTTTCGAAGAAATTAGCTCTAGGATTTATTTTTATCTATTTTTTTATTTTCAAATAATGTCTGCTTTTATATTATTAATTTATTTCTCCTCAACCTATATGCTTCTTTTCTTTTTGAAATTTTTTTCAGGGGCACCTGGGTGGCTCAGTCGGTTAAGCGTCCGGCTTCGGCTCAGGTCATGATCTCGCGGTCCGTGAGTTCAAGCCCCGCGTCAGGCTCTGTGCTGACAGCTCAGAGCCTGGAGCCCCTTTTGGATTCTGTGTCTCCCTCTCTCTCTGACCCTCCCCCGTTCATGCTCTGTCTCTCTCTGTCTCAAAAATAAATAAACGTTAAAAAATTTTTTTCAAATTATTTTTATTTTTATGTTTAAAAATAAATATATTTGCTGAGACTTCTGAATATAGTTGCTCTCATAATATCACTTTTGACTTGCAGATTGTGTTGTTTTTATAGGTTTAATGTAATTGCATTGCTTTCAGATTTTGTAAAAATGGAGTATAATTTACAAACAATAAAATGCACATACCTTAATTGTACAATTCGATGGGTTTTTGACAAATCTTTGTAACGAACAAACCAAGCCAAACACGGAACTTTTGCATCCTTTGAGAGTTCCTTATGCTCCCATCCCACCCCCAGCAACCACAATTATGTTTGTTTTTTAATGTTTATTTTTGAGAGAGACAGAGCATGAGTGGGGGAGGGGCAGAGAGGGAGACAGAATCTGAAGCAGCTCCAGGCTCTGAGCTGCTGACGCACAGCCCTTCAATAATGTTTTCTACCAGCAGAGTCATTTTGTTGATTCTTGAACTTCATGTAAATGAAATCACACAGTATGTGTTCTTTTTTGTCTAACTTCTTGCCCTCAGTGTAATGATTTTTATATATTTTTTAAAATGTTTATTTTTAAATATTAAAAAAAAATTTATTATTTAGTTTTGAGAGAGAGAGAAGGAGAGAGACAGAGCGTGAGCAGGGGAGGCGCAGAGAGAGAAGGAAACAGAATCTGAAGCTGACCGCCCAGAGAGCATTGTGCCATTCAGTTTTGGTTTTGTCGATTGTTTCCTTTACTGTGCAGAAGTGTTTTATTATGGTGTAGTCCCAGTAGTTTATTTTTGCTTTTGTTTCCCTTGCCTCGGGGACCTAGTATCTAGGAAAATGTTGCTAGGGCCAGTATCAGAGAAATTATTGCCTATTCTCTTTTCTAGGGTTTTTATAATTTGGTCTTTAATCCATTCTGAGTTTATTTTTGTGTATGATGAAAAAAAAGCAGAGCGATTTCAGTCTTGCATGTTGCTGTCCAGTTTTCCCAACACCGTTTGTTGAAGGCACTGTCTTTTCTCCTTTGTCGAAGATAAATTGACCATATAATTGTGGGCTTATTTGTGGGTTTTCTGTTCTGTTCCATCGACCTATGTGTGTGTGTGTGTGTGTGTGTGTGTGTGTGTACCATACTGTTTTGATTATACAGCTTTGTAGTATATCTTGATATCTGGGATTGTGATATCTCCACTTTTATTTTTCTTTCTCAGGATAGCTTTGGCTCTTTGGGGTCTTTTGTAGTTCCATACAAATTTTAGGATTGTTTGTTCTAGTTCTGTGAAAAATGCTTTTGTTATTTTGATAAGTATTGCATTAAACGTGTGGATTGCTTTGGGGACATTTTAACAATATTTGTTTTTCCAATCCATGAGCATGGAACGTCTTTCCGTTTCTTTGTGTCATCTTAAATTCCTTTCATCAGTGTTTTATAGTTTTCAGAGTAGAGATTTTTACCTCTTTGGTTAATTTTATTTTTAGGTATTTTATTATGTTTGGTGCAATTGTAAATCGCTTCCTTAATTTCCCTTTCTGCTGCTTCATTATTGGTGTACGGAAATGCAGCATATGTCTGTAGATTGATCTTCAAACCTGTGATTTTACTGAATGCATTGATCAGTTCTAATAGTTTATCAATTTTATTGATCTTTCAAAGAACAAACTCCTGGTTTCACTGATCTATTGTTTTTAAAATTTCTATATCATTTATTTCTGCTTTAATCTTTATTGTCTCCTTCCTTCTGCTGGTTTCGGGTTTCGTTCTTCTTTTTCTGGCTCCTTTAGGTATATAGTTAGGTTTATTTGAGATTTTTCTTGCTTCTTGTGTTAGGCCATTATCGCTACAAAATTCCCGCTTTAAAACATGTTTGCTGCATCCCAAACCTTGTACCATTGTGTTTTCATTTTTACTTGTTTCTATGTAATGTTGTATTCCTTCTTTGATTTCCTGGTTGGCCCATTCATTGTTTAGTAGCCTCTTAATTAATCTCCATGTATTTGTGGTCTTTCCAGATTTTTTTCTTGTGGTTAATTTCTAGTTTCATAGCGTTGTGGTCAGAAAGATGCATGGTATAACTTTGGTCTTTTTGAATTTGTTGAAACTTGTTTTGTGGCCTAATATGTGACCTATTTTGGAGAATGTTCCCTGTGCACTTGAAAAGAATGTGTATTCTGCTGTTTTAGGATGGAATGTTCTGAATATATCTGTGCAATCCATCTGTTCCAGTGTGTCATTCAAAGCCACTGTTTCATTGTTGATTTTCTGTTTCGAGTCTCTGTCTATTGATGTAAGTGGGTGTTAAAGTCCCTTACTATTATTGTATTACTTTGGGTTATTTCCTTTATGTTTGTCATGAACTGTTTTATATATCTGGGTGCTGTCATGTTGGATGCATAAATATTTATGATTGTTTCATCTTCTTGTTGGCTTGTTCCCTTTATTATTATATAGTGTCCTTCTTTGTCTCTTGTTACAGTCTTTGTTTCAAAGTCTATTTTGTCTGCTAATAAGTATGGCTACCCCAGTTTTTTTTTTTTTTTGACCTCTGTGTGTATAATAAATGTTTTTCCATCCCCTCACTCACAATCTGCAAGTGTCTTTAGGTCTCATATAAGTTTCTTTTAGGCCGCATATGGGTAGGTCTTCTTTTTTGTTTTGTTTTCTTTTTTAAGTTTTTTTATTTTGAGAAGGGGAGAGAGAATCCCAAACACACTCCACGCTGTCAGTATGGAGCCCGATGTAGGGCTTGAACTCACTGTGAGATCATGACCTGAGCCAAAATCAAGAGTTGGATGCTTAACTGACTGAGCCACCCAGGCGCCCCATAGATAGGTCTTTTTTTTTTCATCCACTCTGTCACTTTATTTCTTTTGGTTGGAGCATTTGGTTAATTTACATTCAGAGTAATTATTGACAAGTATGTGTTTATTGCCATTTTGTTACTTGTTTTGTGATTACTTTTGTAGTTTTTCTGTGATAATTGCTTTCTTTCATGGTTTGCTGATTTTCTTTAGTGATAAACTTGGATTCCTTTCTCTTTATTCCTTGCATATCTATTACTGGTTTTTGATTTGTGGTCAGTATTAGGTTTGTATATAATACATATAATGCATATAGCTGTCTAAGTGAAGTTGATGGTCACTTAAATTTGAACCCATTCTTTACTCCTTCCTACCCACCCTGCCATGTTTTAGGTATATGCTGCCATATTTTACATCATTTTATTTTGTGAATCTATTGGCTGAGTTTTACAGATACACTTATTTTTAATGCTTTTGTGTTTTTTACTTTTCATATTCTCATTTATGGCTTTTCCTTTCCATTCAAAGTGTCCCCTTTAATATTTCTTATAGGGCTGGTCTAGTGGTCATGAACTTGCTTAGTTTTACTTATCTGAGAAACTTTATTTCTCCTCCTATTCTGAGTGATAGCTTTGCTGGATAGAGTATTCTTGGTTGCAAATTTTGGCTTTTCATCAGTTTGAATACATATATAATATATCATATATCATATCATATCATATCATATCATATCATATCATATCATATGTATTTTTTAATAAAGTTTATTTAAGAGAGAGAGAGAGAGAAAGAAAGAATCCCAAGCAGGCTCTGCCCTGTCAGCTAAGAGATCCATGTGGGGCTCAAACACATGAACTGTGAGATTGTGACCTGAGCTGAAATCAAGAGTCGGCTGCTTAACCGACTGAGCCACTTTGAATATATTATGCCACTCCCTTTTTGCCTGCAAAGTTTCTGTTGAAAAATTCACTGATGGTTCTATGGAGATTGCTTTATACATAATTTTTTTTTCTCTCTTGCTGCTTGAAAAAATTTTCTTTATTACTACTTTTTTTCATTGAGTTATTATGTGTCTTGTTGTGGACCTCCTTGGGTTGAGTTTTGGGGGATTCCCTGTGCCTTCTGAATATGGATATCTGTTTCTCTCTCCATATCTAGGAAGTTTTCAGCTATCGTTTCTTCAAATAAAATTTCTGCCCCCATTTCTCTCTTTCTTGTGGGGTTCCTGTAATGCAAATGTTATTATGCTTGATGGAGTCAGTGAGTTCCCTAAGCCTATTCTCATTTTGAATACTTTTTCTTGCTTGTTGAGCTTGATTACTTTCCATTACTCTGTCTTCAAGGTCATTAATTTATTCCTCTGTTTCTTCTAGCCTGCTGTGTATTTCATGAACTTTTTAATCTTTGTGTTAAGGGTCTCACTGGTGTCCTCCACTCTTTTCTCAAGTCTGGTGAGTATCCTGAGGATCATTGCATTTAACTCTCTACCGGGCACGTTACTTACATCTGTTTCACTTAGATCTCTGGCTGTGGCCTTGTCCTCTTTGTTCATTTAGGATTTCTCTGTCTCCTCATTTAAAAATTTCTTTGCTCCTCTGTGTCTGTTTCTGTGTTAAGAAAGCCATCTGTGTCTTCTGCTCTTGAAGTAGTGGCTTTATGAAGAGGAGGTCCTGTGGTGCCCTGCCGTGCAGTGTCCCCTGTTCACCAGAACCTGGCACTTCAGGAGATTATTCTACGCGTGTTGCTTATACCCTGCTGTTGTGTGTGAGCCGCTGTTCCTTTTGGTGCGCTCGTCCACACTGACTCTCCCCTTGTTGTGGGCTGTGCTTGCTCTCTGTGGTGTTAGCGGGATGCCAGGAGGCCAGCTCTGAGGGGGCGTGCCTGCCGGGGGACTTGGGAGCGCGGAGGTAGTATTAGCAAAATTTGCACCGGGCCACCGGTCCTATGCCGAAATCTCTGCAGCGCTGCAGCAGCTGGGGACTGTGCGCCGGGGCAGCTGGGGTGACAGGCTGAGCGTGGCACCCGGCGAGGGCACACGTCTAGGTACGGTGCGGCGGTTGGGCCTGGTGTGGTGGCTGAGCGCGGTGTGCGATGGCGCCAGTGCACCTGTTGCCCGGGCACAGCGTACCTTGTTGACCAGGGGGCGCGCGGCTGTCCTTAGCACGCAACGCTGCCTGAGGGGACGTGGCTGAGCCGGGTGCAGCACATGGGCGTGGTTCGACACTTGGGCGGGGCACATGGGAGGTTTTAACAAAATTTGCCCTGAGCCCGGGGCGGAGGCTGGCAGGCTTGGAGTAGGTGAGCCTTCTGGAGAACTTGTGGGCGTGGCGCAGTGCTAGCTGCTTGGGCGACAAGCCTCTGTGCGGCCTTGACTCGCACAGGTGTCTCTGTGTTTGTGATGCGGGATGTGGGAGGAAGATGCCAGCCCCCTCGTTTTGGAGAGGGCCCCCAACACACTCCAGAATCCATACGAGCAGAGCTGTCTCCCATTTGCCCTGGTGTGCTCAGCGCTAGGTCAGCTCTTTTAAAGTTTCAGGCTCCAAATCCCACTGGTTTTCCAAACTCAAGGAATTCATCCCCTCTGTTTTCTAAAGCCAAACATGGTGAGGGTTCGTCTTTGCTGTGTGAGCTCCCGGGTGTGAAGGCTGTTTCTCTGCCCTCTTCTTGTGCACAGCACCCTCACTCCTATGGACAGCCTCTCTCCGTCTCTCTGACCTTCCTAACCTTTCAGATGCAGTTTCTTCCCTGTATTTAGTTGTAGAGTTTGTTCTGCCAGTCTTTGGGTTGCTCACCAGTTTATTGACTTGGAGGTGGATGATACCTAGTTCATAATGTGGGGCAGGGTGAGCCCAGGGCACTTCTACTCTGCCATCTTCCCAAGCCCCACCCCCCTTCCCTTAGTAATTTTAAATAATTCATAACCTGTCACCTTTGCCCCTTATTTATTACCTTCCAGTCTTACTAGCGTTCTTTGGTGTTTTAAATAATGAAAACTTCCATCTGATGTTATTGGAGATCTAAATTGCATGATATCTTCCTATTCTTGCTTATGTAAGATAGTTTTCTTGTGTACTTTTGGACTGTGATTTTATGAGAATCCTATGTGGATTGTTTTGAGTGCATGAATTCAGGAAAAGTTTGCATTTGTTTCTGTTAAGTTACCCTAAGGAGTCCTCCCCAGCTTGCTTATTTACTTTCTTGGTTATTGGATTGGGGTTTCCTGAATTGAACAGGTAGTCTAGATAAGAATTTCTTTACCAAGCCAGGACTGTGCTTACTGACTCTCAGGTGGAGATTGTGCCTTCCTTCTGAGAGTTTAGGACAAAACTGAGAAGCTTCTTTGTCATCTTTCATTATCAATAGGTATGTTTTTTCCAGTAGACCCTTTCTCTGAGAGTAGCCCTTTGGAAATTTAGGCTTATGCAGGGATTTCAGGTCCCATACCTTGTATATGTTTGTATATAAGTTTGTATCCTGTTTGAGTTAAAGCCAAGAAAGCTAGTAAGACTGGAAGGAATAAATAAGGGGCAGGGTGGTAGGATATGAAGCCAGAGAGGTAATGAGAGGCAAGAACATGTAGGACCTTGTGAGTTAGGACAAGATCTTTTGCTCATATTCTGAGTGAGATGGAAAATCATTGGAGGGTTTTGAGCAAGGGTGTGGCATGTACCCAACTTATATTTTAAACTTTTTTTTTCATGTTTATTCATTTTTGAGGGACAGATACAGAGCGGGAGTTGGGGAGGGGCAGAGAGAGGAGACACAGAATTCGAAACAGCCTCCATACAGGCTCCAAACTGTCAGCGCAGAGCCCGATGTGGGGCTCAAACTCAGGAGGCTGAGATCGTGACCTGAGCCGAAGTCGGACGCCCAACTGACTGAGCCACCGAAGCGCCCTGACCCAATTTGTATTTTATGTGGATTTTTCTGGATACACTTGAAAATAGACTATAGGGCCCAAGATTGGAAACAAGGAGACAAAACTGAATGCTGTGGAAATAGTGTGGGTGAGAGATGATGGTGGTCTACACATGGATACAATGACTGTGGAGAAAAGTCATCAAATTCTGGATATAGTTTGAAGGGGAAGAAAATAGGATTTGATGATGGAATTAATGCAGAGCATATGTGAGAGACTTCAAGGTTTTCAGACCCGGGCAACTGGCAAGAAATGCACTGCTACTTACTGAGATGAGGAAGACAGGATAGAACAGGTTTTTGGAGGAAAATAAAGAGTTTGGTTTTAGACACTTAGATATTAAGCTTGAGATGTATCAAGTTGAGATGTTGATTGGCAGTTGAATATATCAGTCTGGAAGCATTCAGAGGAAATTGCCTACATTATACCCGTAAATTTGGGAATTGTCAGGTTATATATGGTATGAAATTCCATGGGACTTTGTAAGATTATGCTTTTAAAAAAGGTGTTTGTTATAAGTCATCTAGAATTTCTAAGTATTTTGCAACAGATGTGGTTTTGGATTATATTTGTCTACCATAGTAGGAGAAATAGAAGTATGTTTTTTTTTAATTGTGGTAAAATACACATAACGTAAAATTTACCATTTTAACCATTTTTAAGTGTACATTTCAGTTTTGTTAAGAATATTCACATTGTTGTGCAACCAATTTTCAGATATTTTTCATCTTTCTAAACGGAAACTCTGTGTACTTTAAATGATAACTCTGCCTTCCCCTTTTCCTCTGGCAATCACCATTTCACTTTCCATTTAGATGAGTTTGACTTCTCTAGATACCTCCCATAAATGAAATCTTGAGGCATTTGTCTTTTTAGGATGAGCTTATTTTAGTTAGCATAATATCCTGAAGTTTCATCCATGTTACAGCACATGTCAGAATTTCCTTCCTTTTTAAGACTAATACCCTACTGCATGTATACAGACATTTTGTTTATTCGCTCATCTGTCTATGGACATTGGAATTGCTTTCATCTCTTGGCTTTTGTGACTATGACTGTGAGTTTGCAACTATTTCTTTGAGACCTTTCTGTCAATTCTTTTGGATTTATACCTGGAAGAGGTATTGTTATGTCATATGGTAATTCTATTTTTATTTTTAGGAACTGCCATACTGTTTTCCATCATGGCTACATTGTTTTACATTTTCACCAATAATATACAAGGGTTCTAATTTCTGCACATCCTTGTGAACACTTGTTATTTTATGGGTTTTTTAAAATAACGTCCATCATAATGGGTACGAGATAGTATCTTTGTGGTTTTGATTTACATTTCTCTAATGATGAATGATATTGAGCATCGTTTTTATGCTTGTTGATATCTGTATATCTTCTTTTTAAAAAAATTTTTTTTTACATTTATTTATTTTTGAGAGACAGAGAGAGACAGAGCACAAGTAGGGGAGGGGCAGAGAGAGAGGGAGACACAGAATCTGAAGCAGGCTCCAGGCTCTGAGCTGCCAGCACAGAGCCTGACGCAGGGCTCAAACTCACAAACCATATGAGATCATGACCTGAGCCGAAGTCAGACACTTAACCAACTGAGCCACCCAGGCGCCCCAGTATCTGTGTATCTTCTCTGGAGTAACGCCTTTTCGAGTCCTTTGCCTATTTTAAAATCAGGTTATTTGGATATTTGTTGTTGGTGAGTTGTAGGAGTTATTTATGTATTCTGGATATCAGCTCCTTATTGGATACATAATCTGTAATTATTTTCTCTGATTCCATAGGTTACCTTTTTGCCCTGTCGGTTGTGTCTTCGATGCACACAAGTTTTAAAATTAAAAAAAAAAAAAAAGTTTATTTGAGAGTGTGAGTATGGGAGGGGCAGAGAAAGAGAGGGGGAGAGAGAATCTTAAGCAGGCTATGTGCTCAGCATGGAGCCCGATGTGGGACTTGATCTCATGACTGTGAGGTCATGACCTGAGCCAAAATCAAGAGTCAGATGCCAACCAACTGAGCTGCCCAGGCACCCTAGTCTTAAAATTGGGTGTAGTAAGATTTATCTGTTTTGCTTTTTGTTGCTTTTGGTGTCATATCCAAGAAATTGTCATCAAACTCAGTATTATAAGGCTTTCCTTGTTTGTCATCCTATCAGTGCACAGTGAGTTTGTCCTGTTGACTAGTCGCATCCATGCATGTAGAGCATCCAAGTGGCTTTTTAGTGCATAATGAACAGATATAAGTAGACATCTAAAGGATGTCACATCCTTCATGAAAGACCAATAATCATACAGATGAAAGGAATCAAAAAAAAGATTAAACAACAACATAATAATCTGAATATCTTCACAGTATAATAAAATATTGCATCCAGGAAATAATGGGGTGCTGTTAGAGTATATTCAAAGCAAAAGTAGGAGCTTTAAAATGAAAAGAAACATTGGTGACTAAAAAACAGAAATGCCAAAGATAAGATCAAGAAAATCTTGCAGAAAATATAGCGAAAATGTACAGTTGTTAAAAAATATAAAAATGAAGAAATTTGGAAGGTATTATAGATCTTAGGAGATCTAATGTTGGACTATTCCAGAAGGGGACAAGAGATTAAGTGACAGGCAATTATCAAAGAAATAATAAATATTTCTGAAATTAAGAACACTACCCTCTAGTTTGAAAGGATCTATTGGGTGTCCAGCCAACAAATGAAAAAGTCTTTATTCCTATTCACCTCAAACCATATAATCGTAACATCAGGATAGAGAGATGATTTGAAGAGATGAGGAGAGAAACAGATAACATAGACGTGTTTATGAATCAGAACTTCTGATTATGAATCTGAACTTCTCTGTAGTTAAAGACAACTGAAGGAAAATCATTATCAACTCAGAATTCTAAACTCAGCCAAACTAGTCAACAAGTACCAAGGTAGAATGAAGATATTTTTAGACAGGTAAGAAGTAAAAATTAAAAATTTTCCCTTATAAAGTTTTGGGAAGATATACTTCATCAGAATGAGCAGTAAACTCAGGAGACGGGAGATGCTACACAGGAAAGTGGTCAGGGAGAGTTCCAGGTCCTCTACACTGTGCAGCAGGTAGAAAGTGGTCATTGCTGACGAGAATAGATGGATGAAATGTTCTGGGGAAGGATTCTGATGGCTAACGATAGACTTGAAACACTGTCTAATGTTAGTGATGTTTTAGAAAATAAAGTTGGAAGAATTTTCAAGGATATGGTGGAGGATGTGGACAAATGACAGACCAATACATAGTCAACTAAACAAATGAAATTTCAGTAAAACCAAAAATTAGTGATTGGGGTGAAGAGGTGGAAGGAACATGTGCTACATGGGTCAACAGATAGCACATTTTTTTGTTGTTGTTTACTAAACCTAATTTTATTTATTTATTTACTTAGACTCAGTGTATATTTTTTAATATGTATATTAAAAAATATTTTTAATGTTTATTTATTTTTGAAAGAAAGAGACAGACAAAACATAAGCGGAGGAGGGGCAGAGAGAGAGAGGGAGACACAGAATCTGAAGCAGGCTCCAGGCTCTGAGCTGTCAGACCACAGCCCGATGTGGGGCTCAAACTCACAGACCGTGAGATCATGACCTGAGCCAAAGTCAGACGCTCAACCAACTGAGCTACCCAGGCACCCTTTTTTTTAATATATTAAATATAGTTTATTGTCACATTTGTTTCCATACACACCCAGTGCTCATCCCAGCAGGCGCCCTCCTCAATGACCATCACCCACTTTCCCCTCTCCCCCACCCCCATTAACCCTCAGTTCTCAGTATTTAAGAGTCTCTTATGGTTTGCCTCCTTCCCTCTCTATAACTCCCCTCCCCCCCTTCACCTCCCCCATGGACTTTGGTTAAGTTTCTAAGGATCCACACATGAGTGAAAACATATGTCTGTCTTTCTCTGCCTGATTTCGCTTAGCGTAACACTCTTCCATCCACGTTGCTACAAATGGCCAGATTTCATTCTTTCTCATTGCCAAGTAGTATTCCATTGTATATATAAACCACAACAGATAGCACATTTAATTAGCAATGTGTACAGTACTCATTTAAAAAACCCTTGTATATACAGTTGATCCTTGAACACAGGGGTTGGTGTACCAACCATATGCACAGTCAAAAATGTGCACAAAACTTTGGACTCCCCCAAACTCAACTACCAATAATCTACTATGGACCAGAAGTCTTACTGATTAGCATAAAAGGTCAATTAACACATTCTTTGTATGTTATATGTATTATCTATTGTATTCTTACGATAAAGGAAGGTAGAGAAAAATATTTTTAAGGAAATTATAAGGAGAAAGTATGTTTAGAGTCCTGTACTGCAGAGCTACTATAAGTTAATGTTGTTTGCTTACAAGATGAACTGTTTGTCAGTACCAACATCAGTATTGTCTTCTATGATACACAACACTGTAGCTGTGAAATTTGTTGCTAACACTAGACATCAAAAATGAAAAAATAACGTGAAAATGATGAATTTTGTGTAATTATTGTAATGATTTCATGTTAATGATTCATGCACTGATAATGAAGAACCAGCAATATGATTGCTTTGTGGTAGCCTCGTGTCATTTGATACAATTGCTTCACCATATCCTCGCCTACACAACTAATGAATACATTGTTATAAAAATTTTATGGCATAGTCACTGTGATAATACTGGAAACATTGTTACATTATAAAAACCCACTTGCCTGTGATGATAGGCTGAAATGCAATTTCTCCCATTATGAGAGGGAGGCATACTGTACTGTGATACAATTCTTTGGAAGCAAAGTTATGAAGCAGCAAGAAAACTAACATATTAGAAATTTTATGTTAAATACCACCCACTTGATGCCTATTAAGGATAAGCTATCCACTTCCATGCAAGTCTGGCATGTGATGTTCTAACGAATACTTTGGTGATGATGATAATGACAACAGAAAACATCTACAGTTCTCGCTGTATGGTTATTAGATTTTCACACAAAGGTACTCATATATACAACAGATAAGTTTATGAACTTATTTACTTTGTTAACATGATTATTGGTAAGAGGAAGGAGATCATCATAAAGGTCATCATCGTTTTCAAATGTAATAGGCTGAGGAGGAAGAGGCAGGGTTGGTCTTGCTGTTTTGGAGAGCAGAGGCAGAACAGGTGGTGGAGGTGGAATAAAATCTGGAAATACTTTATAGAAATACATCATAATTTCTGTCTGACCTTTTGCTTTTTAGTCTCTCTAAAAATGTGTCTCTCCATACCCATCCTTCTTCCACCATTTGCTTTAGTTTCAATGCCCATATCATGGAAGGATTGGCATCACAAAAGAAGTCAAAAGCAATCTTGAATGATCAGAACCCTTCTGCCAGAATGTCCAATATCAATTTGTTTTCTGGCACTGCCTCTGCGTCTTCTTCCTCACCATCTGGCACTGGGTCAGAAAGACTCATCTTCATTAAATCTTTTTCTCTTCATTCCTCTGGTGTGGTGTCTATCAACCTTGAGTTTCTCCAAGGTCCATTATTTTGAAACCCTTCACCCACACACACACACACACACTTTTTTTTTTCTCATATCCATAGTCTCTTTTATGATTTCCTTGAGTGGCCCTGTCTTAAATCCTGTAAAGACACGCACAAAATCTGGACATAGTTTTCTCCAGCAGGAATGTATTATTTTGGGTTTGATGGCTTCCAAGGTTTTTTTTTTTTTTTCCCTATAAACAATGGCATTTTCAAGGGTATAACCCTTCCAGACTTTCTCGATGTTCTCTCTGTCAGGGTTTTTTCCATAGTGTTGACAGTCTTTCGTGGAGTAGCTTTTTGAGTTTTAAAGGTCCTTATCATTCCCTGATCTAGAGGCTGAATTAGAGATACTGTATTTGGGAGCAGGTAGACCACTTTGATAATTTTGGTGTTGAACTCACATAGAGTTTTGCATGCCCACGAACATTGCCCAATATCAAAAGAATTTTAGAAGGCAGTCTCTCATTGGCAAGGTGCTTCCTGACTCCAGGGACAAAGCATCAGTAGAAACAACCCAGAAGAGTTCTCATTGTCTGGGTCTTCTGTTGTGCAACCAAAAGACTGACAACTCGTGTTTATCCTTTCCCTTCAAGGTTTAGAGGTTAGCAGCTTTATAGATCAAGGCAATCCTGATCGCAAACCTAACTGCGTTTGCATAAAATAGTAGAGTTAATGTATCGCTTCTTGTCTTAAATCCCCGTGCTCACTTACTGAGACATGTCCTGTATGGTATTTCACCCCCGCTACCCCCCCCCCCCCCCCCCCCCCAGAATAGAGCCCTTTCATCTATATTAAAAACCTGTTCAGGCAAATAGTGTCTGGAAACCCATCTGCTGTCTTTTGGTCAGGCAAAGCAGCTTCCCTTGTTAGCTTGATTTTTTTTAAAGCCAAACTTCTCTCTTAAATTATCAAACTGTCCTTTGCTGGCATTAAATTCTCCAGCTTCAGATCCTTCACCTTCCTTTCACTTTATAATGACTTCATTTTTTCTTGAATCCTTAAGAGTCGTTAGGTATGCCTTTCTTATAGCAATCCTGCACCCACATAAAAGCTGTATTTTCAGTTTGGGATAAAAAGGTATTTCACAAAATGTGCAAAGTTTTTGTTCCTGCTGGCAGAGCTACAAATGACAGCATCACAAATTTCCTTTTATTTTATTTTTTGCAGTGGTCTTTATGCTGGATTCATTTATCCTGAAATGGCGGGCCACCGAGCTGCAGACCTCAGTCTGTGGTAACATATCAAACAATTCAACTTTTCCTTCTAACGTCGCGACTGTTCTCTGCTTCTTGGGAACACTTCCAGCCTCGCTCGTGGCACTCTGTATGAGTCCCATGGTGTTGTTCAAGGTTTATGGTGTTGCACCAAACACAATAAAAAAACATGTGAGAACCTTAAGAGAACACTTTTTGGAGAACCTTAAGAGATCACTTTTTGGAGAGACAAACTGCTCACACAGAGATGATTACCATCATAGGGCATTTTAAATGGATACAACATTGGAGCCTACTACCACAATAGCAATAGGAGGTGGCTACAAAATTATTCCAACAGGGCAGTATCTACTACGGTTAATTGTATACAGTTAGGATTTAATGCTGCATCTTGGTTTACAGTTCTTTTTGACTATGAATGATGCCATGGATG
Organism: Panthera onca; assembly: GCF_046562875.1. Taxonomy (NCBI): domain Eukaryota; kingdom Metazoa; phylum Chordata; class Mammalia; order Carnivora; family Felidae; genus Panthera; species Panthera onca. The sequence continues at coordinate 102,754,487 of NC_138348.1, read as the reverse complement.
ATCTGTGTTTATGTGTGTAAGTTTTGATACATTTCAACTTTTTTTTTTAAGTTTATTTTTGATAGAGAAAGAGAGAGAGAGAGAGAGAGAGACAGAGCATGAGTGGGGGAGGGGCAGAGAGAGGAAGACACAGGATCTGAAGCAGGCTCCAGGCTTTGAGCTGTCAGCACAGAGCCGGATGCGGGATGCGGGGCTCGAACTCACCGGCCGCGAGATCATGACCCGAGCGAAGTCGGACGCTCAACTGACTGAGCCATCCAGGCGCCCCACATTTTAACTTTTAATGATAGATTTGTATATATTTATGGTGGCAAATGATAAAATACACTAGTAGCTACATATATTACATATATTTTATGAATTTACGACCTACCTTTTTCTTAATTTTTTTTTTCTATATCCCTAGGCTATGTGGCTTATCTGTGAGTTTTTTTTTGTCAAATTGTTGCACACCTCCAAATAGTTTTCTATATATTTCTGGGGAAAAAAATCCACATAAATGTGGACCTGTGCTGTTGAAACCTTTGTTGTTCAAGGATCAACTGTTGTTAAGTTGGAAGAATGTCGTGAAGGCAAATGGGGTACAAGTGTGATGTAAGAGAACTGGAGCTTTTACAACGAACCCTGGAAATTGATAGTCACTGGAAAAAGGAAAAATCAAGGGATAGCAGTGTGGTAATACCACTCGTGACTGACTCAGGGTCCTTCCTCCTCTCTCCTTATTTACAGAACACGGAGTGGCAGCATGCTTAGCAAAAGGTTCTATTTCCCTGCCTTTCTTGTCAGTAAGGGTGGTTATTTTACATGATTCTGGCCAGTGATGGATGATCAAAAGTCCCTGGGTAGCAGATGCAGCTGGAATGTGCCTTTGCGTTTACCCTTCCTCTTTTCTCCTGGGACACAGTTGAGATTGTAGATGTGGCATGTCCATCTTGAGATGCTGAGGTGACAAGCTTGAGAGAGCCACATGCTGAGGAGGCAGAACAGAAGGGTCTCAGATGGGTCCTGGAGGGCGTATCGGGTCCTGTGTCAGCCCTGCGTTTCTTCTAGGCTTCCTTACCTGAGAAAAATCCCTCATTTGTTCAGAAAATTGAGCTTTGTGTAGCTGACCAAGCTACATAAGCACAATATTTAAAAAGTATGGTGGTAAATAGTGTTTAAAACATTTAAAATAATTCAAAGCGGGGGCGCCTGGGTGGCTCAGTGGATTAAGCGTAATCCACGGCTCAAGTGACTTTGGCTCAAGTCGTGATCTCACAGTTTGCGAGTTCTAGCCCTGTGTCAGGCTCTGTGCTGACAATGTGGAGTCTCCTTCAGATCCTCTGTCTCCATCTCTCTACCCCTTCCCAGCTTGTACTCGTCCCCTCTCTCTCTCAAAAAGAAACAAACATTAAAAATATTAAAAAAAAAATAATTCAAAGCAGTTGCATCTGGGGGAAGGGAGACTATAGTGGGAATTGATGAGGTTTGGTATGGCTGATACTATAGTTAGCTCAGTTTGACTTTTGCACATTTTCTCTGCCTGGAACATTTTGATAGATCTAGAACTGTGGACTTTAGTAAAACAAAGCTGATAACCAATAGGTATTTGAGAGTGCAGGGCTCACTGTTAATTAAAGTGATTGGGGTAATTGATATAGAAAAATAAAGTACCTTCGAATTGCACATTATGTCTGATGGCCTGCTAACCTTACATAAAAGGTTCTTCTTGGCTAAGTCACTAGTGGTCACGTGGGTCAGGCCTTCAAAGGGCAGGTGATGAGGCCTCTTGCTTCTTGGGTTCCAGCATCCAGGTACTGACACCGTTCAACAGTTGTGGTTAGGGTCAGGCTACACTCAGAGAAGACCCTGGAGGTGCCTTGGACCAAGTGGGCTGTGAAGATCACTCTGTCATAGCCATGGTTCCTTGCTCTCCAGAGAGCTGACACTCCTTTGTTGGGGTGGATGAGCAGGAGACACAGAGGCCCAGCCCTCCCAAGAATAAAGTGAAGCTGACCAGGTAGATTCGGTTGTCTCACCTTTTCTGAAGCACCTGTCTTCAGGGCTGAGGAGGACATCCTGGCCCTCAGGGAGATCCTGCCATATTCCTCCCTGCGTCCCAAATAGTCTCTCACCTCTAGCAGGATGGTTCACTGATTCCACCTGCAGTAGATGTCTCGGGGTGGAGGGTGGTAGGTCTGCTGTGCGTCGCACTGGTGATGGTACCACATGGGTGCAGGGTCTGGGTGGGATCAGCCGGTGTCGTTTCTCCACGATTCCCTTTATTCTCAGCTCAGTTTCTGCTGATGAAACTGGCCGGGTCCAATGGCACTTCACGGTGTAAGAGCACTGCGAAGGTAATCCTGTGATGCAGAAAGGTAAGCATCTTTTGTCCACACTGAAACTGGCAAGGAATGTAACGGAATGTATGTACCTGGCTGAGCCTGTCTCTACTAACCTGAATAATGGACTTGTACCATTATTCATATGTTAACCACCAAATGTCCAACCCAGCAATTGCCATAATTGAAGTGCTAAAACTTTAGTGGTGCCTGGGGGCTCAGGTGGTTAACTGTCCGACCCTCGATTTTGGCGCAGGTCATGATCTCACTGTCGTGGGATTAAGCCCCATTTCGGGCTCCACGCTGAACATGGAGCCTGCTTAGGATCCTCTTTCTCTCTCTGTCTGTCTGCCCTTCCCCTGCTCATGTTCTCTCTCTCTGTCTCTCTCTCAAAAATAAATTAATAAAGATTTTTTGAAAAGTACTAAAACTTTAGATAAAACATATGAATTGATTGTTCCATTTTTATTTAAACCACTATTCTATAGGATGCTAAAACTCATTTAAAAATATTGAAATTAAAAATGTATGCCTAAGAGGGGCACCTGGGTGGCTCAGTAGGTTAAGTGTCCGACTTCGGCTCAGGTCATGATCTCACGGTTCATGGGTTTGAACCCTGCATCAGGCTCTGTGCTGACAGCTCAGAGCCTGGAGCCTGCTTCAGATTCTGTCTGTCTGTCTCTCTCTCAAAACTAAAATAAACATTGAAAAAAAAATTATAAAAAATATATGCCTAAGAAATTTTGTTTTAAGAAATGGTTATAACTAAATTGAAAGAAGTAAATGTTTAAGAAGTGTTTTCCTATATGTAAATCCTAATAGAATAAAAGGAAAAATCATAGTAAAAACTAAACATTTTAAACAATGAACTATGAAGTTACCTTTTTGTAAAAATTTATGAAGTTTGGAATAGTTACCATGTAAACCCAACTCAAAATTCAAAAGTTATGAAAGGGAATGCAGTGTGAATGCAACCTCTTTTTTTTTTCTTTTTCCTTTTTCAAGTTTTTATTTAAGTTCCAGTTAACATACAGTGTAATGTTAGTTTCAGGTGTAGGATTTAGTGATTTGTCACTTTCATACAACACCCAGGGCTCATCAAGAGTCCCCTCCTTAATGCCCATTACCCGTTTAACCCATTCCTACCCCCACCTCCCCTCCAGTAACCCTCAGTTTGTTCTCTATAGTTAAGAGTCTGTTTTCTGGTTTGCCTCCCCTCCCCCCCTGGCCCCCATGTTTATTTTCTTGTTTCTTAAATTCCACATGTGAATGACATCATATGGTATTTGTTTTTCTCTGACTTGTTTCATTTAGCATCATACTCTCCAACTCCATCTATGACATTACAATGGCAAGGTTTCATTTCTTTAAGGCTGAGTGATATTCCATTTTGTGTGTGTGTGTGTGTGTGTGTTTGAAGTATACATCTTCTTTATCCATTCACCAGTTGATGGACATTGGGCTCTTTCCATAATTTGGCTATTGCTGATAATGCTGCTAATAAACATCGAGGTGCATATATCCCTTCGAATCAGTATTTTTGTATCTTTTGGGTAAATACCTAGTAGTGCAATTGATGGATCATACTAAGTCCTACTTTTAACTTTTTGAGGAAACTCCATACGGTTTTTCAAAGTGGCCATACCAGTTTGCATTCCCACCAATAGTGCGCGAGGGTTCCCCCTTCTCCACATCCTCAATGACACCTGTTTTTCTTGGGTTGTTGATTTTAGCCATTCTGACAGGTGTGAGGTGATAGCTCATTGTCATTTTGGTTTGTATTTCTCTGATGATGAGTGATGATGGGCATCTTTTCATGTCCTGCTAGTCTTTTTTGGAAAAAGGTCTATTCATTTCTGTCAATTTCTTAACTGGATTGTTTTTTGGGTGATGAGTTTTATAAGTTCTTTATACATTTTGGATCCTAACCCTTTATTCAATATGTACTTTGCAAATATCTTCTCCATTCCCTAGGTTGCCTTTTAGTTTTGTTGATTATTTCCTTTACTGTGCAAAAGCCTTTTATTTTGATGTATACCAATAGTTTATTTTTGCTTTTGTTTCCTTTTCCTCAGGATACATTTCTAGTAAGAAGTTGCTATGGCTGATGTCAAAGAGGTTATTGCCTGTGTTCTCTTCTAGGCTTTTAATGGTTTCCTGTCTCACATTTAGGTCTTTAATCCATTTTGAATTTATCTTTGTGTATAGTGTATTAAAGTGGTCCAGTTTAATTCTTTTGCGTGTGGCTGTCCAGTTTTCCCAACACTATTTGTTGAAGAGATGGTCTTATTCTCATTGGAGCTTCTTTGCTGCTTTGTCAGAGATTAGTTGGGTCCATTTCTGGGTTTTCTATTCTGTTCCACTGATCTATGTGTTTGTTTTTATGCCAGTACCATACTGTCTTGATGACTATAACTTTGTAATATAACTTGAAGTCCAGAACTGTGATGCTTTGAGCTTTGCTTTTCTTTTTCAAGATTGCTTTGGCTATGTGGGGTCTTTTGTGGTTCCATAAAAATTTTAGGATTATTTGTTCTAGCTCTGTGAAAATGCTGTTGGTACTTTGATAGGGATTGCATTACATGTGTGGATTGCTTTGGGTATTGTTGACATTTTTACAATATTTGTTCTTCCTATCCACGAGCATGGAATGTCTTTCCATTTCTTTGTGTCCTCTTCAATTTTGTTCATCAGTGTTTTATAGTTTTTAGAGTACAAGTCTTTCACTTCTTTGATTATTAAAAATGTGTGTGTGTGTGTGGGTGTGTGTGTGTATGCGTGTGCATTTTTGGGTTTGTTTTATCCTCTTTGTAAAAGTTTTTAATTCTAGTATAGTTAAAGTACAGTGTTATATTAGTTTCATATGTACAATATAGTGATTCATTAATTCTATACACTATTCAGTGCTCATCATGATAATTGTCCTTTTAATGTCCTTCATCTATTTCATGCTTCCCCCCCCCCCCCCCCCGCCCCGACCTCCCCTTTGATAACTATCAGTTTGTCCTAGATAGTTAGGAGTCTGTTTTTTGGTTTGTCTCTTTTTTTCCCCTTTGTTCATTTGTTTTTCTTTTTTTTTTTTTAATATTTATTTATTTATTTTGAGAGAGAGAGAGAGAGAGAGAGAGCGCGCACAAGTGGGGAGAGGGACAGAGAGAGAGGAGAGAGAGAATCCCAAAAAGGCTCTGTGCTGTTGGCACGGAGCCTGATATGTGACTCAATTTCACAACATGAGGTCATGACCTGAGCTGAAATCAAGGGTTGGATGCTTAACTGACTGAGCCACCCAGGCGCCTCTCATTTGTTTTGTTTCTTAAATTCCACATAAGAGGAGATCACATGGTACTTGTTTTTTTCTGATGGACTCATTTCCTTAGCATGATATCATCTAGATCCATCCATGTTGTTATAAATGGCAAGAGTTCATTCTTTTTTATGACTAATATACCATTGCACATGTGGGTATATATATGTGTATGTATGTATATACACACATCACATCACACACAAAAACACACACACACCCCACATCTTTATCCATTCACCTATCAACAGACACTTGGGTTGCTTTCATGTCTTGGCTATTGTAAATAATGCTGCAATAAACATAGAGGTGCATATACATTTTTGAATTAATTTTTTTAAATTCTTTGGGTAAATACCCAGTAGTAGAATTACCAGATCATATGGTAATTCTATTTTTAAATTTTTGAGGTACTTCCATACTGTTTTCCAATATGGTTGCACCAGTTTGCATTCCACCAGTAGTGCAGGAGGGTTCTTTTTTTCTCTATGTCTTTATCACATGCCATTCTGACATATGTAAAGTGGTGTCTTATAGTGGTTTTGGCTTGCATTTTCCTGATTCTTAGAAAATTTGAGCATCTATTTATATTTCTATTGGGCATCTGTATGTCTTCTTCGGAGAAATGGCTCTTTATGTATTCTCATTTTTTTTTTAAGTTTATTTATTTATTTTGAGAGAGTGTGTGAGTGTGACTGGGAGAGGGGCAGAGACTGGGAGGGAAAGAATCCCAAGCAGGCTCTGTGCTGACAGCAGGACTTGATCTCATGAACGTGAGATCATGACCTGGGCCAAGATCAAGAGTCAGATACTTAACTGACCGATCCACCTATATGCCCCAGATGTCTGCTCATTTTTAAAATTGGATTATTTGGGTTTTTTTTTTTTTGGGGGGGGGTATTGAGTTGTATAAGCCCTTTTATATTTTGTGTATTAATCTCTTTTCAGGTTTGTCATTTGCAAATGTGTTCTCCCATTCAGTAGGTTGCCTTTTTGTTTTGTTGATAGTCTTCTTTGCTATGCAAAGCTTTTTATTTTGGTGTAGTGCCAATAGTTTATTTTTGCCTTTGTTTCCCTAGCCTCAGGAGACATGTCTAGAAAAATGTTGCTAAGGCTGATATTAAAGAGGTTATTGCCTATGTTATCTTCTAGGATTTTATGGCTTCATGTTTCGCATTAAGGTCTGTAGTCCATTTTGCGTTGTTTTGTGTATGGTATAAGAAAGTGGTCCAGTTTCCCACACTAGTTACTGAAGAGACTATCTTTTCCTATTGTGTATTCTTGCCTCCTTTGTGGTAGATTGAGTATATAAGTGTTTCTCTCTCTCTTTCTTTCTCTCTTTCTTTCTTTCTTTCTTTCTTTCTTTCTTTCTTTCTTTCTTTCTTTTTAAAGTTTATTCATGTTTATTTTTGAGAGAGACAGAGAGTGTGAGTAGAGGAGGGGCAGAGAGAGGGAATGATAAGAATCCCAAATAGGCTCTGCACAGCCAGTGCAGAGCCTGATGTGGGGCTCAAGCTCACAAACTGAGATAATGACCTGAGCCAAAACCAAGAATCAGACACTTAACTGACAGATTCATTCAGGTGCTCCCCAAATGATTTGTTTACACTCTTTTACCCTATTTTCTTCCTCTCCACTACTATATATCTGTTTATTAAATTATTTGCCTTTGTGTTTACTCTTATTTAGAAATGTATGTTTTTCAAAAAATAAGTTTTTTATATATATACTATAATATATATATAACACTATATAGTAGATATTATATACTACATATATGTATATGTGTGTGTTATATATATAGTATGTAGTGTATATATAGACTATAGTATATAGTCTAATATATTGTATATATACTATATGGGATGAAGTATAGTATAATATAGTATATACTAGATATCATAGTATATAGTATGTACTATATTATATATAAAACATATATACTATATCTAATATGCCTTATACAGTAGTATATATTTATATATAACCTTTTTATTAAAAATATTTTTAAAATATGTATAAGTATATATAAAATATTTAATATAAGTGCATATGAGTATAAGTATTTTAATACATATGTATATAATGTCATTTATAATATTTCTTTGATGTCTCAGTCTAAAATATTTATATTCTGTTTTCCACCTGTAATCTCCATAGTTTTATTTTGTGTTTGGCTAGTTGTATAGTCATGTGGATTTGGTAATTGTCGTCATTTTGTCTGTAAGAGTTCTTATCATTTATCTTTTGTTTAGCTGAAGTTGATCTTGTACGGTTTTAAAAGAAGAGCTCATAGAGACTATATCCCATGAGTTTGTTGTAATAATTAGATGTTTTAAAAAGGTGGAACCTATAAATAACTTGAGATTTATTTGATATGTGGTATAAGGTGAGAATACAAATTAACTTGTAACCTCCAGGAATGTGTGATATCTACTGACATAATTTTGATTTTACTCCTTTAACCTTTGGGAAGATGAAACTGAGACTTAAGAATTAACAAATTAAGAATTAATATATGCTTTCCTTTGAGGAAACAGACTTCAAACAGAAAAAAACAAACATGTTTCATGAATATGAGGGTGTAGGGGAGAAAATAGTTCAAGTAATTAACCACAGAACCTATGTTGGGAAGAAAAGGAAATTGGGGCTAGCAGGGGTCTTATAAGTTGAAAGGGGTTGGAAGAATCCAGGAAAACAGTGCTGGGGACATAAAAGGCATTCAGTACATTTTTGTTTAGTGAATTAGTGAATTCAAGGTTTCTGGGAGGCATAATAAGAGTGAGAAGCTAAATACGAAAGAGTAAGAGTCTGTGGTTTGAACGTGTAAGGAAGTGGGAGGTGTCATTTGGAGATGACAAGGTTCAAGGTGTGGCCATCAAAGTGGGTTGTCAAAATATATGAGGTGTAAAGGTCACTGTTACTGGGGGACACAGTCACCAGAAAGCTCAAGGTTTGAGTTGGTTTAGATGTGAGATCTCAGTTCTTTCAGGGCACTGGAAGGATTGTGGGGAGAAGATGAAGACAGCCAGCTGCCTACTTAATTACTCAGTGAGTATGGGGGAGCAGTCAAGTCTGTCAGGTAGGTCCTATCTTATACTTATTTTATACATTAGGAAATGAAGCAGGGAGATGGTAAGTAATTTGCCTAGGTCCATAAAATTAACAACTTCCAGCGTGATGATTCAAAGATGGGCAGTCTGGCTTGCAAGCCTGTGATCTAACCGTTGTGCAGTCCCTCGTGTGTGTGTGTGTGTGTGTGTGTGTGTGTGTGTGTGTGTGGTGGTGGTGGTGCAAGTGTTGCTACTTTATATGAATAAAACCCTAGGGGTTGGTGCGGAAACCGAGCAGCATGAAACGCCTGGATTCTGTCACATCCACCCGAGCTGTCCTGTGGAGCAGCTCAGGGAGCTCTTGAACTCTATTCTGTCTGTATAGTTTTGAAAGAGACTTTTCCATTCCACAGTTACCCTCACACAGCTGGGTCACAAGGGGAGGAAGCTGACATTTACAAAAACTCTTAGGCATCTCAAAAACCATGATATTTCTTTAAAATATATTGAATAATATATCCATTTGTTTAACAAACATTTTAGAATCTGTCTTGTGCTAGGTATATAGTACATGGCATTCAAGGCAAGTTCTCTACTCAAGAGTAATTTAAAATTTAGTTGGGGACTTGTGTTAAGGCAAAGTAGGTTTAACTCTACCCAGCTCATTTATTTTGGTCTCCCAGGCTACCAAGTTATGGATGAACTGAGGGAATATTGTTTTTCTTAATTAAAAAAGACCACAGTACATCACCAATTTAATGCTGTGTTCTTTGTCTGGCCCAGGGTAGATTGAATACTGAGAGAGATTATATTGAATAAGTAGAGTAACAAAACCTTTTTTTTTCTTCCAGTCTTTGTGAATCCTGTCCATTGTAAAAATGATTCACACATTTTTACATACATACGTATGTGTGTATGTACATGCATATGTAAGTACCGGTGATGTTTTAAGAATCATCTTATTTGAAACAAGACAGCAAACAAGAGAGGGATCGCCTACTAAAACACATGAAAGATGAGGCCTTTTGTCTATGCTGTTCCTTCTGGAATGCTTTTCTTTTAGGTTGCTCTCCTTGTACCTCCTCTTTTGCATCCCTGAATCCTACTCATTCTTCTCGTCTTCTTTTAGATTTCTCTTCCTTTATACCTATTGCAATAGCTTGACATTTACTGGTATTCATTCTTGACAGTCCGTTTTATGAGGACAGGGACCACAGCAGTTTAATGTTATATCCCCATCTTAAGGTCATTATTGAGTAAAAAAAAGTTTGCATTTAATGAATGATACTCAGAACAGAGCCTTGTTCTTCCTACAGTTGCGTCAGTATCTTCTCTGTTGGAATCTTTTAGGTTCTCGATATGTATCATTAGCATAATCGAAAAGGAGGGAAATAAAAAAAAAAACAAGGTGATTAGTGGCTGTAGGTGAATTTTGTTGAAAACCTGGGCTTCCTCATGCTTAGACTGTTTCTCCATTTCCTACATTGTAATGTCTGCTCCATATCACTCCTCCCTAACCCAGGAAGGAGTAGCTGTAAAGAAGTGTCAACAGTGATTCTAATTGTAAACAGAGTTTTGACCCCATCACCCTTCTTCTTCTTCATGGATGATTGTGGTGCTTACTCTTTTTTACCTTGTTTCTCTTCCTCTCAGCTTACAGAAGATTATATTAATTTGATTTTTAAAATGGGCCATGTCCCTTTTCTGTGTTCTGTTTTACAACATGTTCTGGAAGTATAGAGGTGCAGCATCATTTATTTGACAAATACTGATTGATGCTATTATGCGTGTGCTTCTACTTAAAGAACTAGAGATGAAGAAAACCATTCCAAGGATGGTGCTGGGGTCATGACTGTGCATCTCTGTGGAGGGGTGTCTTCTGTGCTCTGGAGAGATGGAGGAGGACAGAGAGAGTTGGGGTTGGGGAGCAGGAAGTAGAGGAAAAGGAGTCTTGAGCAGGAAAGGGTATCCAAATGGTGTATGGGGCCACTTGGGAGACTTTGAATACCATGTTTTTTTGTTTGTTTGTTTGTTTTTTGAGAGAGACAGAGTGTGAGCAGGGGAGGGGCAGAGAGAGAGGGAGACATAGTATCCGAAGTGGGCTCCAGGCTCTGAGCTGTCAGCACAGAGCCCGACGTGGAACTCAAACCCACGAACCATGGAATCATGACCTGAGTTGAATCTGGACGCTTAACTCACTGAGCGACCCAGGCACCCCTGAATCCTATGTTCTGACAAAAGTCTCAGCTGTAACCCTGGTGGTTCTACTCCTATAACTTTGTCTCTGCCAGTCCTCTTTGTTGTAGCCACACAAGTGCCAGGAGGATACACAGATTGTGGACTACAGAGTGACCCTAAAGAATATTGGGGATGGAGTTCACAAAGTACATAGGTACCTGAAAGCTTCAGACCTTCTGAGAGGTCACATGGGTTCTGTTATGTGTAGTGATGGAACTGATGCCTTCCTACATTGTGGTAATAAACCTTCAGGTTGAAAATGGCTCTCAGCTATTTGGTATTCACCTTTGCATTGGCACCCCTTCCTTACCAAGTGCCAGTCACCATGACTGAGGCTTCGAGATCAGGAGCAGTGGCAAGAAAGCTGTGCTCCACAAAATCAGCCAAAGTCTGATGAGAGGTACAGAAAATCTTAGGACTGGCTCAGCATGTTCAGCCATGTAGCCATGGGGCCCTTGCTTTCTAACTTTTATTGGCTTAGGCTGGAAACAAACTTAGATGGCCAAGGAGCCACATGAGATATTTCAGTGAAGAAAACTCCTATCTTTAAGGAAGATGTTGCCAGCTACCAGCCTTAGTTGAGGACTGAAAAAATAAACCTTGACAAAAAAAGAATGTTTTTATTGCGGATAAAGGTAATTTGCTTTTGTGAATGGGATTTTTGCATGTTTTTAAAACATTTTTGGAAGATCTTGTGGATGTATCTTGAAATTAAGATCTTCGTTGTTGGAAATAGAATGGGGGAATATTGAGGAATGGGGAAACCATCTTTTGGTCTGTGTTGATGCCTTAGTATGTCAAGATATCTTGACTATTCCAGGGGAGGACTTTGAGTTAAGGGAAAGTGTTTTGGGAAAAAGGAGAAAGGAAACTTACCACTCACTGTTTGCAAATTAACTAATGTGTCCTAATAACAGGGATGATATGTCTGGTCTTTACAAGTCCAGATCTGTCAGCAAGACCCCAAGAACAAAGCCAGAACATCTAAGCATAATGTGACCAAGGTTGCAGACAAGGAGACAGGACTAAGTTAACAATTTTGAAAGCACAGCCCATACACATTTTGTGAGCCTTATTTATTTATTTTGAGAGAGAGCGAGAGAGAGAGATTGCAGGTGCATGTGCAGAGAGAGAGAGAGGAAGAGAGAATCCCAGACTCCACGCTGTCAGCACAAGCCCGATGCAGTTCTTGATCTCATGAGCCCTATTGTTTTTTTAATGTAAAATTTTTGATATGTAAATCATGTATGTGGTTCCAAAATGGTATAAAAAGGCATAAAAGAAGTTTCATTTCTATTCATGTTCCTTCTACTCTGAAGTTTACATGCCTTTATATGAAACTTTTTATTAGTCTTTAATTTATATTACAGTGGGTTTTTAAATTTAAATTTAATTTTTTAAACTTTATTTATTTTGAGTGAGTGAGAGAGAGAGAGAGATTGAGAATGTGAACAGGGGAGGGGCAGAGAGTGAGTGAGAGAGAGAGAGAGAGAGAGAGAGAGAGAGAGAGAATCCCAAGCATGCTCCACACTGTCAGCACAGAGCCTGATGCGGGGCTCGAACTGATGAACCATAAGATCATGACCTGAGCTGGAATCAAGAGTCAGACACTTAACCGACTGAACCACCCAGGCGCCCCTCCAGTGGTTTTTTTTTTTTAATTGTTGCAAGTATGAGCAAATACATTTATATATGTCCTTCCCTTTTTATTACCTGAGTGGTGGCACACTTTCTCTTCTCCTTTAACATATCCTGGAGATTACAGCAGGTGCCTTTTCTAGGACCTTTCAGACTTTTCTAGGCACCCTCCCCTTCCTTTTTAGGCTGTATTGTATTTTCAGTCTTTTGCTATTACAAATAGCAATGAATTTGTCTGAAATGAATGTGTCACTGAATAATCTTATGCATAGTCATTTCATATTTTTTCTGGTGTCTTTGAGAATGCTGGGTCAGAAGGTAAATACATATGTAATTTTTCTCAATACTATTAAATTTCTCTCCACAAGGGCTGTGCCATTTTGGATTCCTATCAGCAATGCTTGAGGATGCCAATTTCTCCAAAGCCTTATCAATATTGTGTTTTTAATCTTTGGAATTTTTGCTATCTCGATATATAAGAAATGGTCTCTCAGTGTTGTTTAAACATATATTTCTTTTTTTGTGTTTAAGGGCCAATTTCATTTTTCTATTAAATTGACTACTCACAACTTTCCCTAATTTTTCTCTCTGGGCCTGTTTCTTTTCAATTTTTAAGAGCTCTTTATATAATAGGCATATTAGCTTGTTGCCTGGATATAAATTGCAAGTGTTTTTTTCTCTGTTTATAATTTACATTTTGACTTTGCTTATGGTTTCTTGGGGGGGATATGTGTTTTATTTTTCACATAGTCTGACTTAGAAATCTGGATTTTAAGTTACCAGTCTGGACACAGTGAAAAGAGAGAGTCCTTTATTCTGTGTATTACAGATTTTTTTCCCCACAGTTTTAATTTTTTTCACTCCCTTAATGGTATCTTTTGATAAGCAGTTCCTGATTTTAATGTGCTAAAACTTACCAGTATTTTTCCTTATGATTAATGCCTTTGGAATTCAGTCCAAGAAGACATATTCTACCTTGAATTCATGAAGGTATTTTCTTATATTATCTTCAACAGCCCAAGAGCTATTTATTATTGTGCCAAACTGTCATCTGAAAAATTGTGCTAGTTCTAAAGTGTTTTTTAGTGGTCCATGAAGAGATGAGTATAGAAACTGAGACTAAGTATCCAGAAACTGTTGTGGGAATGTGATGTCACCATGGCACGCAAGTGTGTGACTAGCAGATTCACCTTGTTGACAGTTCTAGTGTTTTCAAACTCATGGGATGAGCCAGGTTTCATAAGTGGTATACTAGTCATGTGCATTAGAACCAAACATGGGTCCTTGACAGTTTAGATATTTTTATAAAGTGTCTCTTCACTACAGGTAGTGTGAGATGTACTCTCTGACAAGCCATTTGCTTTGCTTTTCATAGTTAAGTTTATGATTTTCCAGGACTGGTGTGTGTGTGTGTGTGTGTGTGTGTGTGTGTGTGTGTGTGTGTTGTAATATAGGGTTCCAGTTTTATTTTTCTCCCCATGGATATCCTGTTTTCCCAGAATTATTTATTGAAAAGGCTGCCCTTCCCTTGCTGCTCTGTAGTGGTCTATTTGTCATGAACCAAGAGTTCTGTTCTCTATATTCTATTTCATTGATCTTTTATTTCTCTGTGCACCCATGCTACAATGTCATATATCTATATATAGCTTTAAAAGAAGTCTTGGAGCACCTGGATGGCTCAGTCAGTTAAATGCCTGACTCTGATTTCGGCTCAGGTCCTGATCTCAGGATTGTAAGATTGAGCCCCGTGTTAGGCTCCACCCTGAGGGTGGAGCCTACTTAAGATTCTCTCTCATCCTCTCTCTCTCTCCCCCCCATCCCTCCCCCTCCCTTTCTCCCTCCCTCTGTCCCTCTCCCCCCTTGTACTCTCTAACAAAATTAAAATAAAAAGTCTTGCTATATGGAAATGTAAGTTTTGCAGCTTTCTCTTTTAGAGGTGTTATTATTTTTGGCCCTTTGAATTTCCTTAGAAATTTTAGAATTATATTGTCACATGATACCCTGTCCTCCGCCACATATACAACTTACTCAGATTTTTTTGTAATTGTGTTGAATATGTAGGTCTGTTTAGCATTTCAATTTGTGTTAGATTGTGCTTGTGTGTGTTTTTGCCCCTTGTTGTATTTATTCCCGACCATCTGGCTACTCAGTGTTTTTGATAGTTCACTGAGTGCACATTTCTAAAAATATGGCGTATTTTACAATAGTAAATATTTTATTAAAAAAAATTTTTTTAATGTTTTTATTTCTTTTTGAGAGAGAGAGAGAGGGAGGGAGGAAGAAACAGAGTACTAGCGGGGGATGGGCAGAGAAAGAGGCAGACACAGAACCCAAAGCAGGCTCCAGGCTCTGAGTTGTCAGCACAGAGCCTGATGCGGGGCTTGAACTCATGAACTGAGCCAAAGTCAGATGCTTCACTTACTGAGCCACCGAGGTGCCTCTACAATACTAAAGATTTTAAACGATATATTTACAATGGATCAAAAAGTACCAAATTTCTAGGATTAAATACAATAAAACATGTTCACATTCTCTATGCAGAGATACCATGCAATTTTGATTATATTGTCTAATTATCGCACCTCTGCCAAAAACTTAATTTTCCTATGTTGAGCTTGTGTTATGTCACCTTCTAAATTTTTATATTTAGCTTCTTGTTTTTTTTCTTTTTCTTTTCTTTTTTTTCAATATATGAAGTTTATTGTCAAATTGGTTTCCATACAACACCCAGTGCTCATCCCAAAAGGTGCCCTCCTCAATACCCATCACCCACCCTCCCCTCCCTCCCACCCCCCATCAACCCTCAGTTTGTTCTCAGTTTTTAAGAGTCTCTTATGCTTTGGCTCTCTTCCACTCTAACCTCTTTTTTTTTTTTTTTTTTTTTTTGCTTCTTGGTTTTTTTGTAAGGGAGTGAGCAACTAACCAGAAACAGTTATTACTGTTCTTTTTTTTTTAATTGTTTTTTATTCATTATTATTATTATTTTTTTTTACTTCTGTTCCTTTCTGACATGGAACACCACAGCATTGTTGAGTAAAAGTCATTCATATTTTCTTCCTGACATTAACAGAAAGTGTTTGTTATATTTCTTTCACTAAGTGATATTTATTGCAGTTTTCTAGTAGATAAACTTTCTCAAGTTATAGGAATTTTCTTCTTTTTCTCTAGTTTTTCCCTCAACCTCCAAGGAATTTGTGTTCAATTCTTCCAAGTTTTTTCCCTTCTTTTTTTATTGAAATAAAATTAACATAGTGCTATATTAGTTTCAGGTGTATAATATAGTGATTCAACAGTTCTGTACATTATCTAATGCTCATCAAGATAGGTGTACTCTTAATCCCTTTTATCTGTTTCACTCATCCTCCCACCCCCAGCCACCAGTTTGTTCTTTGTATTGAAGAGTCTGTCTCTTTCATTTGTCTTTTTTCTTTGTTTATCTGTTTTATTTCTTAAATTCCACATGTAGGTGAAATCATATGGTATTTGTCTTTCTCTGACTGACGTATTTCACTTAGCACTATACTCTCTAAGTCCATCTATTTTGTTGCAAATGGAATAATCTCATTCTTTTTTATGGCTGAGTGAATATGTGTATATATATATATATACATATATACATATACATATACATATATACATATGTATATACATATATACATATACATATATACATATGTATATACATATACATATATATGTATATGTATATATATGTGTGTGTGTGTGTATATATATATATATATATACACACACACACACATACATACAACATATATACTTGTATATACGTGTACCACATCCATTCACCCATGGATGGACACTTGGGCTGTTTCCATGTCTTGGCTATTGTAAATAATGCTGCAATAAATATAGGGGTGCATATATGTTTTTGGATTCATGTTTTCATTTTTTTGGGTAAAGACTCAGTACTGGAATTCCTGGATCATAGGTAATTCTATTTTAAATTTTTTGGGGAACCTCCATACTGTTTCCACAGTGGCTGTACCAATTTGCATTCCTACTAACAACGTGTGAGGGTTCCTTCTTCTCCACATCCTTGCCAACATTTGTTGTTTTGTTTTTGATTTTAGCCATTTTGACTTGTGTGAGGTGATATCTCATTATGGTGTTGATTTACATTTTCCTGATGATGAGTGATGTTAAGCATCTTTTCACACGTCTGTTGGACATCTGTATGTCTTTGGAGAAAAATCTGTTCATATTTTTCATTGGACTTTTTTTTTTTTTTTTGGTGTTGAGTTGTATTAAGTTCTTTATACATTTTGGATATCAACCCCTTATTGAATGTATCATTTGCAAATAACTTCTCCCATTTGGTAGGTTACCTTCTCATTTTGTTGATGGTTTCCTTTGCTGTGCAAAAGCTTTTCATTTTAATGTAGCCCTAATAGTTTATTTTTGCTTTCATTTCCCTTGCTTCAGGAGACATATCTAGAAAAATGTTGCTGTGACCAATGTCAGAGAAATTACTTGCCTGTGCTCTCTTCTAGGTTACTTATGGTTTCAAGTCTCACATTTAGGTTTTTAATCCATTTTGAGGTAACTTTCGTGTATGTTTAAGAAAATGGTCCAGTTTCATTCCTTTTCTTGTACCTGTCTAGTTTTCCCAGCAGCATTTATTGAAAAGACTTTTTCCCATTGCATATTCTTGCCTCCTTTGTCATAGAGTAATTGGCCATATAATCATGGGTTTATTTCTGAGCTCTCTATTCTGTTCCATTGATCTTTGTGTCTGTTTTTGTGCCAGTACCATTCTGTTTTAATTACAACTTTGTAGTATATCTTGAAAACTGGGATTGTGATACCTCCAGTTTTGTCCTTTTTTTCAAGATTGCTTTGGCTTTTAGGGGTCTTTTATGGTTCTAATACAGATTGTAGGATTGTTTGTTCTAGCTCTCTGAAAATGCTGTTAGTATTTTGATAGTGATTGAATAAAATCTGTAGATTGCTTTGGGTAGTACCGACATTTTAACAGTATTTGTTCTCCCAGTCCATGAGCATGGTATATCTTTCCATTTGTGTCATCTTCAGTATCCTTCATCAGTGTTTTATAGTTTTCAGAGTACAGGTGTTTCACTTCCTTGATTTTTTTTTTTTAATTTATTTTTTTTGGGACAGAGAGAGACAGAGCATGAACAGGTGAGGGGCAGAGAGAGAGGGAGACACAGAATCGGAAACAGGCTCCAGGCTCCGAGCCATCAGCCCAGAGCCTGACGCGGGGCTCGAACTCACGGACCGCAAGATGGTGACCTCGCTGAAGTTGGACGCTTAACCGACTGCGCCACCCAGGCGCCCCTCACTTCCTTGATTAAGCTTGTTTCTAGATATTTTATTTTTGTGTGCAATTTTTGTAAGTGGGATTGTTTTCTTAATTTCTCTTTCTGCTACTTTATTATTAATGTACAGAATGCAACATATTTCTGTATGTTGATTTCATATTCTGTGAATTTACTGAATTCGTTTATCAGTTCTATAGTTTTTTTTGGTGGAATATTTAGGGTTTTCTCTATGTAGTATCATGTCATGATAAAATTTTCCTTTTTCCTTACCAATCTGGATGCATTTTGTTTCTCGTTCTTGTCTGATTGCTGTGGCTAAGACTTCCAGTACTGTGTTGGAAAAAAGCGGTATAAGTATAAATCTTTATCTCATTCCTGACCTTAGAGAAAAAGCTCTGTTTTTCGCCATTAAGAATGATATTAGCTGTGGGTTTCTCATATATGGTTTTTATTATGTTGAGGTTTATTTCCTCTAAGCCTACTTTGTTGAAAGTTTTTATCTTGAAAGAATATTGAATTTCATCGGATGATTTATCTGCATCTATTAAGATAACCATATGGTTTTTATCCTTTTCTTGTTGATGTGAGGTGTCATGTTTGTTGGTCTGCACATAAATCCCACTTCATTGTAGTGAATGATTTTTTAATGTATTTTTGAATTCAGTTTGCTAATATTTTGTTGAGAATTTTTGTATCTATGTTCATTAGAGATATTGGCCTGTAATTCTCCTTTTTTGTAGTATCTTTATCTGGTTTTGGTATCAGGATAATGTTGACCTCATAGAATGAATTTGGATGTTTTCCTTCCTCTCTTTTTTTGAATAGTTTGAGAAGAATAGCTATTAACTCTTCTTTACCTTCTTGGTAGAATTCACCTGTGAAGCTGTCTGTTCTTGGACTTTTGTTTGTTGTGAGTTTTTTGATAATTGATTCAATTTCATTGCTAGTACTTGGTGTGTTCAAATTGTCTTTTTCTTTGTGATTCAGTTTTTGGAGGTTATATGTTTTTAGGAATGTATTCATTTCTTCTAAGTCATCCAATTTGCTGGCTTATAATTTTTCATAATCTCTGATAATCCTTTGCATTTCTGTGATGTTCGTTGTTAATACTGCTCTTTGATTTGTGATTTTGAGTCCTCTCTCTCCTTTTTTTTTTAAGTCTGTTTATTTATTTTTGAGACAGAACTTGAACAGAGGGGAAGGGCAGAGAGAGTGGGAGACAGAGAACTTCCCAAGCAGGCTCTGTGCCATCAGCATGGAGCTTGATGAGAGGCTCAAACATATGAATTGTGAGATCATGACCTTGCTGTTTACTTAATTGACCGAGTCACCCAGATGCCCCTTTCCTTTTTTTTTTGATGAGTGTGGCTTAAGGCTTATTAGTTTTATCTTTTCAAAGAACAAACTCCTGGCTTCGTTGATTTGTTCTTTTTTTTTTTAATTTCTATTTCATTTGTGTTTTAATCTTTGCTATTTCATTCTTTCTCCTGTTTTTGGGTTTTGCTTCTTTTCTTTCTAGCTTTAGGTATAAAGATTGGTTTTTTATTTGAGACTTTTCTTCTTGAGGTAGGCCTGTATTGTTATAACCTTCTTCTTAGAACAACTTGCTGCATCCTAAAGATTGCACACCATTGTCTTTTTATGTTCATTTATCTCCATTTATTTTTATTTTTTTAAATTTTATTTATTTTTTTAAATGTTTTCTTTATTTTTGAGAGAGAGGTGGGGGAGGGGCAGAGAGAGACACACACAAAGTCCGAAGCAGGCTCCCTACTCAGCGCTGTCAGCACAGAGCCTGATGCAGGGCTCGAACTCATGAACTACAAGATCATGACCTGAGCCAAAGTCAGATGCTTAACCGACTGAGCCACCCAGGGGCCCCTCCATGTATTTTTAAAATTTCCTCTTTGATTTCTTATCAGTTGTTTTTTTTAAAATTTTATTTTAAAATCTATTTTTTCTTCCACATTTTAATGTAAATATCAGTTAACATACAGTAGAATATTAGTTTTAGGCATAGAATTTAGTGATTCAACACTTAAATACAACACCTGGTGCTCATCACGAGTGCCCTCCTTAATTCCCATTACCTATTTAACCCATAACCCCTGCCTACCTCTTCTCTGGTAACCATCATTTTGTTCTGTATAGTTATGAGTCTGTTTCTTGGTTTTCCTGTCTTTCCACCTCTGCCACCATGTTTTGTTTTTGTTTTTGTTTTTTTGTCTTGTTTCTTAAATTCCACATATGAGTAAAACCATATGGTATTTGTCTTTCTCTGACTTATTTCACTTAGCTTAATACATTCTAGCTCCATCCATGTCATTGCAAATGGCAAGATTTCATTCTTTTTGATGGCTGAGTAATATTCCATTGTACGTATATACCACATCTCTCCTTTATTCATCAAATGTTGATGGACATTTGGACTCTTTCCATAATTTAGTGATTGTTGATAATGCTGCTGTACACATCAGGGTGCATGTATTCTTTCAAAATAGTATTTTTGTATCTTTGACCCATTGATTGTTTTGTATCTTTGACCCATTGGTGTTGATAGCATGTTCTTTAACCTCCATGTGTTTGTGTTCTCTCCAGATTTTTCCGTGCAGTTGATTTCTAGTTCATGCCATTGTGGTTGGAAATTATGCATGAAAAGATTTCAATCTTTTTAAATTTGTTGAGACAGGTTTTTTTTTGCCAGTATGTGATCTATTCTGGAGAATGTTCCATGTGTACTTGAATGTGTATTCTGCTGTTTTTGGGTGGATGGAATGTTCTGAATATATCTGTTAGCTCCATCTAGTACAATGTGTAATTCAAAACCATTGTTTCCTTGTTGATTTTCTGTTTGGATGATCTATCCACTGATATAGGTGAGGTGTTAAATTCCCCTACTATTATTGTATTACTACTTGTTTCTTTATGTTTGTTAACAGCTGCTTTATATGTTTAGGTGCTCTCATATTGAATGCACAAATATTTACAATTGTTATATCTTGTTGGCTTGTTCTCTTATGATTATGTAATGTCCTTCTTTGGCTCTTGACAGTGTTTGTTTTAAAGTCTCTTTTGTCTGATATGAGTTTTGCTACCCCAGGTTTTGTTTTCACTTCCATTTGCATGATAAATGTTTTATCATCCCTTCACTTTCAATCTACATGTATCTTTAGGTCTGAAATTAGGCTGTTGTAGACAGTACATGAATGGGTCTTGTTTTCTATTAAGTCACCCTATGTCTTTTGATTGGAGCATTTAATCCATTAATATTCAAAATAATTGTTAGGTATTACTTATTGCCATTTTGTCACTTGTTTTATTGTTGTTTTTGTACTTTTTCTCTGCCCCTTTTTTCTCTTGCTCTCTTGTGGCTTGATGGCTTTTTTAAGTGACATACTTGGATTCCTTTTTATTTTTTGCAGGTTTTTTGATTTGTGGTCACCATTAGGTTTATATATAATATCTTGTGCATATAGCAGTCTATATTAGGATGGTGGTCACTTATGATTGAACCCATTCTAAAAGTGCTCTAAAAGAGAGAATTTTTACTCTCTCCCACCATGTTTTAGGTATATGGTGTCATACTTTATGTTCTTTTATTTTGTGAATCCCATGACTGATTTTTATAGATGTACTTGATTGTACTCTTTTTGTGCTTTAACTTCCATACAGGATTTATAAGTGATTAATCTACTACCTTTTATGTTCATGTGTACCTGTGAATTTTTTTCCTTACTTCTGCATATGGTACTTTCTTTCCACTCAAAGAATCCCCCCTTTAACATTTCTTATAAGGCTGGTTTAATGGTGATGAATTCTTTTAAGTTTTGTTTGTCTGGGAACCTCTTTGTCTTGCCTTTTATTTTCAATGATAGCCTAGCTGGATAGAGTATTCTTGGTTGCAGGTTTTTTCCTTTTAGCACTTTGACAGTATCTTGCCACTCCCTTCTGGCCTGCAAAACTCTGCTGAAAGATCAGTGTATAGCATTTTGGGGTTTCCCTTGTATGTAACTGTTTTCTTTTGCTGCTTTTAAATTCTTTATGATGACTTCTTGCCATTTTAATTACTATGTGTTGTGTGGCGTAGACCTCCTTGGGTTGATTTTTTTGGGTTTCTCTGTGCTTTCTGGATCTGGATGTCTGTTTCTTTTTCCAGTTTAGGGAAGTTTTGAGCTATTATTACTTCAAATAAATTTTCTGCTCCCTTTTCTCTTTCTTCTTCATCTGGGATCCCTGTAATGCAAATGTTATTATGCTTGATGGTGTTGCAGAGTTCCCTTAACCTATTCTCATTTATTATTGTTCTTTTTTCTTTTTCCTGTTTAGCTTGGTTGCTTTCCATTATTCTGTCTTCCAGCTTGCTGATATGATCTGCTTCCTTTACTCTACCATTTATTACCTGCAGTGTATTGTAAATTTCAGCTATTGAGTTCTTCAACTCTGGTTGGTTCTCTTTCATATTTTCTGTCTCTTTGTTGAAGGTCTTACTGAGATCCTCCACTCTTAAGTCCAGTGAGTACCTTTAGGACCATTACTTTAAATTCTCTATCAGGTGTATTGCTCATCTCTGTTTTATTTAGCTGTTTTGCTGTGATTTTGTTCTATTCTTTCATTTAAGACATATTTGTCTATCTCCTCGTTTCTTTTTTTTTTTAATTTTTTTAACGTTTATTTATTTTTGAGACAGAGAGAGACAGAGCATGAACAGGGGAGGGGCAGAGAGAGGGGGAGACACAGAATCCGAAACAGGCTCCAGGCTCTGAGCTGTCAGCACAGAGCCCGACGCAGGGCTTGAACTCACGGACCGTGAGATCGTGACCTGAGCCAAAGTCGGATGCTTAACCGACCAAGCCACCCAGGCGCCCCGCTCCTCCTCGTTTCTTCTAATTCACTGCTTCTGTTTCTATGTGTTAGGGAAGTCAGCTACATTCTCTTGCTCTTGAAAGTAGTGGCCTTAATAAAAAAGAGATCCTACAGTGTCCTGCAGTGTAGTGTTCCCGTTCACCAGAACCTGGCACTTAGTCATGTTTCCTGTGTGTGTTGTGTGTACCTTACTGTTGGGCTGATGTATGTTTGCCTTTAGTCCAGTTATCTGCAATTGTTCTCTTTGCTCATTGTAAGCGGAGTTTACTCCTGTGTTATTAGTGGGCCAGTCTGGGGCTGCTTTGGGCTTGAGTTGAGTCAGACCAGGCATTTGCCAGAGCTGAAGTAGAACCAAAATGCAGTGTGCTGTTCCTGTGTCATCCTCCTGTGAAGCTTTTGTTGGTGGGTGGGGCCTGTAGTGAGACCAGATGTCTACCCCCAGCCCACTACTGGGTCCACAGCTGGAGAGGTGTGTGTGGTTATCTTCCCCTCTTGCTGGGGCAGGAATCACTTTGGTGTTGTGCTAGCTCCTTCTTGGGGCTGCTTGTACACTGCCATGTTGGTAGCACTGCTTTGGATGGACTCCTGCCAAGGGCACATTGGAGGAGATGGATCCACAGGAGAACACAGGGGCAGAAGACAAGGTACCAACAGGGCGTGCCACAAGAGGCGATCTGCCACAAGAGGCGATCTGCAGCCACCTGGGAAAACTCCCACTGATGCTGGATTGCAGGGTGTGAGTCCACAGAAGAGTGTGGGCGTAGGGCATGCTGTTAGCAAGCTAGGTCGAGGGTTTTCATGCTGGGCTGTTTCTGGGAGATGTCTGTGTATCTAAGCTGGGTGGTGGGAGAGGGAATGGCATCTCCCAGCTCTTTTGTCTTAGAGAAGTCTCCCAAAGATCTCTACCCCTTCAGCACATACTCTGAGTTTAGTAAACAAATTTCTCTCCTATATACCCCAGGCATTTTTCAAACTGCTGCTTGTCTATTGTATCTCAAAAGGGCTGTGTGTTGTGCTGCCTCTTTAAAGGCAGGGACTCCCTTTCCTGTCACCCTTTGGCTCTCCCTGAGCTGAGCCTGCTGATGTTTAAAGTTCCATGTGTTAACACCACTGACTGAGGGAGTTCACAAAGTTAGGCCTTTTGGTTTTTAAAGCCAAATATGGAGATTCATCTTCCCAGTGTAGTTCCCTATGCCTGGGTACCCGGTGTGGGATCTGTTCTTTTCCCCTCTCCCATTGGTGAGTTTGGCTCCTGTGTTTCCACCCTTCTTACCCTCTTTGATGTGGCCTTTTTTATACATTTAGCTGTGGAGCGTCTGTTCTGCCAGTCTTTGGGTCCTTTTCTGGGTTATTTATACTGATGTGAGTGTTACCTAGATGTATCCATGGGACAAGGTGAGCCTAGGATCTTTCTACTTTGCCATTTTCCCTGGAAGTTTAAGAATAGTTTTGTATTTTTTTTTTTAAGCTGGGAGAAAATCTAAAGAATAAAACTATACGAAATTTGGCTTTCGTTGTCATAAAGTTTTATTGGAATATAGCCATACTCATTCATTTACATGTCTATGGCTGTTTTCACCCTACAATGGAAGAATTGAGCAGTTGTGAGAGATGAATGGACTACAAAGTGTAAAACATTTATTATCTAGTCCTTTACAGAAAATGTTAGATAATGTATGTTTTAGACCATCAAGACGATCACATGTTTATTCTCTTTTACCCTAATAAAGTGTCAAGTTAGGATGCTTTCAGCCACAAGTAACAGAAAGTATGACCCAAACCTGCTTAAGGAATATGAACATTTATTATCACATGTAGACAATCTCCAGGGATGGTATAATCATTCTTCATGTCTGATTTTCTTGGCTTTGCATCCTACATTGTTTGTGTTTGTTCTTAAATGTCCTTCCCCTGTCCAGATGGATTCTTTGACAATACAAATCGAATTATTTGTAGAGATTGGTTCTAGGGGTTTTGTATATTTATGCTTTAGCAAACGGAGTTTAAAAACATGTTGATCTGATTTCTAATTACATAGTCATGTGGGTAGACAATATTAGTGCCTTGTGTAATAGTCATGTCCCAGGCATCAGTGACATACACACCGAGATCTTTGAAAATGTCCTCATGGTACGATATTGAATGTAACCACGGAAGTTTCCAAACCTGACTGTGTGTATGTGCATCTTCCTGTTTTCTGTCTTAAAGGTCACTTTAGTGGCTGGGCTTCTTAGGAATAGTAGTGTAATAGCTTCTCGGGCATTCATGGCCCTGCAAATGAAAATGTCAATGGGGAAGGGCCTGAAGTGTTGGCCACGTGTGATGACGATGGCTGTGCTTTTGTCATCTGATATCCCATCATTTTCCTGAGGAATATAACCCTCGTCTATCCCAGAGTAGAGCTGAAGGGTGACAAAAGAGTACCTATGTTTTTTGCCACTGAATCTGAATGTGTCTTTCTGCACCCAAGAATAAATGCTTCTCAAAAATTCCAGTTCCAGGAAGATGAAAAAAGTTTATAAAAAAATAAAATTTTAACTTGAAGGCAATGATTATTCTATCATTTAAAATAGTCATCCATCTAGATTATTTCTTACTGGAACATCCTACGCTTTGGGGTAGATTATCTGTTCGTATGTGTGAAATATCAATCAAAATGTAAAGTTTTCATTGGAATTCATAAGGAGAAACACCATTTCTTGTGAAAATGGGAATAAAACGTTTTAAATTAAAAGGCTCAAACCTAGAAAGTGAAATGAAGTTGAAAATAAGACAATCAAAGTGAGAGAATAGAGATCTCATTAATAGTACTTTAATATCAGCCTGAATTTCTAAAATAATATAACATAATTACATACTTTTTTACAAGTTTGGATAAGTATTCGATCCAGTGATGCAAGGTAGAGTCTCCCAGGAGATAAATGAATGTTCCTTTCAAAGAGCCATTTATCTCCATTGTATTTAACTGAATCTGGTTACAAAATGTAATCCACCTTCCTTCTGAAGTATAACCACCAGGGACAGGAGTCTTCATTCTGACTTGGCATTATCCTTTTAATTTTTCACTCTAATAACAGAGACACTTGTGGTAAGTGATTTTATTGGCGTAAGTTAAATATCTAATCTTTCTCTGTCCTTCACTTTTTGATTTCTTTCTCATACTCCTGTTTCCTAATTCCTTCCTCCTACTATTCTTTGATCACCAGCTTTGTTTTAGCCACTTGTATGCATTTCTTTGAGATTTTGAGTCATCTTGACTCCTCCTTGTTCGTTTTCTCCCAAATCTGGTTGTTAGCTAAGTTTTGAAGTTTTGCCATCACTGCAGACTCTTTAGTGACTTAGGCTTTTGTCTCTAACCTGAATATTAGTGATCTGACAGTTGGTGTCCTTGCACCAAATTACTTACCTTTGTTCCATTAGTGAAGCAGTGGTCTTATTTTTTCTATGAAATTTTTATAGGAATATTTTTTTTGTTAACAAAATAGCTTAAAATATAGTATGTCTGCATTTTAAAAAGTCCAAACACTATGAAATACGTAGCTTGAATGGATATATTTAGATAGGATTTCACAAAAACTAACATACAGCCGACAGTGCTAATCAATATTCTGAGATTTTCCAGCAAGTTCCATTAGATTTAGAGGCTCTGTTGGCACATAGTCTGCTTTCCAAGGCATTGCAGGTAGCAATGCACCGAAAGTTTTGCTATGGCATAATGAAAATCCTCAGATATTTTACCTGTCTTGGTTCCTTTTCACTCAGTACATGCCCCCCTCCCCCACCACCGAGTTCATGCCTTGTATTTTAGGTTTGTTACAAAGCATTTCTATACTGATATCATATTCTGTATTATCTAGAAAGCAAATAATAATGACTTAAGCATATACATTTATTTATCCCTCACAAAACAGTCCTAACTTGAGCAAGCTAGGGCTGATATGACATTACATGCTTTCAAGGACACTTTCTGTCTTGTTCTAATTTTTTTTTTTTTGAGAAGGTATGATAATCTTAACTTTTTAATTTTTTATAGCTATATTGAGATATACTTGGCATACAAATTACTGCATGTATTTAATGTACACAGCTGAACGAGTTTGAACATATGCATGCACCCATGATACCACCGTCACAACGGAGGTGCTATTCTTATGACTTCAGTCTCATCATCTAACATGGATCTTTCATCTCTCAGCATTATATCGAGAGTTCAGCCGGTAGGAAGCAGAGGTCAAGGTGTTTTACTTTTAAAGGCATGACCCACAAGTTTCCCATATCACTTGCGCTCATAATCCAGTCAAAAATCTAGTTATGGCTACCACCAGCTTCAAGGAAGACAGCCTGTAGTTGGGTGATCACAGGCCTAGCTAAAATTGCAGTGTTTTATTACCACAGAGGGAAGGGAGAATGGGAAGTGGAAGACCACACCCAGTCTTTGCTTTACTCTGCATGCTTAGCACCCCCAGAGGCCTTGCAGTCTCTGGCTGTCTGTCTCCACAGAATATTCATAAGCATGGTTGTACTGTGTTTGTAACCTACAGACAAAGTGGAAAAATGGTGCTAGTGGAAGAATTGGAAAATTCTGAACTATTCCAGGATTACCTGAAAGAATTGTTAAGTTATAGTGATTAGGCTTGCTCATGAGAGTTTCCATAATCCTATAATTATATCAAAACTTCAGTGTGACATGTTTGGGGTTCTGTGAGGTTTGATAGCATTGTGCCTGGATGACTGACGATTATAACCCTGGAATCTTAATAATCCTAATGTACTGGCATACTTTGGTAGGAAGATATAGCCTTTGTGCTTATTATTGTAAACCATATCTTGTACAATATATATGTGTCAGAGTATTCATTTTGCCATGTGTCAAACTAAGTGCTTTGAAAGACTATCTCAAATATATAACGAATTTTTTAAATTAAAATTAAAATTTTTTTTCATTTTATTTATTTTAGAGAAAGTACAAACAGGAGAGGGACAGAAAGGGAGACAGATTCCTAAGAAGGCTCCATGCTCAGGGTAGACCTGTTGTGGGGCTCTATCCCACCACCCTGGGATCATGACGTGAGCCAAAATCAAGAGTCAGTTGCTCAACTGACTCTTGAAGGTCCAATGAGGTCCTAGGTGCCCCTACGACAAATTTTCTTATGATTAGTCTTAATGTTTATTTTACTTAACATTATTATCAATATACTGTTAAGCCTACTCCAGAATTATTAAGATTCCATTAGACTTGTTGATTAAAGATTATGGCAGGGAGACTAGCATCCCCCCCTCTGCTAAGATATCTGCATTCTAATTCCTGGGACCTGTGAATGTGTTACCTTCCATGGCAAAAGGGAGTTTCCAAATGTGATGAAAGGTATGGATTTTGGGATGAGAGATAATCCTGGATGATCTAGGTGGGACCAACCTAAATCTCATTAGTCTTCAAAAGTGGGAGACGGAGGGCAGAAGAGTGGATCACAAAGATGTTATGGGGGACTTGGCCTACTGTTGTAGCTTTGGAAAATGGAGGAAGGGGGCTGTGCAGAACAAGGGCACCTCTAGAAGCTGGAAAAGGTGAGGAAGCTGATTCTGCCCTACAGCCTCCAGAAAGGAATGCTGCCCTGCTCAACTTTTGTTTTAGCTCAGTGAGACAGATATTTGACTACTGAACTACAGAACTGCAAGATGATATATTTGTATTATTTTAAGCCACTATGACACTTTTCAACATCAAATCATCCCGTCCAACAACAAAATTTATATAAATAGAAGAAAAAAAACCACCCTTATTTTATATCCCTTAGTAACATTAAAACATTTTTTCTGTAGGTCATACACATTTTGTTAAATTTGTGAAATGGCCTTTTAAAGCACAAAGTGGATTGTATCACTTTCTTCCTTAGTTGATTTTTGTAGCTTTCAAAAGCCTTCTGAATGAACCCTCAAGTTCTCAGCAGAGTATATGAGAACCTCCATGATTTAGTTTCTTTTTTCTAGTCTCTTCCTTTGCTGTATTTCCTCAAATACTTCCACTCCATTGGCCTATTGATACCAAATTAAACTTGAATTATTTTTAACAATAAATTTTTTAGTAATTTCCCATGCAGTGTTTACCCTTTATCTCATGTAATATGCATAAAAAATTAAAAATTACTCAAATCTAAATTATATCCTAGATTATTATTTGCTAAGCCTGGAAATCCTACTTATGATCCTTATGAGTTTTCTCTTTTGCCTCATTCTTTGTCTACAGATATCCTTCAGGGCTAAGTCAAATATAAACTTTAACATAAGCCCTCTACCTTTTACTTTCTTTATAGAATTGCTACATTGAATGTCTTTCAGACTGCAACCTTGCTGAACATTTATTTTTCTCCATTTGCCCATAATGCCTCATATCTATTAGAACCTTGATAAACATTTGCAGAATACATGAATAAATATTAGGCAATAAATCATTAGTTGAAATAAATCTCAAAATGAATGTTATTGGTAAACTCAGATAAGCTTTAAAGAAAGTTATTTTAAAGCCTAGTATAAACATTATTCTAAGTAACATGGCTTTACAGTTGCCACTAAAACACATTTAATAAAATGGAAACTCCATATAAAATTGCTAAGTGCATAAACTAAAGGTTAGGAAGTTATGCCAACAGAGAATTCGGCCAACCAAACCAAAATGTTCCAACTCTGAAGCCGTGGGTAACCATCAAAGACATTTGCACAGTGCCCCAGACAGAATCACCAACTCTAGGAGATGCGCTACCATGTTTAAATATGAATGTAGAATATTGATACTTTCCCCTTTAGGAAAAATGGCTATGAAATCTGCTATAAAACAAGTTGGAAATAATTTCTTTGAACTGATTTCTCTCTTTAAAATACAAGGTGATTGATACCACAGACACCTGCTAGGACTTGAGCTCCAGGACATCCATGATTACTAGGACTGGTACTGATCACCATCCCCCTGTGTAAGAATGACTCTTGGAAGATCCAGGACAAGCACCACCTACCATAGGACAGAGCAAACTTACTGTTACACTGGGAGATGTCAATGACTTTAGGAGGTTTCATCATTTCAACTGCCACATTGGACCTTCAAAAAATAAGATCATAAATTGGCCTTCTGTCTGTCCACACAATACAGGTAATAGAACTCTTTTGCTTGTAAGAAATAACTTAAAATTTTCTACAACTGACAACTATTATTGTTGTGAATTTTGCATATATTGGGCATTGTATGTGGATTAGCATTTTGGAAAACTCTCTCCCTGTCTGAGAGCATGTCAAGTCCAGGGCCACTCTGCTCATCTGCCACATGCAATCAGTGTGTCCTCGAAATTTGTGATTCAAAATATTTACCTGATATGCAAGTTGTCTTCTCTCGTTTCCACATCATTTTTTGAAGTTCACGTAATATTTTTCTTGGATTAATGTGGGCCTCTAATTAACCAAGCTGTCTCAGTTTTACCCCACCTAAATTTTCAACACAACTTCCAGAACACCCTTTCTAGTTGCAAATGTAACTGTATTCATTACTCTTTAAAATCCCAACCTCTTCCTTGAGGAGTTCAGGCTCTTTAGCATGGTCTGCAGACCTTTTGTCACAGGGTTGCTGCTTATTTATACATGTTTCTTGCTGTGCTTACCTCCCATTTTTTCCTAGAAATTTGCCTTCTGACAATCGTAAACCTTATCAAGGAAGGTAATGCATTTTTCTGATCTGCTATTTCCCTATTATCTATCAAAGTGGCTGGCAGAAAGTGGTGTTTAGTCTGATGCATGAATCAATGTACATTGTATTTCTTTCCTCCAGCTGATGAAAGACTACCTTCCTGCTTCAAAGCTCTTATCCTCCCTTTGACTCACTGTTTCAAACCTGTGTACATGTGTATGTAAGTGATAGCAAGCAGAAAGGGGATAAAGGGGGAACGGGGATCCAGGTGCTAGGTACAATGGATAGAAGTGGTACTTAATTTTCTGCTGTGGATGACTCCTTAGGTTCAAGTCAGAAAAAGGAAGAGATCACATTTTCATCCATTACTGTGACTTTAGGCCTCAGGATGGTTAGTGGGTAGGAAAAGATTTGGTGAGGTACACCATCAGAGATAAAAGGGAAAGACCAGAAACCCAATTGAACTTTTACTTCTTTCAGAGACTACAGATCAACACCTGGAAAAGTACATAAGACCTGAAATGTGTGTTGTTTTTCCGTGTTTGCTATCCATACTTTACTTCCTCTCAGCATATTTTTTGAAAGTGTAAGGGAGGAAAACTGCAAACTTGACTTTGAAAACCACCAAGAAAGGTGTTGTTGAGAAGCTAACATTACAGTCTGTCATCAACTTTAGGAAAAGTGAATCCCCAGGAATGAAAAGAGGAAATGGACTGAGCCCTTGAAACTTACAGGAAGTTATTAAAGGAGCAAAGGAGTCTGGAACTGACAGGTTTTCTCAGGGCTTGGACCAAGTTCAAGGATTTGTGGTGGTACCTAGTTACCCTTCGCAAAGTGGCTTATGAAGAGACCCTGATACTTCATTCTAAGCAATGAAATTTTCCAGCTTAATAGAGATCCAGGAGGCCAGGAAGTGAGCATCTGTGTGTGAGTAAGGGAAGAAAGGCATGGCCTTGATGCAGCTCTGATAGGAGAAATAGGCTTTCAACCCAGTTTGTGGAGGACTGTTTGAGGGATTTTAAGAATCACTCCATTGCAACCTGGGGAGTATGGACTCCTTCAGCCTGAGCAGTACATGCTGAGGAATATCTGATCTTGAGATCAAATGGAGATGACCAGTAGAAGTTGGATTTTTGGAAAGATTACTTAGGATGCAGTATAGACAACGGATTAGGGGGGGAAAGTTGGTGGGAGGGAAGCTGTGACAAGTAATCTAGATGAGATGATGATGATCTGAACTCAGCAGCACTAGGCTTGGAGAGAAGTGGGTAAATGCAAAAGATATTTAAGAGGTAGAATTTACACAATTTGATACAGGGGATGAACGTACATGGGCGTTCCATACTTCATCAAAGAATCCTTTTTTTTGGCATAACATTTTAAACACATATCAGAATACCTTTACACTGAACATATTTTGTAAGACCTAGGTCTGTGGTAAAGGATGTGTGTTTTCATGGGAAAGTACAGGTACATATAATACGGA
The DNA here is from genome assembly GCF_046562875.1 of Panthera onca. Lineage (NCBI taxonomy): Eukaryota > Metazoa > Chordata > Mammalia > Carnivora > Felidae > Panthera > Panthera onca. The sequence continues at coordinate 102,722,615 of NC_138348.1, read as the reverse complement.
GTTCCACTTTGGGCAGGAACATTTTGGTGAGAATGCCAACCTTGGGAGTGGAAATCATAAAAAGAGGTCTCCTAAACACTCCACTTATCGAGTAGGACAGCTATCTGAAAGTGTTATGTTCAATATTAATTGAATGTAGCTCTGCCCACAGAACTTCCCGGTTATCTAAAAGTATATTGATGTGTACAAAAAGGCTTTTTTCCTTCACAGCAGGATAAGACATTTCTCAATTCCTGGTGGCCCTGTGAGTCAGAGCCTCACAGTGTGTGTGCTGAGGTTTCAGGTAGTAGAAGGCTTCTTGGTCTTGGGTATACAAGTACTCCCACAGCTCATACGTGAGTTTGGGGTCAGGCCAAATTCAATGAAGACATGAGTAGTTCCATTAACAAATTTACCATTGAAAATAACCCTGTCGTAGCCTTGGCTCCTTGCCCTCCAGAATACTCCTTCACTGGGGTGGATGATCAGGAGAGATGGAGAGCTGGCCTTCCCAGAACAGACTGAAGCTGACAAGGTAGGTGCTGTTGTTGAAGTCTGCCTCCATTCGTGTCGTGCCTGCTTTTTGAGATGGGGAGCATATCCCAGATCCCAGCCCTCCGGGAATCACCACCAATTTCCTTCCTGCATCCCCAGGGGTCCCTCACCTCCATTAGGATGTCTAACTGCCCCCTCCCCCCACCGTGGAGAACAGTGCTGTGCTGTGTGCAGCACGAGGGGTGGTGTTCATGCGGGTGAAAGATCTGAGTGGGGTCAGCGGGTCTAGTTTCTCTCTGATTCCCTTTATTCTTTGCTCAGTCTCTGTTGGTGACTTTAACAGTATCAGTGATAGTTCAGGGTATAAGGATTTCATTGAAGTGTTCCATTGATAGAATGAGATCACTAAGTTTAGACCAGACCCAAGCTGACATTACCAGGTATGTGACATAATGAAATGAACCTCTTCAAGTCATTTTAGTTATGAATTGTAATGTTTATTTGCCTATAATCATCAGTATTATTTAAACTGATAATTTTGAAAGACATGTAAATATCTTAAATATTTATTTTCAACTTTAGTTGATATACATTGTTATATTTCTGTCAGGTATATGACATAGCGATTTGCCATTTCTGTACATTACAAAATGTTCACCACAGTCAATGTAACCTTGTGTCACTATACAAAGTTGTTATACTATTATTATTTATAAATGGAAGATGGTACTTCTTAATCCCCTTTATGTGTTACGGTTATCCCTACTCAGGCAACCAATAGTTCTGAGTCGATTTCTGCTTTTCTTTATTTGTTTATATTTTAGATTCCACATATAAATGAAATCATACGGTTTTTGCCTTAATTCATTTAGCATAATATCCTCTAGTTCCATCCATGTTGATGCAAATGGCAATATTCCATTCTTTTTCATGGCTGAGTAATCTTCTATTTTGTATGTACCCTGTATCTTCTTTATCCATTCTTCAATTGATGGACACTTAGCCACATCTTGGCTCATGTAAGCAATGTTTCAGTAAACATAAGGGTGCATATGTCTTTCTGAATGAGGGTTTTCATTTTCTACAGGTAAATACCCAGAAGTATAGTTACTGGATGGCTTGTCTATGTTTTTTTAAAGCTTATTTGAGAGAGAGGGTACCAATGGTGGGAGAGGCAAGACAGCTCCACGGTGACATCCGTGAGCCTGATGCAGTGCCCACACACATAAATCGCGAGATCATGACCTATGCCGCGTCAGATGCTCAATGGACTGAGCCACTCAGGTGACCCAAGGTATTACTATTTTTAACCTTCAAGGAATCTTCCTATTGTTTTTGCCTACAGGATGCATTTATATTCCCACCAGTAGTGCACTAGAGTTCCTTTTTCTCCACATATTTGCTAACACTTGTTGTTTCTTGTCTCGGTGCCATTCTGACAGCTGTGAGGTGATAGCTCATTGTGTTTTTGATTTGCATTTTTCCGATGATGAGTGACGTTGAGCATCTTTTCATGTGTCTGACTTATTTGAAAAATGACTGTCGAAAAAAAAGTCCTCTGCCCATTTTTAAAATAAGGTTGTTATTTTTGGTGTTGAGTTTTGTGAGTTCTTTATATAGTTTGAATATTAATACCTTATTGGATATATCATTTGCTAATATCGTCTCCCATTGAATAGGTTGCCTTTTCATTTTGTTGAAAATTCCCATCACTGGGCAAAATCTTCTGGTTTGACATAGTTCCAGCAGTTCATTTTTGCTGTGTTTCCCTTACCTGAGGAGATGTCCATAAAATGTTGCTAAGGCTAGTGTCCAGGTTATTCTTTAAGTGTTTTGTGGTTTCATATCTTCCATTTTGCGTTTATGGTGTAAGAAAGTGGTCCAGTTTTTGCAACACTATTTATTGAAGAGACTATGTTTTCTCCTTTGTATATTCTTGCCTCTTCTGTCATATATTTATTGACCATAAATGTGTAGATTCCTGGAATCTCTACCCTGTTCCCTTGATATGTGTTGATATTTTTGACAAATCTGGGATTCTGAGATCTCTCGTTTTGTTCTTTTTCAAAATTGCTTTTGCAATTTGGGGACTTTTGTAATTCCATGAGTATTTTAGGATTGTATGTTCTAGTTCTGTGGGAAAAGAAACTGTTGGTATTTTGATCAGGATTGCATGGAACCTATAGATTGCTTTGGGTAGAAGGTACAGTTTAACGATATTAATTCTTCCAAACCATGAGCATGGTTTCTTTCCTCTGGGTCTTATAGTTTTCAAGTATAGGTCTTCCACCAACTTGGTTATATTTATTCCTAGGTTTTTTATTCTTTTTAATGCAATTTTAAGTGGGATTATATTCTTAATTTTGTATCCTGAATTTTGATGAATTCATTAGTTTTAACAGTGTGTTGAAATCTTTAGGGTTTCCATATATGGTATCATGTCATCTAGAAATAGTAACAGTTTTGCATCTTCCTTACCAATTTAGATAACTTTATTTCTTAGTCTTCTCCAATTGCTGCAGCTAGTACTTCTAGTAGTATGTTGAATACAAGACATGAAGCTGGACATCCTTTTCTTGTTCCTGATCTCAGAAGAAAGGCTTTAGTTTTTCATCCCTGAGTATGATGTTGGCTGAGGATTTGTCATGTACTGCCTTTCTTATGTTGAGGTATATTCCCTGTACACATACTTTGTTAAGAGTTTTTATCATAAATGAATGCTGAATTTTGTCAAGTGCTTTATATGGTTTCAGGAGTAGGATCCAGTGACTCATCTCTTCCATATGATACGTAGTGCTCATCCTGAAAAGTGCCCATGTTAATGCCCGCCACCCGTTTAACCCACCCTCCCTTCCAGCAACCCTCTGTTCTCTATATTTGAGTCTTATGGTTTGCCTCCCTGTTTTTATCTTATTCTTACTACCCTTCCCCCATGTTCATCTGTGGAGTTTCTTAAATTCCACATGAGTGAAATCATATGATAATATTTCTCTGACTTATTTCGCTTAGCATAATACCCTCCAGTTCCATCCACGTTGTTGCAAATGGCAAGACTTCTTTCTTTTTCATCATTTGGCATTGTGTGTGTGTGAGATATATATGTATATCACATCTTCTTAATCCATCACTTGATGGACATTTGGGCTCTTACCATAATTTGGATAGTGCTGCTATAAACATTGGCATGAGTGTGCCCCTTCAAATCAGTATTTTGTGTCCTTTGGATGAATGCCTAGTAGTGCAGTTGCTGGGAACAACACGAAAAGGCAACCAATGGAATTGGAGAAGATATTTGCAAATGGCACATTGGATCAAGGGTTAGTAACCAAAATCTATAAAGATCTTACCAAACTCAACACCCCCAAAGCCCAAATAATCCAGTTAAGTAATGGGCAGAAGAAATGAATGGACATTTCCAGATGGCAAACAGACCTATAAAACATACTTAATATCACTCATCATCAGAGAAATACAAATCAAAACCAATTCTGACCACCTCACACTGGTCAGAATGGCTAAAATTAACAACTCAGGAAACAGTAGAGAAAGGGGAACCCTTGTGCACTGTTGATGGGAATGCAAACTGGTGCAGCCACTCTGGAAAACAGTCTGAAGTTTCCTCAAAAAATTAAAAGAGTGACCTCTTTTAATGTCCATCACTCATTTAGCCCATCCTTCCCCCCACCTCCCCTCCAGCAACCCTCAGTTTATTCTGTATATTTAAGACTCTTATGGTGTGCCTCTCTGTTTTTATATTATTTTTCCTTCCCTTCCCCTATGTTCATCTGTTGTTTTTAAATTCCACAAATGAGTGAAATCATCTGTTATTTGTCTTTCTCTGCCTGACTTATTTGGCTTAGCATAATACTTTCTAGTTCCATCCACATTGTTGCAAATGGTAAGAGTTAATTTTTTTATCCCCGGTTTCTTTTTTCAAATAATGAACTCTGTTTTAAAGTATTTCATTGTTTTTTTTCCTTTTACTAATTTTGGGTGTGTTTTTTATTTTTCTAACTCCATTAAGTGTTGTTTCTGATGGCTCTATTGTCATAAATGTCCCTCTAGGAACTGCTTTTGTTGTGTCTCAAAGATTTTTGACCATGATATTTCCAGTTTTATTTGTGTCCTCATGTTTAAGTTCCTTCTTGTTTTCTCCATTAATTAACCCATTGGTTGTTTAGTAGTATGTTGTTTAACATCCCTGTTTTCTTGTTTTTCTAGTTTTATTTTTGTAATTGATTTCTAGTTTCATACCATTGTGTTTGGAAAAGATCAATCTTTTTGAATTTATTTAAATTTGTGTTCTTACATATAATCTATCCTGGAGAGTGTTTTATGTGTATATAAAGAACGTGTGTTCTGCTGTTTGTGGATGGCATGTTATGTGTATATTTTAAGTTCCTTTGGTCTAATGTGTCATTTAAAGCCACTCTTTCTTATTGACTGTGTGGATGATCTTTCTATTGCTATAAGTGGAGTGTTCAAGTTCCCTACTATCAGTGTGTTATTGTCACTTTCTCCCCTATGTCTGTTAATATTTTTTTTATATACTCAGGTGCGTCTATGATAAGTGCACAGATATTTACAATTGTATCTTCTTGTTTATCACTTTATTATTATTCATTGTTTCTTAGTTTATTATGTCTGATATAAGTATAGCTACACTGGCTTTTTCCCCCTGCTTCTATTTGCATGGAATATCTTTATATATTCCTTAACTTTCAGTTTGTATGTGTCTTTAGGTCTGAAGTGGGTCTCTTGTAAACAACCTATAGGTGGATCTTTTTTTTTCTTTTTGAAATCCATTCAGTCTGTCTATTTTGATTGGAACATTCAGTCCATTTAAGGTAATTATTTAATATAGATGTGCTTGTTCCCATTTTGTTAATTTTCTTTTCCTTTTTTCTTCCCTTGTGATTCCTTTCTTTTATAGTTTGATTTGTGGTTACCATGATGTTCATATATAACATCCTATGCATATAGCACTTCATGTAAAGGTGACTGTTGCTTAAGTTTGAACACATTCTAAAAGAATTATTTTTTTACTCCCTCTTCCATGTATATGAAATATTTCCTATCTTTTTTGTATCTCTTAACTAACTATATAAAATTGGTATTTTTGGTCTGCTTTTTCTCTATTGGCTTTTTCCTTTCAAAGAAGTCTAATATGTCTTATATATGGCCATTTTAGTGGTGATATACTCTAACTTTTGTTCATCTGGAAACTTCTTTATGTCTCCTTCAATACTGAATGCTAACCTTGCTGGTTTCAGTATACTTGGTTGTAGGTTTTTTCCTTTCAGTACTTCAAATATACCATACCACTGCATTCTGGCCTGCAAAGTTTCTGCTCAAGAATCAACTTAAAGCTTAAAATGGGTTTTCTTGCAAGTAAGCAATTGCTTTTCTTTTGCTCCTTTAAAAATTCTCTTTAATTTTTATGTCATAATTAGTATCTGTCCTGATGTGGGCCTTTTTGGGTTCACACTGGAGCTCTCTGTCGATCCTGGAGCTTGATGTCTGTTTCGTTCCCCAGTGTAGGGAAGTTTTCAGTGATTATTTCTTTAAGTTTTCTATGTGAATTGCATTATCCTTGATGTTGTCCTAGAGGTTTCTTCTTTTAGATCACTGATCTGTCCTGCATCTTGTTATCTGCTGTTGATTCTCTGTACTATATTTTTCATTTCAGTTGTTGTACTTTACAGCTCTGATTGGTTATATTTTCTGCTTCCTTGCTGAAGTTTTCAAGCTGCTCATCCACTCTTCTCTCAAGTATGGTGGTCATCTTCATGACTATTGCTTTGAACTCTTGATCAGGTAGGTCATTTATCTCCATACTGTTAATTGTTTTTCTGAAGTTGTGTTGTTCTTTCATTTGGAACATACTCATCTTTTTCCTCATTTTGTCTGACTCTGTTTGTCTCTATGTATTAGGTCAGCTACGTCTCCTGGTCTTAACAAATCTTGGGGTTTCCTTTAGTGCAGTACTTACTGTTTAGTAGAACCAGATGTTCCAGTGGTGTCTCCTATGTTTGCAGCTGGGTGAAAGTCCTGGGTACAACTTGCCACGGGTTTGGTGGTAAGCAGGGCTGCCTCCTTCTCTCACTAGGGCAAGACTTGCTTTGGAGTGGTGCTGGTTCTGGACCGGGTTGACCACAAGGCATGGCAGGGTAACAGTCGCTATACAGGAACACCTGCAATGGTAAGTCCACAGGATAGATGTCGAATGACCAACTAGCACCTACCTGTGTCAGGCCAGCTAGGCTCAAGAGGGGCAAGAAAAGTGGTACCTGCCCCCCTGACACATGTCCTACATGTGTAGCTTGGGCACTTTTCAAACTGCTGCCTCTGTGGTCTCATTGTACTTGAGCCCTTTAAGGGTGTATCCCTCTTTCTGATAGCCCTCCACTCTTACTGAAGTTAACCCCCTGCTTATTTTCAAAGCCTGATGTTATGGGCTCATTGAGCCAATGCAGATCCCTGTGACTGAGGGTGCCCAATGAGGGACTTCAAACCCTCATCCTTCAGGGAGGACCTCCACCCCTGTGATATCCTTCCTGCTGGTTGGTCACTGCGGGTTTTGTCAGGACTGCATCTCTGCCCATCGTACCTTTCTAGATGTAGCTTTGTCTTCGTATCTTTAACTGTGGAAAAGCTGTCCTGCACAGTCTTCGGGTTTTTCTCAGAATGAGGTATACTATATGCCGTTGCAGTCTTATGTCTGCAGGAGGAATTGAGCTCAGATTCTTCACTTCTCTTCTTGACTAGTAAAAGACTATTAGACATAGGTAAAAGAAAAAAAAAAACAACTAGATTGAGGTAGAACTAACAGAACTTAGTTATGGCAGGATATGAGTTGTATAAGTAAAGGAAGAGTAAATGCACCTGAGTCAATTAATTATTCATCAGTATTCTCTGCGGTATATATTTTAACTTCCATATTTTATGGAAGGCTTGAACAGTTGTGGGTAAATATATTGAATCTAAAAGATTATTGGTCTGGCAGATGGCAGAGCGAGAGGATCCTGAGCTCCCTTCCTCCCAGGGACACACTGAGGCAATAACTACATATAATGCAACTCACTCTGAAAATGACCTGTGACTGGCAGAATAGATCTCCACAACTGAAGGTATAAAGAGAAGGTCACGTTGACAAGAATAGGAGGGGGAGGGAGGTGGTCGTGAACCAAACTCCCAATGTGGTGACCCCTTGCAGTAGAAATATCACAGGTGTGCAGTTACTCCCTGAAGAACAAGGGGATCAAGCTCCACATTAGGTGCCCGCAGCCCTGGAAAGCTTTCACTAAAAAGATAAGCACCCATAATGTCCGGCTTTGGCAGATCCTGAGGGAGCTATAGGAAATAAAGACTTCTCTTTTAAAGGACAAGCACACTCTATCACTTGCACAGAAGCAGCACTTTGAAACATGTCTGGATTATATGTGAAGGAAGCTCACTGACTAATTTTAGGGCATGTGCTGGAGGGGCAGAAATCTGTAGGAGCTTTTTTGGGAGTATCAGGGAGTGCCATTTCCTTCAGCCTAGCCTTGCAGGAGGCAGTTCAGGCACTTTCCATCTACCTTGCTACTAGTTCTCACCCTGGTATTTTTTTGTGCTGATCTACATCACCCAAGCTGCCCCCCACTGCAGGTGTCCCTTCATAATAACTCCTGTCATAGTGGTGGGGGAAGGGAGCCAGCTATGCTGGGAGCTAACCCCACCTCCTGGCAAGCTGATAGCCATGACTACTGGGGGCATGCTGGTGGGCTGGATGGCAGCCACCCCCCAATAGTTGCTGAATTACAACAGGAGGGCACATGCAGCCCATGCAGGAGTCACCCCTGGTGATCAGAATCTACTGAGCCTCCCAGGACATTTTCTACACAAGGCTGCTACTTTCAAGAACAGGAAATAGAGCTGACCTACCTAATATGGAGAGGCAGACGAAATTGCTTCAAACAAACAAGTGAGGTAATCTACCTGGGAAAGAATTCAAAATAACCGTCAAAAAGATGCTCACAGGACTCGAGTGAGAAAGTTAGTATAGAGATAGAAATAAAAACCCAACCCATCAGAGCAGAATAGAATAACAACTGAAACAAAAAATACAGTAGAAGGAATCAACAGATTAGAGGATGAAGAATGGATCAGTGATCTAGAAGACAGGAAATTGCCCAAGCTGAGTAACAAAAAGAAAACAATGGGAATAGGTTCAGGGATCTGGGACAGCATCAAGTATAGTAGCATTCACATTACAGACCCCTCTGGAGACAGAGAAAGAGAGGGGCATACAATTTACTTGAAAACCTGGGCAATGAAACAGATATTAAGGACCAGAAAACTCAACAAGATGAACACAAAGATGTCCACACAAAGACACATAATAATTAAAGTGTCAAAATCTTAAAAAGAGCAAAACAACAAACTAGTTACTTACAGAGAGCCCTAGAAGGGATTCAACAGAAATGTTTCAGACCCGACTAGACTGACATGGTATATTCAACATGATGAAAATACCTACAAGCAAAAATACTCTAACCGGCAAAATGATTCAGAATTGTAGGAAAGTTTATCACCATTAAACTGACCTTACAAGAAATAGTAATGACACTTTTCAAAGGGGAAAACAAAGGGCCATAAGTACAGTAAGAAAATTGTGACAAAAATATTTCACTGGCAAAAGGAAACATAATGAAGATAGATCAATAACATATGAATGTTGATAGCATGAGTAGTGAAACCAATTATATCCATAATAACTAAGAGCTACAGAAAATAAGATATGAAATATATATTAAACTTTCAGAGACATAGAAAAAATATAGTGCTTTTAAGTTGGAACACATTTTAAGTGGCCATCCACTTAAAATGGATTGCTATACACTTAGGGGCTATATATGAACTATATTATAACCAAACATAAAAGCTTCTAATAGATATAGAATAAAGAAAAAGGAATCCATAATAATAAAGCCTTCAAATCACAAGGGAAGGAAGCAAGAGAAGGACCAGAGAAGAGCTACAAAAATAACGAGAGGACAATTAACAAAAAAGCAGTAAGTTCATACCTATCAATAATTACTTTAATGTAAATGGACTAAATGTTCCAAACAAAAGACAAAGGGAGACTAAAGAGATTAAAAAAATAAAACCAAAACCCAAAGACCCATTTATATGCTGCCTACAAGAAGCTTATTTCAGTCTTAAAGACATACAGAAATAAAGTGAAGGAATGGAAAAATATATTCCAGGCAAATGGAAACAACAAGTCAGGGTAGCAATATTAATAGACAAAATAGACTTTAAAACAAAGACTGTAACAAGAGGTAGAAGAAAATTACATAATGATAAAGGGATCAATTCAACAAGAGTATAAATAGTTGTAAATATTTATGTACCAAACATGGACTCACCTAAATATATAAAGTGATATTACAGACATAAAAGGAGAAATTGACCAGAATACTATAATAGTCGGGTACTATAACATCCCAGCATCAATGGGTAGATCATCCAGACAGCAAGTCAATTAAAAACACTGACTTTTAATGACACATTAGACCAGATACACTTAACAATTATATACAAAACATTCCAATCCCCACACAGCAGAGTACAGTTTTCAAATGCCTATGGAACAATTCTCTAGGATAGATCACATGTTAGGCTACAAAGTAATTCTCAGTAAATTCAAGAAGATAAACCATTGGCCAGATTCAACAGGAAAAAAGAGGACAAATCAGAAGTTAAAGAGGAGAAATAACAACCAACAGCACACAAATACAAAGGAGTATAAAGGACTACTATGAAAAACTACATGCTGAGAAACTGGAATAACTGGAAAAATTTCTAGAAAAATAAAATTTTCCAAGACTCAATCAGGAAGAAATAGACAATCAGAACAGACTGGTTACTAGTAACAGAATTGAATCAGTAATCCAAAAATCTCCCCAAAAAACAAAAGTCCAAGACCAGATGGCTTCACAGGCTAATTCTACCAAATATTTTAAGAAGGATTAATACTTATTCTTTACAAATTTTCCAAATTTATTCTGTGATGCCAAATTTATTCTCTGATACCACAGCTAAAGACACTATAAAAAAAATCTGCCGAACTACATAATATCCCTAATAAACATAGATGCCAAAATTCTCAGCAACTAATTGAGTCCAGTAATATATTAAAAGCATCATTCACCATGAACAAGTTGGATTTACTCCAGGGATGCAAGGATGAGTTAACATCCAAAATTGATCCATGTAATATACCACATTAACACTAACAAAAACATTAAAAATTATATGATCTCAACAGATGGAGAAAAAGCATTTGACAAAATTCAACTTGTGTTCACAATAAGAACTCTCAACTAAGTGGATGTCGAGAGTACGTACCTCAACATAATAAAGGTCATATATGACACACCCACATCTAACATCATAATCAGTGGTAAAAACGTGAAAGCTTTTCCTCTAAGATCTGGAACAAGACACACATGTCCACTTTCACCACTTCTATTGGAAGTTCTAGCATCAACAATCAGAAAAGAAAAAGAAATAAAATGCATCCAAATTGGTAAGGAAGAAGTAAAACCTTAACTAATTCCAGATGACATATGACTGTATAGAGGAAATAGACCCTGTGAAAAAAAAAGAAAAAAGCCCAAACAGAATAAATGAATTCATTAAAGTTGCAGGGCAGAAAATTACATAAATCTTTACATTCCTGTACACTAACAAACCAGAAGAAAAAAAAAAGTTAACAACACACATAAAGCTTAACCAAAATATGTCTCCACCCCAGCAACAATCAATAAAATCCTTGTGGCTGGTAGAAAGCAATAGAGCAAACCAAAAGGGACAAAAACAAACAAACAAACAAAAACCCAAGGAGATGAGATGTTATAAAAAATAAAGCTTAAAGGATCCCAAGATTCAACCTCTGACAAGATCAATGAAGAAATAGAGATGCAAATAAATAAAACCCCAAACAAGAATCTTTTCATGTACTTCTGGAAAATTTTAAAAACCTTAATTTGCACAAAAGGGAATAGAAAAATTGGATGGAGAATAACCATTCAATACACATAAATAATAATCACAGTAATAATAATGTAATTGTGATAATGATAAACATGTTACCATTTTCCCCACTTCTAGAAGTCACAGGCTGAGATTATTTTATCAGTGGGTGCAGATATCCCTAGGTTACATAATGAGAAAAAATTGTCCAATTAATATTATGAGTTAGAAATATGTTTTATGCTAAGACTTCACAAGCACAATATAAGAAAAATATAGGCCTATTTCCTTCCCTTCTGAATATGTTGAACATGGCTTTAAGATTCTTTTATATCCATCAATGTAGATACAGATGTAGCCTGAGTATGTATGTGTGTTTATTCATCATGGTCAATTATGTATTAATTTAGGATTAACAAATGGCCCCAGAGAGAAAAATCTTACAGTATAATTTATTCTTAGTGGTTTAAAGACAAACATTTCATGTTTTTTACTGTTCTCAAATTAGGAGTACAGTTGCCAAAATCACATTTGCTATATTTCGAAACTAATGTAACATTAAAATTCAATTTAAAAAGTTAAATACTTTTAAAAAATTAAAAATAATGTTTAATTTTGAGAGACAGAGTGTGAGTGGGGTAGGGGAGGGGAAGAGAGAGGGAGACACGGAATCTGAAGCAGGCTCTGAGATGTCAACACCGAGCTTGATGTGGGGCTCCAATTACATTACTATGTTATCATGACCTGAGCCCAAGTTGGACATTTAACTGACTGACCCACCCACACAGCCCTAAATACCTTCTTTTTGAGGTCAGAAGAAGACAAAGAGGTTAGCAATTTTAGAAACCCTGAATAAAACAAAAAATCAGAGGTATGAGAATTTTAAGAGAGAAAGCAAACTGTCCTTATTTTTGCAGATGTTGTGATTGTCCACAAAGAAGACCAAACATAGCAAATTATGTGCATTAAGAGAGTCAGTAAGGAACTGGATACGAAATAAACTTGCAAAAATCAATAGCACTTACCTATACCAGTAATAATCACCAAAACAATATAATAGAAGGTAGGTTCTGAACTTGATGGAGGCATTTTGAAAAGACCTGAGTGAAAAACTCTAACACTTTGAAAAATAGGGTGGCTTAATATTATAAATTTGTTAATTTTCCCTTAAATAACTTTAAAATTCTATGTATTTCTCTTGATGTATTTAGTTCTCAAACTGTTGATGGCTTTCTACTTAAAGTTTTTTTAAAATGTTTATCTTTGAGAGAGATCACGAGTTGGGGAGACACAGAATCTGAAGCACCCTCCACGCTCTCAGCTGTCATCACAGAGCTGGATGAGGGGCTCAAACCTATGAACTGTGAGTGAGATCATGACCTGAGCCGAAGTCGGACACTTAATTGACTGAAACACCTAGGTGCCCCTTTCTACTTACAGTTTTTGATTTCTGATCTAATTTCACTATATCAGAAAGCATACGCTCAACAATTTTAACCTTTAGAAACTGAGACTTGCATTATGTGAAGGCTATGGTCCAATTTCATAAATGATCTAGGTGCACCTACAAGAATATGCAGTTCACAATTGTATTTCACATAGGTTTCATTTGTTAAAAATTACTTAGAGAGGTTAATGTCTATTAATATGGCTGTAGATTTGTCTCTATTTTTATCAATTTTTGCTTTATATATTTTGAGGTCATAGTATTAGTACATGCATCATTATAACTTCTTGGTGGATTATCTGAGTATATTATCTTCCTGATTATATTTTCTTGGTATATTATCATTAAGAAGGTCTGTTTGGGGGCGCCTAGGTGGTTCAGTTGATTAAGCAGGTAACTCTTGATTTCAGCTCTGGTCATGATCTCATGGTTCCTGGGTTTGAGCCCTATGTTGGGCTCTCTGCTGACAGCATGGAGCCCACTTGGGATTCTCTCTCTCCCTGCTCCTATCCTGCATGCATGCACATGTGCTCTCTCCCTCTCTCTCGAAATAAACTAAAAAAAAGCTTGTGTAGTTACAATAACGAAAGGCAAAAGAGGCTTTGAGAAAAGAAGCACTTTTTTTAACGTTTTTGTTTAAATTCCAGTCAGTTGGCATACAGTATCATATTGGTTTCAAGTGTTCAGGATAGTGCTCATCCCAACAAGTGCACTCCTTGATCCCCATCTCCCACCACCCCCTCCCATCTGGTAACTATCTGTTCTCCATAGTTAAGAGTCTGTTTCTTGGTTTGCCTCTCTTTTTGGTTAGTGTTTGGTTTATTTTGGGGGTGGAGGAGAAATGGTAAATACATCCCTCTTTTACTTTCAAACATTAAGTTCTTTATAATACGGCACTTGTAATCAACATAAAAGTTTTTTTGTTTTAATATGGTGAGACAAATCTTGGTTTTTAGTATATTTAATCTTTTTTTTCCCTACAGGACCCACCTATTTTACTGCCTCCTTTTGGATTTATCAAGTATTTTTTTAAATTAAAAAAGGTTTATTTTTGAGAGAGAGGGAGAGCATACGAGTGGGAGAGGAGAAGAGGAAGAGGGATAAGAGGATCCAAAGCGGGCTCTGTGCTGACAGCCCTGTGCGGGGCTCCAACTCATGAACCGTGAGATCATGACCTCAGCTGGTGTTGGATAGTTAACCAACTGAGCCACCCAGGGACCTGATTAATCAAATAGTTTAAATTATTCCATTTATTCCTCTATTTAACTAAGGGTTTTACATTATCTTAGTATCTTTTATTGGCTATCTTAAAAATTACACCTTGCATCCTTGATTATGATAGAAACTTAGAATTCTTTAACACTACTTACCCTTTTTGTATTTTGTTATTTTTGTCTAGTATTTTAATTCTATGTATATTTTAAAATCAACAGCATATTTTGTTTTTTGAAGCAATCATTCACTTATATTTACCAACTTTTTTTCCATTTTGAGTTAAATTTTGTTTATGGTGTGAGGGAATGTTTGTGGATCATTTTTTGCAGATGGATATACATATGTGTTCTGGCCACTTATTAAAAAGATTATTCACCACTGAATTTCTTTGGCACTTAAATTGAAAATCAATTGGTCCTGTATATTAATGTTTATTTCTGAACTATTTGTTCTGCTCGATTTATTTTTATGTCTGCCTTTGTGCCAATACCACACTGTGTTAATTACTGTGGCTTTATAAGAAGGCTTTAAAAAAACCACGTTTATTTATTTTGAGAGGGAGAGAGAATCCCAAGCAGCCTCCGCACTATAAGCACAGAGCCTGATGCAGGGATCTATCTTATGGGATCGTGACCTGAGCCACCTAGGCGCCACTATATAAGTCTTGAAACCAGAAAGAATAAATCTGCCAACTGTGTCCATGTTTAAAAAAAAAATTCTATGTATTTTGAATTAAGTTCCCAAGAGGCTTTTCTTGGGTTGGGAGAGAAAACCTGATTGTAAAATCTTGCAGAATGTAATAGTCTGTGAATACCTGGGAAACATTTAAAAAATATGACTACCCCTACCATAAATTATAGTAATAAAACAGTATTGTAGTATCAAATAAACCAATCAAATTGAATAGGTCCTCTGGAAACAGACCTGCTTATAGATGGGAGTTTGCTATATGTCATTGGTAACATCACAAATCAGAAAATTATATTTAGTGAACCATAATGGAAAAGTTGTCTCACTTGTGACAAATTGGAAAAAACAAAGATTCCTATCTCATGCTGCATACAGAGAAGCTCAAATGAAATAAAAACCTATGAATGAAAATGCAATATAAAGAAGTTTATAGTTTCTTTATGATCTCAAATTAGGAAGTATTTTTTAAAAAGATCTCAAAACAAACTATAAGTAGTTATATATTCAGTTACTCAAAGTTAAAAGTTTTATTCACTGATGACAGACTGGGATAATATATATGGAACATTTAAAACTAATGAAGAATTATTATGTAGAGTGTAAGAGTTACTACTGAAAATAAAGAACATGTCGGTAAGCTCAGCAGAAAAATAGACAAAATGTTTATCACCTTATTGGGCACATTGGGAAAGAGATGCATTTCATTTAGGAGAATAGATAAGTTACACTTTGCATGTACACATACAGTAGAATACATGCAGCTCTCAGAGATCATGAATTATATTTACATGTAGCAATGTGATTAGACATCAAAGAATAATTTTGAATGAAAAAATTAAAGCATTTATGTAAGTAAAATAAAAATACTAACACAATACTGTATGCCTTTCAAGGTCACATACATGCCTAAATATATGTGTTGAATAAAAACTGGAATGCTATGAGGAATAATAGTATGTAATGGGTGACCATGGGAAAAAGGGAATGAGAGTATGGAGAATGAATGAAAAAAGTACAACAAAAAAATCATATATGGCCATGTAGCTTAAGATAGATTGACTTTCCTTCAGATAACAATAATCAACTCTGAGAAAATACTAAAAACAAGTACCTGAAGGCTATGTAGAATGAACAGGGGCAGGCAAATTTTGAAAGATGAAACTTGGAAGAAGGAGCCACGAAAAGGCAAGTTTTCTGTTTCTGAACCTTTCACCTGAGAACAGTTTACAGAGAAGCATGGAGTACTGAAATGCAATAGAAACCTACTATTTTTTAAAATGGCTTCAACAATTTGAGAGCAGAGTCTGCAGCAACCACAGTCACTGAAAAAGAATGAAATCCCAGAACAGTAAGAACCAGAGAAGGGCATGCCCCAAATTGTGAGTATGAATGGTACTCAAATCTCTACTGATCCCTGAAGCATGCCTTTGGGGTAGACACAAAGCAATTTATTGCTAAAGCCAAAAAACTCACCTGAGATTTGAGTTACTTCCAACCACAGGTGAAACAGTATTTGCAGTTTCAGTTGAACCAAGTTAATTGATTGCCAGAACAAAAATTTCAACACAATCTGAGGAGTAAAATAGAATCTAGGTCTCCATAAAATAACTATCACAATGTCCAGGATACAATTCAAAATTACTCAGCACTGAAGGAACCAGAAAAAATGTAATCATTCTGAAAAGAAAAGACAATTAATGGAAGCCAACCCTTAGATAATCTAGATGTTGGCATGATCCGACAAGGACTTTGAGACAGCTATTATAACTATGCTCAATGAAGTAAAGATACTGTAATGAATGGAAAAATAAGGAATCTCGGCAAAGACAGAAATATTAAAGAACCAAACAGAATTACAACAAAAAACAGTATCTGAAATAAAAATACACTCCTTAATCCACTTTACTAAATTGCCTCCCCACTTCTCAGTGTTTCTCTATTAGATCAAGGTTATGCATATCAATTGTATTCAGACTTTATATACATTTATTAACTTCAGGTCTGTTTGGTTTATAAGTTTCTGAAAGATATAATACAATTGCCCACTATGGCTGTGGTGATATCAATTTTAGCTTATAATTCTGTTTTTGCTAGGATCATCCAAATGTGTGATTATTATACATTTTTTGTAGATTGTTCCTTATGTAGCATCTCATTTTATGTTTATGTCTTTTCTTTGCTCTTTAACATCAACAATTTACACCAGAAGTCAATGGTATAAAATGTTTAAGAAACTCGAAGGAAATATGAGCCAGAAATTTTAAAGTAAAACAATTTGACTTTCAATTTAAAAAGCACAATTTCTTTTAACACATTATAATTTAGGAACTATTTCCCTTAAGGTCTTTCCTAAGGAATTTATTAAACAGAGTGAACTTCAAATAACCAAAATGACTGGACAATTTGATATAACGATTTGTGTTAAGAAAAAATATATATTTACTCACAGACATAAATCTAATGATTACATGATATAGGGTATGGTATGCAATGGCTATGTATTCTAATGTAATTGCAGTAAAACTATAAAAAAGTTGGAGAATGGGAAGAGATGGAAAAAGCAGAATTAGGTAGCTGACTGAGAGTCATTAACTGAAGTAAAAGGGTATTACTTCAAGTCAGATAAGGAAGAGTCAGGGTTGGGAAAAAATGATGTTACTAGCTAATTTCAATATTGCTGATGGTAAGGGACCAATAGACATTAACCAAGTGACAAAAAGGGTTATACACAAGGATTGGAATAAAAGTAACCATTAGAACAAAAACAGAAACATCTCTAAGTAACAGAAAAATATTCAAAAATAAAAGAGCAAATAGATATTATAAAGATGTAAATATATATAATTATACCCTAAAACAATGCCAAAGTTAGCACCAAACATATCAATTGCATCAGTAAATATAAATGGATTTGTCCTAACAACAATTTTCAGATTGTTCAATATTTGCAAATGATATATCCAAAAAGGAGTTAATATCCAAAATATATGAAGAACCTCAACTCAACACTAAAAACAATCTGATTCAAAAATAGGCAGAAGACCTGAACAGACATTTTTCCAAGAAGACATCCAGATGGCCAATAGACCCATGAAAAGGTGGTATCACTATCACAGAAATGCAAATTAAAACCACAATGAGATATCACCTTACACTTGTCAGAATGGCTAAAGTAAAAAACAACAACAAAAAAACAAACACCTTGGCAAGGATGTAGAAAAAAGAACCCTCATGCATGTTGGTGGGAATGTAAATTGGTACAGATGCGGTGGAAAGTAGTATGGGGGTTTCTCAAAAAGTCAAAAATAGAAATACCATATGATCCAATAATTCCACTGCTGAGTATTTACCCAAAGAAAATTAAAATATTAATTCAACAAGATCTATGCACCCCTATGTTTATGGCAGCATTATTTACAATAGCCAAGATATGGAAGCAACCAAAGCGTCAATAGATAGATGAATGGATACATCTATCCACACACGTTAGAATATTAGGCAGCATAAGACAGGAGAAGATCTTGCCATTTGCAACAACATGGGTGGACCTAGGACTTATGCTAAATGAAGTATGTCAGACTCAGACAAATAACATGATTTCAATTATATGTGAAATCTAAAAAACCAATAAACAAAAAGCAGAATCAGTTGTATGAATACAGAGAACTGATGGCTGCCAGAGGGAAGGGGGTAGCGGAATGAGCAAATGGGTAAAGGGGAGTGGGAGATACACTCTCCAGTTGTGGAATGAATAGAAGTTACAGCATAGAGAATATAGTCAATGATATCGTCATAGCATTGTATGGTGACAGTTGCTAACTACACTTGTGAAAAGTATAGCATAATGTATAGAGATGCTGAATCACTGTGGCATACACCTGAAACTAATCTAACATTGTGTGTCAACTAAAATTTAAAAAAAACCCAAAAACCTATTTTCAGATTGTTTAACAAAGCAAAATTCAACACTATGGTCTATATAAGACCCACCTGAAACGAAAATTCAGAAAGAGTAAAAAATAAGAGTGATACTTAATAATGAGAGATTGAACATTTTCTTTCAAAACTGAAAACAGGAAAGAGTGCTCTCTTTCAGGTCCAAGAGTGCAGAAATAAATAAATAAACAAACAAACAAACATACACACACAAATTGGAAAGGAATAAATAAAACTGTTTACAAATGACATGGTTATTCTATGTAAAAAAAAAAATACCTAAAGAATCTACATAAATGTTGGAACAAGTGAATATAGCATGGTGGGAGAATATGAAAGATATAAAATTCATTTGTTTTTCTATATACTAGCATTAACAATTGGAATTTGAAATAAAAAAAATACCATTTACAATAGCACCAAAAAAATGTGAAGTACTTGGGCATAAAGCTAAAAAATATGTACACGATCTGTATGAGGAACTACAATACACAGATGGAAGGAATAAAAAGATGTTCCAAGTTAATGGGTTGAAAGGCTCAATATTGTTACATCAATTCTTTCCAGCTTGATCTATTGATTCAGTGCAATCTTAAATCTCAGAAAGTTGCTTTGTATATAGTGACAAACTGATTCTAAGATTTATATAGAAAGGCAAAGGTGTTAGCATAGACAGCACAATTTTGAAAAAAAAAGTTTAAAGACTCACATTACCCTATTTCAAGTCCTAGTATAAAGCTACGGTTATCAAACAATGTGGTATTGGTAAGGAATGGAAACACTGAAGGGAACAGAATAGAAAGCCCCAAAGTAAACCTATATAGGAATTCTGGGGAAGATGGTGCAGGAGAACCCTAGGCTCACTTTGCCCCATGGATACAACTAGGTAACTCTCATATCAGTGTAAATAACCCAGAAAATGACCCAAAGACTGGCAAAACAAACTCCACTACTGAAGGCAGAGAAGAGGCCACATTGAAGAGAGTAGGAAGAGCGGAGACATAGTGGAAAGCTAAATCAACAGTGGCCATCTACAAGTGGGAGGGAGCTGGGGACACAGGAAAAAGAAACAGATTATCACACTGGGAAGCCCTCATGGGGAAGAAGAATCCCCATAGCATTTGGCTTGGAAAACTAGAGTGGACGAATTTTCTGAGTTCTTAAAACCAGTGGGACTCAAACCCTGGAACATTAAAAGTCAGTGGGCTTGTCTCTTGGAGAGCCAGCGTGGCCATAGAAAGCTGAGTCCCCACGCTTGCAGAGACAGCAGGACAAACTGCCTGTAACTATATAGATTAAAAGCAGAAGTTTGAAAAATTTCTGAGGTACATAGGAGAGAAAGAGTTATTTACTCATCTCAGAGCATGTCCTGGGAGGCCAGTGTTCTCTGAGGGACTTGACTAGGAACAAAGGAGCTGGCAATTGTCATCTCTCTCCCCTGCCCCTCAGCATAAATACATGGCTACCTTCAGGAACCATAATGGCATGGACATTCACCACTTGTTTACATCTTGCCATGTCCCTTCAAGCCAAGACTGCCTCAGTCCTGGGGCTGTGGGTCCCCTTCCCCAGAAGACTGGTGGTGCAAGCCAACGCTGTGTCTTCTGACTTTGTACTTTGTGGGACCTTGGTCTGTGTTGGTGGCCAGTCAACTGTGGAGGATACCTAATCAAAAGGGTATGCCCTGCCTACTACTTTCAAGAGCAGAAGATGTGGCTGACTTTTCTAAGTCACAGAAACATCAGAGAATTAGACAAAATGAAGAGACAGTGGAATATGTCTCAAAGGAAAGAACAGGAAAAAAATTACAGCAAGAAACCTAAGCAAAATGGAAAATGTAATATGCCTGATAGAGAATTTAAAGTAATAATCATAAAGATACTCAACTTGAGAAAGGAGTGGAAGGCATCAGTGAAATTCTTAACAAAGAGATTAAAAAGAACCAGAGATGAACACAGTAATTGAAATTAAAAATACCCTAGATGGAATAAATAGCAGACTAGAAGAAGCAGAAGAATGAATTGGTGACCTGGAGGACAGAGTAATGGAAAGTAATCAAGCTGAGCAGGTGAGGAAAAAAAAAAGTATGCAAAATGAGAGTAGACTTAGGGAACATAGTGACTACATCAAAGGTAATAACATTTGTATAATAAGGATCTCAGAAGAAGAGAAAAAGGGGCAGAAATTTTATGTGAAGAAATAATAGCTGAAAATTTCCCAAATCTGGAGAAGGAAATGGAAATTCAAATGCAGGAGGTAGAGAGATCCCCCTACAAAACAACCCAAGGAGGTCCATACAAAGACACACAATAATTAAAATGGCAAAATGTAAGTAATTTTAAAATCAACAAGAGGGAAAAAAAAAACAGTTACATACAAGGGAACCCCATAAATCCATCAGATTTTTGAACAGAAACTTTGCAGGCCAGAGGGAGTAGCATAATATAGTCAAAGTATTGAAAGGAAAAAAACATGCAGCCAAGAATGCTCTATCAAGAAAGACTATCACTCAGATTAGAGAGATAAAGAGTTTCTCAGAAAAATACAAACTAGAGGAGCTCATGACCAATAAACTACTCCTGTAAAAAATGTCAAAGGAGACTACATGAGTGGAAAGGGAAAACCATAAGTAAGACTAAGAAAAACAGGAAACACAAAAGAAGTAAAAATAACCAAGGAACTCACAATATAAAAGCATGTAAAATATGACACTAGATACCTGTAATGTGGGGAGGAGTAAACTTAAGTGACCATCTACTTAATATAGACTGCTATATGCTGAAGATGTTATATACAAATGTAGTGGTAACCACAAATCAAAAACCAGTAAGAGATATGCAAAAAATATAGAGAAAGGGATCTAAATACACCCCTAAAGAAAGCCAACTTATGGTGAGAAAAGTGATCAAGGGAAGAAAGGAACAGAGAAGACCTAAAAAAAAATGACAATATATATATACCTATTAATATTTACTTTGAGTGTATATGGACTAAATGCTCCAATCCAAATATGTAAGGTGATGGCATGGATAAAAAAAAACAAACAAAAAACACTCATCTATATGCTGCCTATAAGAGATTCATTTCATACCTAAAGACACATGCAAATTGAAAATAGGGGCATGGAAAAACATTGATCATACCAATGGATCTGAAAAGAATGTTGGGGTAGCAATAGTTATATAAGACAAAATACACTTTAAAACAAAGACTTCAAGAGAAACAAAGAACACTATATAATCATTAAGGGGATATACAACAAGAGGACATAACAAGTGTAAATATTTATACATCCAACGTGAAAGCACCCAAATACATAAAATAGTTAATAGCAACCGTAAAGGAAATCACTGATAATAATACAGTAATAGCAGGGAACTTTCACACCCCGCTTACATCAATGGATAGATCATCTAAACAGAGTATCAACAAAGAAACAGTGGCTTTGAATGACATATTGGACCAGAAGGATTTAATAGATATATTCAGAAGATCCATCCTAACGCAGAATACACATTCGTTTCTCTACATTCCTCAGAATAGATTACATATTAGGCCACAAAACATGTCTTAACAAATTCCAGAAGATCCAAGTTATACCATGCATCTTTTATGACCACAATACCATGAAACTAGAAATCATCAATAAGAAAAAATCTGGAAAGAGCACAAATACATGGAAGTTAAGTAACATGCTACTAAACAATGAATGGTCAACCAAGAAATCAAAGAACAAATAAAAAATACATGGAGACAAAGGAAAATAAAACACTATAATCTAAAATCTTTAGGATGCAGCAAACATAGTTCTAAGAGAACAATTTATAGCAATACTGGCCTACCTGAAGAAGAAAAATCTCAAATACCTTAACCTTGTACGTAAAGGAGCTAGAAGAAGATCAAACTCAGAACCAAGAGAAGAAATGAAATAATAAATATTAGAGCAGAAATAAATGATATAGAAACAAACGATAAAATAGAATAAATAGCCTAGGAGCTTGTTCTTTGAAAAGATAAGCAAAATTCATAAACCTCTATCCAGACTCTTCAAAAAAGCAGGACTCAAAGAAATGAAAGTGGAGAAACAACCACCAACACCAAAGAAATACAAAGGATTTTAAGAGAACATTGTGAAAATTAAATGCCAACAAATTGGACAAGCTTGAAGAAAATAAATTCCTAGAAACATACAACCTACCCAAACTGAAGCAGGAGAAAATACAAAATTTGAATAGAGTGATTACCAGCAATAATATTGAATCAACAATAAACAAAACTCTTATGCTTTGGCTCTCTCCCACTCTAACCTCTTTTTTTTTTTTTTTTTCCTTCCCCTCCCCCATGGGTTTCTGTTAAGTTTCTTAGGATCCACATAAGAGTGAAACCATATGGTATCTGTCTTTCTCTGTTAAAAACTGAGAACAAACTGAGGGTTGATGGGGGGTGGGAGGGAGAGGAGGGTGGGTGATGGGTATTGAGGAGGGCACCTTTTGGGATGAGCACTGGGTGTTGTATGGAAACCAATTTGACAATAAATTTCATATATTAAAAAAAAAAACAACAAAAAAAAACAACTTAGTCCAACTTCATGATAAATAAAATCTATACGTCCTAAAAAAAAAAAAAACAAAAAACAAAAAACAAAAAAAAAACAATAAACAAAACTCCCAACAAACAAGAGCCCAGGACCAGAGGGCTTCACAGGTGAATTCTACCAAACATTTAAAGAAGAATTAATAGATATTCTTCTTGAACTTTTCCAAAAAACAGAAGAGGAAGGAAAACTTCCAAATTCATTCTATGAGGTCAGCATTACCCTGATACCAAAACCAGATAAAGACACCATGGAAAAAGAGAAACACAGGCCAGTATCTCTGAAGAACATAAATGCAAAAATCCTCATCAAAATCTTAGCCAACTGAATCTAGCAATACACTGAAAAAATCATTCACCATGATCAAGTGGTATTTATTCCTAGGAGGCAAGGATGGTTCAATATTCACAAAGAAATCAATGTGATACATCACATTAATAAGAGGGTAAAAACTTTATGATAATTTCTATAGATGCAGAAAAAGCGTTTGACAAAGTACAACATCCATTCATGATAAAAAACCCTCAACAAAGTAGGTTTGGAGGGAACATACCTCAACATAATAAAGACCTTATATGATAAACCCTCAGCTAACATCATACTCACCAGGGAAAACTAAGAGCATTTCCTCTAAGGTCAGGAACAAGAGAATGGTGTTCACTCTTACCACTTTTATTCAACATAGTACTGGAAGTCCTAGCCACAGAAATCAAACAGAAATAAATAAAAGGAATCCAAATTGGTAAGAAGTAAAACATTCACTATTTGCAGATGACATGATAATATATATAGAAACTCCAAATCTATTAGAACTAAGGTCTCAGGATACAAAATCAATATATAGAAATCTGTTGCATTTCTGTACACTAATAATGAAGCAGCAGAAGGAGAAATTGAGAAAAGAATCCCATTTACAATGGCACCAAAAATAAAATACATAGAAATAAACATAACCAAAGAGATGAATGACCTATACTCTGAAAACTATAAAACACTGATAAAAGAAACTGAGCATGACACAAAGAAATGGAAAGATATTTCATACATGGACTGGAACAACAAATATTAAAATATCCATACCAGCCCAAGAAATGTACAGATTTAATGCAATTCCTATCAAAATATCAATAGCATTTTTCTTAGAACAAATAATCCTAAATTTTAAAGTTTTTTTTTTTTTGAGAGAGGGGGAGGCAGAGAGCGAGAGACAGAGAGAGAACCAGTGGGGGGAGGGGGAGAGGGAGGGGGAGACAGAATCTTAGGCTCCATGCCCAGTGCAGAGCCCGACTCAAGGCTCAATCTGACAATTATGAGATCATGACCTGAGCTGAAATCGAGTCAAATGCTTAACCAACTAAGCCGCCCAGGTGCCCCTAAAGTTTTTATTTAAATTCCATTTAGTTAACATACAGTATAATAATAGTTTCATCAATCCTATAATTTGTATGAAATTAAAAAAGACCCCAAATAACCAAAGCAATCTTGATAAAGAAAAACAAAACTGGAGTTAGCAGAATTCCAGACTTCAAGTTCTATTACTAAGCTGTAGTAATCAAAACAATATGGTACTGGTACAAAAACAGACCCATAGATCAATGGAACAGAATAGAAATCCAAGAAATAAACCCAAATTATATGGTCAATTAATCTTCAACAAAAGAGGCAAGAGTATACAATGGGAAAAAGACAATCTCGCTAGGAAAACTGGACAGCTACCTGCAAAAGAATGAAACTCAACCTCTTTCTTAGGCCATACACAAAAATTAACTCAAAATGGACTAAAGATCTAAATGTGAGACCTGAAACTATAAAAATCCTAGAAGAAGAGCACAGGCAGAAATTCCTCTGACATTGGCTATAACATCTTTCTAGATATGAATACTGAGGCAAAGGAACCAAAAGTAAACTATTGGTACTTTATGAAAATAAAAAGCTTCTGCACAGCAAAGGAACACCAACAAAACTAAAAGACAACCTACTGAGTGAAAGAAGATATTTGCAAATTGCATAACCAGTAAAGGGTTAGTGTATCCAAAATATATTAAAAAAACTTATATAACTCAACACCAAAAACCAAATAATCCAATTATGAAACGGGAAGAATACATGAACAGATATTTTGCCAAAGAATTCATACAGATGGCCAACAGACATAGGAAATGATGCTCAATATCACTCATCATCAGGGAAATGAAAATCAAAACCACAATGAGAGATCATCTTACACCTATCAGAATGGTTAAAATCAACAACTCAAGAGAGAACAAGTGTTAGCAAGGCTATGGTGAGGAAGGAACCCTGGTGCACATTTGGTGGGAATGCAAATTGGGTCGTTGCTGTGGAAGACAGAATGGAGCCTCCTCAAAAAATTAAAAATAGAACTACCCTATGATTTAGCAATCACATTACTGGCTATTTACCCACAGAACATGAAAACACTAATTCGAAGGGATATATGCCTCCCTATGTTTATTGCAGCACTATTTACAATAGCCATATTATGGAGGTAGCCCAAGGGTCCATCCATAGATGGATGGGTAAAGAAGTGGTTTATGTGTACACACACACACACTCACACACAATGGAATATTATTCAGTTGGGAAAAAGAATGAAATATTGCCATTTGTGACATGTATGGATCTAAAGAGTGTAACAGTAAGCAAAGTAAATCAGATAAAGACAAATACCATATGATTTCATTCATATGTAGAATTTAAGAAACAAAAACTAACAAAGGAAAAAAAAAGAGAAACCAAAAAACAGACTCTTAACTATAGAGAACATAGGGTTACCAGAGGGGAGGTTGGTGGTGGGATGGGTAAAATGGGAAATGGGATTAAGAATATACTTATCTTGGGGCACCTGGGTGGCTCAGTTGGTTAAGCATCTGACTTTAGCTCAGGTCATGATCTCACAGTTTGTGAGTTCGAGTCCCAGGTTGGGCTCTGTGATGACAGCTCAGAGCCTGGAGCCTGCTTTGGATTCTCTGTCTCCCTCTCTCTCTCTCTGCCACTTCCCCGCTCTTTTCTTCTCTCAAAAATAAACAACAACAAAAAAGAGTATACTTATCTTGATGAAGACTGGGTAATATATGGAATTGTTGAATTGTTATATGATATACCTGAAAGTAATGTAACACTGTATGTTAACTACATAGGAATTAAAAAAAAAAAAGTAAAAGAAATTAACTTATACAAATATCATCAACGAATGTTTGACTAAGGCAATTTAATGGGAAAATGATAGGCTTTTCAACAAGTAGCACTAAACTTAGATGTCCACCAGCAAGTAATGAGTCTAGACACAGACCTCATAATTTACATATTTATCTGATTTGAAAACTTACATCCACATGAATACCTCCACATTAACGTTTACTGCAGCTTTATTCAAGATTGCCAAAAACTGGAAGCAACCAAGAAGTCCTTCAATAGGTGAAAAGATAAAAAAATTGTAGTGCAGTCATACAGTGAAATATTACTCAGCAATAAAAAAAGATGGATCAGCTCATGCAAGACCGTGGATGAAACTTAAATAAATATTGCTAAGTGAAAAAAAGGCTACATACTGGATGGTTGCATTAATAAAACATTCTGGAAGAAATACTGTACGATGGAAAACTAATCAGTGATTTACAAGGGTTAGGGGAAGGGTTAAATACGTGAAGCACAGGAATTTTTTTGGTGTTTTTGGAAAATTTTAACACTTTTTTGAGAGCAATGTTAAATTCACAGCAAATTTGAAAGGAAGGTATAGATCCTTCCCATATGCCCCCTCCCACCACACATGAACAACCTTCCTCATTATAAACTTCCTTCTTGGTCAGAGTGGTCCATTTGTTAGACTTGGTTGACCTACATGTATACAACATAATCACACTGTCTATAGTTTATATCACAGTTCAGTCTTAGTGTTATTTGCTCTGTGGATTTGGACAAATGTATGATGACACGTATCCATCATTACAATATCATGCAGAATTGTTTTACTGCCCTAAAAATTCTAAGCACAGGGGATTTTTTTTTAGGGCAGTATTCTGTATGATAGCGTAGGGGTTGATACACGGCACTATGCAAAAGCCCAGGCAACATTATAGCACAAACAACAAATCCTAATGTATGGAAAATGTAAAAACAAATCAATTAGGAGACTGAGGGACCCAAGGATGGAATGCAGAGTGTGACAAAATCTAACCATATTATAAATGTATGATGTAACTTCACCGAGGGGCTGGGGCTGGGGCTGACCTTATTAATTTTGAAAATGAGTTGTAGATACTTTAATACTAAAGACACAAGGAATTGCTTATAAGCACTGTACTATTTGCTAACAATTCAGAAACCATTGTATATGTATAATGCAATTGAACAAATAAGCAAATGGATGGTGGCTGGTAGAAACCAGATTTTTCATTGTTGGAGTGGAGAGTTACACATAAGAGAGAAAATATTGAGTGAACCAAATGATAATGGGTAAGAGAAATATTAGTATGAATTCATGTTTAACTTAGTATTGGTTCAGATTATATATGTGTGTGTGTATGTCTACATATAAATATATATGTATGTATATATGCATGTGTTGTTGGTTAGTATCCTATGTATTTCTGAGTTTTGTTTTCTGAGAAGGGCTAGGAGCAAAGACACTCCAATAGTAACAAACATACTGAGTGCCCAGATCTTGATTTATAATACCATTGTCCAATAAGAGAAACCAGTGCTCCTTGAGTAAATGGCTGATTCTGGGACAGGGCAAGGAATGTACAAGATGAACCTGAAGCATATTATGGTGCCAGCAAATAAGTAAGTACTAAAAAACAAAGAGGAGCCAAATGAAAGAGCTCCCAATGGTCAAAGCTATAACAACTGGAACAACAAAATAATGTAGTGTTGGATTATAACCCAAGGTATGAAATAAATGGTCAAAATAGACCTACTGGCTAGGTCTGGCTACTGGCTAATTGAATTAACACACAGGGAAGAAATATACAAATATACACAATTTAGAAATCTTATGAGGAAAACCTCTAAAAGTCACAAGAGACTTTTTCCACAATTGTAAGCAAATATATATATGAGACTCTAGATAAAATGGATATTTAAGAAAATACAACTTACCAAAATTGATTTTAGTGGAGAAAGAGTCTAAATAGATAAATTCATCATAGAAAAAATAGAAAAAAAGTAAAGGAGCACTCCCACAGCAAAAGCACAAAACTGAATTGGAGGAATTCTACCAAACTTTAAACATCAGTCAATTCCAAAATTACTTAAACACTTTCAGCATGCTGGAACAAAAAACAAACACTCCCAAGTTCATTTTATGAAGTAAGTATAATGTATCTTCCCCAACTTGATAAAATGTGTATCAAAGAAAACTATACATTTATAAATATGTATGTACAAGTCTCAAAATATTAGCTAAAAAAATCCAAATGAATACTAGAATATCATAACCTAGAGAGTTTTATTCCTGGAATATAAATTTGAATCCGTTATAGCAAGTCCTTTAATATAATCTATCATATTCATATAGCTAATGAGAAAAGTTATGCAATTAATCTCCATAAATGCATAGTAAGACTTTGACAAAATTAGCACTGATTCACATTACAAACACTCAACAAAAAGAAATTGATCGATTTTCTTTGCACATAAGGAATATACTTTAGCTCAAAAGCTAGCATCTTACATATGGGAAAGCATTAGTAGCTTTGCCACCAAAACCAGGAATAAGAGAAGAATATCAACTATTCCACTACCTTTTAACACTGGGTTGGAGATATAGCTAATGCATTTATGTAATAGAAAGCAACTAGAAACATGAGAATTAGAAGACTTAAACAACTTTTGTTTTCAGGTGCAATGGTTATTTATCATAAAAACTCCAAAATATCAATGGAAAAATTACTTTAAACAGTAAAAGCATTTAGTAAAACAGCAGTGAATAAAATTAATGCATAAAAAACCCACAACCTCTGAAAACAAGTCCACACACACACACACACACACACACACACCCCAAACTGCACGTGGGGGTACTTATGTCAGCTTAATAATTTCCAGAACTTGGAACCAATCAAAATGTTCCATAGTAGGTAAGTAGATAAATAAATGGTGGTACGACCATGGAATATTTTTCGGCACTAAAAAGAAATGAGCTTATCAAGCCATGACAAGTCTTGGGGAGGGCACTTGAATTCATACTACTAAATGAAAGAAGTCCATTTGAAAATGCTATACATTCTGTGATTCCAATTATATGGCATTCTGAAAAAGGCAGAGCTATAGAGACAAAAGATCACTGGTTTCTGGAGTAAGGGGAGGGATGAATAGGCAGAGCACAGAGGATTTTTGGGGAAGTGAAAATATTCTGTATGTTATTATAATGATGGATATATCTACATATTTGTCCAAATCTGTAGAACTTATAACATCGGAAGGGAACCCTAAGGTAAACTATGGATTCTGGGTGATTAGGACTTCTCAGTATAGGTTTATATTTGGTGACGAGTGTACCATTCTGGTGAGTGATGTTGAGAATGAGGGAGGCTGTGCATGAATGAGTGCAGGGGATATCTGGGAAATCTCTGTACCTGCCTCTCCATTTTCCTGTGAACCTAAAACTGCTATAAAAAAATAAAGCCTTTAAAAACAAATCACAACAAAACACTCCATAGCCTTTATATACAGACAAAAAGCAGAGAGAAGACAAAGTGAGCCAGGTAAGATGGCCTGATATAGGATAACAAAATAACAGTAAAGCACTTAGGTACAAATTTAGTATCAATGTCCCAGACTTCTTTGGAGAAAACTCACAGAATACTACTAAAGGTAACAAAATTAGACTTGAGCAAATGGATATGAAACCTTGTTTTTGGATAGAAAAATTTAACATTATAAAGATATTATTTCTTCTGTAGTTAATTTATACATTTGATGAAATTACAATAAAAGAAGAATCTTTTTTTTTTCCTGGAGCTGGAAAGATCATTAGAGTACTAATTTAAAAGGAAAATAAGAATAGCAGGAAATATATGGGAGATAAAAAAAATCCAAGGGTGTAGGTATGGGGAGGGTTAGACCCACTAGATCTTAAAACTTGTCCATCAAATCTCTGTAATTAAAATAGGGTTGTATTGGTTCATGAATAAAAAGACAATGGAACAGAATAGAAAATCAGAAATAGACATAATATATACAAATTTAGGATGCTATTGAGGCAGCACTCAAAATCAGTGGATGTATAAGATGGAATTTTTAATAAGGAGATTCAGATAACTGAACAGCCTTATAGAAAAAGGTAAAGTGAGACCAATAATTCATGCCATTCAACAGGATCAATTCCAAATGAATCATACATTTAAAGAATGAAACGATGCAAGTAAAAAAAAAACAAAAACCAGGTAAATTCCTGTATAACCTTAGAGTAGGAAAAACTTTTCTATGACTCAACATTAAGAAACAATAAGGGAAACTTTAAAAATCATTTCTGCATGAAAAAAAAAATCATAGATGAAAAGAAAAACCAAATTTTTATGTAACAGTAGTACATACACCTGTATTTAGTGACAAGGAAGTCAAGGCCTTATCAAGGGCTATGTAGAACTCTGATTAGCATGGATTGAAGATGGATGGAAAGAAAGGAAATGGAGACAGCAGAGAAGGGGAGAAGACAGAGTTGAAGGAAAAGGAAGAGAGGACTGGCTGTCTGCGACTGACTTGAGTGAGACATGTCACACAGAAGGGACCTTCAGGTCAAACCGGAGAAAACTCTTCCTACCTTTGTGGAGTTTTGGGAAATTATAAAAATATCCAGGATCCAGGCAGCTACTAA